>NC_023754.2:12016354-12646673 GCF_000499845.2 Phaseolus vulgaris | reverse complement strand
TTTTTCACAAAAATGAAGAGATTTATGAAATTCATGTAGAATTCTTGTATTTTACCCAAATATCCTTGTGCATGTATTTTATTACAATATACAAAATTAAATATTACATAAATTTATTTATAATTTCAAAAATATTTAATTATACTACTAATAACAACATATAACAACATGTAAAATTCTTGTATTTTACCCAAATATCCGTGTACATGTATTTTATTACAATATACAAAATTAAATATTACATAAATTTATTTATAATTTCAAAAATATTTAATTATACTATTAATAACAACATATAACTATAAATAATTAAAATATTAAAATAAAATTATAATATCAACAAAAACGTTATATAAAATAAAAAATAATTAATATTAATAAATATTATTTTCATAAATTTTAATATATTTAATAAATTTATTTCAATTTAACACAAAAATATTTTTTATTATATTTTTATTTAAAAAATATAAGTAATTATGGATATTATATATTAGAAAAATTTAATTAATTCAAACTTAAAAAAATCATAATTCATTATTCAAATATTTTTTAATAACAAGAATAAATTTGTAAACTTACAATAAACCATCCTGACAAATCTTCTCCCTTCCCTCCCATAAATCCTCTCCTCAATCCAAACATTATTTTGTTTCTAAAATTCTAGTCCTTAAAAATTATTATTATCAATTAATATCATTAATTTAAATTTGTTAGTAAAAAATTAATAAATGTAAAATATTAATACAAACTTTAATGTCATAAATTATTTTTACTGATGAAAAAAACACACTAAAATTATGGTCCTTAAAAATTATTATTATCAATTAATATCATTAATTTAAATTTGTGAGTAAAAAATTAATAAATGTAAAATATCAATTTAAAATATTAATATAAACTTTAATGCTATATTAACATCAATAAATCAGTATAATAATTATTAAATTTAAAAATATTATTATTTTAAAATTTATTACTCAAAATTTTCTACCTTAATTTGTAAGAATAAAATAGTATTGACCTAATAACTAATTCCAACCCACTATTTTTAAATTCCTTTTCAATTTTATCTTTGTTAAATTGATAGAACCAAAACCATTATCATTCACTGTTTCCTCCAACAACCTTTCCCTCATGGCTTGCTACAATGCCATTAAGTGAGTTTTAATGGCTTGGAGATTAAGGAAATGAAGAAGATGGAGAAGAAATAGTAAATATTATATGCTTCTCACTGTTATAGTAAGAAAATTCTCAAATTTATAATTGAGTTTCATTGATCCTAAAATGGTGTTGCAACCTAGGTCAGAAGGGGATAATATGTATAAACTATTACTAATTTGGTTTTGGAAATCGATTATGCGAAATAAATATATTAACAAAATTAATGCATGTTTGAAATATTTTTTAACCCGTTAAAAGAAATAAAATAAAATAATTTGTTAATTATTTATTTTAAAAAAGAAAATAGTTATAAAAATATTTATTTGAGTAAGATATTTGAAGATATTGCCTCATTTTAGAAAAAAAAATATTGAATAAAACTTAAGATTCTTTTGCGTATATATATAGATAGACCGTCTAGTAGTTCACTTCCAATACAATAACGTATATTAGTAGTTCACTTTCAACACTTACTAGTTCACTCACAACTCTTTGATTAGATAGAAACTTACAAAAATATTTTACTAATCAAAAGTTTTAGAAACACGATTAGAGAAATAATTTTTAATTATTTCTTCTCAATCTTTTTTTAAGAGTATAAACTTTCGTATTTCTTAAATTATCACTTTTGTCTATAAAGATATAAGATGAAATGTAATCAATAAAACTCTCAACGGAGGAATATAGCAAGAGTTCTACATGTGAGTAACTTTACAAAATAAAAAGATAAACATTTTACTTCACAAAAAGAAGAGTACCAAGATTTCACATTTCTCTCAAGAAAAAGTTCACACTTAAAGTTTGAAGAAAATAATTGTTGCAATGAAAATGAAAATTCAATGATGATTTTGTGTTGACCTAAGCTAATATTATCTTGAATTTTTGCCTAACATTTAAGAATGAAATATTGTGTTTTGTTTTCCATCACTACAAGAAAATGATTGAATGATAACTAGTTTAGAAAAAAAAATAGTTTTTATATTAACTAATTTAGATACCATTTTATAAACTATTTTTTTTAATATTAAAATGGTATCTATTATTAATAAAAAATTAAAATATAATTAGATACTATATTTTTGATAGCTAATAATAAAAAAAATAAAAAAAATTTAGAGACATATTTTAATCTTTTGTTAAGATGTAATTGGAAACATTTTTTAAGTCACTTTTAATCTCTTTTAAAAACTAATTTTTGGTCTATAAAAATAATAAAATTATAAACTAATTTTTTAAGTTTCTAAGTAGATACTTAAATTTTGAGTCCCTATTATTTAAATTTAGATACTAATTTTAGAGTAATTAAATTTTATAAAATTAATTATTAATTTTTAATTAATAAAATATTTTAAATTAATATGAATTAATTCACTAATTTATT
The DNA here is from genome assembly GCF_000499845.2 of Phaseolus vulgaris. Lineage (NCBI taxonomy): Eukaryota > Viridiplantae > Streptophyta > Magnoliopsida > Fabales > Fabaceae > Phaseolus > Phaseolus vulgaris. The sequence continues at coordinate 12,644,128 of NC_023754.2, read as the reverse complement.
AATTTTAGTATAATATTAAAATAATTAAATATCAATTTAAAAATTACATTTAAAATGGTATTTTAACCTTTTAATTTTATTTAAATATAAAATTAAATTAATAATAAATTCAAAATATTATTTAAATTAAAAAAAATTATGAATTAATTTAAATAGATATACATACTTTTTTAAGATCTTTTTTCTTTTAAAATCTGAACAAATAGTGCAAGGCTTGAATTTCTAACTTTATCTTTCGCTTTAACCGTTTTATGATCCAAATAATGTAGCTGCACATGTTACATATGCTATCAATGCTTATTACTTTTTTACCATTTTGCTTATTGCTATTTTTTCAGCTTTTCCCTTTGTTGACCATTTCCCTTTGTTACACATAAGAAAAAACTTGGCATGTAATGATGTAGATATCTATATACTTTATATAACTTTATTTGTTGATTATATGTACTAGTTGCCTACTCTTTTTCCTGATATATTAGTTGTCTTTTTTTTCAGTTTTCAGTTCTCAGTTTAGAACATCTCAGTTTGCACCTCACCCTTTTGGCACCATGAGTTTTTAATTCAAATTCAAAATCAAATGTTGATCAATCATTCATAACACCTCAGTTTGTTTGCAGTTCAATCTTTGGCACTAGGAGTTTCTAATTCAAATTCAAACCAAATGTTGATCAATAATTTAAAACATCTCAGTTTGCAGCTAATTCAACATCAAATGAAACTAATTCAACACCTGTGATATATTATGTCAGCAATGGACATATGAAGAATTCCAAAAGAAAAGCACGATCGGGAAAGTATCTGGCTATGGAGGTTTTGGAAGGTCTCGTCACACATGTGGCTCTATTAGCACATCTCAACATGAATATAATATGGTAATTTCTTTTTCTAACTATTTTCTTTTTATAACATCTCAATATATATAATATAGAAAGTGTATGAAATTTTTATTTTTTTAGACAAAGATGAATGGAATTCCTCCCACTATATTAGAATTGTTTCGTCGCACGCACCAACGACGTAAGGACAACTCTTGGGTTTGTCCTTATCAATGTAATTTTACACTATTCTATATATATTTTTAAATTTCAATCTTACTAATAAGATGATTATTGTTATAGCTAGCATCAAAAGCTCACATGGTACACCACTGAGCATTGACTCTTCATGGAATAAAGATCACAAAAAAAATAAATAGATAAAGCTTTTTACTTAAAAAATAAGAAAGAAATGCACAACTTTTTTTAGAAATTGTTTGACCAATAGTTGTTGTTTTCTTTTTCTTATTGTCTTTTCTAAAATTAAATAAAAGAAGAAAAATATAAAGTTTCTCTATTGCCCGTTTATTTCTTTTTTTCTCCACCTGATAGTAATTCGTGATATTCTTTTGTCCATGATATCTCGTGAGGCATCTAGGCTATTTTGATTCCATTTAAATAGTAATAGCCACTCTGGAAAGAATACATAAGTCAAGAACAAATATAGAGAAAATGACCCATTAATTGAAGAATATTAAATCCTTTTAGTAACTCACTTCTTATTTTTATATTTTTCTATTTTTAATAAACAAAAGTAGCATTTGGTGACACTAAGCATAAGGCTATAAATAAATATAAAATATGAAAGACTTGAGTTGACGAACTTTATAAATTTATTTTAAAATGAGTGAACTTAAATCTATAAATAAATATAAAATAATAAAGAGTAAGTAGGTAAATAAAATAATATTTTATAATAAATTATATTATTTAGAGACCAATATAGTGACCATTTTTTGGTATTTATATATTTGGTCACTAAATGAATTTCTATATATTTTGGTCACTAAATTGGTTTCAATGAAATTGGTTGTTAATTTGGTTTCTATATTATTGGTCACTAAATTAATTTATAATATTTGGTAACTAAATTGATTTCTAAATTAGAATATAAATTGATATCTAAAATTAACTACCATGATTTTAGCCACTTAAGACTATTAGATTCTAAATTAGTCTCTAATTAAATTAGTGACTAATTTTATCATTTTAGAAAACAAAAATTTAGTTTCTAAAAACAATTTTTCTTGTAATGGATGCTTTATATATAAATAAAAAAATAATACACAAATACATGAAAAATAATGTTAAATAAAAAATGGTTTGACACCCACTTATAGTTTCTTTTCAAATATGAATATTTTAAAACATTTTTTAAATAGTTAATTTTTTATATTATATTTTATTTATATGAATATAAAGTAATTTAGTATACAAATCTTCAAAATAAAAATTTTATTATTTAAAATAATATCAAATATAATCATACTTATACCTAATCAAATAATTAATACACTATAAGAAAAATAGAAATTAACGGTTAATTGTTGATAAAACACAAAATGCAAATAAAGTGGGGCATACCAACGTTAAAATAATACAAAATAAATAGTCTAAATCCGACACACTCTTAATAAATACTACTTCAAAACAATAAAATAATAAAAAACAAAAATACATTGCATCGACTTATCCTATGCAAACAAAATCAATTTTTAATAACACATTGCATACCACACACGAATAATATTATTTTTTATAGTTAGAAATATAAGTATGGGCTGAACCGAACGAATACTTGGATATTTGTTTATTAAATTTATTTGATATTGTGTTCGCTATGTCGATGTAAAAAATAATATTTTTTAATGTTTAAAAAAGTTAACTTGGATTCGACTGACACATAATTATGTTTTTTATTAAATTTGATTTAATGGATGCGTTGGTGGAAAAGGCATGAGTTTTATTTTTATCTTTGGGGATATTATTTAGTTATTTTATTTTATTTTTTGGGATATCATTTAGTTTTTTTTTTATGATAAATAAATGTAATTCAAAAGAGTCAATTAGTAAACTGATAAAAGTTATTTGAAGGAGTATAATTATTTTTATTAATATTTAATATAAGTAAAGAAGAACTTCTAATATTAAAATATAAAAAAGAAATTTGAAAAAAAATTAAGAAAGAAATGTAAAAAAAGATAAAAATTAGAGTGTAAATAAAATAATAGGTAAAAGGAGTACTTAAAAATAAATAAAAATGAGTGAGAAAAAAAATTAAATAAACATGTTTTTGTTTTTATTAGCATAAAATTGAAATAAATAATTATGACTTTACTATATACGTTTTAGAGAGACTAATTTCATATTTACTGTTTTATGTGAATTAATAATTTTGGAAATTAAAAAATAAAGACGAAATTAAAGTTATTATATTTAAAAACAAATCTTATAAAGAAAAGAGTGAAAATATTTTTTAATATAAATATTCTACTTAAATTGAAATTGAAAGTGAAATTAAGGTGGGCAAAAAATTCAAATTCTCATATCTAATTCATAATTATCCAAATCCATATTACTTTTAATTCATTTAAATGGATTTATCTCAAATTTAAAACCATATTTTTGGATTAGATATATATTGGATATATTTTTAGATTATCCAAAATGGATTTTGGGTTGGATTTTAACTTGGCTCGGGCCTAGGTTGAGCCGAGTCAATTCGACCCCATGTCGAGTTAAGTCGGCTTGGGCTAATGTCGAGCCGAGCCGGCTCAGGTCGATGTCGAGCCGAGTCGACCCTTGCCGATATCGAGTCGAGGTAGTCGGGGCTCATGTCGAGCTGAGTCGCCTCGAGCCAAGGTTGAGTCGACACTAGACCATGTAGAGCCAAGTCGACCCAGACCGAGGTCAAGCCGAGTCGATCTTGGCTCAGGTCGAGTCGGTCCGGGCCAATGTCAAGCTGAGTCGGCTAGTTTCTATTTCGAGTCGAGTGACCTGGAACCATGTCAAGTTGAGTCAGCCAGGACTCAGATCTAGATAGATTTAATCTAATTGATGAAATGAATTTAATCTAATTGACAAATTGGATTTAATATAGATTTAATCTATTTAAATTTTAAATGAATTTAAAAAAATCCAAATAATTTTGATCTAGTTAAAATAATACGAATTTTAAATCTTATTCATTTTATTGAATCTAGATTAATCCAATCTATGATCACCTAACATTTTAATTTTTCGTAAATGGGATGGAGGTATGGGTTACACACCCTACTAAAACATTTTTTTTTTCTTAACAATTTGTTTACTTAAATGAATATATAAAATATAAAAATATTTTTAATTATATTTAATAATGATATAGTGAAGATAAAAATTTATTTTCCTAATATTTTTTAATATATTCTAATTAAATTGAAATTGAATAGTGAACTATAAATTCACATTTTATTTTTTCGTAAATGGGGTGCAAGTATGGGTACACACCCTACTAAACATGTTTTTTTTAACAATTTGTCTACTTAAATGAATATATAAGAAATAACAATATTTTCAATTATTTTCAGTAATGATGATATTTAAATGGTTTAATAGCTATTTTTTTACTGTTTACACTTAGCATAACAAAAAGTAATAAATCATCAATCAAATTTAACTTGTTGATGAATTAACACATGACATAATGTTTATGTCAGTTGTTTATGTCATCCTTGTATTTGTTTGTCTGTATTATGAATTTTGATGATTGTATTATGTACACAAGCAATTTTTTTAACAAGTGTAAGAGCGATATCTAAAAAGAATAAAGATTTTTTTACCATCCTTTTTTAAATATTTGTATTTATACTTATATAATGTGTATGTGTAAGTTTATATTTTGAATTAATATAAGTTTTATACAAATCTTTAAGGAAGAGTTTATAGGACAATATGAATGATATTTTTGGGGTGTTACACCAACCATTAGATAGAGTAAGTTATAAAAAAGGGATTTTTTTTTTAAAAATCACATTTTTTAATAGTATTGTATGTGTTTGTTTGTATTAGGAACTGTAATGATGGTATAATATACACAAGCAACTATTCCTATATGTGTACGAGGGGCATCTAAAAAGAATAAAGTTTTTATTTTTTATTTTTTTTACCCTTCTTTTGTAAATATTTGTATTTATAGTTATATAATGTGTATGTAACTAGTACAAAAGAACTTATTGACGACAACAAATAATGACACTTAAAAGAAAACCGTTAAAAAAATAATGCGGTGATATTCTTTTAAACTTTGAAATTTTTAATGATGGTTATTCAGAGAACCTTCATTAAAAGTGGACTTTCTCACAAACGATGACAACTATCATGCGAATTGTTGTTAAAAGTCTAATTTATTTTTCGTAATTTTCCTTCCCTTGACATGTGACAAACTTTCCTCACTCACAAAACACTTTTGTGCTCCTCGCTCCAGTCACCTCCACCAAATCACTCTTGCTCATTGGTTGCCCTAACCTCCCGCCTCCACCCTCTAAGTACCTTGCGCCCCAAACCATGACGCTCGTGCCTTGCTCCCTGCCGCTCCTCACCTTGCACACACGTCTTTCATTCTTTGCGTGATAGTCCTTCATCAGGGTTATCTGACCCCTCCTCTGTCCGGTATGACTTCAAATTTAAGGTTAGTTTTCTTAGTTACTAATTATTATTTTGTTATATTTAAATAGTTTGAGATTGAATAGTAAAATTTTAAGATTTTGTGAAATTGGAATTTATGTTATATCACACTCAATCTTTATTTATATCAAATGTTATTTTGTACCATCAATGACTTCTTCGCATATGGAAACTTGTTAGGTTATAATGTGAAGGGTCATAGAGCATGTCCAGTTTGTTAAGAGAACACATCATATGAGTAGTTGAAATATGCAAGGAAGACAATGTATCCTTGACATCGTAGATTTCTAAGGAAATATCACTTGTATTGTAGATTGAAAAGATATTTCAATAGACACCAGGAACATGACATTTTTCGAATTCCATAAACTAACATTCAAATTTATAAGGTAAAAAATGTCAATGTGGTTTTTGGTAAACTGAAGAAGAAACAAAATGTGACTGATATATGGAAGAATAGGTCATTTTTTTTTTATCTTTCGTATTAGTGTAAATTAGATGTAAAACACATTGTCCACTCATGATCTTGTGGCATCACTGGTGAAAGTAGCTATGACCATAAGTATAAATCCCATCGGAAGTGCCATGGGATGGCAATGCTTTACATGTCTGATTTGTTGGAGATTGCATCAAAAAATCAACAACATAACACTTTATTTATTATTTATATGTTGTCAATAATTTATTAAAGTTTTGGTACATTTATGGATTATGTTTGGATGAGGGGAAACAAGATATGCTTGGGTTTTTGGTGTTAGAATGTATGGCATAAACAAGAAAGGGAGGGGGGTTAAATTGTTTTCACAAGATTTTTGTAAAGTTTGGAAGTAGAGTGAAAAGTTCTAAAAAATCAACCAATTGATTTTCTGTTCAACTCGATAAAAGTTCAGTTTTAATGTTCTTTACAGAAATTCAACCAGTTGTTTTCTCGAAACAACAGGTTGTTTATACAACAAAGAAAGAACAATTATTAAAACATTGTAAAATAGAAGGGATAGAGAGAATCACACAAAAAGGTTTATACTGATACACTCTTAACCAAAAGCTACATCTAGTCCTTAGCTAACCATTGAGAATTCACTATGTAATCAAACCTAGATTACAAAACACACACCAAGAGTGATGATCATGAACCCCTCAAGAATACACACCACTCCTTGGCAACACCACAATTTTCAATAAACCCTTTTCTGAAGTTGCCTTACATCAAATAAAAAAAATTACAAAGTTCAAAAGAAAGGAAATAGAACACACCTAGGCTTTACAAAGTAGAAGAACATAAGTATACAAAGACCCAATCCTATTCAACACATAAGTGATGATCCAAAGCTCTTGATCTCTTGAAAAATGTTTTAATAATATCTCTTTCTTAAGTTCTTGAAAAGATCATTAGACAATCTTTATATAGACTCAAGGAAGTGTTTTAAATTGTTAGATCATAAATCAAAAGTAGTTGGAATCATTTAAAGATAGTTTCAAACACTTAACAAAATTCTATTATAAAAAAACTAATTGCTTTCCAAAACAATAGATGAAATAATTTTTTTGTTAAGGATTTCATAAAAACAACCAGTTATTTTATCGAAATAATCGGTTGTTTTAGTTTGACAGCAAAGACAAAACAAAGCAAAGCTTTTCCAAATCATTTTGGAAACCACTGAGTGTCAAACAACTAGTATTTTGAAAATTCAACACGTTGAAAAACTTGCCTTAGCCTCAATACCTTTGAATAACAACTTTCTCAGCTTTTAAGAAAACATTTATTTCTAAAGAGATGAAGAGTTAAGTGAGCTTGAATCAATACAAGGTGTGAATTAACAAGTAAAAAACTACTAGACAAGACACACACATAGAAACAAGGTCTTTAAGCATCTTGTTCAACAATCTCCCCATATTTGATGAACGCAAATCCCTGGTTTGTTTGTGTTGTAGTTTTTGAACTTGAGAGGTTCTGAAAAATAGAATTGTATACCATACAAAGCAAGTATAGTAGTAGGATAAAACAGTTTCATCATGCATACTCAAAATTAGTTTCTGCATAATCAATTATCAGAAAAACCAGTGTGACAACAAAAAAATCAAAGTACGGGCAGCAGAATCAGATTGTGGCAGTGACCAAAATTTAAAAACACCACAGTGTAACAAAATTACAACCAAATGAACCACTAATTTCTCCCCCTATTTGTCTTCACAAATAGACAAAGAGAATGAATACATACGCCTAAAACAAAATGAAAAGAAATATTCTAGTAGTATAAAAAGAAAAAGAAAGTGATACTTTAAACTCTTAATCATCCTTGCAAATTCAAAGAGCTGGGTTTGCACAACTTCAATTTTCTCATCTAGATGTTGGAACATGGTAGCACAAAACTCATAGTGGTTTCTCTGATAACTAGACATGCTATCCATGCGGTTGTCATCAACCTTTCAAACTGTGACATAGGAATCCCACTATGGGTGGCTCATAGCCCACAAGTGCATGCATAACATATTTTTTCGCATTTCTTGCACTTGCACCAACTCCATAGGTTGCATCAACAACTTTCTCGGTTGGATTTTCAATGCCTTGATCATCTTGTTCATGTTTAGATTGATTCCCAACATTTGTAGCAAATTGATGTCCATCATTTGTTCCAGTTTGATCTTTTTGAAAAGGTACCCACCTGTTCTTCCTCTTTGGTAACCCATTTGTCACCTTTGGTAAATCCCATCTTGCTAAGTGACCCATTATTAATTTCATGAGATAGTTTTATCACCTCTAACAATTCTTCATCAAGATCAACTTCAAAATATTGAAGAAATTTAGATATAAGAACAACATAAGGGAAATGATAATCACTTAACCTCATAGATTTTTGCATATGCTCCTTGAAGACATGTATTCAATTAACTTTGATGTTCTTCATTATGCAGTAGATTAGGACAAGGTCTTCTTTAGTAAGAAGAACATGATTACTTCACCTTGGAGTTAACATCCATGTGACAATGAAGACAATGATCCTCTCATTCAATTTTAAAGCACCTACAGAAAAACCCTTCACTCTCAATTTAGAATTTTTGAGACAACTCATATAGATTTGGATTTTGTTGAAGTCCTCCATAACACCTATGTTCCCTTTGTTGATCCTTATCCCTGAGTATTTTAGTCCAATTATGGCTTTCCATACAGTAGGAGTGATCTCCATATCTACCCCTTTGACATGTGAGTACATGTTCTCATCATCAATGAGTAGATTTGTGTACAATACATTCACAAGATCAGGATAAGTGTTTCCAGACATCTCAAGAAACCCTTTTAGCTTATGATCTTTCAAGACCTTCCTCACTTCCTTGAGATTTTTCTCCTTTAACCAGTTGAAGGATATCAATTTTGGGTTATTGATGACCTTTCTACTTGTCTCATGCAGAAAATTTTCAATTTCTCATTATCACCCGAAAACTAATTTTCAAGATGTTCAGTCCTTTTGATGACACGTGATTTCTTCTTCTTAGGTGAGTAAGACGAGGAGGACATAATGCAAAGAAGAGTTTATGAGAATGCAGTAAGTAGAACACAACTTTGCAGGGAAAATGTAGAGAAGAGAAAAAAACAGGTTTTTTTATGAAATATTCAGTTGAAATCACACACATATATAAGCAGAAAAAGTTGGCCAAGATAAATTGTCTTTTAGTGAGTTGTTTTTTTCCAAAGAAAAAGAATCTTCAGCAGTGGGAAAGAGGCAGTGTGTCAATCCCAACATAAAAAGTTTTGATTGAACTTTTATAATGCATGACAATACATAAGAAACTTGAATTTCCAATAAACCAACATAATATATTCCCTTATGATCAGATTTTGAGGCACATTTATTGCATATTTGAACAATCAATCAGTTTTGAAAATCATGAATAGTTGTAACCATGTGTAAGTAGTCATGGCAGGTTTATCCAGAGGTGTTAGAGGCAAAACAATAGGTTGTTTCGTACTTTCAACCGGTTTTTTATTGTGACAACAAAGTGAATATTTTCCAGAACCAAAAAAAGATCTTCCAAGGTGATGAAAAATGCAATATGCAATTTGCTCATACCTTTGTACAGAGATAACCTTAATAGATTCCACCAAGAGAAAACTTTGAGATGTTCATATGGTCATATGAGACACATACATACGATGAGAATATACAACTTACTTTACTTGTGTCATGAACATTCTTGAATGTCAAGAAATATTGTAAGATGCATATATTTGAAATATAAGGACAATCAATACTTAGGTTGGTTTTCCCCAGAGCACTTATTCTTTAGACTCAAAGTTTCCTTGACTGCCAAGAATACCTAAAATAAAGAGAAATCAAGAAGCAATGTTTGATCCCCTTATGAATTTGGGTCCAATGATGTTAGTAGAAACCTTAGGAGCCCATTTCAAAATACTTTTAGGAACATAAAACCTCCTAACTTTGTAGAATTTAACAGTGTGACCCTTTTCACGCAGTAAAAGCATATTTTAACCGGTTGTTTCGACAAAACAACAATTTGTTTTTAAAAGAAACTTAAGAAAGGTTTTGAAAAAGGTTTGTTCTTACGGTTTGGATTAAATCCCAGTCCAACCTTGTTAAAAAACACAATTTTGAGAAGTAAGAACAATTTCAAGATTAGATTGGTCTTTGGAAAACTTGTCCATAGTTTTTAAAAGATTCTGAATGTTCTTTTGAAGGGAATCACAATTTTCACAAAAGTTTGAATCAACACACTTACAAGAAGAGTTTGGTAAATCATTTCTAGGTTTTCAAAACCAAATTTTGAATGACTTAACTCTTGGCAATGCAATCATATTGAGCCTTTTTATTTTCAATCTCAGTCCATTGGGACCAAGGTTTTTCAATGAAAACATCATCTTTTTCAAGCTTAGGTATAAAAGGGCCATTTGTGATAGCATCCCAGATTCCTCTGTCAATTGATTAAACAAAAAATTTTATTCTTACCTCCCAAAATTGATAGTTCAGTCCACAAAACAAAGGTGACTTGTTTATAGATGCACCCTCTCTAAAAGGTAGTTTTCAGCCATTTTAAAAAAGGATTCAGGATCAAAACTTGAGTAACTTTCAAGAACTCAGCTCTAGATGCCAATCGTTAGAATGTGTGGCCTAAACAAGAGGGGTGGTGAATTGTTTTCACGAGATATTTGAAAAGTTTGGAAGTAGAGTGAAAAGTTATAAAAAATTAACCAATTAATTTTCTGTTCAACTAGATAAAATTTCAGTTTTAATGGTCTTTACAGAAATTCAACAAGTACTTTTTTCGAAAGAACATGTTGTTTATACTAGCAAAGAAAGAACAATGATTAAAATTGTGTAAAAGAGAATGGATAGAGAGAATCACACAAAGAGGCTTATACTGGTTCACTCTTAACCAAGAGCTATATCTAGTCCTCAGCTAACCATTGAGAATTCACTATGTAATCAAACCTAGATTACAAAACACACACCAAGAATGATGATCATGAACCCCTCAAGAATACACACCACTCTTTGGCAACACCCAATTTTCATAAACCCTTTTCTAAAGTTGCCTTACATCAAATACACATAATTACAATGTTCAAAAGAAAGGAATTAGAATACACCTAGGCTTTACAAAGACTCAGTCCTATTCCACACACAAGTGATGATCCAAAGCTCTTGATCTCTTCAAAAATATTTTTAATAATATTTCTTTCATAAGTTCTTGAAAAGATCATAAGACAATCTTTATATAGACTCAAGGATGTGTTTTAAATTGTTATATCATAAATTAAAAGTAGTTGGAATCATTTAAAGATAGTTTCAAACACTTAAACAAAATTTTGTTATAAAAACAATTGATTGTTTTCCAAAACAATAGATGAAATAATTTTTTTGTTAAGGATTTCATAAAAACAACCAGTTCTTTTTATCGAAATAACCGATTGTTTCAGTTTGACAGCAAAGACAAAAAAAGGAAACATTTTCCAAATCATTTTGAAAACCACTAAGCGTCAAACAACTAGTATTTTGAAAATTCAATAGGATGAAAAACTTGCCTTAGCCTCAATACCTTTGAGTAACAACTTTTTGTGAATGGAGATTCTTTTTGTCATCCTTAACGATGTTGATGAAGAACGGTAATGAAATAGTTTCATTTATCGTAGGAGGATCACACATATTTTAATTCTAGTTATGATTTCTATTATTTTACCAAAAATTAGACATCACATCATGTTGGATGACACATAAATTAGAATTAGTATGAGAAAAAAACACTATTGTTATTATTTGTATAAATATATAATTTCTGTATCGTATGAAATATTCATATATCAATGTAAGAGATATCTTAATATTTTAATGAAAATTGTACATCAATTAAAGGTAAAATTAAATTGTTCTCAAATATTTTATTATAAAGATGAATTATGATTAAACTTAATTAAAATATTATTATAAATATATAATAAGAAAAGGTAAAAGCAAATGAAAGATGTCAAAGTATTATTAATAGAAAACAAATATATGTTAAAAAAAAATTCAATGTCACTAAAATAAAATAAACTTTGGTTTTAACTGTATAATATTAAAAGTCAATAAATTTATTATATATAATTAAATGATAATATAACTTTTTTACATTCTTATGCTCTCGAGAAATGTATTAACAAAATATTTAACTAAAATCAAAATATACATAAAGAGCATACAATATTTCTAACGTCAATAAGAGAGCAAACTCATGTAATATCACAATAGATATGTAGTATCACAAATAGAATTCAATAAAGAACATAAAGCAACAAACTTATAACTTTTAAATGATGGATACGATGAATATGCTAAAGAAAAATAGTTGAAATGAATTTTTGGACTTGGAAGAAGAGCTAAATGGATAAGTATCCAACAAACAAGAAAACAAAAGCAAATGTCTAAACCACATTTAAAACAAACTATGTTTAATTTTAACTTGCAGAACCATAAAGGTAGGGATTTGGGGGTATTAAAACTTCAACAATTCCTTCCAGCATTAGCAAAACCTTCTTCATTGTTGGTCGAAGAGTGGGATCTTCATGAATGCACCAAAGAGCAATCATCACAAATTTTTCAAAACTCTTAATGTTCTTAACAGCTTCATCATCATTTTCTAGAAGAATGTCTAGTCTTCTAGTCTTGATGCCCAATCTGTCAATATCCCTTTTTCTTCATCAACAAATTTATTTTCTACATTCCTCCTACAACAAATTATCTCTAATAACAACACACCAAAACTATAGGTGTCAACCTTAGTAGTGATTGGTGAACTTCTAAACCAATCTGGTGCAACATACCCTTTTGTTTCTCTAATTCCAGTTTCAGTGTGGCTTTGATTGATCAGTAATAGCTTTGCTAATCCAAAATCTGAAATTCTGGCATTATATTGATCATCTAGAAGTATATTTTGTGGCTTTATGTCACAGTGGATGATTTGGGTGCAACATTCCTCATGCAAGTAAACAAGACCTCTTGCAATCCCAGAGGCAATTTCAAATCGTTGTCTCCAATTTGCTTTCAAAGGGGTGAAAAGGAAGCTTGCTAAAGTGCCATTGCTCATAAACTCATACACCAAAATTCTGTGTTGTCCTTCATTGCAGTATCCAAGTAGACGAACCAGATTCCTATGATGAGTTTGACCTATTACATTCATTTCAGTCTGAAATTCCCTGTCATTGTCTCGAAACAACTTGTCTAATTTCTTAACAGCCAAACTAGTCATGTCTATTGTTCCTTTGTAGACAATGCTAAAAGACCTCCTTCCCAATTCTTCACTAAAGTTACCCGTTGCTTCTACAAGTTCCTTGAAGGTGAAGTTACGCAAGTTTTTCTCAATGACACCGTTGTTGGTTTTACTACTTTTGATCTTCTTGCGGTTGAAGGAGAAACCAAAATACATTGCACCAACCAACACTAAAATGACCAACACTAAGAAGCTCAAAAGAACTGATATCACGATGATCAAGGTTTCATGATCTTTTTTCTTCTTTTGCTTCTGGAAAGGGGTCAACATGCAACCACCATACATGTTATTTGAATCAATTAGAGAATATCTCTCTGGGCAGTGACATATGGACCTCAGGTCATCTTTCAGGTTGCATGTGCTATTAAGCCCACAAACTCCTCCACCATCCTTTAAAGTAGAATCCAGACAAATATTGTTTGGTTTTGCTGTTAAAGTGACCCACCTTTGTTCTTTTTTTGGATCTTTGGGGTGATATGATACAGTCAAGACCCCATCATAATTGATTGTTGCTTTGTAGTAGACATCATTAGAAGATATCTTCTTATTTGATGGGCTAACTTCAAACTTTTCCCCACTTTTCTTCAGTACATACAAAAGCTTGATTTATCAAATACAAATTTGATGCCAACATTTATTTTGTTATTTGAATCAGCTGGGCCAGTACTAAAGTAAGGCTTATCCAAATTTACAAGCTTAAACACAAGATTCCCATCCTCCTGTAGTTGAAGTTTGAACCTTCCAGTTGAAAAGTTGAACTCTCCTTGTCGAGAGGAGAGTTCTCCACCTAACTCTAGTACTTGAGTAGGTACCAATGTGTCAGTTGGATGAGAGAAACTCTCCCATAATAACACAGAGTTTTGATCTAATAGTTGGAAATTTCCATCATCATTCATAAGAGCATTAAAAATTGTACCTGATGTAAAACTTGATGTCCATAAGTCTAAACCTTGAGGATTTTTTAGTACTAGTCCACGAGAATCGTTTAGTTATAACTTTGATCCTATTGGAGCAAGGTTGTTTCCATTTGCAAACCAAATGATGGTCGTATTTTGTATCTGGTTATACCATATAGCCAGTAAGAAAAGCTTATTAGGAAGTTGGTAGAAGCCAAATGCAAAAACACCTGAAGGGGAAAACCACTTGGATGTCTCATTACCAGCAATGAGTGAGTTACCAACCCTTCGACTACATTTTATTACAAACATTAAAAATTAGTATGGATCATCCTTCACAAATAAAACAAGTGTGCAAATCAATGTTAATTACCAATGTATAACCATATTTATGAAACAAAATAAAATTATAATAATTTTCCTTTTGGTTGAATAAAGCTTTGGAAAGTTAGGTTTGAGTGGTAACAAGATTTAAACTAACATTTTTACAAATTGTTAAAGTTACATTTACCAAATTTAGAAACTAAATAATTGGTAGTTAAAACCCTGATAGCTAATTAGATATAAATTTAGAAACTATTTATCAATAATATAAATTAATTTAGATATTAATAAGTTTTAGTATCTAATTTAGTCAATATAACAACTAATTATTTTTTATTTTTAAAATTAGTTTCTATTTAATGACTTTCTAGTAGTGTAAAATAATTTTAAAAATGTTTTAAAATAATAATAATCAATATCATGGTTACATAATTGATTAAGATGGTTATAATGAAAGTTAGATTAGGTTAATTGATTATCATGTTATGTTTGATAACATATTACAATAGAAAATCATGTTAAGTGTTTTCAAATTCTCATGATAATAGTTGATTCTTTTCCTAAGATAATTAATTAAACATGTTTCTACAAGAAATTAATAACTATTTTGCAAGATGATAATCAATTGTTTAAATACTTAGACTTACATAAGTAATTAATGAAGAACTGATATAATCGGTTATTTGGTGAATTAATCGATTAAATCAGAAAATTTGAATAGCTGATTCACAAAGGATAACCAATTAAATGGAATAATACTCAATTAAATGCGTTAAAATTTGTTTTGGTCAAAGGCTTTCAAAATCTATAAATATAGCACTTTTCAAAATCTATAAATATAGCACTTGACTCTACATTTGAATCCCAAATTTTAAGCATAAGATTTTAAGAAAAGAAAGAGCTTTTACAATTTTCATGCACTCATTTGTTCACTCAAAATTATTTTCAAGAAAGGTTATGATCAATTGATGGTTTTTGTGAGTTTCTTATGCTGTGTAGTTGTATTTTCTGATTTGTACTTTGTTGTTTTTATGGGTTGGTTATCTAAGGTTATTATCTTGGTGAATAAGAGTTGGTAAGGCTATAGATTCTCTCAAGGTGTGAGGATTAATAGGATTGTATATCCTCTTAATGTCAAGTATGTTGTATATTCTCTTAAAGAGGTTTAAGAGTTTATTGTTGTATAACTTTGAAGAAAGTTAGTGGAACCAACAATTCTCAAGTCGAATTGTTGAGATTGGAGTAGGATTAAGAGGATCTTAACCAATATAAATTCTTGTGTGCTTTATTTCTTACTTTCTCTATTATTTATTGTTCTCCAGTCCTTTTCTTGTATCAATTTAGATTCTACTTAAACGTGCATTCTAGTTTTCAATCTTGAAGGTTTTGAAAAAGAATTCCAGGAAGTCAAAGTTTTCAGAAAAAAATTATAAACCCAATTCACCCCTACTCCTTAGTTTAACTTAGCCCTTTTGTTTTTATAACAAACCTGGCAAGGAGGTTAGAGAAAATTCTCAATCAAATATTCAAGCTTTAGTTATGGAAATGGGAAACAATTAGGACTTTATAAATCATTAGAAGTCAAATTTGAGCAAACATAGATTAATAGTCACCTAGTTTGCAAAATTCTCTAAGCAAGACCATAACATTGGTAGTGATTACAAAAAAAAAAAACACTTGAGGCCAAGGCTAAAAGAGGAAACAAAACAAAGTAGTGAAAGAGACTGAAGATGAACAAGTTAAGTTAAGGGCCAAAGTGATGATGGTGAAGATGACGTACTCTACTATTTAAGAAAAGTTAGTAAAATTTGAAAAAGATTTTGAACTAAAGGTGCTGAAGATGGCGTGCTATATCGTTAATGATAGCAAAACACTTTCCTGATGCCTTATTTACCATGACCACATTGGCCAATCGTGTTGGATATTGGATTTCTAGAATATGTATTGTCAACAAAAGCTTGTCAGTTTACTCTACAATCACCCCCTCTTCTCGACCCCAAATTTTTGTGGTCTCTATATGATGGCTTAACATTGGGGTCCAAAACTAACTAATGACATTAAAAATCAGGGTCAATTTCGGGCATATAAGACATCAACCATGCAAACGCTTCACAATTATGTTGCAAGACTAATGTTAGTCATTCTTCAAAACCGGGAACCAAACTCTCCCTTATTTTTATTGTTTTACCATCAATGATTTATGTTTCTTTTAAATACTTTGATGGTTGCAGGCTTCAATCCTTAAACACTATTCTCTTATCCAAATCAAGCAGGTTAAAATGCTAGGTGAAAGTTATAAATGAGCATATTTTGTGATGCAGTTTTGTTGTGAAGTATGTTATACGAGGAAAGAGAATTGATAACCAAGTATTTACTCACTAAAGTCTTGGTGTCATCCCCAACACCAAAAGTTGTTCTCAGCTTAGTTTAGCCATAAACTTGTGGTCACCTTAAAACCCCACTAACACTCAATAAAAGAGTATTAAACACTTTATTGGGATTTGAAGGCCCAATAAAGTACATGAGATCATCAAAACTTCCTTTATCAATAAGTACTCTATGAACATTGCCATTCATAATAAAAATTAATATAATTGTTGGGTCATCTTTTTAAGGATGAACAACCTCTAAATCCTTATTGGAAAAAAGTCTCAGAAGAACATGACATATGTATAATGATGACATCTATAAAAACATGGGTGTATGCTTTTGATTCGAGCTAGTACTTCTTCCCCCTAAGAATCCCCATGGATGGTGTTGAAATCTCCCAAAATATCAGAGTTTCATGCTCGTTGGTTTGCAGAGAGCTCTTGTTGGTCGTCCTTTTATCTATTATCACATTTGACTTTCTTTTTTTTACAAGGATATCACTCTTTTGATATGACAGATCAACATATAAATTATGTCGTTTTACTCAATGAAATTAACACCATGCATCTTGATGCAGACCTAACTTGTTTTTTTGGGAAATAATAGAAACTTAATAACATGTATTTCCTTCTACATTTATCCCTGAGGTGTATTTAGTGGTGGGGATTGGAAATCGAGGTGACTTTGGCCACTTTTATGAGATTGTAGCGTCTATCACTTGATCTTGTTTGAGTATTATGTCTTCTTCAATTGTCTAATTGTCTATATCGTGATTGTGTATAGAACTAGATTCATCCTTCCTCTCATGGATTATCTTTTGATGCATAACCACTGCTACTTCGATGTGAAATGACACACCTGATCAAACCTTGCTCATGCGCTCCATTGTTCTTTATACACAATATTCTCTAAACGACCTTGTTTCGAGGCCTTTGACAAAAACGTCCATGAACATTGTTTCGTTCAGTTGTGAAATCTTAATTATGATGTCACAAAAACATCTAAGATTTCAAAGACTCAAAAATTTGTTGCTTACATAATAAATATCATGATGGAGGACCATCTACCTAAAGGCAACCACCAAAACTCAGGCTAAAGATCAGAGATGAAGATAAATCATATAAGCCTTGTAAAAACTATACAAAGTTGAATATGTGTCCTTTCTCTGGCTTTGTATTTCGAGCCATAATTTTCCTTTGTTTTTGAGACATGTTTAGAGTTCATCAAAATGAAGAAGGAGAGGCTTCTAGAATCAGTAACTTTGGAAGCAAGATAGGGTTTCCAAGAAGCATGTGCAACTAATCTAACCTTAACCCTAACTTGCCATGCAAGCTAAGGTTAGTGTAGCTTTACACATTACCTTCACTTAGGGTTGCCTTCTCATTGTATATTCATATTTGATTGAAGTAAAGGAACTATGCCAATTTGATTCTAAACTCTCTCAAAGTCTCACTCTCACTTTTGCTAGGGTTCCAGCCTTAGTCTAGGGAACTTAGAAGAATAAACTCTTCACCACACTAACTTCAACCGAAGAAAACCTTGTGATGGAGAACCATCTGAAAGGAAACATATTAGGCCTTAACTAGGTCCATGGCTAAAAGAATGGAAGAAGAAAAAGGAGTTCAGAAAACCCTATTTTTATAGAGAATTAATTAACTTTTCTTCCAAATTTCCTACTCTTATAAAATTGTAAAAAATAGGGTAGGATTTTTATTTGGGCTTGTATTTGGACCTTATTTTTGGGTCATGTACTAGGTCTATTAGAATAGGAAGTAGAAAGTCTAACTAGGGTTGCAATTGGGTCTCTTTGAGCCCATTTTCAGCCCTAGATCGTCTAGGGTTTGGAGAGGATTCTAAGGAGGCCTGAACGACACCTACATAGCAAAAGAAGTGTGAAAGGCAAGCTGAACAATCAACATAGGAAGTGTGACTGCCACATGGTTGCACCTCAATGGAGAGAAATCCTTTCCACTCACAAGCCACCACTTGTCACTCCAAGAATGGAGATGATTTGCTCCAGTTATAGAGTGTCATTTTTCAAGTTATGAATGGAGAGTATTTTCATATTTTTTGCACCCTTTAGGCTATAAATAGAGGTGTTTAACCCATGTATTTTGCAGCTTTATTTGACTAATTAATTGCTGCACAAATTCAGCTCAATTTGTTTATTAGCTCCTTCCTAGTTAGCACTTTTGCGAGTGTTTTAGCAAGAATCCTCTTAGAAGTTTGCCTCGCATCTTTTCCATACTTCATTTCACCTTTATCCACGATTTAAATTCATCCATAGAAGCCACAAATCTGCTCCATCTTCTGCAACAAAGAATTAAAGCAAAAGAAACAACGCAAATCAAGCTAGAATTGCATCACCTTGCTTTGCACCATGCATCTATTCCATTCCATGTATAATTCTTTCTGCTATCAATCCTTTTCCATTTCAATTGGTGCAAATCATTTTCGCATGGAGCAAGCTCCGTTACATAACTGAAGTGGTTTTATCCGATTAACAACAAAGTGAGCCCCAAACACTTTGGAGAAATATTTAAAGGCATGAATTGATCCATCAGGGAGGTCGTTAAACCATTCCAAAGTTGTTGTGACGAACATACTAACAAACATCTTACAACGAACTCCATCATTTCCTACACTAATCAACATTTGTGTTCTAAAAATATTCAAGTGAGCCATATGATCTTGTGTTCCATTGAAAGACTCGACTTTTAGGACCATGTAATGAGCCAAGATTAGTTCATTCATGATCTCAATTGAGAAAGGTTGTAAATCATGCTGATTGTTTAAAGATTCTATGCACGTTTTTTTCCCAAAGACCAACTACTATTAGATTTGTTTGCTCCTACTCTTCATTAATACTCTATAGTTGTTCTTGCTTGCTCTAGGCTTCCTCGACTCGACTATGAGCCTCCTCCATTTTTTGTATAGTTTTCATGAGTTGTTGGACATTGGGTCAGTCCTCTTCCTCATTATGTTGAGAGTTTTCTAACCACGTTCCTCTTGTAGATGATTGGGCAACTATAAGTGCCTAATTTCAATAATATTTCATATTAAAATATAGGCACTTATGAAGATTTATTGCTAATTTACATATAAAATAATCCCTAATTTATGAATTTATATATTTTTATATTTTTTATGATATTTATTTGAATAAAAATATTTTATTCCCAAATTTGGTGTTAATTGCAAGTTTCTAGGGAGAATTGAAGATTTGGAGTAAAGAAGAATGATTTGAGCTAATAAGAGAAAGCTGGAAGGTCCAAGAATAGAGAAAAGCGCTGAAAAAGCCAATTTCGCAATAAGAGTATCTCGCTTGAACGAGAATGCGTCAGACAAATTGGGCCTTTTTATATTTTATCACTTAGCCCATTAACGCGACACATGAAGCAACCTAACCCTAGAAAAAATTAGGTTAAATAGGGAGCTAGAGGCTCAACCCTAGTGTGGAAGATGGAGAGGAAAACATCATTGAGTGAATTGTAACCCAGTTGGGAGAATGGAAGGTGCTAGAAGTATGCCTGGCTAATTCTACCCTTTGGGATTGGGAGTAATATGCTCAAACTCTTATGTATTGAGGTGATATTTAATATGATATAATATTCTGTTCTTGATTGATTATTGGTATTGTTGTTTTACTTATAAATTTCTATGACAAATTGATAATCTTAAATTTGATCGAGAGGTATTTTTAGGATTCTGACCTACACAACAATACTTAACATATTTGAGTGCTAGAGATAGACTTGAAATGTTAATTGCCTTTAACTTCTAAGTGTGATTCTAAGTTGTTTTTATAAATATGCGAGAGATCGATATAAACGAATTTTCTATGGGCATCAATTTCAATCAAAGAACTTAATATTGACATGTAAATCAAAATACATGAGAGTGAGATAGATGAAACCTAATCCCTATTTTTCCAATTGAAGCAATTATTCTTTGATTTTCTTGTTAATTCTTACCATTATAACAATTTTCAAACCAAATTTTTATTATTTTGTTTTATATTTAGGGAATATTGTACTTGATTAGTAAACTGTTCCTTGTGAGATCGGTATCCGTCCTTAGGAACAATTATTACTTTTGACAAATGCGGTGCACTTGCCGTAAAAAGTCATCGGCAACAATATGATAATCTAAACAAACCACTAAACAATGAAATCTTTTACGAAAATAGTGTATATGAACACTGTTGATATTGTCATTTAGAAAGGTATGAAAGTAAGACCTATTTTACTGTTTTAATAAAAAGTGTTGAGCAGCCTTATTAAGCAAAACATTTAAAGTATCTATGATTGTGTAACATCCTTTTTTTTTAAATGATGCGTATTTATATATTTTTTTGGGATTGAGTCTTGGAGAATAAGGGTCCTATGTGAAGATACCTCAATCCTCTATCCCACCAAGGATAATTTCACGTTCCTTAAATTTGCAACGTGCTAAACGTCAATGACTCACACTATATGTTACAAGAAAATAATTAAATAAAAACTAATTTTAGAGACAAAAAATAATTAGTGACTATATTAACTAAATTAGATATTATTTTAGGAGCTAGTAACTAAGATCTATATAGTCAATTAAATATCAATTTAAAAACTATTTATCAATAATATAAACTACTTTAGATATCAATAATGTTTTTAGCCTCTATGATAATATTTAATTTAATCAATATAGTAATTAAGTTATTATTTCTTGTTTCTAAAATTAGTTTCTATTTATATTCAATGATTTTAAGCCCTAAATACACTAATTAGAGAAATAATGTTTTGACACTCCATCAACCACTTGACAACCCACCTTCAAGGGTAATAGAATCATTGAAAAAAAATAGGTTCATATGGATAATAATATATTAAGATATTTTTTATATAATCACATTACAACCATCAATATTATTATTTTAATATTTTTTCATATCATTTAATTACAAATTTACCATTTATTATATATATCTCATGTTTTGAAATTGAAAGTATCATTTTTGTGTTGAGATTCTCTCAATCACTTATAACCCACTTGTAAGAGTAGTCTTGTAAAAGAAAAAGAAAATGAAGAATAAATTGGCGATTTAAGCTTAAATGTTGATCTAACCTGTCATTGGTAGATTTAGGGCAGAAGACAATGTTGTAGTCTGCAGGAGTGGAACAGGTGAAGGTGCTCGTTGTGTCGTCTTTCCGGTAGCTGTAGGCTTCGGGACATTCCGTCTTGAAAAATTTGGAGAACGTAGTTGGTTCGCACGAGGAACGGTTTCCAACGCAACAATACTCCTCCGTTCTGAACCTCCACTGTCACATGCTATCTTGCCGGAATTGCAGTCGCCGGTAACACATGAGAAATTTCCGGTAACTGTGTCGGTGGTGCAGAGTGTGCGGCCCCAGATTCGACCGTTCCAATTCACGGGTACGTTGACACTGGCATTTTTGCCGCTTGGCAAAACGAAGCCGGTGGTTGAAAGATTGACGTGATTATAACTGCTGAAAGCCGGCCACACCGTGTAGTTGCATTGGTTGATTAAAGTGATGTTGGCGGAATCGGTCCCTGTAAATGAAGTAATGTTGTGAGAATCACACCTTCAAGATTTAAAGATTAGGCAGTTCTTAGAAAAACTTAGATGGAACCTGATAAGTGAAGCGTTAATGACAGGAAAAGTGAGAAGAAGCATGTTGAGTGAAGCATATCGAGAATGAAGAAGGAAACAACACAAATGGAGAATATGAATAAGATGGACCGAAGATTAAGGGCCAATTAGCTGAAAACTGTGACTTTTCTCTGAATTCATAACGTGTACGAGATGTCCCACACTTTATTTTCTTCTCTATTAAAATCTAACACTATTTTCTTCCTTCTTCATTGGGCCGAGTTGACTAGTTGACTCGTAAAGTATTTTAAACAGTTATTTTCTTGTATTAGAAGTTTAGACTGGAAATCCTATTACCTTAATGCATTTTACACATTATAGTCGATTGATATTGGATACTGAGATGTTCTGAAACTCTGTTTGACTCTTACGGATACAAATTCATTATTTTTAGAATTATACTTCCTACGATAATATATATATATATATATATATATATATATATATATTATATATATATATATATAATATTATGATATTGTTTTTGAACCCATGATTAATTTTACAATTATTTTTTAAATGATTAAAATTTTGTACTATTTATGGTGTATTTGTTGGGAAAAACGGGTAATTTTTCCACTAAAACAAAACCTTAACAGAGCTACCCGACAAATAATATTAAATAAATAAAGCGGAATAATAAAAGAGATAAAGAGGAAAAAACACATCCGAAAATTGTTAACGGAGTTCGGCCTGTTTAGCTTAATCTCCGAGCACAGCAAAAACAACTCACTTTTATTATTATGAGAGAAGATATTACAAATTGAGATATATCACAGTGAAGGAGGAGAGTTTAATTTATAACCCTCAAACCTCCTCCCAAACAATGAACTCACCGATGTGGGACTTGGGATTAAGCCAAAATCAACAAATCTCCACCTTGGCTTAATTTCAAGTTCCACCTAATACAAATCTTCTCAAAACATAACAAAACAAACTTTGCAGTGCTTCAAATTTGCGCCTTCGGGCGCCAACTTCAAATGTGCAAAATATTAACCAAGTCTAAACAATGTTCAAACTTGGCCCTTGTAACCACCTTGCCTTGTAGCGAACATCTTCTTTATTAGAAAATTCTTCTTTCTTTGCAAATACCCATTTGCACCCAATTGCATTCTTACCTTTTGGTAATTGTGCCAACTTCCACGTCTTGTCCTTCTTCAAAGACTACATCTCCTCTTCCATCGCACCTGCCCAATTACCACTCTCTGAACTCAGAATGGCTTCTGGGTAAGTGGATGGAATGTCATCAACAACTGGAAGTGCATAGGCAACCATATCCATGAAACGAGCAGGCTTCTGAATATCTCGTCTCTGTCTTCTAACTGCAATTGGCGCTAATTGCTGTTGAGATTCTTGGGTAGGAACCTCTTCCTCATCTGACTCTTCTTCTGCCATAGGAGAGTCACTTGTGGTATTTCGTGTTGGGATCACCACTGTCGGCTCAAACTCCACCTACTTCCGGGCACACTCCACCTGTTGCGGAGTACTATCAGCTCCTTCTGGATTTACCTTCTTTAACATGGCAGATTCATCAAAGGTAACATCCCTGCTGATAATCGTCTTCTTTGCCTCTAAACACCACAAACGGTATCCCTTCACTCCAGGACTAAAGCCCATGAAAAGAGCCTTCTTTGCCCATGGATCCAACTTTGATTCAATCACATGATAATATGCAATAAAACCAAAAACATGCAAAGAATCATAATCAGTTGCAAACCATACCTCTAACGGGGTTTTGCCATCTATAGCAGATGATGGCAAACGATTGACGAGATGTTGAGCGTATGTCACAGCCTCAGCCCAAAACTCTCTGCCTAACTCAGCATTAGACAACATACAACGAACTTTCTCCACAACTGTCTTGTTCATACGCTCTGACACCCCATTCTACTGTGGTGTTTTTCTAACAGTGAAGTGCCGAACTATGCCACAATCTTGGCATACCTTCAGGAACGAATCACTCTTGTATTCTCCTCCATTGTCTGTTCGAAGAACCTTAATCTTCCTTCCTGTCTGGTTTTCAAGCACATCATTTTTGTTCTTCATAGTAAACACCCAAACTCTCCTGGAAAAATCATCCACAAAAGTGACAAAATAATGCCTACCTCCGATTGACGGAGTCTTGGCAGGTCACCACACATCTGAATGCACATAATCCAGAATACCCTTGGTATTGTGAATTGCAGTGCCAAACTTCACTCTTCGTTGTTTTCCCAGAACACAATGCTCACAAAATTCAAGTTTGCAAGCCTTCGTACCTTTCAACAATCCTTGCTTGGTAAGAATTTGCAAGGATTTCTCTCCAGCATGTCCCAACCTCATATGCCACAACTTTGCTGCCTCAACATCCTTCTTAGAGTTAGAAGTTGCTGCCGCTACTGTCCCCACCACTGTACTACCTTGATAGTAATACAAATTGTTCTTTATCACGCCTTTCAACATCACCAGTGCTCCTGAAGTTGCTTTAAGAATCCCATCTCGCATCGTCACGACTAGGCGTTTAGATTCTAAAGCCCCCAATGAGATGAGATTCTTCTTCAACTTTGGCACGTACCGTACATCCCGCAAAATTCTGGTGGATTCATCATGATTCCGCAGCTTGATTGAACCTATCCCAGCTGTCTTACATGGATTATCATTTCCCATGTAAACAACTCCGCCATCGAGTTCTTGAAATTCAAAGAACCAATCCCGAATGGGACACATATGATAAGTACAACCTGAATCCAATATCCACTCATCTGGATACGATGATGCTGAAAGCGAGACAATTAAAGAGATATCTGATTCCACATCACTTTTGCATTCTGCAACATTTGCATCTTGCGAAACCTTATCTTTCTTCTGCAGTTTTGGGCAGTCTTTCTTCCAGTGTCCTTTCTCATGACAGAAAGTACACTCATCTTTGGCAACGGCTCGACCTTTAGATTTAGACATCCCTCTTCTCTCCTTTGTTTGGCTTTGCTGACGACCTCTTGCCACCAATGCTTCTTCTGATGTCGTTGATTTGGTTTTCATCTTATCCTGCTTTCTCAATTCATGACTATATAAAGCAGAACAAACAGCATCTAACGACACATTCTCCTTCCCGTGAAGGAGCGTAGTCTCCA
The DNA here is from genome assembly GCF_000499845.2 of Phaseolus vulgaris. Taxonomy (NCBI): domain Eukaryota; kingdom Viridiplantae; phylum Streptophyta; class Magnoliopsida; order Fabales; family Fabaceae; genus Phaseolus; species Phaseolus vulgaris. Next base: position 12,618,534 of record NC_023754.2, on the reverse strand, counting down.
AATGTTGAAATTCATCAGGAAGAGATGATAACAACATCAAAGCCAAATCCTCATCCTCAAACTTCACATCTAAATTCAACAGGTCTGCTACTAATTGATTAAACATAGTGATGTGTGCATTTATAGTAGTACCTTGTTGGTAGTCAAATCGGAACAACCTTTTCTACATCAGGAGCTTGTTCTGACCACTCTTCTTCAGAAACTTGTCCTCCAATGCCTTCCACAGTTTGTGTGCAGAAGTCTCGTTTTTTACAGCGTACTTCTGCTCTCTGGACAGGCAGGATCGAATAGTTCCGCATGTTAACCAGTTGATGATACTCCAGTCTTTCTCCTCTACCCCTTTTGGTTTCTCTCCTTCAATAGCAATATCAAGACCCTACTGAAAAAGAGAGTCCAAGACCTCTCCTTGCCACATGCCAAAATGTCCAGTGCCATCAAATATTTCCACCGCCAATTTCAAAGTGGACACCGAGAACCTCGACCATGATGACGAGGAGCCCGACACTCTGAATACATCCTTCACTTCTTCTTCTTGATTTGCCATTACAAACTCAAAATATAATATTCAATATTACAAATAATTTCAAACAACCCAAGGCGAACCTTTGGCTCTGATACCACTTGTTGGGAAAAACGGGTAATTTTCCCACTAAAACAAAACCCTAATAGAGCTACCCGACAAATAATATTGAATAAATAAAGCGGAATAATAAAAGAGATAAAGAGGAAAAAACACACTCGAAAATTGTTAACGGAGTTCGGCCTGTTTAGCCTAATCTCCGAGCACAGCAAAAACAACTCACTTTTATTATTATGAGAGAAGATATTACAAATTTGGATATATCACAGTGAAGGAGGAGAGTTTAATTTATAACCCTCAAACCTCCTTCCAAACAATGAACTCACCGATGTGGAACTTGGGATTAAACCAAAATCAACAGTAACACATTTGGTTAACTGGTCTATGATAATCGACCTTAAAAATATAACATTTCAATTAAGTTGTAACGAAAATAGTAATAAAATACTTTTAAACATGTTTTTGTTATTAGGTCTAATTTATCAAAAAGTTTGTGTATAATATATTGTATATTTAACTAGAAAAGAAATTCACTTACGGCAAGTATAAGAGACTAACTCTTCCTCACTTTCTTGTGATGTAAATATTAAGATAATTGTTACGTTAGAGCATTGATTACGTCCAAAAAATATACTCTAGAATTACATATAATTAAAATTTAAAACATAAATATGAATTAATAGTAGTCAAAACATAAATTGAAATAAAATTATTATCTCAAACAACTTTAATAGGCAATTTAATAAAGTGAGCTCAACCATACACCATAGAAACAAACAGAATAAAGAGAAATAATGTGGAACACTCAAATATAGAAACTACACTGATCTTATCTATGATATTTGTGGATATAGATACATAGAGACAAACAGAATAAAGAGAAATGTGGAACACACAAATATTGAAACTACACAGATGTCAAAGTGTTTAAAAACAAAAAATTGTATATATTATTTCTTTTATTTTATTGTATAGATAAGTATTATTAATTAGAAATGAATAATATGTAGATAAACGCATGTTAAAAGATTTTACAATGTCAATAAAATAAACTTTTGTTTTAACTGTACTTAATATTAAAAGTCAATAAATTTATTATGTATAATTAAATGAGAATATAACTTTTTTACACTCTTATGCTCTCTAGAAATGTATTAACAAAATATTTAACTACAAATTTTGCATAGCAAGAGCATACAATTTTAACATCAATAAGAGAGCAAATCCATGTAATATCACAAATAAAATTCAGTGAAGAAAAGCACACTTCAAATTCACATAAGTTAGAAATAATTATTTTAATTTAAGAAATCATATTATTATTTCGTGTTAATTATACAATAATTGATGCAGAAAGAAGCAAAGTAACAAACTTATAAAGTGTAACAAAAATTCTTAATTTCACTCATAAGTGAATTGACACCAAATATATTATATTTTGTTCTTACTGGATTTGGCATTGGACCTTTCGAATTGTGGAATCCGTGTTGTTGGTGAAGATCAAACTTCTTCTTAGAGGATTGTTGAGCTTTATCACTAAAAGTTGATTGAAAGTTTACCCAGCAGAAGACTTTTCGACGCTCAAGTCAATAAGAGTATATAATTTTTGAGTAATTAGTGAATATCAAATATTGAATGAGTTGGAAGTACTCCCTCGGGTTTGTATCTATAGATCGTAAGAGTCAAACACGTGTCTCTATAATCGTCTAGATAGAATGTCAAGTTTTACGAATACATCCTGAGATTTATGGTAATTCAGAGTATATGTGTATCTTTAAGTGGTTACCGTGTTTGTTATACTAATCTACAAGTGGTTAATATAAAATAAATATTAACAACCTGACTTTTACGGACGGAAAGATATCCATGATATTAATTGGATATTAATAACCTAGATTTCATTGGTCGGGTAGTACATAAGCCCCCAACCTGAGCAATGCGACTATTATTATGTTTTTGAAAACATTACCCATCTGGTTGGTCTTTGCAACCTTAATAAATATTTAAATCGAGCATGTTCAACTTTGTCTCCCACATTGAATGTAATAATGATGACATTAATGCCATAAATATTTGAGCCCATTAATGAGGGATTTCAAGTTAATGATGGGTTATACCTTTACGAGGTAGGTTTGACAATGGGAAATTGTGACATTTCATTTGAAGGTTTTTAAAATTTTAAACCTTATAACCATTCAATTTCCCCTTATACCGTTCCAAAAGTTTCTTGAATTCCCACTTTCACTTAAGGGCTTTCATTGTCTTCGTTTTGACGTTTCACCTTTATATTCTTCTACAAAGTTTTGTGACGTTTGTGATTGCTTTAGGGTTCTTTAGTTCTCCCTTCCTTCAAGTTTGTCAATGTCACTCTATTTCTTTGTAGGTACGCTCTAATGTCTTCTCCTTCTTTTTCCTCTCCATCTTACTCTATTGCTAGGGTTAAGAGCTAGGCACTTTATCATAGAAATGGATCAAGGTTCTATGAACAAGAACTCACCAAAACTAGTGCCAAAACACAAACTCATATAGAAGATCCAATTATTGTCAAATTGAACCAACAAAAAGAGGTAAAACTTAAATCCACCGAATAGAATTGGAAGGGAAGCAAATTGAACCGAACAAAATGTAAAAGAAAGGCATAGAACTGAAAATACTTGCTGGAAAAAGAAAGAACCGAACCAAACACAATTTAGAATAAGAACAGCTGTTGGAAAACTTAAAAACCGAACAAAAAAACAGCTAAGAAACAAGCTAAGACAAGGAATTAACAAAGAAGAAAGGAAGGACAAGAGAATTGCTCATGAAGATGGATGAATGATGAATGATCTCGCCACTAGAAGTGTGGTTGCTCCTAGATGAGAGTGCTGCCGCCACTTGAGGGCACCATGGATCCTTCAAGATAAGACTAGAGAAGAAGGCTCAAAAGCTCTCCAATGCTCACTCCAATTTTGAGTATAGTTTCTTTAGATAAATTCCAATATGAATTTTACAAAGAGAGCACCTCTATTTATAGCCTAAGGTGCTGAAATGCAAGCAACACAAATTCAAAAATTCCCTCCTAAGAGTCATCTAGAATCGGCGCCAAAACCCAAGCATGAGGAAGGTGTGACTCCTTCCTTCACTTTGGCACCTCCTATTCTACTTCTACACCTATCTACTAACACACCCCCCCTAAAGCTCCTAACTAAAGACTAAAAGATGCTATAACAATAGAGGTTTCTAATGTTTCCCTCTAAGCACCTTCAACTAAAGAAATTACAAAAAGATAAAATAAATGTTCCCTAGCTCTTAAAGCTTTGAACATGCTTCTTGTAAGCCTTTGAGGTGGGCTTTGACCTCCATGGGCGTCCTCCATTTGTGCCTCTACCTCTTCTTGATCTTGTTGATTGGCCTCCATGTTCTCTTGAGCTTGATCTCCATCAACTTAGTTCATAGGGAAGTTAATCCTATCGGAGTAAGTTCTTCATTCGAATCCTTCTCTATTGCGAGTGATTTTCTTGAGATGGAACCTTATTCTGTTACTTTAGTTGATACATGATACAATCCAAGTAGCCAAGAAGATAACCAAGGACTCAAGAGAGAATTCACATTGTGAACTTTCATCTCAACAATCAAGACAAGGCCCCACGAAATATCAAGACCTCAGCAGAAGAAGAACTGGGCATAGACCAGAACATCAAATGTTCTTTTTTCCGGTCTTCTTAAAAGACAAAAACATGTTTGTAAATAAATTGGGCTCACTTTTTGGGTCCAAATAGAAGAATAAGTTAGAGTAGGTTTACATAGTATAAATAAGAGTGTACTTAGCAAAATGGGTTTTTACCAAGCCCACTTTTCATGACACATATGCACCTAGAATTAGGATTTTTAACCTAACATCTCAAGTGGCGGCTCTTTCTGTTGAAGATGGTTGCTGCCCCTTCAAGATTGTGTTTGATGAAGACTTGTATGCTGTGTTTGATGAAGACTTTTATGTACTTTCCATGTATTTGTGCTTTGCTTTAAGTATGTCTTAGTTAGTGCTTAGAGGTTGTCTAAGAGTAGCTTTTTGCTGAGTAACTCACCTCATAACCACTGGCCATGTGTTAAGAACAAGCATAAGTTTTCTAAAACCGTTTTTCACATGTTTTACACAAAAACACATTTTACTGCATAAAAATAAATCTGTTCTTTTCTAAATAAACAAATTCATTTTCTTCACTGATGCCTTGGCTAAAGTCTTGTAAAAATTGGATTTTGTGCATCAGGTATTTTGACTAAGTCTTCTTCTTTTCAAAACGACTGAGTTTCAAATAGTTAAACTTCCTCTGTTTTCGTTTTGAAAAATAAATCTGTTCATCTGTAAATGAATAGATTCTTTTTGCCTCTGGTGCCATGTCAAGCTTAAACATTTTTCAGTTTTATCTCAGCACCAGAATGGTTGACTAAGTCTCCTCACTTAACAGATTCTCTAACTGCTTTTTGAAAATAAATCAGTTCATTTTATTTTCAATCTGTTCATTTTATAACAGCTTTAACTGTTTTTCAAAATTCTGTTATAAGCTGGCTTTCTATAAAATGCAAACTTGTTTCTGAGTTTAAAAACGATTCAAACAGTTTATATTTTTGCAAAAAACAAGTTTTAACAGCAGAGAGTTAAGTGTCTTCAAGGATTAGCATTTGTTCTTCAAAGATTTCAAAAATCAAAAAGTGCTTGTTCTTGGTTTGGTTCCAAAAGCTTGGTGTGAGGTGCAGCTACTGTTCTAGCAATCTTGCCTACTGGTTTAAGGCAGATCTTTGTTACCTCAATCAGGTGTAGTCGTTTCACTTCTTATTACTTGTAAAAGTTTGGTTGAATCCTCTTCTTGATAGGTGTTCTTGGAGAGTGGATGTGTGTGTATGTGTGCTGAAATAGGTTTTTTCAGCAAAAGTACCTAAGTTCTTGTAGGTTTCAAGAACAGTGGGAAGTGTACTTGATTGTACTGTGTGTTAGTGAATTCCACCTGTTGTTGGTGAAGACTGGATGTAGCTCAGGTTGAGTGAACCAGTATAATTGTTTGTGTTCATTCTCTCCCTCACTCTGCAATTTCGTTTCTGCATAATTGATAAAACAGCAAAGAAATAAATCTGTTCAATTGAAAATAAATCTGTTCTTTCTGGGCTCAGTGCATACTGTTCTTGATTTCTGAAAAAGCTGTTTTAATCTGATAAGAACATATAAAATCTGCTAAAAGCCACTGGAACAGATTGACTGTGATAGGTTGCTCAAGAAACTGTCAACGCCATTAATTGAACCTTAAACAATTGCTTAAAGTAGAAGCTTGCTGTTCTGTGATTAAGTGTTCTTAATTTCTGGAAAATTGCTTAACATCAAGAAGAACATTCAAAGTCTGTTAAAAGCCACTGGAACAGCTTGTTTGCAAAGATCACTCAATTAATTAGCATGCAATCAATTGAACCTTAATAACTTGCTTGAAATTGAAGCTTGCAGTTTTGTGGTTCACTGTTTTTCAAATCTGAGATTTGTGTGTGTGCTGCTGAAAATTTTCACTGCATGATCTTGTGATTAATCTTGCTGAATTAAAAGCTTTTCAAACAAAAACAGTGCTGAAATAAATCTGTTCATTCTTACATAAATCGATTTATTTTCTGTAAAACTGGGTTAAACACTGTTTCTGCGAAGAAGTTTTAAAAGGTCAATTCACCCCCCCTCTTGAACTTTGGCACTATTAAACCCAACACTTTCCTCGCTTATCTTGGAGTCCCTCTGCTCCAGGTGGCGTGAATCATCCACTCCATTCCATAAGCTTCCTTCACCCTTTCTCTTTTCATTCCTTTCCATTTCTTCATTTACATTCCTTATTATGTTCTTGTTTATGTTTTTTTCCATTCGATCATCTTTTTCATTATTTACTTCATTTTGTGCCCTTTATTTGTGTTTTCCTTTTGCCCTCTAGAAGTGAACCTTCACACTTATTTAACCACTTGGTTAAGTTCATGTCCAGTGGGGATCTTTTTTGGGCCTCTCACCATAATTGCTAAAATAAAAAATCATAAACAAAGTGCCACCATAAAAATGTGCAATTCTAAAATCAACTCACATTAAGACCGTCATTGCTAACATTGTTGGACCTTCCAATGAAATCCCTATTGCTACCTCCTTGGCTCAAAAGGTGAAGGAGAATCATTAGGCTTCCCCTAAAAAACTAAGGAAATCCTGAAACTATTGTTGTGAAAGGGACTAGGAAAGGTAGGTTTGCTGTATGTCGAATCCAGAGTACTCCTGGGTATTTGGTGAAGTAAACCATTATTCTTCAGTGTTTACTTATAAATCTAAGATTGGAGACTTTATTTTCTCCTTTCATATTTGTTCTGATGAGTTGGCCAATTTTTTCGCAGCCAAACCTTGGTCCTTTTTAGGCCGTGTTTATATGAAACCCTCCCTGGATGGAAAGATTTTACCTTTGTTTATGAATACTTCTTTAAAGAGCTGGATATCTCCTTTCCCTTGTCCGATTTTGAATGCCGTGTCTTGATGGAGATTAACGTGACTTCGAGTCAACTCCTAATAGAAGGGCTTTCTCAAAGGCCTTTCAAATTTTGTGTACCAATCTTCATATTAGGTAGAGTGTAAATACCTTCATGTATTATTATCAATTGAAGCATGGTGCCGATGTTGGTTGGTTTTCTTTGAATGGAACCTAATACAAGTCTATTTACTATGTATGCCTCCTCGTTTAAGATTTTTAAGGATAATCTTTTTTAAACTTAAGAACCCTTCTCAAGACTCGCAGAAGAGATTGCTTCTTATCCGAACTTTATTCCTCCCTTTCCACCGAACTTTATGCCTATCTTTCCACAATACTGGAAATGACCAACAAAGTTTAAATCTATAGCTCCCAGCTCATCTCTCCCTTGGAAAAGAGTAACATTGAACTCATAAAGACTTTTCCAAGACGTATAAATTGTAAAGGCCTCCTAAATATTCCTCTAGCCGAGGACCCTTTTGCATATGCTATGTTGCTTAACTCTTATAAGTTAGAATTGTTGGCCAAAAATAATACGGGATGAATTTTTTTTTAAAAAAAAATTCACAAAAATAAAAGTCAATTTGAAAATCTTTATAATATCAATTGATTGATTTTTTTTTTCAAAAAATTATAAAAGTGCTTAACAAGAAAAACATGAAAGAAATCAATAAATTATATATTTTTTAAGCCAATTGAAAAACTGAGAACTACAGATACAAAAAAGGTCAACGACAACAGTTATTTTAGATATTACACACTGGTTTCAAAACCGTTGTTTATGAATAGTAGCCTATTCTATTGAGGCATAACTGTCGTTTTATACGCTTTCCTGGCAGTGCCTTAAGTTTCACATGGTTGAGGTATAAGCGACGATTATGACCATAAACACCGTCTATTATGGTCATTTTTTTAGTTCATTATGTTTTATGCGTTTTTCCTTCTAAATTAACCCATTCATTTAAACCCAACAACTAGATACATAAATTCAAACATTCATTAAAAGAAGCAAATTGTATATATTGATAAAAATGTACTACAAACACTAATACATATTCCTAACTATCTATCTAATTCATATAAAATTGATTATTTATCATAGATTTATAGAAATTAAGGAAATATGTGGTCCAAGCATGTCTCACATAATCTATGGCAACCAAAGGCAGTGATTGCTCATCCGTAAAGAACTGCATTACAAAATAAGGTTCACATTAATTAGTGTTAAGATACATATACTTTAAAGAATAATTTAAATATTTTCTGGTTCCAATCTTTTTGAATGCCTAGTCTTACAATGGTCACTATCCAGTGCATAACATAATAGCCACACTCATAGCCTCCCAGTTGTCTATTACACTATAATTCAATAGAAATTAAAAGTTAATATTGATAAAAAATGAAAAGAGGAAGACAAAAATTATAAACCTTTAGGTTCAATCATGTCAGCTTTTGATAATTTGCACTAGGTCGACCTTTGAGTATGTTATATCCATACCATGCCCTGATTAATACAAACAATCACGTTAATAGACGTTTAAGTAACATACAAAATTATATTTATAATGTAATTACACATCAATTATTAGCTTCAAATGTGTGGATGACTTCTTGTGCAGTGCACAAAACCACACAACAATGTTATCAACTACAAATAACACAAGTAACTACCAGTGACCCCTACATCATCCATGAAAATAGTTAGAAAATATTTAAAACATGAAATACTAATAATTGACGACTTATAATTGAACTTAGTCATTAATATAAGGTAAAAGATAAATTTGCTTTCCCTTTGAACTTAAAGTGTTAGTGATGTATGACTAGGTTTCAGCTTTCTTTGCTCCAATTCAATTAATCAAATAGAGATCCAAGAATCCATAGATATCTTGATTCCCATCATTAATAGAAACTCCAGATAAATACCTACAAGTTATTAGTTAAAGCATAATCAATAATAATTTAACATAAAGTAAATTGGAATATAGGTAAAGATACTTGCATCATAAAAAAATTAAGATATAGTTATATTGAACTCCTAGTTTCCAACTGCAAATTCTAACACATCTGACATGTATGTACAGGGGCATGCCAGTGTTTTTCTCCCAAAAAATTATCATCCCACGAAACCTCGATAGGGTCTAGACCAATATCTTTAGTCGCTGTTGATAAAGAAGCTATAGGATTGTCAATGGGAACCGCAAGCTTCTTTTTCAGACTTGGTTTCCAACGAGGTTTCTACAAAATAAAGAACATTTGTATTAAATTAGATGTAATACATAAATAAAAATTAATATAATGAAATCAAATTATTACCAGGGTTCTGGTATAATTCAAACGAGGTGTATGGGCTAGGCTATGAATGTCTAAAATGACTCGACCATAGTAGTTACCTCATCTGTAGGTAGTGAAACACGAGCATCAACTACTCGTACTTTGTCCACCGTTATCTTCATCACATCAGGGGGAGAGGAACATTATGTTAGGTAGTGGCCTCTTGAAAGACTTTTCCAATAGCCACCACCTGAGGAAATATGTCGCCCTCTATTAGTAACTCACATTAGCTTATGTGGCTAATGACATCCTCACCTGACGTTGTAGGAGTTGTAAAACTCCTCTTTGTGCTCCAGGTAGTGGGAGTAACAAGCAGCTTAACACAAAGCTATTGCGATAGAAATCCTGTCGCAGACGATTCTTCTCCTCAAATTCTAACCACATGCACTTAGTCTCCTTTTTCATCTCCTCCATTAATTTTTTTGGTATCTTAGTCGTCATTTCTGCTTTGGTCTCCGAGGCAGGGGAAAAGCATGAATGTGGTGGAGCTCCAAAGTAATGTCGAATTTCAACCCCTTTTCCAGCTGCACGTACAAGACTAGGGTGCTTAGGTTGTCCAATAGCTTTTATCTTGACGACCTTGAGGTACAAAATTACCTTGAGAGCTTTACTCAACCAAGGAATCCTGCAAGATATCAAAATCATATAAGTTTTTAATATAATTAATGCTTTAAAATAAATAAATAAAAAGATAAAAATAACTTACAATTAAACATAATTGTCGTCAACTGTGACTTAAACTGACAAAATTTAATGGCGATATTAGATAGAACCTTCGATCTTAGCAGTTTCACATTAAACTATCACACACATTCTTCTTAACATGCATCACATCTATGCAATGTCTGACTTCTAACCTTGATCAATACCGAAGATCAAAGAAGATTAATTTTTTCTTGCATATGTTTGTCACAGATGACTTCTTTTTCAACTTAATGAAAGTGTGGTCTATGTTATTTACCTTTTCGTAAACATAAACACCAGTTAATGGAGTTGATGGACTGCCAATCTCTTGATGTTCATTAAAGGCGTTTTTTCAACCTCTAGTAAGGATGATGACTTCTAAGAAACCTCTGATGCCAAAGATATATTGTCTTCCTTCCATTTTTCAATTATTGAGAAGTAGTGTCTTTTATGCATATTAGGCATGTTTTATGACCCTTAACATTATACCCTGATAAGTTACCATGTGTCAGAAAATTATTAATGGTGCAAAATAAGATGGCATGCATCTTGAAAGTTTCATTACCAAATCCATCAAATACTTCAACACCCTGATCCCACATTAACTTTAAATCTTTAATTAGGGGACTTAAATAAACATCTATGTCATTTCCTGGTTGTCTTGGATCGGATATCATCATAGACAACATCATGTATTTTTGCTTCATGCACAATGCAGGAGGTAAGTTGTAAATAACTAGTAAAACAAGCCATGGACTGTGATTCATACTCATAATACAAAACGAATTCATTTTGTCTGTAGCTAAACCAAGTCAGATATTTCTTGAATCTTTACCAAACTCTGGAAACTCATTATCAAATTTCTTCCATTGTACATGCCATCATATTTCCTCTCATCTGCATGCCATCTAAGATTCGTAACATCATTTAGGTTTGCAAACAAATGCTTCATCCTTGAAATGATGGGAAGATACCACACAACCTTCATTTGGGGTTTATGCTTTTCCATCTCTTCAATAATATCATCGTCCTTTTGTTTCAACTCATAACGTGATAACCCACACCTCAGATAATTTTTCAACAATTTAAAATATTTCCTGTATAATATACAATCATTAGGACTTGCATGTATCTTTTTATACTCCATACCCATCGGACAAATAATCTTTTTGGCCTCATAATTATGATTAGTTAAACTATTTCCCTCTAGAGGCATATCCTTCAACAAATTAAGAAATTTTGTGAAGCTTTTACCAGTCCATCCATTTATTGTCTTCGAATTCATCAATCTTAACATCGCCGACAACCGTGTGAAGTTAGTTGATCCAGAATACAATGGAGCCTCCGCATTGTATGACATACTTCAATATCCATGCGCTTTTGCAAAAGACTTAACTCCAATATCACGAATCATGTCCTCTAATCGATCATCATGTACTTCACCATGTACTCATCCATGGTGGATCCCACATATTTTTCTCATATGGAAACACTTGGTAAATTTAATAATTCACCATGCCATGTCCATGGGGTATAAGATCGTAGAAACCCATCACATAGAAGGTGCACCCTCATTTTTTAACATCCAATCTCCTCCTGTTCAAAGAATTAACACACGGACACCTAAACTTTACTCCATCCTGACCACTATTGTTGGCATTAAATTCTTCTACTCCTCTCTCGTACTCATCACTTATGCAAATGAAGTTAATCCAATCTCGATCCATTATGTTTTGTAATGGTCATTGAGGTGTTCACTAATGTGTGTGAAATCTCAAACAAGAAACTAAGGGTCTCTCATATAGAAAACAATTGTCGAGGGTCGAACACCCTAGAACTCAATACCAAAACGTATCCAAGAATTATAAATATACATGCAATATAAAATTAATAAATTTAATCATACGTACAATTATACATAATAAAGAATATCAATTAAAAATCAGTGAATTATTTATAATTTAATTAAAAATCATTAAATTACTTATAAATACTAAATAATATTACTCTAATTACAATGTAACAAATTAATAATTCTATTATAACCTAACAATTAACATAATATAAATTAATAATAAATACAAATTATAACAAATACTAAATATACAAATTAATAATACTAAAAAATATTTAAAAAATTAAAAACACCAACCTTGTTTGAAGGGAAGAATCGGTGGTGGCGGGTAGCGGCGACAAAAAAAAATGAAGAGGCATGATGGTGGCAACAACGATAGTGGTGGCAGTAGAGAGAAGTCCCAAAACGAAGGTTGTGAAAACCTTCACCAATGAAATGAATGGAATATAAGAAACCAATAAGAGAAAGAGAAAATAAGCAATGGAGAATGCAATGAATGAATGTGAAGGAAGAACTTACAATGGAGAATGTCACAATGGAGATGGAGAACTAGAGAGTGTAAGAGAGTAAGTTCGCGAAAAGAAAAAATGAAAAACGAAAGCGTAAGTGGCGCGATTTGAAGTAGGGTAAATTACGGGGTATAAAACGACGGTTCTTTTAGGTAAAACCACTGTTTTAGACCAAAGCGATTGGGTCTAAAATGGCGTTTCACCTGCAACCACCATTTTAGACTCTTTTTAATTTAAAAAATGTCACCGCGTTTTCATGGACAACGTTTGGCAGTATAAACAATGTGTATTTGGTGTCGTAAATGGTTTTTTTTTTTTCATTAGTGTTACCACAAGAGCTACATCCAGTTCTCAGCCACATGGGCTGAGATTTCACTATAAAACACAAGATTAAAAAATGTACAATCAAGAAACAAGTTCTTGAACCCTACAAGAACTTTTACACATAAACAAAATACAACCGACGGTAGAAAATAGAAACCCTATGTTGGAAGACCATCCGAAACACATATTTGGCCTTTAACTAGGGTCATGGCTAGAAGAATGGAAGACGAAGAAAGAGTTCAAAAAACTCTATTTTTATGGAGAATTAATTTTTAACTTTTTCTTCCAAATTTCTTAGTCTTATAAATTTGTACAAAGCAGTATAGGCTTCATTTTGGGTTTGTATTTCGGCCATTATCTTGGGCCATGTTTTAGGCCAATTTTTCCAATTAGAGTAGGATGTAAATAGAAAAAAGAAATAGTCTAGCTAGAGTTACAATTGGGCCTCCTTGGACCCAATATAACTCTAGACCATCTGAAGAGTTTTTTAGGGTTAAAGCTTGCACCTTGGCTACCCATAGCACTATAAATACAAGTGTTAGCCCCCTTGTAAATCAAATTTGAATTCATAAAGAAATGTTGCCCAAGTTGCTAGCTCATTTGTCTTCAAATTCTCACTCTCAAGTTTGCACTTCTATTAGTGTTTTGCTTGAATCTTCTTAGGAGTTGACCTAACTTCTCTTAAGATTCATTATCTTTCTCCATAGACCAATACTTCACAGTTTCTTTCACCCATTTTAGCCACCCAATCCCACCAAATTCCACACCCCAAAATACAAAACAAAAGACTCATAACAATGCAAGCTAGGATTGCATCATTTGGTATCAAGAGCTTAGGTTCAAGAGATAAGTTGTTCTAACTTTTGTTCTTCCATTTCTATGTTGTTACTCATTTTTTAGAATGTCTTGAATCTATTTTAAATGTGTTTCCACCATTTAAATGTGTTTTTATTTAGTTTAATCGGTTCAAATAGCTTGTTCTTTCTTGAACCATCTATATTGGTGTTTAAGAGTTCCTTTTTAGTTTATCTTATGGGCTTTTGATTTTTGTTGAGTCTTCTTTCATTTTATTTTGGTAAAAACAGTTTATGTTGGTTTCATTTTTATTTTATGATCCATATATGTTCTAAAGTCATGTTCTTTCCATATATGTCATAAAATCAAGTAGTCCTTTGTTTGATTTTTTGTTTCTTGTTTTTACAATGAATATCCATGTGGTTTGAGTCTTTTTGTGCCTTTTGTGTGATCTTCTTTTTATGTTTTTGAGTCTCTTATATTGTTATTAGATCATTAACAAGTTCATTAGAGTTAGTTTTCTATTTTGTCTTGAGTTCCAATTTTTTTTTTCAAATCCTTTAGGTTTCTTCTTTTCCAGTTTTTGTGAAATTTTGTCTCTGTTGTGAGAATTTATTGTGGGTTTGTATTTTGGTAAAAAAATCTGAAAAATTCACAAAACCCTATTGAGATGTTGTTGGTATCCAGTTAAAACATAACGTCCAAAAGAAAAAAAAATTATAAACAGTAAAAGTCAGGACATTTTCAGTCCAGAAGAAACAGTTTCAGTGTGGTGTTACTCTCAGTATAAAATTTACTGCACCTTATTCCTTGGGCTTTTTGACCTGGAATTTTTACCACACCTTTCTTGATGTGTTTTGGAGTTGGGATAATAGTTTCAAATTCAAATTCATTATAATATTTCCCCAATAAATTTTTGAATCATCTCTCCCAGTGCTGAAAAACAGTTTCAATCTCTGAATACTAGTATTTTAGTGTTTGATTTATTTCTCTCAGAATACACATCCATTTGACCTAAAAAAAATTTGTTTGATCAAATATTGTGTTGATATTCTCATAAAAATTTCATACACAATGTTTCTAGATTAAGTTTCACAAATGTTGGAAGTTTTAGTGTCTCTTTCATTCTAGAACTTTTCTTATGAAATCTATTCTAGTGCTATTATTAGGTTTCCTAATTGAGTGATCACTATTTTTGTTAGCTTTAATTGTTGATTTGTGTCTTAAAATACTCCTTGCAGTTTTCAAATTAATCCATTTGAGTTTAGCAATTTTAATTGAGTTTTTCTTGATTTTTTTACTTGTTGGCCTCATAAGGTGAAATTCATATTGAGTGGAAGTTTAATTTTGATTCTTTCCTTCTTTAATTTCTTTGCCTTTAATTCTTTATTGTTTAATTTCTTGCTTTCCTTTATTTTTCTAAGTCTCCATGATACCTAGGTGATTGCTCCCCGTTTGTAGTTGATCACTTTGCACACACCATATTTAGGAAATAAAATTGTTTTGAAGTTTCTTTTGAGAAAAAATTGTTAAGACTATCTGAGGTAAGCTCTGGCTAAGGAAAGACTTGGTATTTATGTAGTCCTAGTGACTCACCACTCTTCCCTTGGAGTGAACTTGGAGAAAGTTTGACTTTTTGACCTTGATTGGAACTTCACCAAACCTAAAACCTATTTGTGAAAATATTTTATCACTCATTTGAATAAAATTTTATGTGAAAATCATTTTTTTTTTAATTTCAAAATGAGTGATTATAATCATGCATCTAGTGTTCAAGGTAGTAATAAGAACACAAAAGATGACTATGGATGGAAAGAAGAGGCTAGGTTATTGAGAACAAAATTAGAAAAACATAGAGAAAATACAAATAAAAAAAATGGATGAGATGAGAGAAATGTTTGGACAATTAATTTTGAATCAAAATATGGGAAAAGGGCGCGAGGAAAAAAGGCATAGGCGTAGAAGAAATCCTGACTTTGATGAGCAATCTAAGAGAGAGTTTTTGTATCAGCTCCACATACTTCAACAAAGAGATAAAACTGTAGAAGAATACATACATAAAATGGAGTTAGTTATGTTGAGGGCAGGAATAAGGGAAGAGCCTAGAAAAACCACTAATAAATTCAAGAGTTATCTAAACCTTGAAATTCGGGTCAGGGTTGACATTTTTCCCTTTAATTACTTTAAAAATTTGAATGAAATAGTTCAACAATGTGTTAGGATAGAACAAGGAATTACAAGAATTACCACCACTAGGGAAGACTGTCTCAACCCATCCTATTCCATAAGAGAGTTTAAAAGGGAGGATCACCCCTCCAAATCGAGGTATGAAAGGTCACACGAGGAAGAAAGAGAAAGAAAAATAGAAAAGTCTTTGTCTGACGCTGAACCAGATATGGATAACATTTTACCTTCTATAAACAAACCTTGTGAGGATGTGCTTGAAGAAAAATTTGTGTGTAGACCTGAACCAGATGTAGATATAAATTTTTCCTCCACAAAAAAAATGTTTAATTCAAAAGGAAGAAGAAGAGGAAACCCACAAAGAAGAAAAGTCTCTTATGACACCCCTTACAATGATAGTTGAGAAAGAATCCTTAAAGGAGGATTGCAATACTTTGAACTCTTCTTTTCAATTATATAATGCTCATTTTTTCTTCAGAAAAATCTAAAAAACAACACTTTGTGATGTTGATGCCTAGCTTGGGCAATAAACAACACAAAGTGAACAAAAATATTTTTGAAAAAGGTCCTATGTTTTTCTTTCAAAAAATTTATAAAATAAAGGACCTTATTTTTGTTTTCATTTATTTTCTTTTAATTTTATTTTAATAAAAAAAAAGTATCTGATATTTGTTTGATATCTATTGTATATTGACATTTGATCCAGGAAAAAAATAACAAATAAACTGAGGTTGTTGTCATTGAACATCATTCAGGATCTGAGGATAGATCCTTCTCAAGAGGGAGGGTTTGATGGAGGACCATCCGGAAGCACACATATTAGGCTTTTATTTTGGGCTTGTATTTCGGTCATTATCTTGGGCCATGTTTTAAGCCAATTTTGCAAATTAGAGTAGGGTGTAAATAGAAAAAAGAAAGAGTCTAGCTAGAGTTACAGTTGGGCCTCCTTGGACCCAATACAACTCTAGACCATCTGAAGAGTTTTTTAGGGTTAAAGCTTGCACCTTGGCTACCCATAACACTATAAATACAAGTGTTAACCCCTTGTAAATCAGATTTGAATTGATAAATAAATGTTGCCCAAGTTGCTAGCTCATTTTTCTTCAAATTCTCACTCTCAAGTTTGCACTTCTATTAGTGTTTTGCTTGAATTTTCTTAGGAGTTGACCTAACCTCTCCTAAGCTTCATTATCATTCTCTATACACCAATACTTCACGGTTTATTTCACCCATTTTAGCCACCCAATCCCACCAAATTCTGCATCCCAAAATACAAAACAAAAGACTCATAGCAATGTAAGCTAAGATTGTATCACCCTATCTACATTTGCCCAAAAAACTACAAATGTTGTATAAAAGGATTGAAAATACCTGAGAGAAAACAAATAACACTACTACTGTAAAACCTCATATGTGTTGAACGAAGTGGTGTTCAAGTTTTGAAGAATCCAAATCCTTTGAAGGATGTTGAAACCTCTGTTGTGCTTGATGTTGTTGTGCTGGTTTAGCTTAGTTATGGGGTAGTTTGGATGTTGTAATCCACCCTTTGATTAAATCTAAAGCATAAGCATATCAATCTTTGTGAAAGTAAAGTGTTTTCAAACTAAGTTAAAATAATCGATTGTTTTATCGAAACAACCGATTGTTTATACTTAGGTGTTTTAAGAAAAAGATTGAAAACTGTTTTTAAAATGGTTGAACTGTTAAGAACCAAAACAACCGATTGATTCGAGGAAACAACCGATTGTTTGTTTTGGGACCATAACAAAAAAACTGTTTTATCTTTGATTGAGCTTTAAATGTTTTAACTGCTTACGCTCCAGTCATTAAATGCTTTGACCAATCTTTTAATGCAATTTAAGAGTTTGTTAAGATTTGATAACAAACTACATTTTTGAATATATTCAGAAAAACAGATTTGACAATAAATCTTTGACAAGTTTTTGCTAAGAGTTTTTGAGTTTTTCAAAGATCTGATATTGCTAAGAGTTTGGGATTGATCAAAGTGTATGGAATAGGATTCTGCTTGTATTGATTTCATATTATCTTCTGTAACAAGTGTAATCCTTGTTCTCTGTGAAACAAGTTTCATTTTTGTGTTTGCTGAGATTGGTTGTGTGTTCTTGAGGGGATCAAGATCAGCAATCTTATTGTTGGTGTTTTGGCCAAGAAGAGTGTGTGTCTTGAGGTGTTCAAGGTCATTCTCTTGGTTGTTGTGTAAGTGATCAAGGTGTGGTTGCTTAGTGGATTTCCTCACGGTTTTTTAGAAGACTGGATGTAGCTCTGGGTTTGGAGTGAACCAGTATAAACAACTTTGTACAATCTCTCTATCTCTAACTCTTTAAATTCAGTTTTATTTTGTTGTTTGCTGGTATAAACAATCGATTGTTTTTCCGGTACTGCAGCTTTTGCTTGCTGTTTTGGCGAACTGAATTTCTGAATCAATTGTTTCTTGAGATAATTTCATTCTAGTTTGAAAAGTTTGCGAAAACCCTCTTTAAACAATTCACCCCCTCTAGTTTAAAGCCATCTATTCTAACAAGTGGCATCAAGAGCTTGGTTCTTGAAAGTTATTCAAGTTGATCCTAAAAACCTTTTTTAAATGGCTGATAGACTACCGTTTGGGGAAGGTGCCTCAATTAACAGACCACCCTTGTTTTGTGGTTTGAATTACCAGTTTTGGAAAGTTAGAATGAAAATATTTATGGAATCTCTTGACAAAGGAATTTGGGATGCAATTGAAAATGGTCCTTTTGTTCCAAAGTTTGAAAAGGATGGATCTGTCATTGAGAAACCATGGTCTCAATGGACTGATGCAGAAAGCAAAAAGGCCAAATTCGATTGCATTGCCAAAAATATTATAATCTCTGCTTTAAATTCTGATGAGTTTTTCAGGGTCTCGCAACGCAAATCATCAAAAGAAATGTGGGACACTTTGGAAGTCACTCATGAAGGAACAAATGAGGTGAAAAGAGCTAGAAAACATGCTCTTATCCAAGAGTATGAGATGTTTAGAATGCTTAAAGGAGAAACAATTTCTGAGGTGCAGAAAAGATTCATGCACATCATCAATCACCTTATGAGCCTTGACAAGACCTTTGATAAAGAAGAGCTGAACATCAAGATCTTGAAATGTCTTGATAGAGCATGGCAACCAAAGGTAACTGCTATTTCCGAATCTAAAGATCTAACATCATTAAGTGTTGCTTCTTTGTTTGGAAAGCTTAGGGAACATGAGCTAGAGATGAATAGACTCAATGTTCAAGAGAGTGAAGATAAGCACACGAGGAGCATAGCCTTGAAAGCATCCAAGCACAAGGGAAAGCAAGATTCTAGTGATGATAGTGATGAGGAAAACCTTAGCTTGCCATCAAGAAAGTTCAGCAAATTCCTAAAGAGAAACCGCAACAAAGACAACAACAAAGATAGGTATGGAAACAAGAAATCCAATGATTTTAATTCAAATAACTATACTTGTTTTGGTTGTGGTGAGCAAGGTCATATAAAGGCAGATTTTCCAAACAAAAGCAAAGAGAAAAAGTCTAACTACAAAGAGAAGAAAGGCAAGACAAAAAGAGCCTACATAGCTTGGGATGAAAATGAGGTGTCATCATGAAGTTCTTCATCAAGTGAAGATGAGAAAGCAAACATATGCTTGGTAGCTGAAAATGATGATGAATCTTGCAGCTCAAGTGAGGTAAGTTTATGTGCTTCCTTAAATGAACAAAATTACAGTGAATTGCTTGAATCTTTTCAAGAAATACATGATGAAGCTAATAGATTGGTTCTTTCAAACAACCGATTGAAAGATCTTAACAGTTGGCTTGAAAAGAGAGTTAAATCACTTGAAGAAGATCTAGAAAAAGCAAAAAGTGATTTTGAAAAATTGGAAAACCATTTCAAAAATGCTTCTTGCAAGTGTGATACTCTCATTTGTGAAAATTGTGAAAATCTTGAGAAAAAGGTTCATTATCTTGTTGAAACTGTGGACAAGCTTTCAAACGGAAATCTAACTTTGAGAATGTCTTGGCATCTCAAAGCTGTGTTTTTGGAAAGGTTGGTTTAGGTTTTAATCCACAGAATAAGCAAGATAAGTTTCCAAAAAGTTTTTGAAAAGTCAGAAAAACAACCGATTGTTAAGACGAAACAACTGGTTGTTACATGCTTTTACTGCAAGAAGAAAGGCCACTCTGTTAGGTTCAGTAAAATAAGGAAATATTCTGTTTCAAGAGGTTTTATGAAGTGGATTCCTAAGGGATGTGAAGTTTCTAACTGCAAAGAGAAGTCAAACGGACCCAAATTTGTAAGGGGACCAAATCTTGCTACTTGAAATCTTTTATGCAGGAAAACTAAAGAAAAAGGAGGGACTGAGTCATCTGATCAAGTTCTTGAAGAAAAAGACAGTCATTGAAGCTGAATCAATGCTATGCAAAAGACCTCAACAGTGAAAAGAGGCTTCTTGATCATAAAGCACATGGCTCATTGAAGAATTAACATAAGGATAAGATTTTCCTTTATTTGTTCTTAATTTTTGTTTCAAAGTTCTTTCTCACGGTTAAACAATCTTTTTATGATCAATGTCATCTGCTTTGAACTCCTTCTGCTTATGGTTAAAATTCAAAAACAGTTTTAACTGCTGCAGAAAAACAACCGATTGTTTTGGGTCTGACAGCATTATGAAGAAATTGTTTTAATTGCTATTCTGAATTTCTACCCGTTGCAGGTCAATTCAAAAGAGAGAATCTTGGTCAAAGAATCTATGTTGAAAGCTGATTACGTTCAGAGAGAAGTTAGAACAGTTATAAAGGAAAATATTTCAAAATCTTGGAAATTCAAGAGCTTTAATGACTAGTCAAAGATCACATGTGAAGGCCATGTGATTTTCAGCTTTTCTGACATTTTCTGTGCAGAGCAGAGTCAATTCCTCTCTCTCTGAAAATCAGGTACCCACTAATGAAATGAAATTCAAATTGAATCCTTTTTCTGCTATAAAATCTGGTGCAGATCTCTTCCACAAGAACAACCAATTGCAACATCTCTTGCAAAAATCTGTGAAGTGAGTTCTTCTCTGTTTTCTTCTCTGCTATCATGGAATCAACTCCTCCCACCTCAAATAGAGTCAAAACCAGGGCTGTAAGGTCTGGAGGAAGACTAGAAGGCTGGTTTTCTGGAAACAATGATCTTATTGAGAAGTATAGGTATGAAACAAGTATCAAGAAGATAAACAACCCCAAGGTTGTATGCTTTGATTGGCTGAAAAGTCAAAAGCTTGATAATGTGAGAAGGCTGCTCAAGGATCAATCTCTCAGAAAGTTTCTGGAGATGAAGGGAAACATATATCCAGATTTAGTGAGGGTGTTCTACACAAACCTCAAGTTTGAGGGAAACAATCTAGTTTCTCATGTGAAAGGTGTAGAAATGGAGATAACTCATGAAGTATGGACTGCTGTTGCTGGTCTCAAGTTCTCTGGTCTTAGAATCAACAA
Organism: Phaseolus vulgaris; assembly: GCF_000499845.2. NCBI lineage: Eukaryota > Viridiplantae > Streptophyta > Magnoliopsida > Fabales > Fabaceae > Phaseolus > Phaseolus vulgaris. The sequence goes on along the minus strand of NC_023754.2, from coordinate 12,597,277 downwards.
GGGAAACCTTGGAGTGGTGGAGGATTTTAACAAAATCCAATTCTACAAGAGTTGCTTGAAGAATCAACATGCTCAAGTAAGTACATGCTCGGCTGGAGGTCTAAAGCTTGATGAAAGATTGCTTGCTCTCATTGTAACTTGGATTCTAACTCCAAGGGGGAGTAATCACTCTGTGCTAACTGAAGAAGATCTGGTATATATCTTCTGCATCACCAAAAAAATCAAAATCAATTGGATCCATATCATCAAACAACACATGCAAAAAGCCATGAGGTTAGGTGATTATCATTATCCATATGCTGTTTTGATATCTAAATTTCTACTTTATTTTGAAGTTAACCTTGAAGATGAAACTTATGAGTTGGTCAAGTCAACTCAAGAGTTGAACAATGGATCACTCAGCAAGATGGGTTTTACCAAAGTAGGTGGAAAATGGATTAGTAAGGATGGTGATCATGGTGCTTCATCTAGTGGTGTTGCTAATCTTGAACAAGATGAACCTGCTGATATGGATGTTCAAAATGAAGATCCACTTGAAGATTATCAAGATGTTGGACCAAGTACTGGTGCTGGAAATCAAGGAGAAAGGATGCAATCCATGTCTTTTTTTTGAAAGACTCATGGTGAATAGGCTTGATAGCTTTGCTGAAAATCAAAGGACCTCCATGATCTCTGTGTTAGTAATTTCCAAAGGATTGACACCAAGTTTGACAACATGGATGCACGATTCATGACTCTGGATGAACAGATTGAAGTTGTCCAGAATCAAATCTTTGATCTTTAGTTTGCTGATGAAGAAGAATGAAGGAAAAACAACTGATTGGTTATCGGAACAATCGATTGTTTTCTTGCTGTTATATCTGGTTTTTAAATTTCTTTCTTTCTGCTGTTGCTGCTTTAATTCTGATGTAATCAAAACAATATCTTGTTTTATCTCTGTTCTTTGTCTATTTGTGAAGACAAATAGGGGGAGATATATGTTGTGTTTCTGCTGTGTTTAAATGTTTTTTTTTTATTTGTTAACACAGTTTGGGATAAGTAATATTTTCTGATATTTAGTTCTGAAGTTTATTACTGTTTACCTGTGCTAACCAAATATCAGAAGTTTTATGCTTTGTTCAAAACTGTATTTTGCATGAACTGCTTCAGATTCAATCAGGTACAACACAAGCATCACGCATTTGTCTTCATCAAATAGGGGGAGATTGTTGAACCAAGTGGTGTTCAAGTTTTGAAGAATCCAAATCCTTTGAAGGATGTTGAAGCCTCTGCTGTGCTTGATCTTGCTGTGCTGGTTTAGCTTAGTTCTGGGGTAGTTTGGATGTTCTAATCCACCCTTTGATTAAATCTAAAGCATAAGCATCTCAGTCTTTGTGAAAGTAAAGTGTTTTCAAACTAAGTTAAAACAACCGATTATTTTATCGAAACAACCGATTGTTTATACTTAGGTGTTTTAAGAAAAAGATTGAAAACTGTTTTTAAAATGGTTGAACTGTTAAGAACCAAAACAACCGATTGATTCGAGGAAACAACCGATTGTTTGTTTTGGGACCATAACAGAAAAATTGTTTTATCTTTGATTGAGCTTTAAATGTTTTAACTGCTTACGCTCCAGTCAATAAATGCTTTGACCAATCTTTTAATGCAATTTAAGAGTTTTTTAAGATTTGATAACAAACTACATCTTTGAATATATTAAAAAAAAAACAGATTTGACAATAAATCTTTGACAAGTTTTTGCTAAGAGTTTTTGAGTTTTTCAAAGAGCTGAGATTGCTAAGAGTTTGGGATTGATCAAAGTATATGGAATAGAATTCTGCTTGTATTGATTTCATATTATCTTCTGTAACAAGTGTAATTCTTGTTCTCTGTGAAACAAGTTTCGTTTCTGTGTTTGCTGAGATTGGTTGTGTGTTCTTGAGGGGATCAAGATCAGCAATCTTAGTGTTGGTGTTTTGGCCAAGAAGAGTGTGTGTCTTGAGGTGTTCAAGGTCATTCTCTTGGTTGTTGTGTAAGTGATCAAGGTGTGGTTGCTTAGTGGATTTCCTCAGGGTTTCTGAGAAGACTGAATGTAGCTCTGGGTTTGAAGTGAACCAGTATAAACAACTATGTACAATCTCTCTATCTCTAACTCTTTAAATTCTGTTTTATTTTGTTGTTTGCTGGTATAAACAACCGATTGTTTCTGCGAAACAACCGACTGTTTTCTAGTACTGCAGCTTTTGCTTGCTGTTTTGGCGAATTGAATTTCTGAATCAATTGTTTCTTGAGATAATTTCATTCTTGTTTGAAAAGTTTGCGAAAACCCTCTTTAAACAATTCACCCCCCTCTAGTTTAAAGCCATTTATTCTAACAATGTATCTCCTTCACCAACACAAAAATGATCCAAGAACACAAAAGTGTTTCTCAAAGATTTTGAAAACAAAGTCTCTCTATTATTTCATATTAAAAGTCATCAATTTTTAGATGCCACAGACAAGGTTATTAAAGTCGTGGGTGAACCCTTAAACTCGTTCGAGTTTACGAGTCGATTGATGCTTGGCGAGTGAACTCGTTTTTGGCAAACTCGGTGTAGACTCGGTGAACTCGATGTAAACTCGCGATTTCGAGGTCGAGTCAACGAGTCATGAAAAAAACCCAGAACGATTGAGATGTTCATCGTCGCGCTTCATTGTCGTCGTTCCTCGCCACGCCTCGTTGTCGTCGTGCTGCGCCTCGCCGCGCCACATTGTCGTCACACTATCGTGTCTTCATTTAGGGTTGAGAGTGAGGTGGGTTCGTGGGTTAATTGGGGAAATGGTTGAGAGTGATTTTTTAGTTGGGTTGGGTCGGGGATTTTGAACCAGATTGGGTTGGGTTGGGGTTTTTAACCTAATTGGGTTTAGGGTTGAGAATTATTTTTAGGTTGGGTTGGGGTGGGTTATTTTTAAGTTGGGTTTGGGAAATTTTAAGCTTAATGGATTTAAGGTTGGGAGTTATTTTTAAGCTAATTTGGGGATTTTTTTTATATTTAGAGTGGATGAAATAAAATTGGGATTGAGATTAAATTAATTTTTATTGATTTGATGATTCAGTACAATAAAAAAATTGTTAAATGATATGAAATTGATATATGAATATTTTTTTTATTAAATTTTTATATGAAGTAGATTCTAACGAGTCTACAAGTCGGGTTTACGAGTCGAGTTTATAGACCTTCCACGAGTCTGAGTAGACTCTCAAGTCTAATAACCTTGGTCACAGATAAACTATTTTATGAGAATTTTATGAAAAATAAAAAACATTTACGTGTTGAAAATAATTATGATATGAAAAATATAGGACAATTAAAATTCAACAAGTTGATAACACAAAATAACAAGCTCATTTCACGTAACAATAGAAATCAACATCTTGAAACAGATTGACTTTTCAAAATAACTTGTTGATTTTACTAAATAGAAAAACAAAAACTTTAAAAACAAAACTTTACTAAAGAAAGAATATTTTGAAAACAGTTTATGTTCACAAAACAAAACATACTAGATGATAATAGAAACACAACAGTTGAAAAGCTTAAGTGATTTTAACTTGTTGATGCAATAAATCAACAATTTAAAAATACTTATTATAGTCCAAAGGACTTCAATAAAGATAATTTTTTTAACACATTAATATCTCAGACAACGAGTTGAAAAACTAAGCCAATTTTAAAATAAACTCTTTACCAAACAATCTTGGAGCGAACCTAGATCATAATGCATGGTTAAGAAGAAATAACCAAAATACATCAAAATTTACCAAGACACACACACACAATTTGTGCCATCCAATTTTCATTGTGGGATCTGGAAACATCAAATAAAGATGTGACTTGATCTTCAAGATCTACAAACTCTCCCTATTTGATTAAGACAGATCTTCAATGATAGTATGAGTGATTTTGAAGAGAAATCTCTACAAGAAAAATAAAAGAACAAGTTGTCTAAGAACCACACGACCATACTAATCATACAATATTAAACTAATGTACTTTAACATAAGCAAAATACATAAAAACACAAAATTTCTCCCCCTTTGTCTTAAACAAATAGAACTCAAGACAGAAGACAAAGAAACCAAAATTACAAACAGACCTAAAAGCATAAATATAATAAAGTTCTTAATGCAAAAAGAATGCATGTAAATTCTAGGTCTCCTTTCCATACTAGAACTCAACAAGTTGTTGTTGGACAACTTCAATTTGATCATCTAGGTGTTGAAATCGTGCAACATAGAATTCATAGTGATCCTTTTGATCACTAGCCATTGTATCCATCTGGTTGAGCATAATATTTTCAAAAGGAGGTAAAGGTTTACCACGGTCTTCAACATGAATATAGAATACAAAATGCATAACATAATCATCTGTTGTAGTGACACTTAGTCTAACAACAGAGTAGTTTTTTCATCTTTGTTGACCCATTTGTCTTCTTTCTTAATAAATTCCATTTTAATCAGTGAACCATTATTAATAAAATGTGTAAAAACTAGTGAAAAACATGTCAAAAGATATGCAACTTCAGTTGCACCTATGGACAAGGAAGAAAAGAAGAAATCTGTAGAAATATTGTAGAAAATGGCAGAAAAACAAGAAAACGAGGATGAAGTAAAAAGAGTCAATTCGACCCAGCGTATGAAGAATGACTCAATAGATTGGGTCCAAAGAATAAGCCTCATGAAATACACTCAAAACGATGAGCGCTTCTAGATACGTTGAACGAAATAAGGACAAAATAATTAAAATCTAGAGAATAAATGGTTGAGCGAATTCTGAAGGGATGAGCACATAGCATCCTTATCCATGAAGAAAGCCCAAATTCGCTCAAGAAGGACTTTAAGCCATTATGCACCAAAGTTGAAAGGAAGGAGATTTCGCTTCAAGCCAAAGTCAAGGAAAATTTAAATTATGGTTAAGAAATTATGGTTTTGGGCTAAGCTTGGAGCGAATCCCTTGAAAATATCTGACTTTGAAGATCCCAAGAAGACCAATAAATGGGCATGAAGCCTGAATATTACATAAAAATAAAGAAAGCCAATCCGTTGAGCAAATGCTGAATCTATTTGAATCTCATTCTAAAATCTTATAAATAGGGACCTTGGGGCAACATTCCAAACCACCGAGATGTCTCGAGAAATCGAGAGTCAGAGCCAATAAGAGGCATTGAGAGATATAAGAGAGAGATCACAAGAAAGCCTCAAGGTTGAAGCCTAGAGAAACCTCTAGAGGAAACGATCAAAAGCCTAAGTTGGCCAACAAGATTCAAAGGATCCGTCTTTATTGTTCTTTAGCTTCTCATACTTGAGCATTCACTGCAAGATTTCATTATGAGTTGTTAAATCTACCATGTTGGGATTGAATAGCAATGTGATATTCCTTAAGTTATTGTTATTTATGAATATTTTGTTTCTCTTTAAAATTCAAATTTCTTGACTTTCGTAGTGTGCTTAATGTTCAATGGTGAGAAACAACTATTGATTGTTCATAGAACATGAATGAGGTCGAAAGGCGATTTCATGTATCTGAACCCTATGCAACCAGCCATATCAATAGTCATAGAGCGCAGATATGAGACTATGGTGAATTGTTCCATTTGAATGTAGAAATAAGCTATAACAATAACTTATTATTCTAGATAACCTCGAGCGAGGAATCGACTTGGTTTGGCCATAAGGAATAGAGAGTTTGAATAAACATAAAATTCATAAATAACAATAATAAAGGGGATTCACAAAGTTTTTTCAATCCCAACATATGTATTATATTGTTATACCTCTACTTTAGTTATTTGTCTAGCTTCACCTCTCGATCTGAATATCATAGTAGTATTATTATAATAGTTATTTATATATGCAATCAACCTATGTTTACACATTACTTCATCTTGAAAGATATATCTATTGTGATAAACATTAATTCTGTGCGGATACGACAATCCTCAGTTGCATTACATTTGACTTGGTCCGCTTGTCGAGTAAAAAGAAGTGGGACTTAATCAATCCCGCCACTAGGGTGGTGGTGCAATTTTGTCCACCTAACATCCATTGAAATCCTTTTTTAACCTATGATAAGGGTGATTACATTTTAAAAACCTCCAATGGCCAATGTAAGATGTTTTCCACCCATATATTAGTTGATGGTAACTTGTGCTCTTTTCACATATCGAGAAAGTATGTTGTCCTTTAGCACTTTAACCCTACAAATTCCTATATGTTGGAAAATCACTAATGGTGCAAAATAATTTATGAATGCAAATTAAAATTCACTTTCTGTTATACATCAAATACATCCACTTCTTCATTGCATAACAACCTCAAGTCTTATATCAACGGAGTTAGATACACATAGATGTCACTTTCGAGTTGTCTTTGTCCTGATATCATCATAAAAAACGTCATATATTTTCTCTTTACAACTAATTGTAAATGATTAGCATCTAGAAGAATTCATGCTACAACTTAAGCAATTTAGTGAAGCTTTTATCAATCCACTCATTTCTTGCCTTAATATTAATTAACCTTAATACTACTGAAAAATGTATGAAACTTGTACAACTAGGATAAAAAAATAATCTAAATCATCTTTAAATGAATGTTTGCTTGCTAGAAATTGTCTTGTCCAATATCACAAATCATGTCTTCCATGCAATCCTTGTAATGTATATTAGAGTATTCACATTGAGATCCACTTGAAAGGTTTATAACTTCACCATGTCAGGTCTACCTTGTATAACTCTTCAAGAAATCATCACAAAGAACATGTTCTAGTATCCATTGAATTTCTAGCCATCTCTTGCTCAACCAATTATCATAGGGACAATAATATTTCTATTTATACCTCCCTCATTCCGTTGATAAAATTGTAGAAACCTTCAACGTCATTCTCATACACATCACTAATTTGACTTACATTACTAAACTTTGATTCATTATTACGTAATAGAAGAATTTGGTTCATGCATGAATAACTCTCATTTAAAAAAAAAACGTGTGACGTTATCGCATTTAAGTAGATTCGCTCTATTGTATTTCATTAGCGCATAAATTTTAATTTGCATTACTTATACTTCACAAAATTTCGCTAGCATTTTGTGTTGGTTTTCAAGTCACACGAAATGAAAATTGTGATGTTAAATCAACCATAATCAAATATGCATCCAAAGATTAATACAAATGTAATCAATCGAAATTTCATGAAATATATGTAACTTGATTAAATATAAATACTATTGAACTATAAAAAATTGTTTAGTTTTCCTAAATTATTCAAACAAACAATTCAAGTTTAATATAATAATTATCATTACCACAATCTTTTGTTTTTAAATATAAGCAAAGATATAGATAATTAAAATTGAAGGTAATATTTAATCTTTATAGTAAATCTCAAAAAAAAAAAAAAACTAAGGTTCACTCCATCCAATATGTGATGCAATACAACTAAAGTGTGCATAGCACAACACTTAAAATACAAACTTCTAAAATTAAAAATACACATCGCCAAAAGGTTGAACACTCCCTGGTCTAATATCAATACATTGAACATATAACAATGAAGAATATAAATTATAAATTTTAAAGTCTAACTTTTCGTCTTTCAAATTATAATGTAATTTTATATATTAATTTAATTAAAAATAAATATAAAAAAATTCTACTAATACTAATTTAACTAAAATTTAAATCAAATTTAAAACACCAATCTTATCTTCACTTCAATGACAAAATTAAATTTAAATCCTAATTTTCGACATAAAATACAAATTCCGATTACAATATTAACAATCAATTCTAATAAAAATTTAAAAATTTATTTCATAAATTAACCTTAATCTTAATATTAAATTTATAAGTTTTAATAATATATATATATATATATATAAAAGTTAAAAACATATCAACATGAAATGCGGTTCGTCGGAGGGCAGTGTTGTGGCGGCGTGGTTGCTCACACTGGCGGACCAGTCAGAGGACTCTTTCTTCCTACACTTCCATACCTTCTTCTGCCACCCCATACTAAATGTAAAAATACTGTTTTCTCCTTTTTTGTGCCACCTCCATACATAATTCGGAAGCTGTTTTTGAATCTGGAAGTGTTCTTGAGATTTATAAACTCTTTTTTGCATTTGAAATAAGCCTATGGATTATGTAAACCGGATATATTCCGGATTACATAATCCGGAAGTCAATCTCATATTTAGAAAAGACTTTCGGATTATGTAATCCAGAAGCTAATCACTCCTCTGAAAAAAAGGCTTCTGGATTACATAATTCGGAAGCTAATTTTATGTATAGAAAAGACTTCCGGATTATGTAATCCGGAAGCTAATCACAAAAGGCTTCTGGATTACATAATCCAGAAACTAATTCTGGATCTAGAAAAAGACTTCCAGATTATGTAATCCGGAATATTAATAAAGGATATTTTTGGAATATAAAAAATATATGGGGGTGGCACAAGAAGGTATGGAGGTGCAGGAAGAAGCAACCCAGTCAGAGCTCAACAAGGAGTTGGGTATTGGGCGGGGAGCCAATGGGCTTTGGAGCGGGCTGGATGAAGTGGTCTTCTTGCTGGAGGATGCTTTGGATGGATTGTTTCTTCCTACACCTCCATACATTCTTGTGTCATACTCATACTAAATGTGAAAATACCCTTTTATCCTTTTTGTGTCTCTTCCATATATAATTTGGAAAATGTTTTCGGATCCAGAAGTGTTCTTTAAATTTATAAAACTCGGAACTCTTTTTTGGATTTGTAATAAGCCTATATATTATGTAATCTGGATATATTCTGGATTACATAATCCAGAAGCTAATCTTATATCCAGAAAAGACTTCCTATCGACGGCAGCAACAAGTGTGGGAGCACAAACGTAATTGTCATAAAATTATTGTACATTTAAATTAAAAATTAGGAGGATAATTTAAATTAATTATTTAAGTTAATATTATATATGTACACACATTCAAAATTTTGAATAATATTAATTGTTATGTTTTTGTCATTATTTTGACAAAATAAATAAATATCGAATTTGATATTAAAAACATAAATATTATTAGCTAACATGATAAGGAAGTGAACAAATTGAAACTAAAATGAATAAAAAAAAAATTTAGAAAAAAATTTGAAAAGCCAATAATCAAATATAAGAATGAAATTTAAAATTTTGAAAAATAGAAATTAAATAACATAAGAAATTTTGCGAACCTCAAACTTGTTATACTGATGTTTTTAGAAACATGTTTGGAGTGCCAGATTTTAGATTTTCTTAGCTTGTTTGTTTATTTTGTGATTACATGGGGCTTCGCTTAATTCTTCCATGTTGTACTTGTTTTTTTTATGGATATTTCTTCATGTACTTCATCACATTTCTTCTTTTACTAATAAGGGAAATGATCAAAATACTATATAATTTGTTCTCATTTTAAAAAGTTTTTTTTTCAAGAATATATTCTAAAAAATACATTTAAAAAAACATTTTAAAATATATTATATACGTTCCAAAAAAAAATATTCTAAAAATCCTTTATAAAAAATGTTTTTAAAATTTTTTGTTCATTTCTAGAAAACTTTTTTCGAAATATTATACTTTTCAAAGTGCATTCATATAATATATTTTAAATATTTTGAAATCAACACCTTGAAAGTAATATCTCTAGTGATTTTGTACTATTTAAAGATTTGAGTGAACAAATGAAAAGAGAGTTCGAGAAAAGTACTATTTATACGAAGTAAGTTTTTATTTTAATATTTCTTTTTGTGTACATTGATTTTAGTTTAGGTTATGTTATTAAATATTTATGTTTTTTACATTTATGCTCTTTAGTATGAACAATTCAGATTTTATCCTTAGGCGATATGGATTGTAGTAGAATATAAAGACATATTTATCCAAAAGAATTGATAATATGCATGAATAATAGCATCAATTAGATTTAAAGTTCTATATTTTATATTTAACACTATAAAAAAAATAATTAAATATAAATTAATTTAAAGACAAAAATTAATTAATAATTATATTAACTAAGTTAGATACTATTTTATAAATTACAAATTTATTGATATTTAAAGTAATTTTTATTATTAATAAAAAAATATAAAATTTATAAATTATTAATTTAAAATCTAAAGTAGTTAGTAGCTAAAACATTAATAACTACTGTTAAATATCAATTTATAAACTATTTTATAATTTTTTATTAATAATAAAAACTACTTTAGTTATCAATAAGTTTTTAGTTTATAAAAGTATATATCTTAGTTAATATAATGACTAATTATTTTTTATCACTAAATTAGTTTATATTTAATTATTTTATTGTACTGGAAAAATAATTTGGTGTGTTGGAAGGAAAATTTATTATCATGACTGCAAAATGTCACATGTTGGACATATGCACTCAAGAGCACGCAAATTGAGAAAATTGTGTTATGTTCGACATATTGATTGAGACAATTGTCAGATATTAAACATGAAGGGTGAAATGAGTTTCATGTATCATAGATGTAGATTAAGGTGAATGGCATGTGTCAAACATGCAAATTCAAATGGTTGTCACACTAGAAAAAAATTGGTTTTATTGACAGTCAAAATTCGTTGGTAATGTCAAAAATCTGTTGGTAATTAATAATATTCTTAATTCTTATTATTAATAATTTAAAAAATATTATTTATTATTTATAATTTTATTATTATTATTATTATATTATAATTTAAAATTACTATTTTGCTAGAAGTGAGAGTTGAACCCAGGTCCACTAATTAACAACTTGTAGCCACTCAATCAAAGACATTGGTATAATTATGATACAATCCAACTCTACAAGCAGATGATCAAGGGCACAAAAGACATTTCACACCTAGGTTAGTCATCTCAGAATAAAAGAGTCTCAGTAGAAGAAGACCCGGACATAGGTCAAATTATCAAATTTTCTTCCTTCTAATATTTTTAAGACAAAATTAATTTGTAATCTATTGTGCTCACATTAGCCTAATTAGAAGAAGAATAAGCTAGCTTAGGCTTTTAGAAACCCCAGTTTCTAGACGATCACCCATATGCCACCCATGTGCTCACCTTTTACCTAAATTTTAGAAGACTCTCCCATGTGCTCACATTTAAGCTAGTTTCTAGAAGCTTGTAGTCATTTACGCCCCACCCTTCCTCTCTTCCTCTCCAAGACACTCATATCTACAAATAGGATGTTTCCTGAGTGTTTTTCCAATTCTCTTTAAGTCTTATCTTGAATAGAGATTGCTTCAAGTGGCGACTCCTCCCTCACTCATCTTGGAGTTCCCTCCCCCAAGTGGCATTATACCCCCACTTTTTCACCTCCTTAAGCTTCCTTTCCTCTTTACTATTTCCTTTATTTTCCATTTCATTATTCCACCATTATGCTTTTCTTTACTTGTTCCTTTTCTTCCTTTTAAATTTGACCTATACTTTCCCTTTGCCTTATTTTAATTATGTGTTCATCATAATCTTAATTGTGTTTTTTCTTTGCTCTTTGATATAATTACCTTTTTGGTTCTTACATTTATGATCAATATTCAATTTACTACAGTGGTTTTAAAAAAAATCAATTTGGTCCTAAGGTTTTTAAAAAGTATACAATTTGGTCGTTTCTATTAAATTTTAACCAACGACGTTAACTTCTTATGATGTGGCACACAATGTGGGACAATTGTGCATAGATGGAGTCAACGTGTTATCCACATAAGATCCATGAGCCTCTTCGCTCTTTCAACACCCTCACTGTAACAACCATGTACCTTCACGTTGTCAACTCAGTCCCCGTCGTTGCGTCGTTGACCTTGACCTTTGCCGCACGCACATCCTCTCATGCCATGCGAGTTGACCATCCTCGATCTTTGCCACCTTCGCCACACGCACATCCTTTGTCCACCCTCTCTGCTGCGAGTTGCACCACTGTCGCGAGATGCATCACTTTTGTGGGATGCGTTGCTGCCACGGGATGCGCCCGCTCACAACTTTTCTATTATTTATCTCCTTTAATCTTTCCTTATGTTGAATGTTCTACAATACCCCCAAAATCAAATTCATAATGTTCTGCAGTACCCTCAATGTTCCCAAAAGATCCTTCCGCATTCTCTTGATGACGGTCTTGTCACCAAAGAGCGAGGGTTTGTGGAGATTGTGAATTCAAATTGTGACTAAAAACAAAGAAGGAGGATTGAATTAAGAGAAAAATGAAAGGGTGAATTTGAGGGAAGGGTTTGAGGGTGGATCAAGATTGTTTTTAACTACGATGTAGGATATGATAAATGATAAAAAAAAGTCATTGTTACAAAAGTGCTCACTGGAGAAAACTGTTTTTAATTTGATTATAAAATCAATCGGTTGTTTTTGCAAAAAAAATCGATTGTTTATATCAGCAATTTATAAAATCAAAGTTAAAGTAGTTTAAAGAGTGTAAGGAAAGAGAGATTGACACATAATGTTTATACTAGTTCACTCTTTACCAAGAGCTACACCCAATCCTCAGAAACCACTGAAAATTCACTAAGTAGTCAAACCTTGATTACAAACAACACACCAAAGTGGTGATCTTGAACCCTTCAAGAACACATGCCACCTTTGGCAAATACCACACAGTTTTCAAAACAACCTCTAAAATTGAACAACACCAATTCACACAGAATTACAGTGATTAAGAAAGAAAGGAATGGAATACACCTGGATACAATCAAATATTAAAGTACAGTGAACACAAAACAATTCTATTCCACACTTAAGAATGATACAAAGCTTTTTGAAATCTTGGAAAACTGATTTGAATAATCTCTTAGTTGATTTTTTTACCAAAGCGTAAAACAACATTTTTATACCACAATCATTTGGTCAAAACATTTAATTCAAGACCCAAAAGCAGTTTGAATCTTTTAAAACAGATTAAAGTCACTTAACATAATTCAGTTAAGGTTTTCACAAATCAATCGATTGAATTGGTTTGACAGCAAAGTCAAACAAAGTCAAGTTTTTTCAAATCCTTTTCAAAATACAATAAGTGTAAAAAAATTGGTTGAATCGAAATTTCAATAGGTTGATTTTTCACTTCCTTTAGAAAATACATATTTTTCAAAAGGATTGAAATCAAACAACCTTGGATCATCACAAAGAGTGAATTAAAAAATTCAAATACATCTAGACACACACACACAACCAACAGCAAGGGTCTTCGTGCATTCCACTTGGATTTGGATGCATCAAAGCACCTTGTTCAACATAGACTTTCAAAGTTTTATCCAACATATACAAAAATTTAATGTACACTTCAGAATCATGGTATACATGTTTGCATGCAAGTAGCATGTGCAATCAACATAAGTGAAAATTTTGAAACTTCCAACAATCACACGACCTTTCATTCAGTGTGATAACAAATTTTCCAATTGGTTGCACCTTCCTTGGATTGATCATCTCTACCAGAAATCTAATGTTGGCTCGACCAAATTCAAGAATTTTGTGAGTATTTACCTTTGATTGAGCATCTTTCAATGTCTTTGTGGAACTTTTTCAATAGACATGGTCGACATTAACCATTGCCACTACCTTCATTCCCTTTGATGTGTAATTTGTTACACCTGGTGTATATAACAATGACCATAAAAGATATTAGAGCATTTCTAGTTGTTTTTAGGATTAAATTGATGATTCAACCACTAGTGGCCATGTGTCCCTAATGTCTTCCTTCATCACATATGAATGCCCACTTATTCTTTAGAATCCCATCAACCCAATGTGTTACTACTAGATTGGTGTTCTTTTGTGAATTGTAATAATTGAATTTGGGTTTTGTCATTGTGTATGTTGCATATATGACGAAACAAGTTAGAAATGGTATATCTAATGAAACATACAAAGTGGAAAGATCGATGCTTAGCAATATTTACAAGGTCTTATTAATAGGCTCTTTCTTCCTACATCTCTATAGTTTGAACTTTATATATAAAGCATGGAAGAATAATGGTGTAGAATCTACGAGAAAACAAGATGACGATTCGGTGTTTGAAGTGGAAATTGGATTAGAAGATAGGTGAGGTCAACTCACTAGAAAAGAGTCTAATGTTAGCTACAAAGGAAACTACCTTAGAGAGAACTCAAGAACAAGTTGTATGGTCAAAATTGGGCAGCATCACAATATGCATTCAAGCTAAAAAATACAAGGTCCTAGAAATCCTATTTATAGGATTACAGTTCCACCAAAGATGTGAAGAATAGAGTGAGAAAACAAGTTTGAAAAACTTGTAAACTTGGATGTCAAGTGTGTCATGCCTTCCATGTGTTCAAGGTGTGTAACGCACAATTGCTAACCTTAATGGCACACTTCCTTTCCTTCATAATCGACCTAGGGCTTCTTTTGGACCAAAGGAAGCCCAATTGAAAGCGTAGTTTTGAGAAAAACCCTAATTCTAACCCTTGTTTGCTATAGGTTCAAATACAAACCTAAAAATTTATACTACTTAGCTGAAATTATTTAAAAAATACAAACTTAAAAAATTCTATTATACTCTATACATTTGTATAAACTAAAGTTTAGCCCAAGATGATAAGAGTTTGGCTATGTTGAGCTCAACTACGTACTACTCTTTTTGTATTCTCCTAGCCATAACTCTAGTGATTGATCCTTTTCTTAGGGACCATCCATCACTTATTTTAGTGGTGCATTCTTGAAGCATCTCATGAAGTTTTTGTGTAATGTGTCAAATGTAGTATGCATGCACAAAGTTATCTTAAATTCAATCACTTCCCACTCTTGCATACACATTGTGGTGGTCCAAAATTAGACATAAACCATGTTAGGGTGTGAGTACCTTTATAGGTTCTTTAGGAAAAAGAACTAGTTTCAACCATCTCACCTTCAACACTAGAAAAGGTGATAGGAACTAGTTGTTTCTCCAATCTTGTGTAATCACTACTAGTAAGGTTCTTTTATATTTTTCATACAAGGAAGTTTTATCCTCTAATAAAAGTGGCTTATAAAATTGAAACATGTTAATGCATGACTCGAAAGTCTAGAGAAATAGTTTTAAGTAGATTTTTTTTTTTTCATTTATTAACTCTTCGGCATAATATATGGGTTGCGTAGGTATGCGATACTTGAAGTGAGAACAAATATTATGTAAAATAATAAAAAAATATACAAATCATTTTTAGAATTTCATCAATATATTTTATTTCATTTTACATTACAAAGATTTGAATTAGTTATGCACTCACTAGTCGAGATAAACGAGTTTTATCATAGTTGACAGAATAAAATAAGATTATTTTATGAAATAATGTTTACTCGTGTGAATATCATGAAACCTTCAATTCAATTACAATGTGAGAAAATCTTTATTTATTAATTAATGATTTTATTATTATTTTAAAATTTTAGATTATTTTTATCATATTATTTGCCAATAAAAAAGTAATAAAATTAAAATAAAAAAAATATACGTACACTAGTTAGATAATACAAATATAAATTATAAAAAAAAATAGTTTATAACTGGAGATAAATGATAAATATAAATTAATAAGAAAAAGTAGTGTATATTTGAAAATAAATTAAATAATATAAATATAAATTAATAAAGGAGATCAATTTGTAACTAAAGATAAATTAATTAATATAAATATAAATTAAAAAAGATAACGAGTGCGTAACTCAAAATAAATTAAATAATATAAATATAAATTAATAAAAAGTAATGAAATTGAAAATAAATTAAAAATAAATAAATAAAAGGGATCAATAAATAGTTAAAACTAAATTAAATAATATAAATATAAAATTAAGAAAAAATGATTGAAAATAAATTAAATAATATAAATAAATAAAAATGACTAATGTATAATTAAAAATAAATTAAATAATATAAATATAAATAAGTAAAGATAAAGTTAGGAAACAACTCGATAATTGTAAATAAACCAATAAAAGATATAATAAGATTAGTTATACCTTATAAATTTAACAAATAACTAGGAACAGCTTAATGAAAAAAATTACAAAACAAATAAAAAATAAGCAACATAAAAGATACTTATAAGTTTTTATTCATTTTCATAACAGTGCTTCAGAATCGATGGAATACTTGTCTTAATTTTTGTGGGACAATCAAGTTTAAGATAACTCATATTTTTCGTGAAGGGAATGCGTGTGCTGATAAGTTGGCTAATTTAGGATTTATTCATAAATAATCTTTTCATTGGTATAATAGACTCTCAGCTAGTCTGTTCTTAGAATTCTTTATGAATAGGTATAATCTACTTATATATCGTTTGTGTTAACATATGGGTTTTGGTCTAGTCCCCCCATATTTTTGTATTTTCTTTCTTTTTTCTTTTTTTAATAATATTTTTTCATGTGATGGCAGAATTGTTGTTACTTGAGGTGTCAGCTTAGCTGAGATGTCAAGTTGCATAGTGATGCCTAACACAAAAATTTTATAAAAAAAATACTTATAAGTTTAACAAATAATTAGGGACACTTTAATGAAAAACTTATAAAATAAATAAATAAATAACATGATAGATGTCTTTTACTATAATTCCCTTGTTGCTTCTCTCTCTTTTATTCTTCTTCTCTTACCAGTGTAATTTATTTTACCTTCTTTCTACTCCTTCATCATGTATATCATATATATATATATATATATATATATATATATATATATATATATATATATATGATGATTACGGATGTGAGATATTTGGCCATATACTTATTTCTTTTGAACGAAGAGATAAGATAATGTTTTTTTCTATCTTTTTAATTTATTTTCAATTTTTAATGTTTTTCAAATTTTTAACCCATTTTAATATTAGGTCGTATAATATTTAAGAAATAAAAATATAATTATTTAGGAATAATGTAATTTTTAATTAATTATATTAAAAACATATTAAGTTATAAATTTTAAGATTTTACGATAACCATCCAAAATAAGTAGATATAAAATCCTAAAATTTTGGTGGAGGAAGATGTGTCATGATATCTTCACACAAATCGTACAAGCATGGTGGGTCATTCATATAAAGATTATGTAATGAATGCTAATTAAGTGTTGGAAGAACTTTTTTTTTTCTTAAAATCTAGAAACATAATAATAAAATAATTTGAGATTTGAGAAAAATATATCAAACCACCAAACACACTTCAATGAAGCAAGGGTTAGGTCAGATGGAGGAGGAGGTGACCTAAGCACAAGTTAGTTAGCCAACCGTTTTTAGATAATATAAGTACTTTATTTATATTAAGAAAAATAAATCTTAATAAATAAAATCATTTTTTTATATTCTCTAATAAAAAAAATAGGATATAGAAATTAATAAAATAATTATAATAATAATAATGAAAATCTTATATCGACTAGAAATAAAGACATTTCATAGTATATAAGTGATTTCAACTCACACTTTTTGAGTTTATTTTATAAGGTTGAGTTAGATTTAATTTTCAACTCCTTAATATAGTACGAGAGATATTTAGAGTCTATCATAATGAAAATTTGTTGGACTTATCAGGTCATCCACTATCGGATCATCCATAAGTATAAAGTTTCATGCATGAGTTGATAGTCTCAACATAAGAGAGTGTATTAAAAATCTCACATTGAAAAATATTTAATAATATACAAGTGGATACAAATATCACCTTATGAACTATTTTTATAAAGTTGAGTTAGGTATAAAGTCAAAAAAAATATTAAAAAAAAAATATATATATATATATATATAATTTAATTACATCTAATTAGAAATATATGTGTTTTATTTGTATAACTATAATATGATTATCAGAATTATTTTAAATTTAAATATATTTTTATTGTAATTATTTTAATTGTCATTACTGTTTATCCTTATGAATTAAAAGTAAAATATCTCAATAGCATTTCTTAGTGAAAAAATAACGTGATCTTTGTTTATGTAGCAAAATATTCTTTTACAATAAATAATAAATTAGACTTCCCAAATTATTTTTCTCAATTTTATGTATTTTAACTTTTCAAAATATTATAAATTTTGGCATCTAAAAATACACCATCACGTTTGCATCACAACAATATCACCTTATCCATCTATATTAATATCACGTATATTGTCATGTCAATATTAAAATGTCACATTATTCATTTTGTCGGTACATTATTAGAAGAAAACAAAATGTGTGACAAAAATAATAATATAATAAGAGAACAATAGTATAACCAAACCACTTCTTTTTAAACTTTCTTTCATTGAAAAATGGTGATTTAAAACAAAATTTAGTTAAGTAAAAATTGTTTTTAAAAATAATTTTATTAAATAGAATGAAATTAGTTAGTCTAACTTTTAACATTGTCATTTATTAAGTAATTAATATTTATATATATCAAAACTAGTGATAGCAATGGATATAAATAATATTTACCGATTATTCGTCGGAAATCCACATCAATTATTTTATACCGATGAGTATTCATAAATACCACAAATATTTTCGAAAAAATTAAATAAGATCATTTCAAAATAATTTCTAAAATATAAACTCAAATCTCAAAGTATAATTAATAATTATAAAATAGTAGTACAAATAAATTTAGTATTTCTATAATAAATTTAAATAAGTTGTATTATAAAATATAAGTTTAAAAAGTAATTTTAATTTCACAAGTTTAAATAAGAAACACAATCTATAAAATTAAATTTTAAATCATCTTCAATTGTTAATGTATCTTTCATCAATAATTTTATTTTTTCACTTAATTTAAAAATAAAAATAAAAATTACTAGTAATGGGTAATAGATAATTATGAGTTTGGTACATAGTGTCCATACCCGCACCATATAACATCCCATGAATAGTTACATTATTATTAATCATCACAAGATAATTAAACACACATATAATATCCACATTACACTTCAAAATATTTTTAAATTAAATTGATTATAATATATAAATATCTCTAAAATAAAATAAACAAAAACAACGTTGCATAAGTTTCTTTAACTTTTCTTCAACCTATATCTGTTAAAGATTTTCTTCCTAAAATATTATCTATTCTCGTGTACACGTTCACAATTTGGAAATAAAATAAGATAAATTAGTATTTATTTTAAAAAAATCTCAAAATATTATATATATAATTTATATTAGTCATTCAAATATGATATATATTCTTATAGATACACATTCAATTAATGTATCAAGTACATATTAAAATCAAGTGTATGATACTTAACACATTCACTTCATCTCATGTTATAATACAAAGACATCAACACTAGAAACACTTAATTCTATTTTCGGAAGACACATTACTGAATTAGACTATGATATTTGCACATGTCACACCACCTTCAATAAGTTGTCTCACAAAGTAAAGCTACATAATAGGAACATCTTAAGAGAGTATTCTCTCCTTGGAAATATCTATATTTGCAATACATCGCACTAAATTCACCACATCATATCATTCAATTTGTTTCTGTTAAAAAAGATTTAGAGATATTCACAATATATTAAAGAGATATTTGCAAGATTTAATTTGAATTAATCTATTTAGGAATAAATAGATTTTAGAGATACAAAAACATGGTCATTCCATAAACTACACAAATTCAAATCTTTTCATTTTTGGATAAAATATCTCTTTGATTGAACACACTTTTAGCAAGTATGCGTATTCTAAAGATTTATTTATTCATAATTAACTATTTTAAACAAAATATGTTACTAGTTTAATTTGTTCATCAATGTGGTTGAATTGTGATTCCTTGTTAGGACTGTCGTCGGCGACCATTGAGCCTGTGCCAGAGAACAGTGTGTCTACAGTGGAAGAGAGAAGTCAGGAGGACCACTAGAGATGGTGGAAAATGGGGTTGAAGGTTATTTCAAACGGCAAGTCATTTTACGGAAATTTCAAAACTCATGGTATTTTACTGAGGTTCTTAAACCCATGGTATTTTACGGAGGTTTTGATACCCATAGTATTTTACGGAGGTTTAGCGGGGGAAAACTACAACCCTAGGTAAATGACTTAATAGAGGTTTTAATCATGGATAATGTAAACGTAAACTCTCATTAAAACCATTTTTTATTGTAGTGCTTTGTGCAATCCACCCTTTGTCCCATAGTCCAAACCACATCTTCTCCCTCTGTCGACCACTGCTGCCTCGTGCAGAGCCTACTTGACCATGCAAACCATGGCGTCGCTACTACTTTAGAGCACGACCTCCCCCCTGAGGATGTCCAACGTGACCCTAGCGGTAGGGTTATCATCCAACTTCTTGATAAAGGGTAAGTAATCCTATATTTATATTTATTTTTTTCTTCATATTACAAATGTTTGTAATTTGATTTGTTTGTATGGTAGTTGGACAACAAATCATTATGATAGTGAGCCATTGGACACTGCATTCGGTCTCAATTTAGAGGCCCCTATTATCATTGATGATGACATGACTGAGGAGGACCAACTGAGATGGTAGACTAACTTTAAGGTAATTTTAATTTTTAATTGCAATTTATACAAATCAACCAAAATGGAAAGACATTATTCCACTCCAATGTTTTCTTATTTTTTTTATAAACACTTGGGCCCTTTAGGATTACTAGCAAATTAAAAAATTCTATGAGTTCAAAGTCAGAAAACGACTTTGTGACATGTTAACCAAATACAGGGCAAAGACCGTTTAATCTACTTGGATAGGCGAACAAACATGGGTTGAACTTCTGAACTATTGGGATACTAAAAAGTTCAAAGAAAAATCAACTCAAAATAAAATGAATCGGGCTTTAGCTTGGGGTGGAGCAGGTCGAAAACCACATTCAGATATTGTAGTGATCTTAGTAACTACTTGTCACTTTCTTACATTCTATAACATATACTGCTTCTAATTGTACAATATTATTAGGAGCGTAACATGGTCTCCCCTTGAACCTAATGAACTCTTTATGTCAGTCACACAAACAAGAAGGGTGATTGGGTTGATACTCGTGCTCATAAAACTTATGTAAGTTATTTTTCTAATTTTTTTAATATTTTTATTGTAATTTCCTAGCATTTCGACCTCCTAATGAGTGTGTAGGAAAACAACCATAAGCGCTTGAAGACCCTTCAAGCAAATAGTTCTTAGGGCTTAACCTCTTACGTCCACCAAGTAGATCCAGCAACCAAGCTTCAGGCTTGGAAGGAAGCTGTTGGAGGGAAGAGTAGACGTTGAGTTTATGGTACAACAAACTTGGCTGGTAACTTCCGCCAAGGAGTCTTTTCCCTCACTCAACCCTCCTTCTTTGCTTCCAATGCCGCTCACTTTGATTAGTTGGTTGAAAATCAACAACTTCATGCAGAAATTAATATATATAGTTAAAAGTAGGCATACTTGGAGGACAAAATGAAATAGATCAAGGAACAACTTGTCACAGTGTTGCAACAACGTTGCGATGCTTCCACTAGTACAAATCAATTCCACCACCAGTATACTCCAAAACATGATGACCAATCCCTTCCTTGAAGTACATCCTACATTGTAAGCTTAATTATTTAACATTTCTATTATATACCGCATGTTTCAGTTATTTACATTGTTTGTATTGTTTTTATAGATTTTTATGGATCACAACTGTGTTTATACTACTGCATGGGAGACTTTTATTATGAACTTTTTTAATTACTTTTAGTGCATTTCATATTTTTATTTTTATTACTTTTTTTTATGTAATTGTATTATGCTACATTTCAAATTCTAGGACTATTGGTTAAATTTTAATTTAGAATTATATTTTATGTTTTATTTTATAATAGCATTATATATTTAAATTGCTAAGTTCTATTTTATTTTTTAATGAATTAATTTTAGAATAAAATTTCAATATTGGAATAGGTGGCTTTTAATATCTAGTTTGAGTTGAAATTGTCTGAATATTTGAATAATTTGGATGACTTTAATATTGAGTTTGAAATAGAATTATCTAGATAATTTACAAGTTAAAACTATCTACAAAAATCAAACAAAACTGGAACATTTTTTTCCAACTCTTATGCATCGCTCACCCCCATACAAAAAATTATTAATCTTTTATTTTATTTCTAGCTTCCATTTTTGTGTAGGTCAACCAACACTAGTTTTTTATTTTCCAATGTTTTTCTTCTAATTAAGTGTCGACTTAACCAACGCAACAACATATTTATTTTATTAAGTTATTTTCTTTGCGTGGACTTGGCCCACACAAGGTTTTCTCTAACTACATTTGTGTCGATTTGGCCAACAATATTTCATCCCCAAAAGCGTCAATCAAGTCGATGATATATAATATTTTTGAGTTAGTCATACGTTGACTTGACTGACCCACACAAGTTGCATCCCTCTCGCTAACCGACGCAAGATCACGTTGTTTCCATGCTTTTTTCGTGACATTTAATCGTCAGTTTTCTTTATTTGCATCCATTTTTTACTAACATAAATCTTTGTTTTTCTTGTAGTAGTATCTAAAATAATTTTTATTATTAATAAAAAATTACAATCTAATTTTTAAATTGGTATCTAACTAATTAACAAGTTTCTACCCTCTATTTTCATATTACTTTCATGTTACTGCAAACAAGTGAAAACCATATCTCTTTCATTTATAAAAATTTGTACAACCTTCTTATGGTGATAAAAATTTGTACAATTTATTATAAATCATCATCAATATATCACTACTAACAATTAGTTTTGTCCAATAAAATTATTGAGGGGGGTATAGTGTGATATATTTTCATAAATAAAAGGATAAAAAATATAATATACATTTTTCTAAATTAGAAAATAAAATCAATCATAATCATTTAGTTTCCAAAAAACAATAATAATTTAGTTTCCAAAGAAAAAACATCATAGTCATGTAGTCCTTATCATCTCTCCATCGTTTTGTAACTATTGCACTTAAAGAAAGAATAACCTAAATGAGATACAAGTGTATATCCTCATTGACACACATTCAAATTAATAAATGAAAAATATAGTAATTAGATAAGTATATGATTATAGTTAGTGTTATTATATAGACACCCATTTAAAACCAAGCAACTAACCAACAACCACTTCTTCAAGTCTAGCTCAACTATTTCTTTTTTTTAATTTAATTAGTTTTTAAAATATTTTTTTGACATTTGTTGTTTTTGAAGAAATAAAAAATAATTTTCACAAAGTTTAATAGTCATAGATGACAAATAACTAATTAATATAGTATAAATGATTTCTCAAGCAGCAAAGATTTTTACTATTTTTCTTTCTAAATATATATCTAGAAGTCAAATTAAGGAAGAGGTAGTAAGACATGATACTATATTTACTAAGGCTATATTTTTTGTCATAATTAAATAAGACTAACTTATTCAACTGAAAATCTGGTTAATTGGTTTAGTGTGTGATCTATTACAACTATGAAATTGGTCTCTAATTATATTGGAAAAATTTATTTATTTATTTTAAATAAATTATTTTATGATCTTTTTTTCAAAAGCTTGTCATTTAAAAAAATATAATTATGTATTGTTAAACCATAAATCTAAGTATTATAATATTAAGGTATGTATGATTTGTATGTATATTTTAAATGTATAAAACTAACGAAATGTGTTATTATTTAATTTAAGTATTATTAAATCATGATATTATATTTTTAAGTGTTATTTTATATATTATTTAATTGACCAATGTTTTTAAAAAAAATATCAAAAAGTAAAATAATGACAGTAAACTTAGGTAATGATTCTCCTTAATTTGTACGAAACAACAACTCAGCACTTCAAAGGTATTGATGATAATGATAATAAATTTATTATCATTGTGTGAAATATTAAAAACGTAAAGAGGAGTTCGTTAATTTAATGTATAGTGTACTGTTAGTTATAATTAGTTTTCTGAAATATTGATTGAACTTAAAAACTCTAGGTAGACATCAAATAAATGTTAGCCATCAAATATCAACTAATTCAAATCAAATTATAGTATCAAATTTATTGGTTTTGTACTTTACTCTAGGAAGAGTTTTGTTAAGAAAATGTTAGATTAATTTTAAAATGCTTTAAATAGTAAAAAATCATGTAAAAAATAGACATAAATAAAAGTATTAGGAGGAAGTTAATTGGTATTTTAAAAAATATTAATTTGATAAATAAAACTTTAAATTATTTTGAAACACTTGATTACCAGATTATAGTACCGAAGTTAACATAGCTTTTTTCTTTCAAGAAAATGTTAAAAAATTAAAGATTATCTAATACTGTCTTTCAATGCTTTTGAAAACCAAAACCTCTCTTAAAAAATGTATGAAACAAAATTCACTATTCTAATATTGGTTATCCAAAAAAACAATATAAATGAGTAAGAAACTTAATTTATATATATACTTTTAATTAATACTTAGAACTTATAAAAAATACTTTAATTTTTTCAAAATTTTATACTATTATTTATTTAACGTAATTTTATAATTTATTATTATTATTATTATTGGTTTAATAACAATTTCGTTATAGTTAATTGTTTATACCTCAAGTTCATTGAGATAATGTTGATAAAGTCAAAGTCAAAATCACTGCATCTGAGATATTGTCTACTTTGGAGCTTTGTCACGGTTTTGTCCTTAAAAAACGCTTCGGTGGGTTAAGAGAGGAAGATGTATATAAATTGTCTGTGACCTCGACTCTTAAGCGATGTGATACTATATTAGGCGTACCAAAACAAGCTCCTTAGTCAAGGACTAAGGGGACGAGTTTTCAATTCCCACAGACGGCGTTAATTTTCCGACCTCAAGTCCGTTGAGATAGCATCACTAGGGTCAATCACCGCATCTGAGGTATTGTTCACTTTGGAACTTGAAGATCCATCATGGTTTTGTTTTTAAAAGGCACCTTGGAAGGTTAAGGGAGGAAGGTGTATATAAAGTGTCATTAGCCTCAACTCCAAAGTGAAGTGGGACTATTGGACATACCAAAACTAGTCTCCCAGTCGAGGGCTAAGGGAACGATGGTTCCTTTTTGGAACCACTTTTCCATTTTCTTGGGGAATGAGAGTTCGTTTTTGGAACCTTGTTTCGTCCCCACAGACAACGTCAATGTTACAACTTCAAGTTCGTTAAGATAGCATCGCTAGGGTCAATCACCGCATATGTGGTATTGTCTGCTTTTTGTGTCATGGTTTTATCCTTAAAAGGCGCCTCAGTGGGTTAAGTGGAGTCCAAATTCTGATAACTCGACCGCCCATGTTTTCATTCTACCGGCTAACTCTGGCTTCTGAAGGCCTACTTGATAGGATAATTATTTCGGGCTATGATGCCAAAGGTATGTTTAGGTCTCCGAGCCGAGAATACTAGAGCAAATACCAAATTTTCAATAATTTGGTATCTTTCTTTAGCTGGTTGTAATGTTCGGCTAGTGAAAGTTGTTGTCGTTTTTATTTTTCATAGACCATAATCGAGCATACCATCGAGAAGGAAAAAAACAAGGTAAAGAATCAAAGAGGAATGTGGGGGTGAACTTACTAGTGTTGGTAAAGACACAATATCCCCTTTCAACCTAGTAAACATATCTTCACACTGTTGATTCCACTTAAATTTCGTTGCACCTTTCATTGATCGAAAAAGGGCCTTTGCCTTCTCCGCTAGTTTTGGAATGAACCAAGATAGTGAAGTGAGTTTCCCATTTAATTGTTGTAGATCCTTAAAGATGGTCAGACTTCCCGTACTTGTGATTGCTTCACATTTGTCCGGGTTCGCTTCTATTCCTCTTTTGGTGATCAGGAATCCTAAAAACTTACCTCCTTCCACTCCAAAAAAACATTTATCTGGATTGAGACGCATGTCATATGCCCGAATTTGAATGAAAACTTTCTCCAAATCAGCTAGATCATCTTCGGGCCGATGAGGTATTTACTTCCATGTCATCGACATAAACTTCCATGAATTTGCTTATTAGATCGGCAAAGACCTTGTCCATCAAGCATTGATATATAATTTCGTGTTCTTAAGACCAAATGGCATAACCTTGTAGAAAAGATTGGCACCATTAGTCATGAACGTCATTTTGTCTTTATCTGGGGGATGCATCCTAATTTGGTTATATCCCGAGTATGCATCTAGGAAAGTGAGGAGTTCATATCTCGAGGTATTATCTGCCAAACAATCTATACTCGACAAAGGATATGTGTAATCAATGCACATTCTCCACTTGTCATTGGTTTTTCTTACCATGACCACATTGGTAACCATGTGGTGTAAATGACTTTTATGATGAAATCGGCATGAAATAGTTTTTCCACCTCTTGGTCTACTACTTCTTGCCATAGTTCACCGAGATTCCAGTTGAGTTGGGTTATTGGTTTGGCCTGTGGCAAAATGGAGAGTTGACGACAATTGAAATCAGGGTCGATATCTACTATATCAGTAGGGTTCCATGCAAATAAGTCAACATTTTGAAGAAGAACATCTTCAATATTCTTCCTCAAGGTTCTAGAAATGTTCTTCCCTACTCGGGTGACTTGAGTAGAATATTAGTCAATCTGAATATCGAGCATTGACTCATCAAAAGTAGGAGGAGTATTATAAAATTTGGCTTTGGGATCTAAGTCAACTTCTTCATTTTCTAACAAAATCTTGTTTCGTTCCTAGAACTTCAACATTGTTTATTTGCTCAGGTGTCTCTAACTGCTCGGGAACCTAAACTATAGGCTCTGTTTGAGTGTTGTTCGATGCTACTCCCTTGATAGAGTAGGGTGCAACTTTTAGGCTTTAAACATAAGATTTTCGTGCTATTTGTGAATAAGCCTTTATGTTATGATCTGGTTATTTTCAACCAGAAACTTCATGACCACATGAGGTGTGGAGGCTACAATGCCGAGATGGTTAAAAGTTAAGTGTGTGATGAGCACATTGTATAAGGTGTCTGCCTCAACTAGGATATATTGTACTGTTAATGTACGGTGAGTCGCACTAGTCCCAAAATTGGTAAGGAGATCTATGTATCCTCTAGTTAGCACACGCAAAGCCGAGAAGTGGCTTGCGATAAGATTTGATCGAGCTCTGTGGTAGATCCATCTTTATGAATGTTGGCCAGTACAACATGCCAACCGAGCTTTCTTGATCAATAAGTATTTTGGCCACTCGCCAGTTTGCAATAGTGGACCATGGGATCGTCATGGTCGAGGTCATTAGGAAAAAAGTATGCATCTGTAAGTGATAGAAGAAAGAGTCTGAGATTTTAAATAACTAACCGTGTTGACACTCCTTAGGTGTCCTTTTCGAGATGACTTTGTTCTTCCTTCGCCTACAAATTCATCGGCGATTGTACACACAAAACCTTTATAATCCTTTTGATCCTAAAATTGCTCGATTTCTAGGACCGTTTGAGGAAGGGGATTAGGAGGCGCCACTTGTTGTGGAGTGCCTCTGCCCCTCCCTTGATGTCCCCTTTGGAAACCGCAACCTCTTCCTCGTCCACCTTCGCATGCTCATCTTCGACCAGCTTGATTGTTCTGAACAAAATGAGTCAAAGCTCCAGATCTAATAA
The DNA here is from genome assembly GCF_000499845.2 of Phaseolus vulgaris. NCBI lineage: Eukaryota > Viridiplantae > Streptophyta > Magnoliopsida > Fabales > Fabaceae > Phaseolus > Phaseolus vulgaris. The sequence goes on along the minus strand of NC_023754.2, from coordinate 12,569,698 downwards.
GATCTTCAATAAGGTCACATACTTTATAACATTCTTTGTAGCATGACCCTTATTTTGGTGATAGCTACACCTTTTGTTGGGTTTGCATGCAGAGGAAAAGGTGTAGGTTGTGGGAGATAGACGAGATCCATCACAAATGCTTCCTTTAAGAATAACATGCTAAGAAGTATTAAGCGGGTATACATTTCATATTTCCCTACACGTTTCTTTTTAAAGCTCTATAGGTGGGAGACCCTTGTAAGCCTTTTTTCGAGCTTCCTCATTCTTCTCAATACTCATATACTGAGCAGTTTGTACTTGTAACTCTTCCATATTATAAGGTGGCTTCGCATACATAGTATCTGAAAAAAGTTTCGGGCATACCTTGATAGCATGCATCGTAACAGTCGAATGCAGATCGGGAATATGCAATGATGCTTTGAAAAACCTTGTAAGGACTTAGCTTCCCCTTGTATAATATGTTGTAATGACGGTGAAGAGCAGCAAGGACATGCTTGCTATCAGCGAAGCGAGCTGTGAATCTTTCACATAATGTGTCAAATGAGTCAATGAAATTGGTAGGTAATGAGTAGTATCATTCAAGCCACGCCTTTTAGTGACCGATTGTGAGAAGATTAGCTTGAGTGAAATATGCTTTTACGTGTGCATTAGGATCAATTGTTCAAATTTGTCCATGTTCGGCCACCTCAAAGAATTACGAAATTGAACCTGCATAATCTCCCCAGTGAAAGGGTGAAATGTGTTCAAGGCTTGTATCTTTGCAAGGCCGCTTGCTGGAGGAAGTACTATCCTTGCCCTTGGCCAGACTGAGTGACTTGTGAAGGTGTTCGAGCTATGGGAATTAGAGGTGTCAGTGATAGTTGTCGTTATTCATTCCATTGTGTTGGATGTTGTGTTGGATGTGACTCCCCTTCTTGTTCGGGAGCATGCTAGTGTGCATATTGTTGAACAATCCAAGTTTGCATCTCACGTCGAAGGGCATGCATCTCCTCATGTTGTTGTTGTTGACAAAGGTTGTGAAGCTCTGTTTGATGTAAAGTCTGCATGTTTTTCATCTCCTTGCGTATTCTAGTAATACATCCTTTACTGGATTGACATTCCTTTGCATGGCTGAATCTATGTGTGCCTTAAGAGCTTCCACAATTGAGGAATCCATCTTAGGTTGTGATGACTTCTAGTTAATACCATATGATATAGTGGTTTGGGAAAAGTTTTACTAGGACCCACGATGAACGTTAAATGTTCTTATTAGATTTAGCGAGAACCTTCAGAGATGATTCGTTCAAATTGTTGATGAAATCCAACCTTTATTTGTTACCAAATGTCAAGTGGAGATCTACCTACAAAATACTTTTCACGATCAAGTAAGCAAAGGTATCCATTTAATTATAATTTTAAGTTGTAGGAGTATATCCATGAACTTATAGCAATTATACCGTTACTAACAAATATTTGTGATGTGATGTATACTAACAAATATTTGTGATGTGATGTATGATTGATAATTATATATTAAATATCATTTCTTATCCCAAATTATTTGAGATTAATTATAATAATATCTCAAATTTATATATTTGACTAGCACATTAATTAATAATTTTTACATATTTATTATTATTACTATGATGGATTTAATAAGAATTTTATTATAGTTAATGTAGTTTATATATATATATATATATATATATTTTGTTAATAATATGAATTTATAGTTGAATCATTAAACTTAAATCAATATTTTAATCACTTGAATAATTGTCTACTTTTAAAAACATTAACATAATAAATATTTTGTAAATTAAATATCATATATATATATATATATTTACATAGATGCAATAAAAAAAATCTGTCGTAAATTTACAGAGGTGGCGTAACAACGTGCATAAAATATGTTTATATATTTATTGTTGTTAATACTTTATTGCATTGTAGAAGAACCGGAGGTAGTGAGTAGTCTCTTTAATTAAAAAGGGTAACCAATTAATGCTCATAGCTCTCTCTTTTTTCACATGGTTGGTTGAAGTAGGGTTGCATTTTTTTTTCATATGAAATTTTGAATGTGTTTTTAGTACTTATTATGATTTACTTTGACCAACTAGATTAAATCAAATAACTTTCTAAATAATACGAATTTACAATTTTAAGAATTAAATTAAAAGTTTTAATAAAAATTTAATTATCCTTTTATAAATTTAAATTATAAATACACAATAATATATTTTATTTATAAAATACAAATTTTATGTATAGTAAGATTTATGTCATTTTACATTTACCAACTAGTTCATTAACTAGTTTTATCCAATAATTTTAATCTAATAAAATCTTTTACTAACTCAAAACATATAAATTTAAAAAAATATTATTTAAAAGTTAATTAAACTATAAGTTAACTTATCACATGTTAACTTTTGATTAACACACTTTTTTTTTTGTCAAACATATTCTTTCTTGTTTATTATTTAAATTAAATAATGTTATATATTTTTAATTGTCTTCTTTATGCTTATAAAAAAAATACATATAATGTCCACATAAAATGTCGTGAAAATAAAGAATAAAATTCAAATGCACTTTCCTTTCGAAAAACTAAAAAAAAACACACTTTTAAATAATATAAATAGAGCAAACAAATATATTTATTTTATTTTTTATATTTTTTTCTCTTAAAAATATAAAATTATTATTTATATTATATATATATATATATATATATATATATATATATATATATATCATGTTTGCATTACAGTTAAAAACATGCTTTTCAGACTTCTAATGATAAACATAGTCCGAAAATACGTTGAATTGAAAGTTAATATCGTGTTTGTTTCCTACGATTTACCGTGGTTAAGGACAAAAGAGTGAGTGACTTAGTTGTTTGTTTCCGGACGAAAGCGGGTGAGTGAAAGTTTGGATTTGACTGTATTATGAAGTGAATTTTAAATCTAACTCAACTTTATAATGAGGTGAGGTTTATACTTATATATAATTCATGTTTTTATTTGTAGTAGATGTAAGATTTCCAAATGAGTGAGAGCATTCTATTTTCTTCCCCTCTCACATATAGGCTTTGTTTGGATTGGGGAGTGAAAAATTGAGGCTGTGAGAGAGTGAGAGTGAGAGTGTGAGAAGAAAGAGTGAAAAAAGTTAGTGTGTTTGGATTAAGGTATGTTAGAGTGAACGTGTGAAGAAAGTTTATTGAGATACGTGAGTGATGTGATGTGATGGTTATAAGAATATTTTAATTGATTTTGAATAGTGTAAATTATAAGATTATAAATTTATTCTTATATAAAAAAAAATTATTAATTTTGTGCATATTTTAGTTAATTAAAATAATTTAATGTTTCATTTATAAATAAAAGAAAAAAAATGTAAAATTCAAAGAAATAATTAAATATAATTTTAAATGTAAGTATAATTTTATTATTTTTCATTTTATTAATTTAAATTAATTTTGTTACTTAATTTATTTTATTTAGATAATTTTAATATTATTTATAATTCTTTAAAATATATTATGTTAACATAAAATTATTAATAATAATAATTTCCATTATTAATATTATTGTATGAAGGACACCATGATCTTTTAATCTCATTTCAGTCTAATTTCTCTTCAATTATGAGAGGATCCTAAATACCCTCAACTTTCCACTCACTCTCACCCTCAACCTCCCCCTCTCATAGAAGTAAACAAGGGTGACACTCATTCACCCTCACCCTCAACCCCCATCATCCCCTAAAGCAAACATACCATAGTGATTTGGGACGAAAGCCTAGACATGAATGAATTTACTTAAGTGTCCTTCTTTTACGTATTGTTCCTACTGCCATGCAGGACATTATGTTTTGGTTGAAAGAGGAAAGCATAAGCATTGTGTTTGTTGAGAGGAGAGCAAATAAATGGAGGAAGAGCAAGAGACATAGTCGTGGTGCGTGGGGTAAGTGTGCTTTAGATAAGTATGATTGATTCCTTAAATATTGAACTAAGATAATAATCGATTAAGCAATATTTTTCTTAGCATAATTATTATCCAAACATTCTTCTGTAATACATAATCAATGTAGTGTTTTTATTATAATAATTGATGTAGGAGACCACGATAAGCAAAACATAATCGATTATGTCTATTTTTTTGTCATGATCGATGGAGACCAATGTAAGCAAATCATAATCGATTATGTCTATGTTTTAAAGAGATAATCGATGTTGGATAATATTTTATTACTAGCATAATCGATTATAATGTTTTTAAGCCATAATCAATATGTTGGATACCCTTGTATGAGTGACATAATTGATTATCCAAATGTTTTGATTTTTTATTATTATTTATGTTTATTTTTTTTACTTGTAGTTTACACTATAAGAAAATGATTAAATAACAATCAAATTTAGAAAAAAATAACTATATTAACCAAATTAGATACTATTTTAGAGACTAAAAAATTATTGGTATCTAAAGTGGTTATTATTAATAAAAATTTATAAAGTAGTTTCTATATTTAGGATTTACGGTTAGATTGGTATCTAAATTAGTTACCAAGGTTTTACCTACTAACTACGTATATTCTAAATTAGTTTCTAAAAAACTAATAAGGACTAATTTAGAATATAAGTAGTTAGTAGCTATAACCTTGATAGTTATAATGATTAGATATCAATTTAAAAACTACTTTGTACACTTACCTCAAACTCTAAACCTAATCCTAATTGAACACTTACCTCTAACCCTAATATTAATACTAATCCAAACATAATATAAAATTTTGCATGAATAAATGGTTGGAAAGGTGCATTATAAATGATAGGTTGCAAAATAACTGTTTATAGGAAAATATCCTTAAATTTATTATCAAAGTTATAAAGATAAAATTTTCACATTAATGATAAATACATAATAAAAAATACATTTTATAACTTAAAGAATATAAGAATGACTCCACAAAAGTCATATAATTTTTAGGGAGCTAAAATATAAACCAAATATATTATAATATTATTTCTAATATTCTAAGACCATCTTATAAAATTTTAAAAAATCATTTAATTTAATTTTCTTAGGCCTCTTTAGGGCCATTACAACCTTGCAAACAGCTTCACATTGGACCCTGCCCTTAATTTCCTTAAAACTGAATAAATAAGGGGTTGTTTGGAAAGTTTGGGGTTCCAATAATTGTGGTTCAACTTGGGGGCAAGCAAGAGGAGTTACTTTATAAGGTTTTGTAGTTATACGTTATTTTTTTTTTAAAATTGTAATTTTATTTTAATGTAAGAGTTCTATAACATCCACACATAAAGTCTTTAATCTTATCTCCAAACATATTTTAATATTTTTTTTTTATAAAACTTAAGTTTTAATCTTATATACGATATACTTTTAATACAATACCTGAGAGGTTAAGTAAATAAATGCAGGTAAACAAGTTTTCCATTTGGCACATGGAAAAAATTAAGTAAGTAATACATGTACTTAATTAGTCACAATACAACAAAAACATCAAATAAAATCAATTTTAAATATAAAAAATAATTAATTGCTATAGTAACTAAATTAAAAACCATTTTAAAAATAAAATAAAAAATAGTTTCTAAATTAATTTTTATTATTGTTAAATGATTTTTAAATTGGTATCTAATTAACTATCAAGATTTTAACTACCAATTATTTATATTCTAAATTTGGTAGCAAAAACTTTAGTTGTTAATTAGATAACAATTTAAAAACCATTTAACAATAATAAAAACTAATTGAGAAACCAAATTTTTTTTCTAGTCTCTAAAAGTTTCTAATTTAGTCACTATAGCAACTAATTATTATTATTTTCTTTAAAATTGATTTCTATTTCATGATTTTCTTGGAGTGTCAGTGTACTTTTTAAAATTAAACAAAAGAATAATTAAATGATTAAATTTATGTAAAGAAAATTAAAAACAAAACTTAAAAAAAATGCATGGATAAAATATGTAATTAAACCTAATAAATATGATTAAAAAACATAACTTGTGGTCTTTATGATTTGTAGGTGAATTTTGGTAGAAAAAAGGTTGTCAACTTAATAGAAGCTTCAGAGGCAGCCACTGACAGTTATGCTACCTAATTTACAACATGAGGAGAGAAGAAATTGAAGTTTTTGTTGAAATTTAATTCTTACTTAAAGAACTTTTCACATGTTAGTGACAGAGGGGTCCCATTAAGGATAAGTAGATAAGTGATTGCATCAATATCTGCAGATTTTTTCTGAAGCTATAAATGAGGTGGACTGGTAAAAACAAGAAGATGAAGAAGAAGAAGAAGAAGAAGAAGAAACTCTCATTGACATGGAAGAATGCTAAAAATGTATTTTTTTTTCTTTCAAAAACAAAAACAATTAGCTTTGTTTTTGGTTGAGATATAAGTAGATGCAGGAAAAATATATGAGAAAAATGAATAAAACATCGAGATTTTTTGATTGGGAAAAATAAATAAGAAAGAAAATGAAAAAAAAAATTTGCATTCAAAATTAAATAAAAAAATTAATATTTATTATTATTATTATTACTATATACAATCTTTATTACTATTAAATAATAAATTTGGAAAAAATAAGTCATGTTCTTGATTTTTAAATGAATTCTCTTAAAATTTTAAATATAATGATAAATTATGTTACAAATATGATATATCTTTGACACTACATTTTTATATACTTGACAATTGCTTTTCATAATAATAAATATTCTCATAAAATAATAATGTATGAAGTTATAAATTGAATGTAAGTGAAAAATGAGAGTTTCAATGTATTATTACTCATAATGAAAAGAAAGAGATGATGGAACATAAGATCGTACTGTGAAGTAACTTTTTTTTCATTTCTTTTTCACGAATTTATTAGATGGATTGAATTATTGTCACTCATTTTAACTTAACATTAAAAGAATACATGGATTTAGTTGTTGTCACTTCATTTTAACTTAATATTTTTTTTTAAAAATGACTAATTTTCATCACATTAATGTTTCTGAAACTATATTTGACAACCTATAAATTTTGGGAGGTTCTTTCCTATATACAACAATTGAAATCATGTATCTATTAAAAGTAAGTCTCAAATATAGATTTTTTTTACTATATGATAGAAATTGATATAATGTATTATTTATAAAATAGCACATTAAATCCTAGATCCACTACAGAAACTATAACCACTTGATGAAGAAATTTCAACCCTTTTTTTTTAAATGAGTGGATCATCAATTAAGCCTTCAATGCCTTCAAATGTTTCTTCATAGAGTGTCATAGTTTGATCTTGCTCATCTTGTGAAAAAATCCCTCGACATTGCTTTACATTTGAGGTTCATGCTAAGAATTTAAGCATAGATAAATAATAAACATTACAATAAAATTATGAAATATAAACCAATTTTAGAGATAAAAATAATTAATTGATATAATGATTAAATTAGAAACCATTTAAAAAACTAAAAAAAAAATTGGTTTCTAAATTATTTTTTATTATTGTTAAATAGTTTCTGAATTGGTATCTAATTAGCTACCATAATTACCAATTATTTAGATTCTAAATTTGGTAGCAAAAACTTTGGTTGCTAATTAGATACTAATTTAGAAACTATTTAACAATAATATAAACTAATTTAAAAACTAAAAACTTTTTTAGTCTCTAAAATGGTCTCTAATTTAGCAACTAATTATTTTTTGTTTCTAATTTTCTTGTATCAAGATTTAGGATTCAACTTTTATTTAGGGATTTTAAAATGTTCTTCAACTAGGAGCTTAAGATTAGGTTGAGTAAGAGCTTAAGATTAGGTTGAGTGAGAATTTAAGATTAAGTAAAATGGATTAGGAATTCAAGATTGTGCTTTAGGGGGTTGATTAGGATTAAATTTTGATAAGATTTTGGAATTCAACGAAATGAGTTAAAGATTTTGGATTGTTCTTCAACTTGAGAATTAAGAATGAGTTTCACTTAGATTTTTGGATTAAATGGATATTTACAAAAGAAAACGGAGAAATGATTGAGATGCATTTATATCATCATTTAATTCGTAAAATGTCAAAATATAACATTATTTCAACCTAACATGCACTTACACACACTTATATTATCAAAATAAAAAAAATAAAACGAATATTTTATTAATGTCCATTAAACTTACATTGATCTTTTATGTAATAAAAATACCTTTTTATATATTAGAGTGAACTAAATCAACACAAACTCTTTTTAAAAAATATTTTCATAATTCTAACTTACCAACCAAATACTTTACATAATAAAGAAAATTAAAGACATCAGCACAAAACTTTCCATTGTCTAGTTGTCTAAACCAACTTTATTAACCTCTCAAAGATCACTCTTTTATCATAAAGTAGTTCATTGTTTTATTAGACTTGTAGTGAATGGAATTGCTGTGGCTCATTCTAATTTAATATTAAAAATATTTTTTTATTTAGTTATAAGATTAACTTAGTTTTAAAATTAAGTTAATAATATATATGAAATTACCTTCAATTTTATTATTTTTAAAGATTAAAGTAAGAGGATCACACTTTTCCACTAGTAATTTTGAACATTTATGTCTTTAACCAAATTTGTAGGAGATGTGTTGATAAAAGAAAGAGAAAGATAAACATTAACACTTCTTTGATTAAAGGGAGTAAAAAAAAGAAAAGAAACTAATGAGAATTAAAAGTGAGGTTATTTGTATGGTAGACGAGAGAGTAAAAATTTATAATATATGTGATTAACGTAATGAAATATTTTTTATATGTATTTAAAAATAATTTGATGTAAAATAATTTTTAAAATATAAATTATAGTTAATATAAATTTTAAATTAAAATAAAAACTTATTATCAAATCTAAATAAATAAATAAATTATATTCCAAAATATAAATATATTAAAATAAATTATTTTATGAAATATAAATATAAAATAATTAAATTTATTATATTATAATAATATATGTTGACAAAATATTAAATTATTTTATTTCATTTATTATTTTAATGTTTTCCATTTTAATTATCATTTTTATAATAAAAAATGTGATGTAATAAAATATTAATTATTTATTTTATTATAATATAAAACATAAATACCTATCTACTTTTTTCCTAAATCAGTCCATTTTATTGCAGAAATTTTTTCACTAAAAGAAAATATATTGATTTCGCGTTTTTACTTTTGTTTCCATCCGCATAAACAGGGGATTAATAGATTCAAAGAGAGGGTAAATGTCAAATTAGATTTATAAAAAGAGAAACTATTTTTATACAATAATGTAAACAAATTATTATAATTTTTTTGTCATAGCTCCAAATTACTCCAAAAGAAAAAACTATTTGAAATAGTCAAGATTCCATTCTGTTTTGCACCTATGCATTTTAATACTATATATAAATGTATTCTCTGCAATCTTTCTGTTCACAGAAACAATCACTCACTAAACTCTCAGCTTAACTCATCCTTTCTTGTTATGTTGGAGTTGGCATAAGCATTGGAGTGATCAAAGAAACTCAAAAAATGGTGTCCTCCATGGAGTTCCTAAGGCTTGCAAATTGGCTCATGAACCAGGTTCTTGTTAAATCATGTTATGGAATAGCAAGGAAAATTAAAAACCATGGTTTTCAATGGGGTGATCTTTCATCTAAACCATTGCAACAACCTTCCTCATTCCCTAATATCATCAAGTGTGATTTGGAGGATAGAGGGTCTCAAACCCTTGTTTGTGACTTCCACAAAGTCCTCTTAAGGACTCATTCTTTCTTTCCTTATTTCATGCTGGTTGCCTTTGAAGGTGGAAGCATTTTCAGGGCATTTCTCTTGCTTTGTTCATGTCCTATACTGTGGATTCTGAACTATGAAATGAAGCTCAGAGTCATGATCTTCATCTCCTTTTGTGGACTCAAAGTGAAGGACATGGAGAACACTTCAAGGGCAGTTTTACCAAAGTTTTACTTGGAGAACCTTAATCTTGAGGCCTATGAGGTGGTGGCTTCAGTAGGGTCCAGGGTTATCTTCACCACTATGCCTAGAGTGATGGTGGAAGGGTTTCTGAAGGAGTATTTGAATGCTGATGCTGTTATAGCCACAGAGTTGCACACTGCTGGTTGTTACTTCACTGGTTTACTCTCCAAGTCTGGTTTGCTTGTGAAGCACAGTGCCCTCATGGATTATTTTGGAGATACAAAACCTGACCTTGGCATTGGTAACACAAGTCTTCATGATCAGCTTTTTATTTCTCTTTGCAAGGTATCTCTGAAGCTAGCTACTGCTTAAGGTTATAGTATGTTAAAGTTACTATTTAATTAACAGCTTATTACTGAACTAGAGAAAAAATATAGAACCAACATGGTGTGATAAATATTGATACATAACTATGGTCTTCAATTGTATATAAGAAAAGGTCATTTCATTAAATAAATTTCAATATTTTGAGGGATTTATCTTTAATTCTTGGTCCACTAGAAGATCTCAGATTTGATCAAGAATATAGAAAAGAAATGTCTATTTCATTTAGGTTTATTTTCTTTTGAATATTCTTTTATATTTTGTAGTAAAATGAGAAGATTGACTCTTTTAAAATAGCTATGTAATGTGAAATTATCACGAGGGTGTAAAAGAATGGAAGATGTTTTGTGTGCTCAGAGAAAATAGTTGTTTCTATATTTTCAATTGTATTTTGAGATATGAATATAAATATAAACGAAACACGAATAATTGTATATGATCTTCAATCTAATGTTAATTTTTTCTTAATTTCAAATAATGAAACTGTATACAAAACAGAAACAATAAGTTCCAATAAAATTTGTGTACCTACACCAGGTATACTTTTATTTCACCTTCTGCCATATTTAATTTAGATGGTACAAGATTATTAAATAAGTGGGTACAAGATTATTAATTAGTTTCCAATGCATCCAACACCATTAATTCAATTTATGCATCTTGTCTATATCTTGTTCTAACTGAATGGTAATGATAGGAGGCTTATGTGGTGATGAATGAGGGAAAAGTGATACCAAGGAACAAATATCCAAAGTCCTTAATATTTCATGATGGAAGACTAGCATTCTTGCCAACTCCTTTAGCAACACTCTTTATGTTCATGTGGCTTCCAATTGGATTTGTGATGGCCCTTTACAGAATTTTTCTGGGTGTGTTCCTTTGTTTCAAATTCACAATGGCATTGGGAGTGTGGAGTGGGATAAATCTGAATTTCAAAGACAATAACCAGCAAAAATCAAAGTCAAATGAAGGGGTGCTTTATGTTTGCACTCACAGGACTCTCTTGGATCCAATTTTTCTTAGCTCATGTTTGGGGAGGCCTTTGACTGCAGTCACATACAGCTTAAGCAAGGTGGCTGAGTTTATAGCCCCTATTAGGACCATAAGACTCACAAGGGACAGAAAACAAGATGGGGAGACTATGAAAAGGTTGCTTAGTGAAGGGGATTTGGTGGTGTTCCCTGAAGGAACAACTTGTAGGGAGCCCTATCTGTTGAGGTTCAGTTCCTTGTTTGCAGAACTAGCTGATGAGATTGTGCCTGTGGCTATGAAGGCTCAAGTGAGCATGTTCTATGGGACCACAGCAAGTGGCCTAAAGGTGTTGGATCCAATTTACTTTTTCATGAACCCTAGGCCTAGATATGACATTGAGATCCTTGAAAAGGTTCCCAAAGAACTCACTTGTGCTGGGGGAAGGTCTAGTCATGAAGTGGCAAATTACATACAGAAACAATTGGGGTATGCTTTGGGATTTGAGTGCACCAACCTTACAAGGAGGGATAAATATATGATGCTGGCTGGGAATGAAGGGGTTGTTCAAGAAAAGAAGGGAAGAATATTCAGCTAATGGATATGGGGTTTGTCCTTCATTTGAAACTTCATGGAGGTTTTAATTCCAAAATTGTTCAGTGTAACATCAATTTTTTCTATATAGTTTTCTTATTCTGTATAATGTCAAATCCTTCATGTGTAGAGGCTGAAGTGAGTTAGATTTTCCATGAGAAGTTTGTACTTCATTTGAAATTTCATTGGGTTTTAAGGGAAAAGTGTTTGTATACAATCATATATTTTTACATATTTTCTAAAGTGTCAATTCTCTTACTTCATATATCATATATAAAGAAAGAAAAAAATAGTTCACACTCACATTTTTTTTAAAAACAAACATTTAACTACTTCTTTTAATAATAAAATACTATTATATTTAGATGATAATAACATAAAATAAAACTTTAAAATAAAATAATAATATATTTAGTTATATAATAATTGTATGAAATATTAAAATGTTTGAAAAAAAAGACACAATGATTTCAATATAGTGGAAAAATAAGTGAGTAAAACTTGTGTGAAATAATTATGGACAAATTTTCTGCACCTCCACACCTTCTTCCAACACTTTCATATTTTTTTTAATTCCAACAATATTTTTCTGTGTATGGTAGAGAGTGTGGTGTCTTCTTCTTTATTTTTAAGTGTTGGTGGTTGCTTGTGGTGATTGGTGATGAACGTTGGTGGTTGATGTAAGTTTTGTGTGTTTTCATTCACTTTTTTTTATTGGAAGCCACAAAACACAAAACCAAAAAAAAAAAAAATCTAACCAGCATGTTAACATGTATTTGCAGCAAAAGCTAGAGAAACTCTGCTGTTTATACTCTTTCAAATCGGCATAGTAGAGGTGATGTGTAACAAACAAATCACTCTTTTTGGTTTTGTGACTATCTTTCATTATCTCATGAGTTCCATAGGTGGACGTAATGTGTTTTGAGGTAGGATATTATTCTTGTTGTTAAGGATGATGCCTTCTATATAAGTTTTTTTGAGGTTATGATACATTTATATATGTTTTTGTACATGAATTGAATTGATATTATGAAAGGGTGGACTTTAAGCCTAATTCAACCCCATAAAACCGACTCATAAGATTGAGGTTTGCACCCACTTATATACAATGAAAGGCTCTAATCTCTAGTCGATGTGAGATCTCCAACAATTGGAGTACTCTATTACTTTCATTTATTTTTTTTTTTTATCACTGAAAAAAAAATAGAAGAAATTTAAAAATAATAGAGTATATGGAAATTAATTATGTTATTTTATAATTGATTAAAATTCATAAATTTAGTATCTTAAAATTTTAAATTGAATAGGATATTAAAATTATTTCTATGTGGTTCCCTTATAACTATTGCCAAGTATATTCCTGTTCTAAATTAAGATTGATTTTTTAGGTCTTATTATTTGAAAATAAAACATTTTTAAATATTTTTCTTGTGTGATTGATAATTTTATATGACATTGTACATCGACCTTTGTACCTTATCATTAATTTTTCAATGACAAGTATATATTTTGACAATATTTATACAAAAGATAAGATAGAGAGATTGGAACAGTATTTTTTAAAATAATTGTGACTAAAAAATCACTTTCAGTTTTAAAAAATAAAAAATAATTTCAGTTCACATTTAAGAAGCTAAAAAATATATTTAAATTTAATATAAGTAATGCAGTCACTTTCAGCAGTACTTTTCCCACTAATAAAACTCGGAAAACAATTGTTATCATTTTGGAATATACTAATTTCAGAAATAATATTTTTCCAGAAATAATAGCCACTCAAAATTTGTGTATGGTTCTTTCCTTACATTAATATGCAAACAAAAGTATATTCTCTTCAAACTTTAGAACAAACGTCCATTTCAACTTAAAATAGATAAAAACAAACATGCACGTAAATCACTCTCCAAAGAAAATGTAATTGCGTGTATCTTTTTAAAGCCACTACATCTCAACAATTTTAAGGGTCACTGGTTTTCTCACAAAATTCATATATTATTTAAAAGAAAAAAAAGCATGACATCATATATAACACGAAGATTATGCCTTTAACAATTTTTGAAGATGAAAATAAAGTATGATATAATATAAGTATGCACGTATAGAGGAAGAAAATAAGTCATGTTAAGAAGATCTAGCACCTATATTCAGGCTATCATTCGACGAGATTCTCCTGTAATATATAAAAATAAAAAACTTTTTTCATAAGATAACATTAGATTATATATACAAGACAAAAATAAAATTTTGATAAAACTATAAAAAGACAACTTTCGCAAATTAACTTTTGTATATACTAATTTTAATTTATAAAAGAATTATTTTCATTTTTTATCATATTTTTGTAGTTAGAATCAAACATGCCATTATGAGAATATTATGAGGATATGATTGTATTTTTATTATCAATAAATAATAAAATTAATAAATAGAAACATTTTAAGGGATAACTCAATTCTTGTTAAAAAAACTTTATCAGATAGTCTTCTAAGATAAATAACTCTTACATAAGAGTTTCAGAACATAATCTATAACATCATGTACCTTAACCTATAAAAAAAAAGCTATACCTTATACTAGCCGATGTCATATTATAATTAATAATATGATTGTGAACGAAAATTTATGAAAAGAACATAAAATTTCTTAATTGACAACATTGATGAATGAATTAAATTATGATAAAACATGATTTTTAATTCAAAATAACATTTCAAATAAATAAAGAATAAGAGGTTTAAAAATAGATGATAGATTTAATTCTATATTTATTAAAAAATAATTAAAGCTTAGATTCTTTGAATGTTTTTAAAGCTCATAGAGAGTCGGACTACTATTGCTCTATCATATGCTTATAAAAAAAATATTACTTTATCGTATCATAGTCACTATAACAAAATCATAAAAATGGTGGTAAGAAGAAGAGATGTTTCTTATTCTCTTATGTGTGTATTACATCACTTCATGTATAATATATAGGGAGTTTCTCTCCCCAAATTACAATCTAATTAGGTATGATACTAATCATGAAATTCTATCATTATTAAATTAATTGCATATGATTGGGTACAATATCGTACAATATTGCATACAATAATTGCATATCATTTGATAATTATTATTTCCTTAATACTCCCCCTCAAGTTGGTAGGTGAAGATCATGAACCCCAACTTGTGTCGTAGCGTAAAAAACCGTTCTTGTCCAATGCCTTCGTAAAAATATCTGCAAGCTGATACTGTGTCGGTACATATGAATGACTGATTATCCCAACTTGTAATTTTTATAGCACAATGTGGCAGTTTATCTCAATGTGTTTTGTGCGTTCATGAAATACTGGGTTTGTTGCTATATGTAATGCCGCTTGATTGTCACAGAAAAGTTGAGCTGACAAGTTACATGGCACCTTTAAATCCTGCAACAGATATCGCAACCAAACTATATCCAAACAAGTATTGGCCATCGTGTGGTATTCTTCTTTCGCTGATGATCTTGATACGTTTGTCTGTTTTTTTTTTACTTCCATGAGATAATAGAAGAATCAAGAAAAATGCAATACCCAGATACTGATCTCCAAGTTGTCTGACAACCTCCCTAGTCTGAGTCGCAATAAGCTGTCAATGAAAGATTGTTTTCGAATGGCAATAGCAATCCTTGTCCTGGTGATCCTTTGATGTATTTTAGGACTCGAATTGCGGCATCCCAATGAGGTTTCCGTGGATCCTGTATATATTGACTTAGGTTCCGAACCGAAAATGCTATGTGAGGCCGAGTAACCGTGGGGTATATTAGTCGTCCCACGAGTCGCCTGTATTTGACTGGATCCTTTAATAACTCTCCATTGTCTGGTGTGAGTTTTAGATATTGTTCCATTGGAAATTTGTCTGGACGAGCACCTGTGAGTCCCGTATCCTGCAAAATATCAAGCGCATATTTTCTTTGGGACATGTAAATACCAGCTTTGAAACGGGAAAATTCAATCCCTAGAAAATATTTTAGGTCTCCAAGATCTTTAATGCGAAATTCTTGTAATAGACAATCTTTAACACACTGAATTTCTGTCAAATTATTTCCTGTCAAAAGAATATCATCCACATAAATCAAAAGGGCAATAAATGATGAGTTATTCTGTCTTGTGAATAGAGAGTAATCTGTTTTGCACTGTTGAAATCCTACAAATTTAATCACATGAGAAAATGTTGAAAACCATGTCCGAGATGCTTGTTTGAGACCATAAAGGGATTTGTTGAGTCGACATACTATGTTCTCCCCTGTCGATGATGCTCGGGTGGCAAGTCCATGTAAATAATTTCATGCAATGTGCCTTGTAAGAAGGCATTTTCCACATCTAGCTGGTGAGTAAACCAATTTCTGGCTGCTGCAATGGTGAGGAGATACCTCAAAGTTGTTAATTTTGCTTTTGGTGATAAAGTTTCAGAATAGTCGATACCTTCAATCTGAGTGTACCCCTTTGCGACAAGGCGCACCTTATATCTGTTGACACTACCATTTGAGTTGTACTTTATTTTATAGACCCATTTGCATCTGATGGGTTTTTGCCCAGCGGGTAACGGTGTCAAGGTCCATGTTTGATTTAGCTGCAAGGCGGAAAACTCTTCGTCCATTGCTTTTTGCCAATTTGGATTAAGGATAGCTTGAGCATAAGTGTGAGGTTCTTTGGTGGCTGTGATGTTAGCAAGATATATGTGTAGAAGAAAATCGTGAATTATAAAGAAAATGATACATAGGATACCTGGTTCCATTCGACCGGTCTTTGGTAGTGGTCGAATGATTGACTTGGGATCCCGTTATGTAGTCTTGAAGTCAGGAAGGTGGGGTTGATGTGCGACTGGATCGTTGAACAGGAAGGTCGGTTGGAGAAGGTTTGGTAATGGGTGCTAGACTTCTTGGCATGGGAGAAGAAGGTTGGTCTACTGGAGGTTCAGGTGTATTATGACGAGTAGGAGACGAAGGTTGGTTTGATGGAGGTTCAGGTGCATTGTGACGAGTAGGAGAAGAGGGTTGGTTTGATGGAGGTTCAGGTGTATTGTGACGAATAGGAGAAGAAGGTTGGTTTGATGGAGGTTTAAATGCATTGTGATTAGTAAGAGAAGAAGGTTGATCGAGTGAATGTTGGACAGGAGTGGGTAAGTCAATGTCAATAGTGGGCAAAATACCTTGTAATGGAGGTGAGGATTGTGTCTGTGACTGTTGGTAGAATGGGAAAACACTTTCATGGAAGATGACATCCCGACTTGTAAGAAAAGTGTCTGCATATATATCAAATAGTTTGTATGCTTTTTGACTGTGAGGATAACCAATGAAGATGCATTTTCGGGTGCGCGGATCAAATTTGTGTTTAGGTGAAACAACAGTGGTGTAATAGAGGCAACCAAAAGTTTTTAGGTGAAAAAGTGAAGGTGGTTGATTATATAGTAGCTCAAAAGATGATTTATTTTTTAGTAAAGGTGATGGCAAACGATTAATGATATATGTGGCGGTTAAAACACATTCTCCCCAAAATTCTAATGGTAAATTGGACTGAAATAGGAGGGCTCGTGCTGTGTTTAAAACGTGTCTATGTTTGCGTTCTACTACTCCATTTTGTTGAGGAGTGTAGACGCAAGTGCATTGACATTCAATACCTTTTCTGAGAAAAAAATCATACATTGAAATAAATTCCAGTCCGTTGTCAATGCGGATGGTTTTAATAGATGCCTGAAATTGATTTTGTGCAAATGTAATGAATGACTCTAAGAGATGTTGGGTTTCAGATTTGTGATTCATAAGAAATAGCCAAGTACATCTAGTATAGTCATCGACTATAATGAGAAAAAAACGTTTTCCAAAATGAGTTGGGGTTTTATGAGGACCCCAAATGTCACAATGCAATAGATTAAATGGAGAATGAGATTTTATTGTGCTTAAAGGAAAGGGTAGCCTTGTCTGTTTAGCTTTGGGACAAATGCTACAATTATTATGAATGGGAATGAGATTTTTACTGATAGGGATAGGTAGTAAGGAAGATACAAGTTGTAGACACGCCAGAGAAGGATGTCTGAGGCGCTTGTGCCATAAATCAGGGTCAGTCGATATTTGAGGGGACATGTAGTATAAGCTTGCATGTTGTTTACCTGAGCCAATCATCCTCCCCGTAGCCAAGTCTTGCAAAACGCAACCATGTGGAGTAAAAACGACACAACAATTTAGTGAACTGGTTATCTTACTAACGGACATGAGATTTAAATTAAAAGAAGGAACACAAAGAACATCTTTGAGAGTGATTTTGTCATTGAATTTAATTGTGCCCGTAGATGAGATGGACATAGTTGAGCCTGTGGGCAGATTAACATTTGAAATAAATGATGATGAAATGTGTGTGAATAATTGTGAATCCGATGCAATGTGATCGGTTGCTCCGCTATCCAAAATCCATGGTTTCGTAAAAGCAGAATTAGAAGAGGAGTTATGGGCAAGCAGACCTGCACAACTAACAAACGTGTCACTTTTACTGTTATTGTCTTTACCAATTGCTGAATTTGCTCGGCACTGAAGTCTTGTACGAGGTTTCTATCAGACTCGTTACTGATGCCTTCTTTGCCAGACATGATTTTTTATTTAGGGGATAAAAATGGAGAGGCTGTCACGGCACCAAGATCGGTGTGCTCTGATACCATATAAGAAAATGATAAAAAATGGTAAGAAGAAGAGATGTTTCTTATTCTCTTATGTGTGTATTACATCACTTCATGTATAAGAAATATATAGGGAGTTTCTCTCCCCAAATTACAATCTAATTAGGTAGGATACTAATTATGAGATTCTATCATTATTAAATTAATTGCATATAATTGGGTACAATATCGTACAATATTGCATATAATTTGATAATTATTATTTTCTTAATAGTCACGAGAACAAAACTAGATAAGGACCAAGATAAATTGGTTAAGGTAGAGTTTTGGTGAAGTGGTTCAATCTTTACTAGAGATTTTATTATTTTCTTTTCATTTTCAGGTAATTTGTTAAGGAGAGATATTATTGGTGTATGTATTGATAGTTTGAATAGCTAGAAATGATTAGATTATTGAAAGTGTTAGAGGAAACTTTTAGCTAACACGCAAGCAACATCTAAGAAAGGCCAATAGTTAATATTAGTACTTATTCAATATGTGATTATAAATAGAGCAAAATGGTCAAATTATGTCACACTTTTTATGTTAGACCTCATTGTCCATCACATAAAAAAAACGGTTTTAATTTTGAAAATAAAACAAAAATTTGATGTAAATTTTGAATTTTATATTGGGCCTATTGTGGTCCAACGTAAAGCTCTTTATAATCCCTTTTACGAACCTCTTCTTCTCCACTTTTTCCTCGCAAAACGACACTCTCTCGACCTTCTCTCTTGTTTTCTCTTTGGTGGTTGTTCTATTAGTGGTTGACTCACTTGTTTTATTAGTTCCCAGTGACTTGTTTCTTTCTGATTGGATTGAGTTTCCATTCTTCACAAGGTTAGTGGTCTAAACCTCCCGTTTGTTTTTAAAATTGATACCATGGTTGTTTTTGGGAACTCAATCACAACAATGCATGAAGGTCTCCCTCGAATTGTTGTTGCTTACTTGATATTGAAATCATGTTTTGTTATTTAGATGCATATGTTGAAGATGGATGCTGCCCCTTCAAGACATGTGTTTGATGAAGCCAAATATGTAATTTTCCTTAGTGTTTGCACTTGCTTTAAGGATGCCTTAGGTATAGATTAAAGGTTGTTTAAAGTAGGTTTTTACTATGTAACTCACCTCTTAACCTTTGACCATGTGACAAGAGCAAGCACATGTTTTATGAAACTGTTTTTCACATGTTTTGCAAAAATATCCTTTACTGCATAGAAAATGAATCTGTTCATTTTCTAAATAAATAGATTCTTTTCTTAAAATGATGCTTTGATAAAGTGCTTTTGAAAATCAGGTTTTATGCATCAAGTATCTTAACTAAGTTTTCATTCCATCAAAACGACAGTGTTAAAATGTTTCTGTTATCGTTTTGAAAATGAATCTGTTCATCTGTAAATGAATAGATTATTTTTAGTCTGGTGCCATGTTTACCTTAAAAGGCTTTTTACGCTTTATCCTTGCACCAGAGTGTTTGACTAAGTCTCCTTCATATAACAAATTCTCTAACTGCCTTTAAAAATAAATTTGTTCATTTTATTTTCAATCTGTTCTTTTTATAACAACTTTAACTGTTTTTTAAAAGTCTGTTATAAAATGTTTTTCTATAAAAGGAGAGTTTGTTCTGTCTTTTAAAAGGTGTTCAAATAATCGAGAAAACAAGTTTTACAACAGAGAAATAAGAATTTTCAGAGGATTAACATGTGTTCTTGAAAGATTTTCCAAATCACAAAGTGTGCTTGTTCTTGGATGGTTCTAAGGCTTGGTTAGAGGTGTTGTCACTGTGTGAGCAATCTGTTCTACTGGTTTAAGGCATATTTCTGCATTCTCTATCAGGTGTATTCATTTCTTTCTTCAATTTCTTGTAAAGTGTGGTTGTAAACTCTTCTTGATAGGGTTTCTTGAAGAGTGGTGTGTGCTGGAATAGTGTTTTTTAGCAAAGTGTACCATGTTCTTGTAGGGTTCAAGAACAGTGGTTTTTGTAATTGTTTTGAATTGTGGTTTAGTGAATTTCACCTTGGATTAGGTGAAAACTGGATGTAGCTCATTGGAGTGAACCAGTATAATTGTTTTGTGTTCATTCTCTCTTAATCCCTGCACTCAATAACTGCTGAATAAACTGATATGTCAAGAAATAAATCTATTCAATTGTATTTGAATCTGTTCTTTCTGGGCACGTGTATACTGTTCTTGATTTTCTGGAAAACTCCCTGAAGAACTTCTGCATAAGTCTATATGTGTTGAAACATCAGTGAAATTCATGTTCTGTGAAAGTTAATACAACCTGTTAAGTGTTTTAAAAACAAGCATTAACATTGCATTCAAAGGTTGTGATTAACTGTTGTAGCTCTCTATGTTAGTTCTGTGAAAATCAATTTGATCTTTGCCTGCAGATCATCTAACTCAATTATAAAATCAAAAGTCATTCAACTGAGATAAACACCTTAAAGTACATAAATCGTATAAAAATAAATTTGTTCATTGCTAAATAAATCGATTTATTTTCTGTGTACTGTGATAAAATCTGAATCTGCGCGAAAGTTTTAAAAGCTCAATTCACCCCCCTCTTGAACTTTGACACTATTGAATCCAAAAGTATAAATTTGAAATTTTGAATATTGAAATTAATTGTAAAAATTAACTTATTAGTATAGATGAATGTTTATTAGATTTTTAAAATTGAAATTTAAAACTTACGAATAAAAAAACGATAGGAACTAATTATTTATTTTAGTTTCTAGGAGTGACTTAAGACTTAATTATTAAGTCACTTTTTAGAGATTAAATTATAGATATTAAGTCACTAGTTTTTTTTTTATAATTTTAGAGATTAAATTATAGATAATTTATACGATATATTTTAGGGGAATTATAGCAAAAGTTTCTATTTTATTATTTTTATACTATCTATTTTTATAATTTTAGAGATTAAATTATAGATAACTTATATTGTAATATGTTTGGATGATATTGTATGTTTCTATTTTATTAATCTTATTTACATTAATTATTTTTTATGCAATTGAAAAAACCTTAGTTTCCCGTTGAGATTTAATGCAAATGATTAAATATTAATCATTTGTATTAAATTTTGAATTGTTCGATTTGAAAATTAAGGAAAAATATTTTTCATTATTTTTTAATATGTACACATCGTAAGTCTATGCTTAAATTTGATAAAATTTCGGTTGAAACCATTTTGCGTTGTTCTTTATGTGCATACTTGACTGTGGTCGACTTTCATTTCGTGTACTTTAGAGATCAATACAAAATTTCGATAAAAAAATGTGAAATGCTGTTGAAATTTTATAAAATTTATGATAATAGATTTTGTTTGTACGTGTTACAAAATTATGAAAAATATTTTCCCAAATGGGTAGGGTTTCACCTTCGATTAGAAAAGTGATAGTTTCATATTGCATGGTTCATGATGATGAAATGTGTAACATAAATAGTTATGTAGCAAAGTTGGAAGAATACACAACGTGTTAGTGAAGAATATGAAAAGGGAGTTAATGAGTATTTGTAGTTTGCTTCCCAAAACAAAACCAAAAGCTTAAAAATGGGACTTATTATTGTCCTTGTATTCGTTGTATGAATCAAATACATCAGGATTTTGGGGAAATATATGATCCTCTATTCTCCTTCGACGCAATTAAGAGTTATACAATATGGACTAGGTACAAAGAAATATTAAACAATCATGTTAAGTCAAGAACAACAAAAAATTATGAAGAATGAATGGATGATCATTTTAGAGGATATGATACGTGATGTTGACAAGAAAATTTTGGTAGAACTCGTGTGTATGATTCTTTAAAGTATGATTTAGAGCAACATTTATACCAAGATACAATAACCTCACGCGACTATCAACAACTTTAAAATGTTTTAGTTTAAAAGGAAGAAATGGATGGACTGACAAAAGTTTCACTGAATTGTTGGAGTTGTTGAAGAAAATGCTTCCAGGACATAACATGTTACCTAATCGTAAACTATGAGAAAAAAAATATGCTATGTCTGATGGGTTTGGAGTATAAAAAGGGACATACATACTGTAATGATTGTGTATTGTATAGAGATAAGTTTGTTGCATTGAAGGTGTGTCCAACATTGTGGGTTATCACAATTTAAAAAGAAACTTGATGGAAGTAGTAGTGAGGAAGAAACAAAGAGTTCCTCTACTAAGGTGTTGTGGTACTTGCCAATAATACTCAGGCTTTGATGATTGTTTGTCATTAAAGAGGATGCAAATAACCTGACATGACATGCAAATGGAAGAAAACGTGACAATGTTCTTCGACTTCCAGTTGATTCTTCATAATGGAAGAATATTAATGAAACATTTCCAAAATTTGGTGTAGAGTTAAAAAAAACTTGGGATTTGGACTTGCTACAGATGGTATAAATCCATATGGGAACTTAAGAAGTAAACACAGTTCATTGCTAGTTTTGTTGATGATTTACAACCTGTCTCCTTTGTTGTGCATGAAGAGAAAATATATTATGTTTCCTATGATGATTTCAAGGCCTAAACAACCAGGAAATGACATTGATATGTATATTGTAAGTGTCAGACGATCTATCACCCATTAAACTAAGAATCTAAGAGTCTTGATAATAATTAACAAAACATTATAAGATGTGCTATATGTATAATCATGCTCACTCATATACATCATAAGAGAAACGATACATCAAACCATACATAAAATAAAAAAATTACTGGAAATACATAGATATAAAGGCGTATTAGATGATAGAGTTGTGAACACAAATGTCAAACAAAATAAGTGTTAAAAGAACACTTCAAAAATCTTGCATCATACAATGATCTCGTAGGATGAAAAAGACTTTACCAAACAATGACAAGAATGACTACAATATCAATTGGAAGCATTAAGATGAAGTTATTAGACCAAAAATGTGCTTATGAGATTACAAGATAAAACTGAGAGTACAAGATGATGATAGTACAAAATTTTACTAGATGATGAGCATAAAAAGAATTATTCATGGTTAGTAAGATTAACATAATGAGTCACGGACGAAGATTTAAATGAATTAATCACTCAAGGACCTTATGAAGACTAGTAGATGAAGTCTACAAAGAACTTAATGGACCAAGAGTCATATGCAATATGTTAGAAGAAGTTTAAACACAAAGTGCTCAAAAGACAAACACATCAAATGATATCATGTTGCACGTAAGAAAGTATGAGCCTTACATCCATTGAACAATGATCGAATGAACATAGCATATGAAGATCATGGACTAGACAAAAAAGTGTTAGAGAAGTTTCCATACATAATTATTTCACTTTTACATGTGCTATTCAAATGTTCTAAATGTGTTTTGATTATGTTGAGTCATACAAATCATATTTATCAAAACACAGTGTTTTAATTAAAACCTTTGAATGTTTTCAAAAAAGTTTCAAGCTTTGTACTGGCCAGGAGTGCTCGGGACCTCAGGCCAAGTGTTTAGGTATAGTCAGCTCGGTTGTGTGAGTTATGTATAGCTCGGCCTGGACCGGGTATGGGCCCAAAAGTGTGTTACGAGGTCAACCCATGTTTTCTAGTAAGTTTACGTGGAAAAGATAATTAAAAATAATAGAAGAAATAATTGAATTGGTTGAGGTATATTATTAAACACATGAATAACTGAATTGGTTGAAGTATATTATAAATGCAAGTAAAGTGGTTAAGAATATTTGTACCCGAAATTAACAGGTACAAAGTAAACAGATTATTGTTATTGTTGAATGATATTATTATTATTGAGATTATATTCTCATTGATGAAAATTGTTAAGAGAATGTCTATAAAAAGGGCTTGAGACCTCGAGTAAAGGTATGCTTTTTTGAATACTTTAGACTGAAGCAATTTTATAGTTTGAATGCTCTCACTAACTTGATCGTCGGAGTGTGATCAACAGGTAAAGCCCCCAATTGTCCTAGTGGAGCAGTATCTCGGAGCACCCATTGGAGACAAGTCAGAATTGGAGTTCGCCCATTCAATCCAGTCGAGGTCAACCGGCAAGAACATTTGGCGCCCACCGTGGGGCCCGATAAAACTTGATCCCACCCATATTCGTGCATTCTGCATAATGAGAAACACGAGGCAAGTACCGTTAGGATATGAAGGAAGTAAGGCCCCCACCTTGCAAAAAATCATGGAGGTCATGAGGGGTCTCCAGGAGGAAAATGAAGAATATCAACGAGAGCAGGAGCAAATTCGAGAAGAAGCCAAGGCAGAACAAGAGCGCCTACGAGTGGAGGCCCGAGCTGACAAAGAATGTCTTCAAGCACGCCTTATGGAAGAGATTGTGGCCTCTTGAGTGACTATGAACGAGCATGCACATGCCAATGAGGAGTTGCGCAGGACCAACGAGGAGCTGCGAAGAAGCTTGCGCCAACAGGGTCGACGTCATGCTTGGGAACGTTCCCCAAATTTTTCATCAAGGGACGACCCCAAGCCGTTTTCTCATCAAATCATTGATGAGCCCGTGACACCCTATTGCATAACACCAAAGATCACCTTGTTCACTGGTGTAGAAGATCATGAGAATTACTTAAAGGCATTCAGAGCTTAAATGATCCTCTCCGGGGATCTGACGCAATTTGATGTAAGATGTTCATAAGTACATTCACAAGGACAACCCTACAATGGTTTAGTGGGATTTCGGATGGTCATAACACTTCTTTCCCCCAGTTCTCTAGAATGTTTAAAAAGCAATTCTCGACAAATAAGGTCAATCCCCCACGACTGTGTGACCTATTCAATGTTAGACAGAAAGAAAGGGGAATCACTCAAGGCATACTTGAATAGATTTTGTGCAGTCTCGATAAGACTTCAAATGCAGGATGATGAGATGGTGGTCGCCGCTTTCGAACAGGGTATGTTAGCAAGCCCATTCAGTGACTGCTAATCAGGAATCTGGCGGAGATGTTATCCGAGGTACACCAGCGGGCTACCGCCCGTATTGAAGTTGAAAAGATCGTGCTCAGGAAAAATAGCTACTCACGGTCAACGAAACCCAGGCATAAGAAAAACAGTCAAGACCTAACCAATAGAAGCAATCAAAGGCTACACTAGGAAGGGAACGAATCTGAGGTATGTCCCATACGTTGCTAAGAAGAAGGAGCTCGAGATAAGGGCCAAAGAGGAGACAACGATCATGCAAAGAGCTCTTAAGCATACCGGGGGGTAGCGAATAAGCTAAAGTTTCCGCAAAAGACATATCGATTTTTTGGTTTCACGAAGAGAGGTCTAGTGAGAGTTTCACATGACATTTGGGCATAGCGTCGAACAATGTATAGCCTTAAGTTACCAACTGTCCAGTTTGGTAAAAGAAGGTTTCTTAAAGGAGTATCTCTAGGATAACCAGGAGAAATTAAGAGGAGAAGTTGCAACTAGAGATCAAACCCATGAAACTCCAATCCATGGGGAGTCGAACACTATCACAAGAGGGTTCTCTAGAGGAGGAAGCTCAGCCTCCAAACGGAGACGATTTGCACGAGCAGTAATGTCCTTGGATACGAAGGTCTGACCGCCCTGCAGGCTTCCCTCCAGAGGTTCTGACCTAAAGGATATGTTCTCCCATGAGGATGATCCAGTGGTGATATATGTTGTCACGGTAGGATGAAAGATGCACAAAATTCTGATCGACCAAGGAAGTTTGACCGACATGATGTTCTCGGGGACGTTTACAAAGCTTGCAAATATCCCTTGACCAGTTAAGGCCTTAGAATGTTGTCTGGTCGGCTTTGCAAGAGTCAGGTGGAAGTGCAAGGATACGTGGAGCTAAGGATAACTTTCTCAGATGAAAGCGCGACCAACACGATTACTGTTAAGTATATCATTCTCAATGCATCCTCTGCATACAACCTACTTTTAGGGAAACCTTCTTTGAACAAGTTGGGTGCAATAGCCTCAACCGCCCACATGAAAATGAATTTCCCTCGTTGGAAGGATGGGTAATCACTATAAAGGCCGACTAGAGTGGTTCTTACCTTGAGTGGTTGGTGAAAAAGGAAAATTGGAAGTGGAGGATGTATGTTGACTTCACTCACCTGAATAAGGCCTGCCCCAAGGATTCTTACCCTTTACCAAGCATAAATTCCTTGGTGGATGGCGCCTCAGGATGTCGACTATTAAGTTTTCTGGATGCATTTTCAGGGTATAATTAGATTCGTATGCACCCGAAGGATGAGGGCAAGACAATTTGTATGGCTGAGGTCGCTAGCTGCTACAAGGTCATGCCCTTTGGTTTGAAAAATGCCGGTGTGAATTATCAAAGGCTCATTGATCGAATTCTTTCACCAATGCTCGAGCGTAACGTTCAGGCATATGTGGATAACATGGTCGTCACTTCAGAGAAGGAAGACCAACATGTTACCGACCTGGAGGAGATATTCGCCATGATAGCTGTTAGAATTGATGGCTTAAACAAGATGAGGGGTTAATTGTTTTATGAAAGGTTTTCACAAATGATAACTAAGAATGAATTTCTTTGATGAATTATAGAAAGAAGAATCAGAGAGGCCAAAAGAAATAAGCTAATAAAACTGTTATCAGGAAAATAATCGATTAAAACTTTGATATAACCGGTTGTTTATATTACAGAGACAAAAGCAAGTATAAGCAGTTTGTAAAGCAGAATATCAATCGGTTGAAATATGAAATAACCGGTTGATTATGACAGCAAAGCAAATATCAAACAGATTATAATAGAGAGATAGAGAGATTCACATAATCAGATTATACTGGTTCACTCAACCCTGAGCTACATCCAGTCCTCAGAACAACCTCTGAGGATTCCACTATGTAATCAATCACAGATTACAACACCACACCACAAAGAGGTGACTTTAAATCACACAAAGCCTACTCATCCTCTTTGCACCATAACACACCTCAAGCTAGAATCACATTGACTTTACAGGATTTTATACACTTTTACAATATCATAATTCAATTACAAGAAACTAAGAAAGGGTAGAAAGCACTTGGATTACAAAAACCAGAAACCCTATGATCAGTTCTTGACACCACAACAAAGCTTAAAAGCAATCTTGCTAATCTTGGAAAACTTCTTTCACAAACAGATTGTAATCTCTCTTTTAAATCTCAAATCTGAGTGTTAAAAAAAATATCTTTTAAAACATTTGAAAGAAGGCTATATTTATAGCATTTGAAATCTAGTCGTTTAAGGCAACATAACAGAGTCAAATCGGTTTTGATCTCATTTAAAACAATTGAAACAGATTTTCAAAAAACTGTTAGCACAACACTCATTTAACCGGTTGAAACCACGATTTAACCGATTGAATGGGCCAGGTAGTTATAAAAAACCAGTTTCAAAACCTCATTGTCAGCTAAGTGACAAACAACCGATTGTCTCGACAATTCAACCAGTTGTTTTCCCTTTGCATGGAAAAATACTGTTTTTTTTAAAAACTGATTGATCAAGCTTTGTATAGGAATTAGAACTGATCTTAACACAGATTCTAAACAACCTAATCTAAACCCTAACCCAGAAAGCAGCACAGTTTCATGCTTCATGTTGATTTGTTACATCAAAACTTCCCATCTTCAACAATAACGAGGTATATTTTGAAGTTAAACCCTGAAAAATGTGTGTTTGGTATTGAAACAGGGAACTGTCTTGGCTTTTTGTGGACCGAGAGATGAATAAAGGTGAACCCATATCAATGTCCAACAATTATAAAGATGAGGAGTCCAGTCAATGTTAAAAACTGCAACAGCTGACTGGGCGCATGGCCATCATGTCTTGTTTTTTGTCCGCCAATAGAGATAAGGAGTATCCTTATTTTCAATGCCTCAACAGGAATAATTGTTTCGCATGGACCGATGAATGTGAGAGGGATTTAATCAAGCTCAAGAAGTATTTGACTAGTCCTCTGGTTCTTAGTAAGCCAATTCCAGGAGTTCCCATTCGACTATATTTCCCAATAACAGATCGGGCTATTAGCTCGGTCATTTTGCAAGATCAAGAGCCGATCCAAAAGCCGATCTACTTCGTGAGAAAAGTGTTGCGGGGACTAGAAACTCTGTATCAAGCTATTGAGAAAGCCGCCCTAGCTGTGGTGTTCACAGCTCGACGATTGCGACATTATTTCCAAAGTTTTTTTGTAATCGTAATGACTGACCTAACCATTCGCAAGGTACTTCAGAAGATCGACATCACAGGTCGCATGGTTCGTTGCGCGGTTGAGTTGTCCAAATTCGACATATAGTATGAGCCACGAAGGCCCATCAAAGGCCAGGTATATGTAGATTTTATGGTAGAGCTTACGTCTGGAAGTTGCCAGCCCAACCCTAAAGGTTTTCAATGGGTGCTCTCTGTTGATGGATCCTCTAACCAACAAGGAAGCGGAGTCGGGGTCATTCTAGAAGGACCAAACGGGCTCTTGATCGAACAAGCCCTCATGTTTGAGTTTAAGGCGAGCAACAATCAAGCTGAGTATGAGGCCTTCATAGCGAGAATGTTGCTGGCCAAGGAATTGGGAGCTCAGAGATTTTTGGTGAAGAATGACTCATTGCTCATAACTGGACAAGTCACATATGAATATCAGGCCAAGGACCCACAACATATCTTAGGTACGTAAGAATCTTAAGGGCGACTTTCTCCGTATTCAACCTTGTTCATGTTCCCAGAGAGCAAAATTGTCGAGTGGATATACTTTCCAAGTTGGCCAGCTCGGGAAAGGGAAGTAGGCAGAGGTCGGTAATCCAAGAAACCTTAAAGCAACCCAGGACAGCTATAGAGGATTTTTCAAGGGTGGGTCACTTGGAGATTTTGCAGGTCAGCCCGGAGCAAGGGAAAAGACATCGCTCGATGGTCCAGGAAACATTGAAGGTCCCGAGGATAACTACATGCAAGTTGCTTGAAGATGAACACTCTGAGGTCATTCGGGTCAGAGTTGAGGAGACCTGGTTGACACCTTATAAGTGATACCTCATTGACGGATTACTCCCCTCTTAGCCCGCAGAGGCTAAAATTGTCAAGAGAAACTCGACAACGTACACTCTGATAGATGGAAACTTATTTTGTTACGGCTATACTCACCCACTCTTCACCTATGGGAGTGGAGACTAGTGCACTCGGATCATGTCCGAGCTCCATGACGGTTTTTGCGACAGTCACATAGGAGGACGAGCTCTCTCGTTGAAAGTCATCCGAGCATGGTACTATTGGTCGACCATGAAGGAGGATTGCGGGAGATATGTCCAGTGTTATGAGCAATGTTAGAAGCACGCTGGTTGGTGTCATGCGCCAGTTGAAGATTTGCGATCTATTTATAGCCCATGACCTTTCCATACATTGGGAATAGATAATTTGGGTCCTTTCCCTCTAGCCATACGTCAAATGAAGTACCTCATTATCGCCATTGAGTACTTTACCAAGTGGATTGAAGCTGAGCCAACTGCATAGATGACTGCTCACAAAGTCCAGCATTTTGTATGGGAGAATATTGTGTCGTTTCGGGATTCTGAGGTATTTGGTGTCCGAAAATGGAACCCAATTCGCTACTCAACAATTGGTAAATTTGTGCACAGAGCACGGGTAAAGTAGGTATTTGCCTCGTTAGAGCACCCACAAACAAATGGGAAGGCAGAGTCGGCGAACAAGGTCCTTTTAAGGGGATTAAAAAGAAGGTTGGAAAGGCAAAAGGAAATTGGTCAGAGGAAATTCCGAGAATTTTGCGGTCTTATCACACCACCCCGCAGTCAACAACGAAGGAGACGCCATTCAATTTGTTATATGGGTCGGATGCCATGATACCGATTGAAATACAAGAGAGTTCTCCTAGGTTCCAAAATTTTATTGTTGAAGAATCCAACGAGGGAAGAAAGGTGAATCTGGATTTGCCGGATGAGGTAAATGAACACACTTAGATCAACTCAGAAGCTTTGAAGAGAAGGGTGGAAGTAAGGCACAAGACCCATATGAAGCCTCGACAGTACAAGGTTGCCGACTTGGTGATGCGGAAGGCCCACCTCTATCAAATTGAGAACAAGTTGTCTCCAAAATGGACTGGTCCGTTCCACGTAGCGAGGCACTAGGAAACAATGCGTATAAGCTTGAAACCCTGGAGGGAGGAGCCATCCCAGGAAAGTGGAACGTGGCAAACCTCAAGTTTTATTTATGTTAAGATATTCAAATCTTTATTCTTTCCCTTTGAAGGTGACGCTTTTTTTCCCCAAAAAGGGGTTTTTAACGAGATCACATAGTAATAAATTTGTTCTTGGAAAATGTTATGTGATATAATTTTAGCATTGGGAAGATGACCTAACTCGGCATAGTACGACTGCCTGAGTATAGGCGCCCTATGAGATGAATTTATTTGATTTGAGTATATGGTAAGACGATCTAACTCGGTGTAGGTACAATTGCACGAGTATAGGCGCCCTGTGAGATGAACTTATTTGATTTGAGTACATGGTAAGACGACCTAACATGGCGTAAGTACAACTGCCCAAGTATAGGCACCCTGTGAGATGAATTTATTTAATTTAATGTACATGGTAAGTCGATCTATCTCGGTGTAAGTATGATTACCTGAGTATAGGCGCCCTGCGAGTTAAACTAGTAGGGATGAATTATTTGTTTTGGCACATGGTAAGATGACCTAGCTAGGGGTAAATAGAGTAATCTGAGTATAGGGACCTTGTGAAGATGAATTTATTGTTGTTGATGAATTATTTGATATGATGCAAGGTAAGACGACCTAACTCGGTGTAAGTACGATTACCCGACTATAGAGTTAAGTTGATATGGAAATCATTTGAGATAGTGCACGTTGAGACGACCAAGCTCGAAGTAGATGCGACTATCCGGGCAAGCGCCCTGTGAGGTAATATATCGTGGAACAAATGCTGAATTCACACTGTAAAGCAGCTCAACTCAAAGGACATGGTGACTCAACCATGCCCAAGTTTGAAATAATCCAGAGAACTCAAGGTATCATGCTCTTTACCTAACTTGCGAAATAAAGTTATGCAGTGAATGCTCAGATAGAAAGAAGGTGCGTATCAAGTTGAAGTGAAAGGTTGTCTTAGCCACAAAGGCGTTGCTTATCAAAAGGTTAGAATTTTTTATCAAGAGAAATAAGTTATTACTTTCCACGCTTAAGTTGGCAAAACACTATTATATTTTTTTGTGTTAAATGGGTTAAGTTAATTGGTAAAACGTTGGGGCATGCATTTGTAGATATGAAATAAACTCTTTAGAAATCTTAGAAATCAAATGCATCAGAGGATTTATAAGTGCGGAATAAACATAAGCAAAATGTTCAAAGTGTCAAAATGTCAAGTGAGTTTGGCAGGTGAACAAATATTACAGTTTATAAATGTTAAGTTAGTCTCCCACCAATTTTTCGTGGACCACGGTCTTGCCCAGGTCTAATTCAGAGAGGTTCATGATGGGTTAGACTATTGTTGCCTGCTCTAAGGCGGTTTCAAAACCATTTAGGAAGGATTATTGTTGCATCCTTTTTTAGAGAGTCTATGATTTTGGCAGATTTTTCTTCCTTGAGAGCCATCTCTTTCTTTAAGCCTTCAATCTCGCCCAAGATCTTTCTCCTCTCTTCAGATAGCTCAGGTCCTCTTGAGTCTTCTTTGTTCGGATGACCTCGACTTCTTGATAGATTCATTCAGCTTCCTGATGCAGGTGACTCAGTCGGTTAACCTCTACTTGAAGACGTTCCACGCCTTTACGAAGCTCCATAATTTCCTTAGTCTTCTGATCTTCGGACGCCTTTTGATCATGCGCCTTGACGTCAACTAGGCAAGCTAAGGAAAATGCTTGGCCTAGCAGCTTCAATGTGTCATGACGAAGGTGGTCTTCGTCATGAACCATTAACCTAGCTTTGTCGTGAGTCGGGACGTCGAAGTCAGGGTCCCATAGGCTTTTTCCCCGCGACCTTTCTGTTGAAGATGGATGAAGTCTCTTCACTACCTAGTGTTGTGCGTGTTTGATGTAGAAAAATAGGTAGTTTGCTTATGAAGTTTGTAATAGGTTTAAATGATCTTGTATGTAGGCTTGTAATTGTGTAAGGTTGCCTTTTGCTGTACGACCCATCCTAGATGCCTAACCAAGTCTAGATCAAGCACATGATGTGGTTAAAGGGTTTTTGAAAAGCTTTTAAAAGTGCTCTTAAAAGTTTTAAATCTGTACAAAAAATAAATCTGTTTTATGGAGAAAGAATCGGTTTATTTCTTTTCTGTTAAAAGGCTTTTCTAAAATTTTGTTAGGGCACTACAGGTAAAGCTTAGTTAGTTATTTCAATTAAAGTTGAGCTAGCCTGTTTGTTATATTTTAATCTGTTTCACTGTGAAAGAACAGGTTTATTCTTTGGTCAGCTGAAAGGTTTTTCACAAGTTAGTTAGGGCACCAAAGGTACAACTCAGACAGTTATTTCAGTTAGTTGAGTTGGCGGTTTTCACAAAATAAATCTGTTAAGTTCAAAAATGAATCTGTTGTTTTCATAACTGCTTTTCAACTGTTTTTTGAAAAGAAGTTAGAAACTGTTTTCTATATAAAGAAAAGTCTCTCTCACATGAAAAGGTGCTGCAATTACGTTTTTGACAGAGATCAAACATTTTCCATGTGAGAAGAAGGATCAAAAGATTTTTGAAAGGTTTTCCAAAGAGATTTTCAAGTGTGCTTGTTCTAGGAAACCTTTGATCTTGGTGAAGGTGCTGGTGCAGTTCTGCAACAAATTGAACTACTGGTTTTGAGTTCTTGCATCTTCTTTTCAGGTGTAATCTTTCCTTTATTCTGGTTTGTAAAGGTGTAAGTGTTAGTCACTCCTTGATAGGGTTTCTTGGAGTGCAAGGTGTGCTGAAATAGGGTTTTTCAGCATTGACTGTGTTGTTCTTGTAGTGTTCAAGAACTGCTGTGTTTGTAAGTAATTGGTACTGTTTTTAGTGGATTCCACCTTGGGGTAAGGTGAGACTGGACGTAGCTCTGTATGAGTGAACCAGTATAAAAACTTGTGTGCCTTTTCTTCTCATCACTGCACTCATTTCTGGTTTTGCTTAATTCTGTCAAGAACTAAATCTGTTCTTTTGAAATTGAATCTGTTAATTCTGGGTTTAAGTAAGAACTGTTCTTCCTGATTTGTTAAAGCTTTCTAATCACAAAACAAGGCAGTTGTATATGATGGCTTAAGCGATCTGTGAACAAACAGTCTAATCATTAAAATCTGAGAAAGAATCGTTCTCCTTAAAACCTTGTGTTGAGTAAATTTGTTTGATTTCTAAGCATAGCTGTATCCTTCATCCTCATAATATTCAGCTGATCTGACTCTGTTATAATCCTCTGTTGATCACAATTTTATACTGAACAAATTGAAAATTGTGCTAGACTGCTCTGAAGAATCAATCTGTTTCATGTAAAAACAATCTGTTCTTTTTGCCTCTGGTATACTGAAAATTGTGTGTTCTTGCGAAAATTTTATAAGCTCAATTCACCCCTCCCCTCTTGAACTTAGACACTAATAAACCCAACACTTTCAGCCTCACACTATTGAATAGTAATGATTTCCTGATGTGGAGCTCGACCATCTGAGTTAGAGTTCTCGACGGGGGGAGCTGTCTCTTGCCTTTTTCTTTTGAAAACGAGGCTCGGGTTGGTTTGCTTATCCTGATCAGATTGGACTGGAGCAACCTCAACAAGGGCCTTCCTCTTTTGTGCCAATGAGCCTTTGCTCATGTTGCCAACTGCTCTCATTTTTCTGATGCGCTCAGCCATCTCGGTCTTGCTAATATTGGACACTATTCTCTCTGCAAAGAAAACAAGTGAATGATTAATGACAGTGATATATATGTCTTTATCAAGGGTAGGAAAGGAGGAGTACTGGTGTAGGCTTTCAGGGCACCAAGGAGGTATTATTTGGTCAATAGAAAGGAGGTGTCAAAAACTACTTTCAAACTCGTCAGAAACTCGTAGATCCCTTGATCTTTTTCTAACATATCTTCCAAGCGTCGAGCACTCTAGAATCCAGGTTCAGGGGTCCAATATAAGGGAAATCTGTCAGGTAGGGTCGGATCTCTGTTGAAGCTCGGATTTTAAGAAATTACCATTAAAATTTTTGTATGACGATTGGAAAAGGGTAAGCAAACCTCTTCTAGGAACCGTCAGCGAAATGTCGAGCTGTGAACACAAGATAATGAAAGCACGGATAAATGTCCAACTATTTGAATGTAGCTGGGCAGGGGCTACGTTGAGCTCGATTAATAACACTTTCTCGGATATAGATAGAGGTAAACGAAGGAGGACCTTCTTGAAAAAAGTGGCATAAAAGAAGCAAAATGGACTGTCAGGGTCCGAGACTCATTACAACAAACGAGTTCACATTCCCCACACTCTACCATTTTAACGAACCCCTCATGTTTCTTACTCAGAGTACACCCATTTTCCCTTAACTCTCTTATACGTAGGCGGGTGGTATAATAGGTGGTTTCTTTTAAGAGATCTTTTTTGGCCTAGGGGTACATGGAACTATAATACATCGCTGATATAACTAAAGCATAAACACAAACAAAATACGAGCACATTTCAGGTCAGGCAGAATAAGCAAATCGAAATAAGATGAAATGCATTTCATTTCAAGTAATACAATCAAAGGCTAAATAATGATTGTCAATAGAGATTGGTGGAAAATGAATACCTGGTGCGACGATGATGTGTGGTGGCGCGACAGTGAGAGAAAAAGTTTTAAAGGAAGATTTGGGAGCAAAAGAGTTCTGGGGAGCGAAAGAGTTACATAGTGACTGTGACGAGAGAGAAGAAGAAATGGGTGTATATTATTCGAAAGAGGGAGATCAAGCGGTAGCGTTTCCTCGTCGTTGAAGCAAACGCCATGTGGACGCTCCAGATTTAGTATGGTGAGACGTCTTGTCAGGAAACTCTTCGGCAACCACGCCCCACCTACCCTCTTTGGAAAACGTCATGTCAGCCGCCAGTGCTGGAAAGCCTCTTCGCCTAGTCTAGCTCGTTTCGAGCCTGGGGGCTTGTGTACTGGCCAGGAGTGCTCGGGACCTTGGGCCAAGCATTTAGGTATGGTGCTCAGTTGTGTGAGTTATGTCTAGCTCGACCTGGGCCGGGTTTGGGCCCAAAAGTGTGTTACAAGGTCAGCCCAAGTTTTTTAGTAAGTTTACGTGGAAAAGATAATTAAAAATAACAAAAGAAATAATTCAATTGGTTGATGTATATTATTAAACACGAGAATAACTGAATTGGTCTCGAGTAAAGGTACACTTTTCTGAATACTTTAGAATGAAGCAATTTTATGGTTTGAATGCTCTCACTGACTTGATCGTCGGGGTGTGATCAACAGGTAGAGCGCCCCTTTGTCCCAGTGGAGCAGTATCTCAGAGTACCCATTGGAGACAGGTCAGTAGTGGAGCTCGCCCATTCAATCAAACCGAGGTCAACTGGGAAGAACAAAAACATTATGAGCTTAATTGATATATCTATGCGAAAGATATTTTGTAAGAACACAATTATACTTAATTGAGGTTTAAATATGTTTTGGAAAAGATTTTGTGAAATATATTTAAGAGAAATTGAGATTGATAAAGAAAGAGATTTAATCTAGATAATTAACTTGAATATATTGATTATGTATTTTTTATTAGTATCTAAAGATGGAATATATTGATAATTCATTTTATATTCTAAGATATTAATAAATTATTATTCAGTGGCATATCTTCTTGAGATATTGAAATACTAAAACACTGGTAATGATAAAGGTTTCCCAATATGATTTTAGAAACCATCAAGACGCGGAGGAGAATAAGGACAAGTTTTCTTATCAAGGGTCCAATGAGCAAAATGAAGTTATTGCATAGTGCAATTCATGGAAGTCATTGATGCCATTCAAGCTGATACACATGACATGAATGAGAGAATCTCGAAAGAGATTAAATTGAGAAGAGAACAAGTCAGAATGAGCATTGAAGATGCAAGCAAAATTTTCCTAAGGCAACGTCTATTACGACGAAGAGTCCGTACAATGTTAGAGAAGAACTGATTTAAGAAGATGTGCAACGAACTAGTACATGACCAAGTGAAAAGTGTAATTTACGCTATGGGTAACGAGATTCACAGAACATCAGATTAATGTTCCCAGAAGATAAATAAATTGAGAAAACATGTAAGACAAAGCAAATATTTTCATACTTAGCGTTTAAGGAAATTATAGTGAAAGCATCTATGACAAATATATGATTGATGATTAAAGTCACAAAACTTTAAAGGGATCATGTTCACATCAGAAGATTATAAACGAAACAATTCAAATTTGAATTGTTTCAAATGATCAAAGACGCGAACAATATAATCAAAGTGAAAATTGCCATATTTAGCATCCAATGTATGAAGATGATGAACAATGCATAATGATGAAGGATACCTAGAGATTACGAGATTAATGAATCAAAATTGACATTAGGACTGAAATAAAAAAAAATTCAAATACAATTGAAGTCCACGACGTAGCTGAATCAATCAATAGGAATGATTTTCTAATCCAATGTCCAACGACTATGTGAACAAAATATGAATTCAAAACTTCAATGGTCACAAACTAAAACACTAGACCTTAAAGATAAAGAACATAAAATAAAGCAATACAAGCATTGAAAAATCATTACAAATGATTTAGCCTTCATTGGATTATTATTTGGAGAGAATATTTCACATATGCTATTTAGAGCACTCATAGTTTGGGAAGTGAACCCTGTATTGTAAATCCTTCACTGTGTGAAGATTACCCTGTGAGCTTTCATTGTTTTCTCTCTTGTTGAGAGTGTTTTTCTAGGGATGGCAATGTGGGTTGAGCCATGCGGGTCGGCCCGCGATCCGCTACCAAAAAATGCAGGACGGGTTGGCTCGCTAGCTCGCGTAAATAAAAATAATAATTATTTAATTTTTTTGTAAAAAAAAAAAAAATCATACCCCATTCACCCATTATTACAGTGTGACCTTTGTTTTATTTTATTTTATTTTAAAAAAATGAATTTAATGTACTAAAAAAATGAATGTTTTATTTTAATCATATAAAGGAGTTAGTATTAAGAGTGACATTGGATTTAATTTTAAGTAAAGTCTTAAATTTAAAAAAATTTAATAAAAAAATAATATAAAGAAGAGATTTTATTAGGATAGCTAAAAAATTAGTCCTCTTCATTAAAATATTTTGTAGCAAAATTTTGATAAGATACTCTTATACATTTACATACATACATAGGAAAAAATATATGCAAAGCAAAACTTTAATTATTTTTAATCAAGCCTTCTAACAACCCTCATACTCGAATTTATATTTTTATCTTAATGAAATAAATTGAAACAAGGATAAAAATTTAATTTTCAGTAGTAGGAATAAGATTTTTTATAATTAATGATATTTTAATTTTTGAAAAAGAATTCTTATTCGGACTAGCTCGCAGGCCCACGGGTTACTTCTTATGCGGGAAGGACAAGTGAAATGAGCAAGCACTCCTAGCACAGGGCGAGCCAACCAGACCCACATTTTGCGGTTCAAACGTGGGGCGGCCCAGCTCGCATTGCCACCCCTATGTTTTTCTCATTTGTTGAGAAGCCTTTGTCTTAGGGGGAGATTAAAACTTGTTTCCGAGATAGGTATTTAATACCTGTGTACTTGGAGAGATGAAGAATACTTATTGTGTAGGATACTTGTTACCTCGAAAGGTGGATAATACTTAAGGCTCTTAAGCGGGGAGCTTAAGGGGATTGAACATAACCCTATAGCTTTGGGGTGAATGAGTATGAATTTTTGTGTATACTTTTCTCTATCTCTTATCTTTTGTAATATGCATTTCATCGTGATTATTAAAAAGGTGAACTGAGTTCATACCCCATTCAACCCTTCCCCCTTCTAAATCCAATTGTATCTACATATCTCATGCTCTTGTCTAATGATTTGAAGATGTTTAGGGAAACAAGTGTGGATGTCTTTGATGCATACTATGAAAATAGTTTTTGTTTGCCTACAATGTTATTTTTCACAATAAATAATTTTATAATGTGAAGGATCGTTATGTGCGTCCTATATGAAAAGGAAACATTAGTTATACTCAATTGAAGCATGGGCAGAAGAACATATACACTAGGCATCGAAAGTTTCTTCTTCGTAGTCATTCTTACCTTAGAATTAAGAAATCATTTAATGGATGGCAAGAGGATGAAGTTTCACTGATAGTCTGAAATGGTCAACAAGTATATGAGTAGGTACAGAATAATAACATTGTATTTAGAAAGACACAAAAAGAAGACCATTGAGAAAAACATTTGAAACAAACCATCATATTCTTTAATCTTCCATATTGGTGCAATCTAGATGTTAGGCATCGTATAGATGTGATGCATGTGGAGAAAAATATTTGCAATTGTGTAATTGGGAAATTGCTCAACATAAAAAGAAACTTATGATTGCAAATATTAACTTGAAGGAACATTGTAGAACATGTTCAGAGCCTTGTGTCTGAAAAAATTGAAGTTAGTTGATTTAAAGTCTCGTGATTGTCATGTGTTGATGCAACAACTTTTGCTAGTGGCTATTCGCGACATCTTACTTTCTTTTGTTAAAGGTGCTATATCACAGTTGTTTTTGTTCTTCAATGCCATTTGTAAGAAAGAAAGAGACTCTCAAATGTTAGATGAGTTAGAAAATGAAGCAAGTGATGTCAATTGGAAATGT
Source organism: Phaseolus vulgaris (assembly GCF_000499845.2). Taxonomy (NCBI): domain Eukaryota; kingdom Viridiplantae; phylum Streptophyta; class Magnoliopsida; order Fabales; family Fabaceae; genus Phaseolus; species Phaseolus vulgaris. The sequence continues at coordinate 12,530,391 of NC_023754.2, read as the reverse complement.
ATTTTGCACCTTCTTCTTTTTATATCATGGTGCATTATTTGGTGAGGAAGATTCAATTGTGTGGCCCGATTTACTTGAGTTGGATTTACCCTATTGAGAGATACAAGAAGATCTTAAAAGGATATGTTAAGAATCAGTATTGGCCAAAAGTTTCAATTGTCGAGAGGTACATTGCAGAAGAAGTTATTGAGTTTTTTTTGGAGTATATACCAAATTGTAAACCAAACTCGACACAATGGGAGATGTCAAGGTAAAGGTACTCAAAATGTGAATATTAGAAATGTAAGTCGAAAAGAAGTGGACCAATGGTGGTGCAATATTAACAAGTTTTGTTTCTATTCCAAGATAATAGATAAAAAAGAAAAGTTCAAAATAGCAGAGTTATCGTTCAAGTTAAGGCTATGCACATTGGTAGTTCTAAAGAAAAAAATCTCATTACAACATCTAAGTTACTTCGAAGTGATACAAGACATACGTAAAATTAATTATGTGACATTTAGAGTGTCAATATTCAAGTGTAAATGAGTAGATCACAATACAACATGAAAACGAATGATTATGAGTTTACTTTGGTTGATCTAAATAAGATGGGTTATAAAAATGAATCATTTACTATGGCACATCAAGCAAGACAAATATTTTATGTCAACATCGATCTAATGAGAAACGGTTTGTGGTCTTGGAGGGAAGAAGCATTCACAAAACTCACGATGACGACTTTCTAGAAATGCACGAGACATCATCTTTCTCATTAAGAACACTTCTTGTTGGTGTGGCCAATGAAGTGGAAGACATGCATCCTATTAGGAGTGATCATGAAGAAGGGATATGGGAAAACATAGCTCTCATTAAACCTTTATTTTAATAGTGTTTTCAAATATTTTTGTGAAATGAGTTACTTAGATTGCTAGTTTTCAAGATTATGACGAACTCTGAATTTGGCAATTGAAAAATCATACACTACAAAAAACAGTGTAAAAAATGGCAGTTTTATTATGGCGGTTATTAATAACCGTCACAATTTTCAGTATAATATGTCATTTAACTAATTGCCACAATTATCTTTGTATAATACGTCATTTTAGTATAATATGTCATTTTTAACTGTCGTAATTATCCTTCAAAAAAAAAAAAGTTCCCAGGTTTTTTTCCTCCATACACCATTTCTCATTATTTCTTTTTTTTTTAAAAACTTGCTTTCACTTTAAAATTGGATTTTTTTTTGAAAACTTACTTTTCCTTTAAAATAATTTTTTTTTGAAAATTTAGTTTGAATTTGGAAACCAAACCCTAACACCTCTTCCCTCTCTCTCTGCTCCACACCCCTAACGTCTCTTCCCTCTCTCTGCTCCACACCCCTACTGTCTCTTCCCTCTCTATGCTTCACACGAAACAAACCCTAACGCCTCTTTCATTGCTCCACACGAAACCCTAACGTCTCTGTCCTCTCAGGAAACCCTAATGCCTCTGTCCTCTTACGAAACCCTAACGCCTCTGTCCTCTCACAGAACTAACGCTCACTCTCGGGTCTGCCATCGCCACCTCCGCGCAAGGATTCAGGTTTGTGCTTGCGTGCCCTAAACTCCATGGCTTTGTTGCTGTGATAAATTTACTGTGTTACTGTGTTCATGTGATGGTAGAAATTTGTTGCTGTGAGAAGAAGTTCAGGGTCGGAGAAGAACTTGCATCAATTAACATCTAAGTGGATTAACCAGCATCCGAAAACAAATCACTGATCCAGGTAGTCCCTTGACAATACATCTTTGTTAATTTTACTTCCCCGTGCTCTCAAAAACCTTAAATGTCTGCTACTAGATCTTCTTTCATCTATGAGCCACAAGCTATGGAGTATGCAGAGCTCATTAAAATTATTTGGAACCACACCGGACGTGGCAACTGGGCAATGGATTGAATATTCATCAGGAATTGGAGCTGGTAGGTTAACTCTGACCACTGGGATATTCTCTATAGTTCAGTTCATTGGATAATGCAACGTATAATTTATGTGTTTATTGTCTGTTGAAAGTATTTTATAATTTGTTATTCTAAACTTTCAAATGCTAATGACTTGCCTTGATGTTTCTTTTGTTGGATTTTATTTCCTTGGATTATTTTAGGGGTTGATTCCTTCTATGAGTATCTACTCAAAGCCCATATCCTTTTTGGGAAGGAGGACTTTTGGAAAATGTTTCACTCTGCTTATGTTGCCGTACAAAAATATTTCAGACACGGTTCTTGGTATCACACTTGCTAAGAAAGTCTTTATTTTTTGTTTATGTTGTCTAAAATACTACTTTTATGATGTACTTGAGAAAGATGTTGATGGGACTCCCATCATGGGAGAATGTGATAAACAGTTGTAACCTGGACTGGTTGGCTTAATGCAGGTACCATGAAGCTGATATTAGGACTGGAAGAGCAACTTATTGGCAGCTTACAAGCCTTCAAGCATTTTGGCCTGGCCTACAGGCTAGTAGCTGACTTTGAATTTTACTGACTTAAAAATTAGGTTTGATATCTTTCTGAGTTTGTAATTGAATGACTTATTGAAAGCAGGTTCTTATTGGGGATCTTAGTGCTGCTAATTCATCTCACCGTGAGTTCTTCCATGTGTGGAAGAGATACGGAGTGCTACTAGAGAGGTATTTTCTGATTTTGCTAGTTTCATTATAACATTACAGCCTCTTTGTATTTTGCCATCAATCTGTCATCAAGTTTTTGTTCTTACAGTACTATATAATATATGTATCACATTCAATCATAAATCCGTGTAAAAGGTATTTGCTGGACCACCAGATGATTCATCCTACTGAAAAATATTATCCCTTACGTCCTGAATTAGTCGAGTCAACCTTCTACTTATGTCAAACCACTAAAGGTCTGATAGTTCTTCCATCTTTTTATTTTAAGTTTGTTGATATTTAGGCATTAGGTTCGTCTGCTTGTAAAATAGTGTGCTATTAAAAAGATTGGTGCACATGTAAATACTTTTTTCAATGATAAAAAGGGTCTCAAACTCTAAATTTAACAGGATAGCTATATTAGCATATAGCAACATTTTAGTCAAATAATCTGGGAGCTAGGTTTGTTCATGTTGTAATACATTAGTACTTGCTTGACCTAGAACTTTAGTATAAAAATTAGTATTATCTTCGTATTTTCTATCAACACAACATCATAACAGTATCACAATTATTCAATTTTATTAACTATATTATCTTTTAAATTTAATCTCTATAACATCAATAAAGAGAATCCTACCTAACCAATGGTGATATAATCAAACTTTATTAATTTCAGATCCATGGTATATTGAAGTTGGTGAATCAATAGTCAATTCCATTAATTTATACACCAAAGTTGAGGGTGGGTTTGCAAGCATTAAGGATGTGACAACTATGCAGTTGGAAGATCATCAGCATAGTTTTTTTCTTGCTGAAACGTGAGACCTTTTCTTCCCCTTTGTATAATGCAAAAAGTTAAAAATCATGAAACAAAAAAAAAAGCAAATGGGATTTTTTCTCAAATGATTATTGTATTTGAGATTTTCTGATTAGCGATGCTGTGTTTTCTTCAGGTGCAAATATTTATATCTTCTATTTGACGATTCGTTTGTACATGAGAATAATTATGTATTTACCACTGAAGGTCATCCTTTTCCAGTACTCAGCAATTGGCATGAAGAGCTTCCACAAGCTTATGTTCCAACTAATTGGACTTTTGTGAAGGTATTTTTGCAATTTACTGAAGTGCTTGTATAGATAAATTGTAAAAGTGTGTATAAATCTCCTAAATTTTTCACCATTTGCAAAACACATCCATGAACCTTTAAAGTCATCCCAATTGGTCCCTAAACCATAACAATTGCATCATTAGATCCTTCCATCCACCTGTTGTTGGGTACTCTAACTAACGAGTGATTTGGTAAAATCCTAGCCTCCATCCTGATCATTTATAAATATATCCTTTAAAATATACTTTTATCTAATTTTTAAACTTCATACTTCAAAAAAAGAAAAAAAAGAACTTAGGACATAAGGACAAAACTTAGATGCAGTTATATAAGTATATTTTGTGCTCTCCTATCAGAATTGAAGTTTTATCTTGACAACTTTTCTTGAATTTAATGAAAACCTTTTGTTACATCTCATGCGAGCTGTACTCTTCTGTATAATTAATATACTTGCAGTTAGGGTTAGTTGGAGTCTGCTTAGATTCTCCATAAACATTTCTATAAGAAGAAAATAGTAAGTAAAAATAAAATAAACTTTTTCATAAGGTAAAATTAGCTTATGCATAAATTAAAACATCATCTTATAGACAAGCTATGAGAACTTCTACAAATTAGTTTTTATCCAAGTTAATTTTAGCTAGTGGATTTCATTTCATTTTTTCTTGATACTTTTCTTCTCTTAAAAGTACTTATAAAGAAATTTATCCAATCAAAGCTTCAATCGGTTCTGTTTGAATATAGTACTCTTTTAATACAAGCTATCAATATAGTGTGTAAGGCGATTAGAATGATGATTGAATGATATTTCTACTTTCTTTTGATGGATAGTTTACTATTTCAATTCTTGGGACTCTTTCTTTTCTATTTATAAATTATAGTTTTTTGTTAGAATATTATGGTCATTCATTTTCTGAAGTCTTGTTATTCGAGTAATCTTATTGGTTACACGGTTGTTTTATAGTCTGTTCCTGTCCTGTGTGCTTTATGTCCTGTTTTTTAATATAATTCATTTTCTCCATTATAGCTAATATGTTGATTGAACCAAGTATTATTGGAAGGAAAGAGTGGAAACTAGCTCTGAAATTTCAGGGGTGGCCATCTGTAATACAGAGCAAAACAACAAGAAAAAGGCTGCAAAATAGATACTCTAGGGCTCCAAATACAATGGAACTCCAAAACTCCTCCCAATTGAAAATCAGAGAAGCCTAAAATTGCAAGGTACAATTCTCTGCTGGTAACTGGTGTTGTATGATGCTCCTTCGACAGTGTGTGAATTGGGTAAAAGAATCATCATGGAGATATCTAGGAAAAAGGTGTTAGGAAAATTAACTAATAAAGAAGCCACTGTTAGCTTTTTCTATTTTGATTTTTCAGATGAAGGTACATCCTAGTTGTGCTATATGCTAATGCTGATGGAACAATCATGAATATTTTCAGATGACTATTTAGATATTGGACTTTGTAATTTATCTTAAACAAAGTAAGAAAACTGCACTATCATCCTTCATGAATAACATAGATAAAACTCTTACCAATCTTTTTATGTACAGTGGAGGACAGTCCGATGAAAGGTTTGCTTCAATTAGCATGGATACATCAGCATTAATACGGAGATATGCTGACCAAAATCTGTCTGTCCTTAATTCCTTTTTTGTTGTTTTCGTTATAACTTGGATTTTTGCCTTGATAGCAAAGTCTAAGTACTCTCGATGCTTCAGAAAAGATTTGAGTCCTTTAATAGAACACAGTGAAAAGAAATTAAAGGCATGCTTGGTTAGAAAAGTAGAAAATGGGTGGGGTGGACAGGTTTTGATTGTTCAGACCTTCATGTTTGGTGGAAAGATGTGTAAGTGAAAAGTGGGGAAAGAATCAGTTTAAGCTTATTTTCGAACTACAATAGACTAGAATTGAGAGTAGAGTAAGGATGAGTTCCACTACACTAAACACCCAAACTATTGTTAGTAATTTTCTTCCAAAATTCTCTCTTATTTATTTTTAGCTCTAGTACACCCCTAAACGTTCTGTTTGAGCCAAGATTGCTGATTTGAACTCACCTTTAGTAACCATGGCAGGGCAATCAAATTAAACTGTTTGCTCCCATTATGCTGAGATTTCAATTGTGACCTCTTAACAATCTTTGGCGGCTTATGCCAAAACATGGTCCTGTCTTTATATTTTAAGCAGTTGAAGTTGCATTGAAATTTTCCCTTCAAGTTGGCATGCAGGCTGAATCCTTAACGATAACAAATTTGCTAGAAAGTGAGGAAAAGAGATAACTATGCGACTGCTTGGCATTGTTTATATTGTCAATGGATTTGGTAATTTGTTGTCAAGTTTTTAATCTAGTTTGTTTCCATTACTAACATTTTTTAATCAAAGCTGAAGATTGAATATGACGAAATTATATAATCCTTTATGTCGTTAAAGTCAAGTTGTACGACTTAAAATTATACTTAATTTTAAGTATAATTTTGAGTACGCATTCATCTCCCTGATAGCAAGAGGAAGTCAGTCCCTTATACTTTAAATTGATTTCAGCAAGTATTTTACAATTTTAATTATTTATTGGTGTCTTTTATTTTATAATTATAAACATACAAATTCATTAACTTAAAATTATTTGTTTCAGGCATCTGATTACGGAAGTGGAAGTGGTGCTCCATCACCTAATCAAGTAATAGGATCAAGTGCTGGAAGCAAAATTAATTAGAGATGTGTGTTTTAATTTTAAACTTGATTAGCGATGTATATGAACTTTTGAACAATTATGTGTTGTAATTTTAAACTTGATTAGGGATGTATGAACTTTTTATGTTTTTTAATTTTATATTACATAATTTTTGAACATTATTATGTGCTTTAATTTTCAATGAAATGAATGGATGATTATAACTTTATACATTATTTTATTATAAAAAAAGTGGTGGTTAAATTTTATAATTGTATAAAACAAATTATAAAAAAGATTATAAAAAAGTGGTGGCTAAATTTTATTTATTCACAATTAAAATTACGTCAGTTAAAAACGCTACTATTTTACGTATATTATGGCGCCAGAATCTTCTTCAATGAATGTAAATTGCGACAGTTATAACTGACACTACTTGCGTATATTATGACTCAGAATCTTCTTCAATGAATGTAAACTGCGACAGTTATAACTGACATTACTTACATATAAAAACCGCCACTACTTACACTATGTTTAAAGTGGCGGGTGTTGCGGCGGGTAGCATAAAACCGCCACATTAAACTTTGTGGCGGCCAGTTCTATGGCGGTTTAGGAAACCGCCACAAGCGTATATTGTGGCGGTTATAACCGCCACAATATACGAAAATAACCGCCACAATATACACTTTTTTTTGTAGTGATACTAGGTAAATTTATAACCTGATTGGCTCAAGTCATTACGAGATGGATTGGTAAAAAGAGGATGCATGTCGACATAAGTCTTCTTGAGGAAAGTCGTAAGGCTTAAATGCTGCTAGTTTTAGAAACTATTTGGGATGATAACTCAATGACATGTTTTTGTTGTCATTACATCATGGGATGTGGTGGAAGACACAAAGAAAAAATCTCATGTGGTAGGATATTCAGGTATTAAATAATTTTATGTGAACATCTTATTAGTTAATTTATTTATTATCTGACATTCAGAATTCTATCTCCACCTCCTCGCTATGAGGTCTAGAAGGTTGCTCGCACGAAATCAGATGGACAAATGACTTCACAGTCTGCATAGATCATTTATCAAAAAATCATAAGCATAAATATACATGCTATCATTATTATTTCCCATTGCTCCTAGGTGAAGTATTATTCTTTATGCTTAATTATTATTTATATATTGTAGGATTTCTTAGTTGAGCAGGAAACACAAGACTCATTTGTTCCCTATAATCGAGATGATATTTTAACAACAACAACAAGAAGACTAAAGCACCCAAGACATGTGTGGGGTACTAATGGTTTTTAAGGACTCCAAGATTACTTTGATCCACCACCATAGAGAACTAACGACTCTTGCAAACAAGATACCTTATAGATGATGAACATGTAGTTTGAAAAGAAACTTGATCAAATTCTACAATCCTTGCAGCAAAAGTTTGATGAGAAGTTGGAGTCCCTTCGTTCTCAACAATCCCCCTTTTATTAAGGTTATCCCTGGTTGTCACTCTATTGAGAAAGGCTTTTCATACAAACAACTGGATTGTGGGCCAAGTTTTACCTTCCAAACTTCCTCAAAGCCATCCAAGCTCCCCCTGCAGAATTGTTTTGTAATGTTGTATATGCATATTTGATTGTATAATCACTCCATCCAAACCCACTCATCTACAAGTTGTTAGTTAATTTTCTCCCATCAAATTTTGCTCTAACCTTTTCTCTCACTCAAACAATTGTCTCCATCTAAGGTCCCATATCCAACCTAATTTTGTCCACCTACCAATTGTGTTCACATTTTCTTCTTTTATACTAAATATTTTGTACAGTCTTTCAAATTTATTTTTCAAGGCGAGTTGTCCAACCCATCTATCCTCCTAGAATGATTTGCATCCCATTACTTACTTTCCATCTAAAACTTTCCCCAAACCAAATTCCACTATTGCCCTCTTCACAAACCTTTCTAAGATCCCTCCATCATCAAGATTATTCTTTTAAAATCTTCTTATCTAGAGTCCTCCAAGATCCATATTTGGAATCCAACACTTCGTTCCACATACATAGATTCTCATTTCCTACACACCACTTCCATTTAGCTAGAAGGACCATATTAAACAAATTTATATATTTTATCCCTAGCTCCCTCTTAGGTTTATAGACTTGTCCCATTTCACCTAAGTAATGTTCTTTCCTTTCCTACCTCATTCGCAAAGAAAAATATTCTAAATTTGATTAATCTCTTTAATGACAGACTTAAGAAACTTAAACATAAACATATAAAAGAGAGATATTATTGTAAAGACTAACTTAATGAGACATAATCTACCTGTTTGTGATAATTTCTTTCTAATTTTTCTTTCTTAAAATAAGAGAATGAATTGTCACATTCAAAAAATAAAATTATTCATGAATCTTAAGTAGAGACAATAGGAAATTTATGTATAACCAATAGGAAACTTATGTATAACCAATATTATACATATTAATAGACACTACAAGAAACAATTATGGTAGAACCCCTAAAAGAGCGACACAAAGAGCAAAAGAGAGACACTACATGGGGTTAGTGTGGGCTTAACATCTCAATAGAAATGGAAGCTAATCTTTTGGTGGCTATGCATTAGAGACGACCTCCAATGGGACACAAATTTAGAAGGTAGTGTTCGCTAAACCTACATAAAAGAAAAATATATTATTGTACTATAGCGTAGGTTTAGGGAACACTAAAATGGATATAAAATTAAATAATTATTAAGAAGTAAACTTTAAGCCTAACTCAACCTCATAAAACACATCTCCCTCACTCCAAGACTACCAACTCGTGCGTTGGACTATATATTATGGGTAATTTGATAACGGACCAATAGTAGTTGGCCTGATAAGCCCAACAAACAATTACTAGGATAAACTCAAAATGACTCTGATACCATATTAAAAAGTGGATTTTAAGCCTAACTCAACCTCATAAAACCAACTTATAATGTGACGTTTGCACCCATTTATATACTATGAAATGTGCTTATCTCTAGTCGATGTGGGATCTCTAACAATAATTAAATTTAGCGTCACTGTTTGAGACACTACGTGAGAAAGCAAATGTGAGTAAATTGTCGTCATTGGGGACACTACTTGGAAACAAATATTAGTGTCGCTAGACCTACACTAAATGTAATAGAATATTATTGTGTCACTTAATTTTTTTCATTGCATCTACTTTGTATCCTCATTCTAGATGCTAATTTGTTATTATTTTAATAATTTTTAACTTGCATCCACTTTTTGTCCTCATTCTAGATTCAATATTATTTTGTCACTTAATTTTTTCATTGCATCTACGTTGTGACCCCATTTTAGATGCTAACTTATTATTATTATTATTATTTTAATAATTTTTAGTGTGAGTTAAAGATTTTTATTGTGAACATAATATTTGACATTTATTTTTGTGTCCAATTTGAATAGATTTCATCCTTATTATTGACTTCTTTTTTATAGATCTATTTTTGTTGAAACTAAAATGAATTTTTCGAGATACTGAAAGTTTCATTACTTACACGAGTAATAATTTTTTTAAAGAAGAAACTTGTATTTGTCTAGTAAATAAAAAGCCAAAGCATTTGCTTTATTTTGTGGCATATAAACTTCAAATTTCACACAGCTCTCATGATTTTAAAGAAGTGAGTTGTGAATTGCACATGTTATCAATCATATCCATTCCATGTGATTATCATTCTTGCAAATTCATGTGCGTCAACTGTGGCCCACGCAGAAACCCCAATATTTAGTTGAATGTCAATTTCAATAATAAACATAAGACTTTAGTATTTATGATGATTTAGTAATAATTAGCAATAATAATAATGACGGGGATAATAAAAATCAACAAATTTATCATTCATGAATGATTTAGTATGAAATAATACATTTTTTTCTTTAAATATATTAACAAGAAATAATAATAATAATAATAATAAAAGAACACGTGCCACATAATAATACCACTTAAAAAAGCTTGAAATCACATGGAGATGGAACCAACCCAAGAAGCATTATTATTATACAAACGGCAAACCTCAATAATTGGCATACCTAACACCTCATCCACCACATGATCACGCCACGTGTCCCTCACTACTTCATTCAACCGTTTGATGAAACCCCTCTTATACTTCTCACAATAATGCAACACACGTGCCACATGAGTAGGGTCCTTACCCTCCCACCACCGACCCCAACCACCACCCTCACATTCCGGCATGCTCCCGCCGTCCGCCACCATCTCACGGCGGAACCCGGCCGTATCTGCCACGTACTCCACCATGCCATCAAGAAGCCCTTGTGGGGCCCCGTCCCACAGCCAAACCCTAGCCATGCCACGTAGAATTGCACCCACTATAGCCATTCTATCATACCCTTTGTCTTCGAGTAACATAGGAGTAATCTCAATGACATAACTGTTGGAACTTTTTCCACCACCGTGGTGGCGGCTCCCGGCGGCGTAGACAGCGACGGTGGCATTGAGATTCCGGCGAGGTAGGCGAAGTGTGACGCTATCTATGTTTTTCTTACGGTAAATATTATTATTAGGGTAAAGGAAGTGTTCCACGTAGGAACTTGTGTTGAGGATAATGCGAGTGGCTTTGTCGTTGGAGACATAGAAGAGAGCGAAACGACGTCCCGCGAGGGAATCTTTGGCGTCGTTTACTATGGAAATGTTAAAGGTTTTGGATGCTTCGTAGTTGGCCCATATGGAGATTAGGGCAAGTAAGAGAATTAAGAGGATTCGGATGAAGATGTTGTTGTTGTTAGTGTCTGAGGATAAGTGTTTGAGATTGTGATGATGTTGCTGATGGAGTGAATGGGAAGAGGAGAGAGTGGAATAATGGGGTATGAGGGGTTGGAGGAGGGAGGGTTTATCTTCCTCCATTAATTTAAGCAATGAGATCATGCATTTGCAACTTTGCGTATATGGGGTGTAATATAAAGTTAAAAATACTTATTTTTATAATATGTATTAAGGTTAACATGGTAGTTGTGGTTTGAAAAGTTTGTATAAGTCCACGCATATTTTAACTTTAGTGTTGTTGTCGCTGTATGAAAAAATAATTTGTATACTTTCTAAAATTGAATTGAAATGCATTTTTTGTGTTGCGATTATATATTTGAGTGAGAAAATAATACTAATACTTCAAGGTATGAAAATGTACTTAAGAAACTCACATATGTGGATAAATATTCTTTTATACATAAACATGGATACTGTATTAGTCGGTACCGAACGAGTTTGTCTTGGACACAGCAACTAACTGATCGAGTCAAAAAACACTTCAAATTGCGCATTAAATAAGAATTACCACAGTTATAAAAGCATTTAATGTGTTGTAACCGTATCTGAATTATGTGGGAAAACATCTCCGCAATCAGTCAAATACTAATTAACTGAAAGATGTTATAGATACTCCTTAAACAACACACTTTCCTATTAATCAGGGATCACAATGTATCAGTTAATAACTGATATTCAGCCTATCATGAACAAAACCTATAACTAGCATTATAAATAAAACCTCCACAAAGTTGTAAGGTACATTTTTTTTACTATGAAAGAACACCCCAAAAATACTAATACGGGCATCGAAGTGTAATCGCAAGTGCCTTAACCGCCTGAGTTCAACTGTAAAAGAAAGAAGCTTGAAGTTACTCAGTAGACCAGCAGACATCGACGCATCACCAAATTGTGTTACATGGGTCCTCCTTTCCCTACAAAGGTAGAGATACAAAGTTCTAACTAGAAGGAAATTGTAAATTGTAAAAATTTGATGATTGTGAACTGTGAATATAACGATTGTGAACCAATTACAAATAATTGTTAATATGATTTTTGAAGAAAGTTATTATAGAAGTCAATAAATGTAATAATATATATATATATATATATAATTGTAACATATAGTTTTATACGGTAACCATATATTTTGAGGAATTTGGTTTGAGTAAGCTATTATTTTCTTGAATACCTTCCTTCAAAATTATTCCTCATTTTGCTTGAACAATATATCTAGTATCCTTTGATCTTTTGAAAGATAAGAGTTTTAGATCACACAAAATTGATCTTTCATTTTTTAATAATCAACTTCTAATTTAGAAAGAATCAATATGACTCTTATTTTGAGCAATCTGACATCGCTTGGTGAAATAAGATGTTATCATTCAGTAGGCACAAATTATATTTCTTGCATCATATATGATTGTTGTTGTTGTTGAGCTCTCTCATTTTCAGCTATTTGCATCAATAATGAACAAGTCACCAAGATCTGGAGGAAGAAAAGTTCTTTGTCGTATATTCTCACGTAGCGAAGGGGATAGATACAAAGAGAGGTCTTCTGAAGGATGGAGGGGCTAGCAGATTCAAGTCAAGGTGGAGGGTGCTGGCATTATACACAAGACATTCATCTCAGTGGCATAAAAGCTTGCGCATTACTCAAGCTTATTTAACAGCACATGGAGTGGTTTTTGTGGCAGAATCTGGTTTTTATGCAGCTGAATGTGTGCGGTTCTGGACAGGTTTTGACTATTCGGTATATGGGTGACAGCGTGATGCTTCTTACGGCAGAAAGGGAACAAAATATTGAAGAGACTATTAACAAAAATAAAGAATGGCTGGAAGGTTTCTTTGAATCTATATCTCCTTGGAATAATGTAGAGAGCACTGCACATAGAAGGTTATGGGTAAGGTGCTGTGCGGTTCAGGGGCTGGGATTGCTTTGCAAGTGTTCTAGTAACTTTTTCCAACCTTATAGAGATTGACAAAAAAAAAACACTAAATTGGATGCGCACGTCTATGTAGTAATGATCAACGGATGGGGGGCAGACGGAAGGAAGATTGCTTGGGCTTCCTGGAACTTGGTTTGTAAGCCTCGTGAGTTCGGGGGCTTGGAATCATACATCCAAAGCAGTTCAACTTGGCTTTATGTGGGGAAGTGGATTTGGAGATTGGGTTCGGTTGAGGTAGGCCTTTGGAAGGAAGTCCTTTTTTCTAAGTACGGCGGTTGGAGAGGTTTGGGAGAGGAAGGTAAAGGTAGAAATTGCTCTCTTTGGTGGAAAGATCTGAAGGAAGTTTGGTCTTCAGAGGGTTGGGGGAGAAGTTTCGAAGACAATTTTGAGTGGAAAGTAGGCGATGGGAAGGATATCTTTTTCTGGAAGGATAGATGGTTGAAGGGGGAGGCGCTGAAGAGTGTATATCCTAGACTTTTCTCCATCAGCTCTAACAAAGACTCAAATTTGCAGGAGGTGGGGTCTTAGACTAATGGTTGAAGGGGGAGGCGCTGAAGAGTGTATATCCTAGACTTTTCTCCATCAGCTCTAACAAAGACTCAAATTTGCAGGAGGTGGGGTCTTAGACTAACGGAAGATGGGTTTGGCAGCTCGATTAGAGGAGGTCGTTTTTCGAATGGGAGAATCCGATGGCGGATCAGTTGAGCTAGCTCCTGCTTTGGGTTGAGGTTGCCCCATGTGAGGTTGATAAATGGATTTGGAAGGTTGGGGGTCTCCAATTTTTTACAGTCAGCTTTGCGTATAACCTTATTAGGAAGGATAATGAGGTGGTTTCTTCGCCGGTTTTCTGTAAGTTATGGGGGTCCAAGGCAATTCCTTCAGCAGGGCTTTTGGCTTGGAGGGTGTTGGAAAACAAGCTTGTTACTAGGGTTAATCTTAGTAGAAGAGGGGTCCAGTTAGAAAGTTTGTGGTGCGTATTTTGCGGGAAAGAGGAAGAGTCTGGTAGTCACTTGTTCTTTGGATGCAGTTTTGCTTGGCGAGTTTGGTGTTTATGCTACAGATGGCTTGGGATTCTGTTTGTGTCTCACATTGAGCCGAAGCTGAACTTTGATCAGTTTAGGCTGAGCTTTTCTTCTGAGACGGGTCTGGTAGTTTGGAACACAATCTGGGTAAGGGTGGTTAGTGAAATTTGGAGTCACAGGAATCGCTTAATTTTCAAAGGAGGAGTGGCGGATGTATTTGAAGTGTTTGCATTGGTACAAGTAAAGGTGTGGTCCTGGGTGTCTACAAATTCCCGGTCAGTTTCCTTCTCCTATTCTGATTGGTGTTTGGAACCAATGGAGTGTATGAGGTTAGTTTACTAAAGTTTTTTTTTTAGTTTATATAAGGACAGGGTTTGTTTTGTTGGTTTTGGTGGTATGCAACTGGAATTGGTTTTGTGTAATGTGTATAAGGGTTGAACCACCCCTGAAGTGGTTCTAATTTATTTATTTGTTATTGCCGATAAAAAAAAAATTATCAACGGAAAAATCTATCAAGTTTTTATTGAAGAGGACGAACCGTGGTCTCAATCGTCGGTTGGGGAAGATCTTCGTCAATGTCAATCAAAATGTGAAACGGTAAATGACTATGGCATAATACATCACTCTCTTTGGGGCAAAATCGGGTAAATTCTCTATCTAGCACCATTTAGACTTTTATTTTCCTAACTAGCACCCTTTTGTTTTTATTTCCCTATCTAGCACTCTTTTGTTTTTATTTTGCTATCTAGCACCCTTTTATTTTTTATTTCCCTATCTAGCACCATTTCAAAAATAAATAAATAAATAATAATTTATTTATTTTTTGATAATTTTAATTTTGAATGCATTAAAAAATAAATATTTTAATGTTTAAAATAGTTAGAAATATAATTAATGAATAAAGAAATGAGTTTTTATAAAATAAAATAAAAAAAATTAAAATGTTTAGTTTAAAATTATTTTTTTTTAAGAATGAAGAAAATAAAAAATTAAACCCCAACAACATAAAAAATATTCGATTAATTACCAAAAAAAAACAAAGTCAATTAGTACTAATTAATATTGGATACACAAGTAATATTGAAGTGTCTATCTTAAATGCAAAATCCTAAAAAGAAACTAATGCAAATATTACACTTAATGCTTAAAATAAGATAAGTATAAGAGATATAAGGCTATACTAAATAAATATATGTTAATCATAAAAATGAAAATAAATGAAAGATGATAATTCATTTAATATTTTCTTCAATGGTACATTAAATAGTTTGTGCAAAATGAAACATAATTAATGACGAGAAGTGCACAATCCAGTAATGTCGGGACATATTCTTTATGTGTGTCTTGGTGTTTGACAATATGAACATTTTTTTTCCGATCATGTTGTTCTTTTATGTCCATATGAGTCCTTATTTAACTTTGTTTTTTTATAATTATGTCCTGTATTTTTTACTTGAAATTAACATAATTACATCATCAATAATAATAAAAATAAATACTAATTTATGTTTATATATTCAACTTTTATGTTGTTGTAGAGTTTAATTTTTTATTTTATTCATTCTTAAAAAAATAATTTTTAAACTAAACATTTTAAATTTATTACTTTTTTATTTTTATTTTGTAAAAACACATTTCTTTATTCATTAATTATATTTCTAACTATTTTAAACATTAAAAATATTTATTTTTTAATGCATTCAAAATTAAAATTACCAAAAAAAATTAATTTATTATTTTTTAATTTATTTTTGAAATGGTGCTAGATAGGGAAATAAAAAATAAAAGGGTGCTAGATAGGGAAATAAAAACAAAAGAGTGCTAGATAGGGAAATAAAATCAAAAGGGTGCTAGTTAGGAAAATAAAAGTGTAAATGGTGTTAGATAGGAAATTTACCCAGCAAAATCAGAATGAATTCTTCCTTTTTAATTTAGATATAAAATGGACACTTGAAAAAACAATAAGCAGATAAATTAAAATAATGATATTGAAAATTTTTACCTTCTCCATTTGAGAAATAAAAATTTATGGAACCTAATTTAGGAATGTTTTTATTATAAAAGTAAGATTATAATATTGTTCCTCTCATTCTATTATGTGAAAATAACATTCAATGTCATTCAACAAAAATGGACTATAATGTCCCTCTAACTTTTCACTATGATTTTTAATCTCATACATATCTATTATCTCATTTACTCTTTATGTTATTATTTTTATTTGCTTATTTTCTATTCTTCACACATTCACTTTATATAAAAAATGAAAGGAATTTTTTTTATAAATAATTAATGTTTATTAAAAGAGAGTTACCATTCTGATAAATTAGGAATTGCGAAAAACAAAATCACACAAGTTGGTGCACCTAAAGCAGCGTCGCACTTTGTCATGTGAGGAAGGTCGTACACTGGTGACTGCGTAAATTCTACTGTCATCCAGAGGCACAATGATGGAGAAGGTGGTGTCAGACCTACAATGGAATGAGACGTTGGAAGGAGGAGGGGGTAGAAAAGTCAAAGTTGTTCAACACGTGAGTGTCTCATTGGTTAAAACTGCACCCAATAAATTTTGACTTTGAAACAAACGAAAATTTTAAAATTCAATTCTCTCCTTTCCACACATTAGTTTACGGATGTTAATATCTAGAAATAATTTTTATACATTCTTATTTTGATATCCAAAAGATTATTTTCATATTTCATTTAAGTTTCATATTTGGAAATGAGTTTTAAGTTTTGGATTTTCATATTCAAAATGATGTGTTGTAAATAGTGTTGAGGATAAATCCGAAACTCATTTATGTTTGTTTACGGATCTTGACATCCGAAAGGTAATTTATGTTGTCCAGATAAACTTTCGGTTGGTGAAAGCCAGAAGTGACATATTAGTTTCAAATTTGTATATCCAGAATTTTTTAATTTGACTTACGGATATAAATATACATGAATATATAGAAGGCAAAAAATTTTAAATTATTTAGAACAAAATGGACATTTTAGGTCAATGTATTGGGTGCAAATCTGAATTAATATGGTGTGGGAAGAATGAGCCAAAGTTTGAAGGACAATGGGGCCTGGAGTTGAGGCAGTAGGGGAGTGTAGCCCAATATGAAGGGGGGACATCTTTGTTAGATGAAGCCCATTTAGATATTGTTGTCAATCCACATATCTTCCCCCATCTTTGGAAGCGGTAAACGGTGTGAGGAACAGTTTCAGAAGGAAAGCTCAGAGGCCGAGCCACCAAGTGGGACGAAACAGGAAGGGAGAGGAGCGCAAAAAAGAAAAGAAAAGGACGCATGTGCACTTTGGTCATCATCTTCCCCAAACCGAAGCAACCCACATGTCCCTCATAAGTGCACGAGGACCAACCCTAACCCTAGCATAATGCTTCAGAGAGCAAACCTGCAAATCACAAATGAGAAATCAAAAGTCAGCTCATCACAAATGAGAAATCGAAATGGCATGTATTCAAGAGACCAAAGTGGATAATATCTCTGACCATTTTGTCCTGGTTGTGAAACAGTCCAAGGTGCATTGAGACTCTACCCTTTAGGTACTTGAATGTATGGCACACGGATAGGGGTTTTAGGCAGTTTGAAAACATCTGTTGGGATAAGCTTGTGTTACAAGGAAATAAAATATGGGTTATAAAAGAAAAGCTGAAATCACTTAAGAATGAAATAAAGAAGTTTTTGGTATACTAGATACAAATAGGGATGATTTAGTGCTTAAAATTAGAGACTTTGACATTAAAGACAAACCAGCGGCTTTTTATGAACATGAAGAGCTT
This sequence comes from Phaseolus vulgaris, assembly GCF_000499845.2. Lineage (NCBI taxonomy): Eukaryota > Viridiplantae > Streptophyta > Magnoliopsida > Fabales > Fabaceae > Phaseolus > Phaseolus vulgaris. The sequence goes on along the minus strand of NC_023754.2, from coordinate 12,512,410 downwards.
CAAAGAAAGACTTTATTTGCTAAACTGAAAAGTATTATCTTCAAAATTGAAATGCTAGAAAAATAGAAGTCCAGAGCTAAGTGGCTGCATGCGAGAGATCTGAACACACAGTATTTCTATATATTTGTTAAGTGGAGATTAAATAAGAATACTTTGAAAGGCACCTATGTGAGTGAAGAATGGAGCGAGGAACCGAGTAGGGTGAAAGAGGAAGTCTTGAAATTTTATAAAAGGTAGGATTTTAGATCTACATAGGCTGAAAATGAGACTAGCTAACAAGTCTTTCTCACAAATTAACAGGAAAGAAAATGTATTTTTGATTAGAGATTTCTCAAGGAAGCTATATAAGAATGTGATAGCAATACAATTTTAGTTCCAAATGACTTTAATTTTAACTTTTTTTAAAAAATAATTATAGAACCTTATTAAAAATTATTTGTTGATGGTCATATTTGGGTTCCATAAAATGAGGAGATGGTCAAAAGGGTGTAATGCTTCTTTCACCACTCTCATATCCAAAGTAGCAAATCCACAAAGGTTAGAAGCTTTAGTACTATCAAAACGGTTGCAGAAAGTTATGCACAAATTTATAGATAAAAAACAATATGCATTTATATAGGGTAGGGGAATCCTAGACATCATAGGTGGCAAATGAAGTAATAGATGAAGTGAGGATGAGGAAAGGAAAGTGCATTATTGTCAAAGTTGATTTTGTAAAAGCCTATGATTCAGTTAATTGGAAATTTCTCCTCTATCTGCTCCATAGAATGGGTTTTTGTGTCAAATGGATAAAATTGATTAGGGGTTGCTTAGAATCATCGTTTATATTTATCCTTGTAAATGGAAGTCCAATCTAACGATATGTACCAACTAAAGGTTTAGGGTGATTCACTTGCACCTTTTCTCTTTATTTTAGTGGCTGAGGGGCTACTAGATGTACTTAAGGAGGCTGAGAGAAAAGGTCTATATGAAGGCATTAGGGTGGGACGAAATCAAGTCAATGTTAGTATGCTATAATTTACAAACGATACCATTTTATTCTGTAAGGCAAATGTAAAAAATATTATGGCTATCAAATATGCACTGAGATGCTTTGATTAGTGTCTGACCTTAAGGTAAACTTCAATAAGAATAAAATAGAATGTATAGGTATTGACAATAAGGTTGTGGATAGGTTTTCTGATATACTAAATTGTAGCACTATGGAAGTACCGTTTAAATATTTAGGGGTATCAGTGGGGGCTAACCATAGATCACAATCCTATTGGAAAGATACGGTTAACAAGGTCAAAAAGAGGCTTGCTCTATGGAAAGGAAAACATATTTCCTTTGTTGGAAGAGTCACACTCATTAAATCTGTAATTTCAACTATATCTCTCTATTATTTGTCCTTATTTAAAATATCAGTTGATGTGGACAAAGAGATTAGGAGGATAAAAAGGGATTTCTTATGAGGTTAGGGATATGAAACGAGGAAAATTGATTGGGTAAAATGGGATAATATGTGCAAACCAAAATCTGAGGGTGGCTTAGAAATAAAAGACCTAAAATTGTTTAACATGACTTTATTAGGAAAATGGAAGTGGAGACTAGGGAAGGGAACAAGACTTATGGAAACAAATTTTGAATCCAAATATGGCTCTTGGAAAGGGCTTGATGAACCACATATTTCAAGTCAAGACTCATGATGGTGGAGAGATATTAGGAAGATTTATGGGGGAGACTCAAATAACTGGTTTGATAAGAATAAAGGCTGGAAAATTGGAAATGGGAATAAAACAAGGTTTTAGATAAATTGGTGGTTAGATGATGGCTCACTAAAAGATAGACCCCCTAGAGTATACTCAAACTCGGTAAGTAAAGATGGGACAATAGACAAATTTGGAACTCAGTGTGATAACCATTGGCAATGGAAGGTGTACTGGTAAGGGTTGTACGACCAATGTCATGTCTCGGTCCCATCACTAGGCCGACCGACATGAGATCCACGCCCATTGGGCCGACCGATGGCTCAAGTCCAATTACACTCAAGTAAGGTCAACGAAGTTAACCCATGATTAGGAACTAGGTAATGTAACCCTAATCGTGGTCCAATTTACCAATTTAACCCAATAAGGAAACTCCACTAAGGTAATATAAATAGCACACATTCCAATGAGGGACGCCATTATCTATAGTACTTTGACAACCGAGTGTCGAACCCTTTTGCTGACTTGAGCATCAGAGTGCCTTCTGCAGGTACCCCCCAAGTTGGAAATCACTAGATGACCGAGAGTCGAGGCTAGGAAGGAAATGTGAGGAATGAGCAAGGAAGGAGGTTGAAGAGCAATACGACCGACCGACAGAAAGGAAGAAGACGAATCCTCTCTCTAGGCCCCAACCTCAGAAGGTATTCTGGATAAGAGAGTGGTTTGAATGGGAGCATGAGATGGTGTAATTATTCATGAATTAACTAGAGAGAGTAATAATGAATAATCAAGGGAATGACGAGTGGTTTTGGAAGGACAACAATTCTAAATCTTATACAACTAAATTTTCTTATTCAAAGCTACTTTCACAAAGCTCCCTTGATTAAGAGTTCTCTTTTGTAGATTTCTGAAAATCAAAAGCTCTACCTCTTGCCCACTTTTACATGGCGTGTAATCATTAATTACTACTTGTGATAAATTACGATCTAGAGGCATTAAGATAGGTGAAGGGCTTTATTTCTTATGTAAGATGCATTTCGAGAACGTAAGTAATTTTTTTTTAATTGTAAGGTGGATGCCACCGTGTGGCAACTATGTGATAAGTGGGTGGGTAGGTCTTTTGCGCATCACAATAGGCTAAACCAACACTTTAATTAGTTTGGTACCAATGTCTTGAGGAAAAAATGAAACCAAATTTGGAGATACATGTGTTTTGTTGTAATATGGGGAATATGAGTCGCAAAAACAATGAGATTTTCAGAGGTCCAAGTGTGGATGCGATGGAAATCTTTAAAGTGGCACAAATACCCAAATACATCTTTCTTTTATCCTAAATGGTGTTTTAGTCCTATAAAATGTTTGAAAGTTGATAAGTAATTCCTTGTTGCATTCATTGGGTACTTTTTCTAGTAGATTGAGGTTTGTCATCTATGTTTAGGAAGGTTATGCTTTGTCACTACTTGATTTTGCTTATGTATCATGGTTACCCCTTGTTCTTGGTCAGGAAGATGTGTAAGGATGTGGTATCAAATCTATTTGTTTGATGAAATTATGCTTGTGGTAGTCTTTTGTTTTTCCAAGTTGCGTTCAGGCCCTATGTGTCAACTCTGCGTCGAGGGGCTTGTCTGGGTACCTTCTCTGTGTTGTATCAAGGGTACCCCCTTCAGGTTCACCAGGTAGATGCCCAGGGAATCAATATCATTTCTAGGTTTTGATGATTTATGCTTGCCTAGTCCTATGTTATTTACATGTTGTTTTATTGATTTATGCACCATCTATGCGCTGAGGAAAATTGCCAATATGATTATAGGAAGTTATGTTTATATGTACAACATTCAATTCAACCAAAGTCAACCAAAACAATTCCAAATTCCAAAATTCAAACCACTATACAATGTCAATCATCATCAATGTTATAAAATAAGGTTATCAACATCCTTTCTAAATCCATTCAACCAAAAGTTTAGATGGACTTTCTTTCTCTAAAGGTAGCATGTTTTTACTTAACTTCTAAAACCATGGGACTTCCAAAAGGCAAATAAATTTCTAAATAACTTCTAGTTCATGTACCCAAATTAAGATCATAAATACATGAATCTAACATGTGTCATCTTCTATACAATACAATAAGATTGTGAAAAGAAAAGTCGATTAAGGCATAATCTTAGACAAAATATAGAGAATTTAGAACTTAAGAGAGATAAACTTTTATAATAAATGAAAATAAAATATTTTAAATTTACTTATAATATTTTCAAAATACAATTTCATCTCTATTTTATTTACATTTTTTTTCTTTAAGCTTGAATAAACTAGAATTACAATGAAAAAATGTAGGAATTTCCTTAAACTTTATGCAAAATTTAGGTAGTGGTATTCCAAAAAATACTCCCACAACTATTATAAATTAATGTGCAAATTACTAGATCCACACATTTAAAAATAATGGCTAAAAGACACATGTTAGGGAGTTTATGAAATATGTAAGACATAACCTACAAAATAGAAGGGTAGAGACTGGAAGTAGGTTGTGTCATGTGTTAAACAAATGTGGAAATAACAAACCATTTAGTCTTTAAGTGATGGAGATCAAGCTCAAGTGGACATGGAGGCCAATCATCAAGAGCAAGAAGAGGTTAAGGCTCAAATGGAGGATGCTCATGGAGTTCAAAGCCCACCTCAAAGGCTTACAAGGAGCATGTTCAGGGCTTTAGGAGCTAATGGACGTTTGTTTTCTCTTTTTGTAATTTCTTTGTTTGAAGGTGCTTAGAGGGAAACATAAGAAACCTCTTTTGTCAAAGCATCTTTAGGTCTTTAGTTTAGGAGTCTTAGGGGGTGTGCGTTTAGTAGAGAGGTGTAGAAGTAATAGGGAGGTGCCAAAGTGAGAGAGGAAGTCACACCTTCCTCATGCTTGGCGCCACTTTCATGTAATTTGGGGGAAATTTTGAATTTAATTAGCTTTGCATTTCAGCACCTCTAGGCTATAAATTAAGGTGCTGCCTTTGTATTTTTCAGATTGGAAATTTGTATTAATGAAACTCTACTCAATTTGAGAGAGAATTGGAGAGCTTTGTGCCTTCCTCACTTAGTCTTATCTTGAGAGTTCTTTGGTTACCTCAAGTGGCGGCATAGCTCACTCATCTTGGAGTCTCCATCCTCTAAGTGGCGTGATCATCCAACCAATCCTCCATCTTCATGAGCTTTCTCTTCTCCTTCCTTCCTTCTCTTTTTATGTTCATGTCTTAGCTTGTTTCCTTTGCTTTTCAGTTCGGTTTTCTAGTGTTCTTGTTGTTTTGCTTCGGTTCCTTTTTCTATTTGTTGTTCCTCATTGTTTCTTCTTCATTTCTAGCTTAATTGTTCGGTGCATTTCTGTTCTTATGCATTTTGTTCGGTGCTTTTGCCTTTTTATTCAATTTGTTCGGTTCAATTTGACAATACATGGAACTTCCATATGAGTTTGGGTTTTGGTACTAGTCTTGGTGAGTTCTTGAGCATAGAACCTTGATCCAATTCTATCATAAAGTGCCTATCTCATATCCAACTCAAGATGATTCCTAAGAATGTCAAGAATCATTCATATCTACCTAGTGGAATCATATCATGTTGTATCTAGAGTTTAGGTGTGTTCTTGTTTAATTTTTGAGTTGTGTTGCACTTTAATTCAAGAGCTCTTTCATTCTTACCGTTTACATTTCTGTTTTTAGGCTTATTTTGAGTTTTCTTGCTGTTTTCTTAATTGTGCATGTCATATGTTTGTGTATTTTCCTTTTTGAATCCATACAAGTTCTGTCTTAGTCATGTTTTTCCATAATTGTCATCACTTCTTGTAGTACTTTTATTTGAATTTTTTTTGTTTCTTGCTTTGGTGTCATGTAATTTTCTGAGTGTGATATTTGATCCTTTGTGCATTTTCTGTTTTAGAATTGAGTTCATACTTGTATTTTAGACCTATACAAATTCCTATACATCATTTTCCATCATGTCTTTGCTAGTTCTTAATTCTGTTTTTCATTTCTGCTAGGATTCCTCTGTTTTCTGAAAACGTGCTTACTGTTTTTCCTTATTGCAATTGATTTACTCACTGGAAAATTCTGAAATTATGGATTTTTGTTCTTCAAAGTGTTAGAAAAGTGTAGAAAAAAGAAGTACTAAAAAATTCAAAGTACACAAAAAATGATAAATAAAATACAAAAAGTGTACAATTCTGCCGAAAAAAATACGGTAATCTGGCAGCGATTTTTGAAAACTTTATCTCAATTAATTGGCTTACTGTTTTTAAGTGATTCCAGTGCCATTTTTGAGCTAAAATCTTGAAGTTTTTGTGGTTAAAATTTCATAATCCAGTTCGCTTTATATCATTCCAGTTAAATCAGTGAACATCAAGCACAGTTTGCATAGAAATATTTTCCAGTAGTTCTGTTTTTGTTTTCTTCATCCACTCTAGTGCTTTTCTTTAAGTTTTCTTTTGTGTGCCTAATCTTTCATTGAGTTCCTTATTTTCTTGCTTGTCTTTTATTCATTACTCTTTGAGTTTGTCATACATCTAGTATTCCTTTTGTTATAGCCTTTTATTGCTTATACCTTTTCTTGTTTGTCTTTATTGCTTCTTTGGTTTTGTTGTGGTTGGCTTTGAGATTGGTGTGCCTTGCTTTGACATCTTTCATTTGAGGATTCCTAAGGCCTCAAGATCAGCTTGGTGCAGGGACATTATTTCTTTGAGAGTGATTTTCAGGCCAGTTTCACTTCGGCAATTTGGTTGCCAAATTAATTTTTTTGCTAACTTTGTTTCTTAACTTTTTTGCTGTTTTTTTGTGTTTGCTGTTTTCATTTGCAAATGGCTGGCTATTCAAGTGGTGAATCTTACAAGCAGCACACTCCTTCCAAAGCTTCAATCCTTGGTGAATTGCATGAAGCTCAACGCACCATTCGGCGCTTGGAAGAATAATTGCAAAAGATGGAGGTGCAACAAGCTAGGCCATCTCACTCTATCAATGGTGGGCATCATTCACATAGACCTTCATCAAGAGGTTCTTCAAATGACTTTGGCCGTGAGGAGGACCATAGGAGAAGGAAAACTCCACCTCAATTCCATGGACATAGACATCACAACCAAGGGGAGAGACATCACCGTGGAGTTGGATACTACCAAGATACAAAGGCTAGGCTACCTTCGGTCAAGCTTCCTTGTTTTAATGGCTCTAGTGATCCTATTGTGTATTTAGATTGGGAGGCTAAGTGTGAACAAATATTTGAGATCCATGAGATCCAAGATGAGCACAAGCTTAAGCTAGCCACCCTAGAGTTTAGTGATTATGCCATGAAATGGTGGCATGGTGTTGTAAAGGACATTATCTATCACAAGGGTCCTCCCGTGGACTCTTGGAACTCTTTAAAGGATCAAATGCGCGCTAGGTTTGTGCCCCCACATTTTAGGAAAGACCTCATGTTGAGACTCCAACGGTTTCAACAAGGCACGCTAAATGTGGATGAATATTACAAAGAGTTAGAAACGCTTTTGCTTAAAGTTGAATTAGAAGAAAGTGAGGAAGCTATGATTGCTAGGTTTATGAGTGGTCTAAGGAAGGATATTCAAGATGTTGTTGAGTTACAAGAGTATTCATCATTGGGTTCTTTAGTTCATCTTGCAATGAAGGTGGAAGCCTAACTTGCTAAGAAAAATTCTTTCAAAAATATTCCCAATGATGATTACTACAACAATTTTTGGAGGAACAAAAAGTCTTTTTCAAAATTTCCTTCTAAAGATTTTTCTTTCAAACCCAAGGAACCTAAGCCATCTACTTCTAGGCCTAAATCCCCAATTAAATCGTCTAGTAAGAAATGCTTTAAGTGTATGGGTTATGGCCACATTGCGGCTAATTGTCCTGCTAAAAGGAATATGTTTGTGCATAATGGCATTGTCATGAGTGAGCATGATTCGGATTCACCTAGGCATTCTTCACCTTCTAGGGCGTCTAGTGAGAATGAGAGTGAGAGTCCACTTGAAGGAGATTTGTTAGTTGTGAGAAGACTTCTTGGACAAGTTTCACAACCTTTTGATGAAAGTCAAAGGGAAAATATTTCCATACAAGATGTCTTATTCAAAACAACATTTGTTCTTTGATAGTGAATGGGGGTAGTTGTGCTAATGTGGCTAGTACAAGAGTAGTAGATAAACTTGGATTGTCTACTATCTCTCATACAAAACCCTACAAATTGCAATGGCTTAGTGAAGTAGGAGAAATTGTTGTGAATAAACAAGTCCTCATCCCTTTCTCTATTGGAAAATACAAAGATGAGGTATTATGTGATGTTGTGCCCATGGAAGCTACACATGTTCTTTTGGGAAGGCCTTGGCAATTTGATAGAAAAGTTTTTCATGATGGCTTTTCCAACAAACTTTCTTTTGATTTCCATGGTCACAAGGTTACTTTAAAATCTCTCTCTCCTAGAGAAGTCCATGAGGACCAAATCATCATGAAAAAAAAGAGGGAGAGTGAAAAAGATAAAAAAGATAAGAGTTCTAAGCCTACACTTCTTGTGTCTAGGCATGAGCTTCAAAGGGAAATAGTGGCTCACCATCCTCTTTTCTTAGCCATCCCTAGAACTCTTAAGCTAGAACCACTTGTTGATAGTCCTCGTTGTTTGGAAAATTTGGTAGAAGAGTTTCAAGATGTGTTTCAAGATCCTCCAAAAGGACTTCCACCTTTGAGAGGGATTGAGCACCAAATTGATTTGATACCTCTTCCTTACCAAATCGCCCAGCCTATAGGACCAATCCAAGTGAAACCAAGGAAATTCGCCAACAAGTTGAGGCTTTGATTGAGAAAGGGTGGGTTCAAGATAGCATGAGTCCTTGTGCTATGCCTATCATCTTAGTGCCTAAAAAGATGGCACATGGCGAATGTGTTCGGATTGTAGGGCCATCAATAACATTACAATTAAGTATAGGCATCCCATACCTAGGCTTGATGATTTGTTGGATGAATTGCATGGTTCAAAAATCTTTTCAAAGATTGATCTTAAAAGCGGCTACAATCAAATTCGTATCAAACCGGGTGATGAATGGAAGACGGCTTTTAAGACCAACTTTGGTTTGTATGAGTGGTTAGTTATGCCCTTTGGTTTAACTAATGCACCAAGTACCTTCATGCGCCTCATGCATCATGTTCTTAGACCTTTCATTGGTAAGTTTGTTGTTGTTTACTTTGATGATATTCTCATTTATAGCTTATCTTTGAATGACCATAGGTTGCATGTTAGGCAAGTTTTAGAAACCCTTAGGAAGGAACATTTGTATGCTAATCTTGCTAAATGTATGTTTGCTCTTGATCATATAGAATTCCTAGGGTTTGTTGTGAGTAGCAAAGGGGTCCATGTGGACAAAACAAAGGTGATGGCCATTCAAAATTGGCCTACACCGAAAACTTTGAATGAAGTCTGAAGTTTCCATGGACTTGCTTCTTTCTATAGAAGATTTGTACCAAACTTTGGTACCATTGCTGCACCTCTCAATGATATAGTGAAAAAGGATGTGGTTTTTCAATGGGGAGAAGCACAACAAAAAGCTTTTGAGACTTTAAAAGAAAAATTGACTAATGCTCCGATCTTAGCCCTTCCTAATTTCACTAAAACATTTGAGATTGAGTGTGATGCTTCAAGTATAGGCATTGGGGCTATCCTCCTACAAGAGGGCCACCCCATAGCTTATTTTAGTGGGAAATTGAAGGGAAGTCATCTCAATTATTCCACTTATGATAAAGAATTATATGCACTTGTTAGGGCTTTGTTTACTTGGCAACACTATCTTTTTCCCAAAATGTTTGTGATACATAGTGATCATGAATCTCTTAAGTATTTGAAAAGCCAAAACAAGCTTAACAAGAGGCATGCTAAGTGGGTGGAATTCATTGAGCAATTTCCTTATGTGATCAAACATAAGCAAGGCAAAGTAAACATTGTGGCGGATGCACTTTCTATAAGATATACTTTGCTAAATCTTTTAAGTTCTCAATATCTTGGCTTTGATCACATTAAGGAACTTTATCATGATGACCTTGACTTTTCTCTCATCTATCAAGAGTGTCTTAAAGGAGGACACAAAGATTTTTTTATACAAGATGGCTTTCTTTTTAAAGGAAAACGTCTTTGTGTGCCTCAAAGCTCTATTAGATTATCTCTTGTTAGAGAAGCCCATGAGGGGGGTTTAATGGGTCACTTTGGGGTTGCTAAAACTTTGGATGTGTTGCATGAACATTTCTTATCGCCTCATATGCATAAACATGTTCATAGTTTGTGTGATAAATGCATAGCTTGTCGCAAAGCTAAATCTAAGATGCATCCCCATGGTTTATATACTCCTCTTCCTGTCCCTTCAATGCCTTGGGTTGACATATCTATGGATTTCATCTTAGGATTACCCAAGACATCAAAGGGAAAGGACTCCATTTTTGTAGTAGTGGATCGTTTTTCAAAGATGGCTCACTTTATTCCTTGCCACAAAGTGGATGATGCATGTCATATTGCAAACCTCTTCTTTCAAGAAGTGGTTCGCTAGCATGGGATCCCTAGATCTATAGTGTCCGATAGAGATCCCAAGTTCTTAAGTCACTTTTGGAAGACCTTATGGGGCAAGCTTGGAACTAAACTTTTATTTTCTACCACTTGCCACCCACAAACTGATGGTCAAACCGAAGTGGTGAATCGAACTTTGGGACAACTATTGAGATGTTTCATTTCGGGGAATCCTAGAGTGTGGGAGAATTTACTACCCCATGTTGAGTTTGCATATAACCGTGTAGTAAATTCTACCACCTCACATTCTCCTTTTGAGGTTGTCTATGGGTTTAACCCCTTAACACCTCTTGATCTTCTTCCTATTCCCATTCTTGGAGATGTCTTGTGCAAAGATGGGGATGAAAAGGCTTCTTTTGTGAAAACTTTGCATAAAGACATCAAGAAGAGAATTGAGAAGAAGGTTGGCAAGTATGTTGAACTTGCCAATAAAAGGAGAAAAGCATTGTTGTTTGAGGAAGGTGATTGGGTTTGGCTTCATTTGAGGAATGATCGTTTTCCTACTCAAAGGAAGTCAAAACTAATGCCTCGTGGGGATGGACCTTTCCAAGTCCTAAAGAGGATTAATGACAATGCTTATGAGTTAGATATGCCTGATACATTCTTAGGTAGTCATACTTTTAATATCAGTGATCTAACTCCTTTTTCTGTAGGTCTCCAGAATTCGTGGTCGAATTCTCTCCAACTCGGGGAGTATGATGGAGATCAAGCTCAAGTGGACATGGAGGCCAATCATCAAGAGCAAGAAGAGGTTGAGGCTCAAATGGAGGACGATCATGGAGTTCAAAGCCCACCTCAAAGGCTTACAAGGAGCGTGTTCAGGGCTTTAGGAGCTAATGGACGTTTGTTTTCTCTTTTTGTAATTTCTTTGTTTGAAGGTGCTTAGAGGGAAACATAAGAAACCTCTTTTGTCAAATCATCTTTAGGTCTTTAGTTTAGGAGTCTTAGGGGGGGTGCGTTTAGTAGAGAGGTGTAGAAGTAATAGGGAGGTGCCAAAGTGAGAGAGGAAGTCACACCTTCCTCATGCTTGGCGCCACTTTCATGTAATTTGGGGGGAATTTTGAATTTAATTAGCTTTGCATTTCAGCACCTCTAGGCTATAAATTAAGGTGCTGCCTTTGTATTTTTCAGATTGGAAATTTGTATTAATGAAACTCTACTCAATTTGAGAGAGAATTGGAGAGCTCTGTGCCTTCCTCACTTAGTCTTATCTTGAGAGTTCTTTGGTTACCTCAAGTGGCGGCATAGCACATTCATCTTGGAGTCTCCATCCTCTAAGTGGCGTGATCATCCAACCAATCCTCCATCTTCATGAGTTTTCTCTTTTCCTTCCTTCCTTCTCTTTTTATGTTCATGTCTTAGCTTGTTTCCTTTGCTTTTCAGTTCGGTTTTCTAGTGTTCTTGTTGTTTTGCTTCGGTTCCTTTTTCTATTTGTTGTTCCTCATTGTTTCTTCTTCATTTCTAGCTTAATTGTTCGGTGCATTTCTATTCTTATGCATTTTGTTCGGTGCTTTTTCCTTTTCATTCAATTTGTTCAGTTCAATTTGACAATACATGGAACTTCCATATGAGTTTGGGTTTTGGTACTAGTCTTGGTGAGTTCTTGAGCATAGAACCTTGATCCAATTCTATCATAAAGTGCCTATCTCATATCCAACTCAAGATGATTCCTAAGAATGTCAAGAATCATTCATATCTACCTAGTGGAATCATATCATTAAGTGTAGGATTACAAATAGAGTCTGAAATATGTGTAATAAGTGGGCAAATTTTAGCTTTGTACAATACTGGTCTGCTAAACAATGTTTTCAACAACGGATTGAGTAGAAAAGAACATAGGATTTGGAAATGTGTTTAGGTACTAGTAATTTGGAACATATGAAAGCAAAGAAATAATATTATCTCCAAGAAGGAAAAGGTAGATGTGGAGGAGATTTTTTGTCTAGCTTAAATGAATGTTTTGTTCTAGATAACAAACAAAAATCTTAGAACAAATTTCCCCTACCAGAAATGGTGTCTTAGAACAAAAAGTCTAGTTGTGGTTTAAACATATGCATAGAACCATGAACATCTCATATTCAGATTGGTGTCAATGTCCAATTATGTATCTAAAAACTTTGTAAGAGTTTTGCATAACATAAAATATAGACTGAGCAAAGATGACTATAACCTACTCACTCATAAAGGACTTAATAGAAATACTATAGCCCATAAGAAGTGATTGTGGGGTAGGATAGGTTCACTCGCTTAATTATCTTATACTAATCCTTAAAATAAAAAGTTTCCCTGTTATCAGACTGAACAGATGTTGCACAAAGGTATGTTGTGTTTTATGTTGTTGGGATTCACCATTTCAAAGGTAGGAATGATGAAGTACAATGAGTTGGAGAACAACACAGGGGACATTGCCAAGAAGAAAATACTGGAGAATTCAAAACCAATTGTTTTACCTCATAAACGCTATAGTCTAGAATAGTTTTTTGAAACTCATAAGCGGGTGGCAAAAGAAGCCAAATCAAATTGAACAAGTTGAACCATAGTCATAGCACTACAAGAAAATCATCAAATAGAAACCAATTTTTAGAAACCAAAATAATTAGTTGCAATAGCTAAATTAAAGACCATTTTAGAAACTAAAAAAAAATGGTTTCTAAATTAGTTTCTATTATTGTTAAATAGTTTCTAAATTGGTATCTAACTAGCTACTCAGGTTTTAACTACCAATTATTTAGATTCTAAATTTGGTAGAAAAAACCTTGGTTGCTAATTAGATACCAATTAGAAACCATTTAACAATTATAGAAACTAATTTAGAAACCAAAAATTTATTTACTCCCTAAAATGGTCTCTGATTTAGTCACTATAACAACTAATTATTTTTTGTCTCTAAAATTATTTTCTATTTCATGATTTTCTTGTAGTGTAGGTGTGTATTGTTCCTTCAAATAATGCAAAGTTAGGCTTCAACTTCAAAAATATGTTGGTGTTGGTGATGCAGTGACCTTACCTAAATATAGGGGTACACTTGGAACCGTTGCAACCATTTCCAAGGAAGAAGGTCTTTCAGCACTTTGGAAGGGGATTGTGCTAGGGCTACATCATGAATGCTTGAATGGAGGTTTAAGAATTACATTATAAGAACCTGTTAGGATTGTATATGATGGACCTGTTGGAGCTGTTCCATTGTGTAAGAAAAATCTTGTTGCATTTACAACTATGTTGATGAGCCAATTCTAGGATTAGATGACGACACTTACAAAGGTTATGAAGGGTGTGCGGACAATATATATATATATTTTTTGCAGATTTATGGAAGAACCATACAACATGGAAGAAACATACAACAATCAAGGGTAGAGGCTGGAATGCCAACACAATAGATCTTACTGGTGTTTTTGCAAGAATCAATATAACTTTATTTATCAAGTTTTAAAAGATACTAGCCAATAACACAACAAGACTATCCTAGAAAAATGCAAGAATATAAAAACTATAGTGAAGGTGGACGGAGCAGAACATGTAATATGCATAACATCTATTAATTGCTCGATTAACATAAGACTTATATCTTATCCACATTATCAATGCATGTAACTAAAATGGCGTGAATTCTAATTTTTGGGAGGTTTTTTAGGAGAGGTAGGACATATCCTACACTTTTTGTAAGGACAGTTTTGAGGCTTTCTAACTGATGACTTTTCTACGGCAAGTGCACCGCATTGTCAGAAGTAATAATTTGTCCCTAAGGACGGATATCGAACCCACAAGGAACAGTTGAATAATCAAGTAAAAGATTCACTGAATATAAAATAGAATAATAAAAGTTTGTTGAGATTTGTTATGATGACAATGATTAATAAGAAAACAAGTCAAAGAGTTTGTTGCTTCAATTGGAAAAATAGGGATTGGGGTTCATCATTCTCACTCTTTTGTATTTTGATTAGGATGACAATATTGTGTCATTTGATTGATATTGATGCCCGTATAAAAATCATTTATATGGATTCCTCACATATAAAATTATTAAGATGCTTCATAAATATCGATTCCTCGCATATTTATAAAAACAACTTATTAGTAAGATCAAACGTTGATAACAATTAACATTTCAAATCTATTCTTAGCATCAAATATGTTAAGCATTATCATTTGAGTCAAAAACGTAGAAGTATTTTCCAGTCAAATCTAAATTTCGACATCAAGGCGAACAAGCATTACTAACAAAATGATAATACCAATCATCAATCAAGAACAAAATATTATGTTTAGATAGCACTTAATACATAAGAGTTTGAACGGATTACTCTCATTCCCAAAAGGTAAAATTAGCCACACATGATAGTTGTTACAAGCAGGGAGGTCAAGAAAAGAAGATTCTGAATGTTTCTCCTTGACGGCTGCCTCCTTTAGGGTTTCTAACACCTCCTATTATCCCAATTGGATTAAAATTTACTCAATGGTGTTTTGCTCCCAATCACTGATGTCTAGGGTTGTGCCTCAAGCCTCCTATTTACTCAAGAATTGGTCTTATCTGACTTTAGGATGCTTGAATGAGAATAAATGATCACTTATTAAGAAGTTCACGTCCTCGAAGTGGCAATCCAGTCAATTTTTTAAAACTAAAGATGAAGGGTTAGTGGAAAATTTGATATTGGACAAGGGATTTTGAAAAAACATTTTAAATTGCTTGAGGGGTGCTTTTTCCCTTATTAAAGTGTTGCACATGGTTGATTCAGATGAGAAACCAGTCATGTGATTTATTCATGAAGAGATTGATATTGCAAAAGAGAAGATATAAAGTCTCTTCAATGGAGTTAGTAAAAGGTAATTTACCTATATTTGATTTCTAGATTATATATATATATATATATATATATATTGTTTTGGAGATTAATTGATTTATTTCTATCTTATTTAGCTTCACTCCCCTTTGGAAAATCATTGATCAAAGATGGGACAACCAATTGCATAATTCGTTGCATATTGTAGGCTATGATCTTAATCCCATGTTACACTATCACCCTAACTTTAAAGTTGATTATGAGGTGAAACGTGGAATGCATGAATGTTTGGGAGGTTGTTGAGAGACCTTGATGTGATAAGTAAAATTCATCTTCAATTTGAGAGTTTCAAGACCAAGTCTGAATTGTATGGTACTGGAATAGCTCAACTTGCACTCAAGATCAAAACTCCATCACAATGGTGGGAATCATATGGTGATGATCATCCAAAACTACAAAGATTTGCAATTAGAGTATTGAGTTTAACTTGTAGTTCATCTAGCTGTGAGCGTAACTGGAGTGCTTTTGAAAGGGTAAGAATTTAAACTATTGAAAGTGATTTTATAATTATTTTTTAGATGATCATATGATGTGTTAACTAGTTTTATAATTATTTAGGTCCGCACTAAGAAAAGAAATCGTTTACACCAAATGACCATGAATGATATGATGTTTGTGATGACTAATTCAAGATTGATGAAGAAGAAAGATGTTAGAAAAACAAAATACTATATTATTGATGATCTTTCTTCTAATGATAAATGGACTGTGGAGGAAAATGAAACATTACATGGTTTAGATGAAGACATATTACTTGAAGTTAGAGAAGATGATGCTAGTAGAGGAGCAACAACTGCTCCATCCATTAATGATTTGGAGGTTCCTCCAATTGATGATGATAATGAAAATGAAGATCTTTTGAGGGAGGGAGATGATTATCCTATGATTAATATGAATGATTTTCTTGAATAGTTTATTTGTATTAAACATTATCTTAAATCTACTTTTAATTATTTTATGTATTTGGACCATTTAGTTATGTTATATATTTGGACAATTTTATGAATTATGAATCTATTTTAAATTATGTTATGTATTTTGACCATTTCATGAGTTATGAATATATTTTTAATTATGTTATATATAGTCGAGTTGCAAGTTTTCAAATCCTTCACAATTTGCCTTCGACTTACGAGTTTGACAATGTTGATTCTAGAGATTCCTTTTGAGTGGGGGTCTAATCCTCTATATGCAGTTTGCTCCTTTCCCTTAGGGCATGTTTGTATCCAAACGAGAAAATGCAAGGATTGGTGAGGAAATGGAGAAAGCAAAGAAAATTGAAAAAATGAGAAAAGAATTGGGTTAAAACACGAAAAACAATAAAAGTTTTTTGGTCAAAGCTTTCTTTGTCTTCATGAAAGGATTTGAAGAGAAAGATGATTATATATTATTTTTTAATAAAATTTAATAAATTTTATACTGATTATATATACAAATTATATTTTAATATAGACATATAACATTTATAATTTCTTTATTAATTATTAATATTAATTTTCATATTATAATAAAATAAATAATAAATAAAAGATTAATTTTAATTTTAATTTTAATTATTAATACTTATTTATATTAATATTTAATATTAATTTTTTTATTTTTATTTATTTTTATTTTAATATATATATTTCTAAATGCTTTTATATTAAATTATTTTATAATCTTTTTAAAATTTATTATATTTATCAAATTTGTAAATTTATATTTTATACATTTTATATTTTAAAAAAATTAAAAAATCTTTCACATTGTAAACTAATTTCAATAAACTTTCCTCACAAATCTACTCTAACATACCCTAATCCAAACAATTTCATTTTCACTTTCTTCTCAAATCATTTCAAATTCACTCCCTCAAATCTCCTTCTCAAACACACCATTAGATCCTGTACCGTCTCGTCCCTGGGCGTCGACTAGAGTCAAAGTCAAAGTCAACGTAAGGGCCAATGTCAACATATGGTGGGACCACACGAAGGGCCCAAAGAAGGAAGTCGATAGAGTGACTACATAAGGCATCTCCAAGACAAGGCGTCGCCGAGATAAGGGCGTCGCCTAAACAAGGCGTCGCCAAGGTAAGGCATCGCCAAGCAAGTCATCCGCAGTGTTACTCCCCGATATCCATGGGTAGGAAAGACCATGGAGGGAGTGACACCACGGGAGGCTTCGGGCCCGCCTAGCTCAGAACAGTAATAAAGAGAAGAGAAAGGTGGCTTCAAGGCCATAGTACTAGCGCCAGTAGGGGCTAGCCTGACTCGTGAAGTACCCAGGCCACCTCAGGGAGACCCTTGGGGTAGACACGACTCAAGAGAAGGTCATGCCCAGGGGAAACCAGGTGCAGGGTGCGAGAGGAAGGTGGATACACTCCTAGGGCGAGTGACTAGAGGTTGGGTCGCATGAGTTGGCACCCAAAAAGTCACCCCTTTGCGCCAGATGCACTCAACGAATGAGGACTCACACGATGAAATATCCCTAAATTGGGTTACAGTGCTGTGAGGCCCTCCACGTAGAATAACGGTCAAGTCAGGAGGACACGTGGCGGGAAGAACAGAAACATCACTACTTTCCAGATAGTTTGTCAGGTATGAGGTAATCAAGATTATGTAATTAAGTTTACGTTTCGAACACTTTAAGGTACTTTAAATGCTTTAAGTGTTTTGAACGTCTTAAAGGCGCCGAACGTTTTTACACCTTAAATGCGCTTTAAGACACTTTAAATGGTAGAGACGTTTAAAGGGAGCTTTAGACGTTTGAATCGTGATCGGACCTTTGGCAAATTTTCCCCAGAACACACTCTAGTTGCTTGCTCGAGCCCTCAGGCTACGCACAAGAGACTAGAGAAGGATTGTTTGCCAGAACCAGAAAACAACACGCAATATACAGTTCTTTACCACCTTCAGAGCGCCTTTCACGGTGCTCCGATACGAAGGTGCAAAGTTTTGGTGTTTCTTGTTAGCTGACTTGAGCGTCAGAGTGCAAATGGCCACTAGGGCGCCCATTTGTTCACTTCTTTGCAGGTGTTCACATATTACCAGAAAAGGGTGTCCCTAGCAGACGGGCAAGG
This sequence comes from Phaseolus vulgaris, assembly GCF_000499845.2. NCBI lineage: Eukaryota > Viridiplantae > Streptophyta > Magnoliopsida > Fabales > Fabaceae > Phaseolus > Phaseolus vulgaris. Next base: position 12,494,249 of record NC_023754.2, on the reverse strand, counting down.
TTGCATAGAAAGACGTACCCAGGTCAACCGGCAGGAACATTTGGCGCCCACCGTGGGGCCGATTTAAAACATCAGTCCCATCACAAGTTTCAGTTCTTAAATTTTAGAGAGTTTATCAGAGCTACCATAACAACAGGAGAAATTCAGAGAAAACGTTGAAGAATGAGGGCCACGAGACAAGGTTCAGCGCGCGCTACGAGCGAGGAAATGACCATGCAGCAAGTCATGGCCATGGTGTAGGGGCTGCAGGATGAAATGGCGGAATCGAGGGCGGAGCAAGAACGCAAGCAGGCGGATCTTGCGGACTCTCAGGCGAGAAATGAAGAGCTCCATCGCACAAACGAGGAATTGCGTCGCGGTTTGTGCAACAACCAAGGGCAACGCGACCCAGGTGAGACCGAACGTCTCACCCCCCCAAGGGAGTTTTCCACACCATTCTCGCAGGAGATTCTGGAGGCGTTGGTCCCTAATACATTCGCAGGGCCCAAGGTGATCTTCACAGGGATGGAGGATCCCGAAGCACATCTCACCGCGTTCCACACGCAGATGGTGCTAGTAGGCGGCTCCGACGCCGTAAGATGCAAGCTTTTCATGAGCACCTTGACGGGAATGGCCATGGATTGGTTCATTAGCCTTCCAGATGGCCATATCACCTCCTTCGCGCAGCTGTCGCAGTTATTTAGGGAGCAATACCTAGCGAATAGGGCCCCACCGCCCGTTTCGTATGATCTGTTTGACGTAAAACAATATCAGGGTGAGACTTTGAAGGAGTACATCAACCGTTTCGGGGCTCAAGTAGTGAAGGTCGGTACTACGGAAGAACCCATGATCGTGTACGCGTTCAGGAAAGGCGTATGCCCTGGCCCCTTTTTCGAATCCATCATTCACAACTGCCCCAGAAACTTCGCTGAAATAAGGCGTCGCGCGGTGGAGCATATTGCCTCTGAGGGAGAGGTGTGTGAGAAGCGCACGAGTGTCACACCCACACGCCCGAGAGCGCAGACACGGGCTCAACCCATTAGGGTCAACGAGACCACGACGGGAAGGAAGAATCAGGAAGGGAGACGCCCTTACGAGGCGAGAAAACCCCAACCCAGGGGTCAAGCGGGAGGAAATCGTCCGGCCAGGGAAAGGGCCAGACCAACAAGGTACGACTTCGTGGTGGAGTTGAAGGACCTGATCGCCGTACCTAATATAGCCGAAAGATTGAGGCAACCAGTGAAGTCTGACAAGGTGCTGGGGCCTCGCAAGGACTCTTGGTGTGAGTTTCACGAAGCTTTCGGTCACCATATCAACAACTGCCTATCGCTGGGGTACCAGTTAAACGAGTTAGTAAAAAGCGGGTTCTTGAAGGATTATCTCGCTAAACTCGCCACGACCGTAGCCCCACCAGAACCAGCGAAGGATCAAGCGCATGAGATGCCGGTCCATGGCGAAGTTCACACCATTTCTAGTGGTTTTTCTGGGGGGGACCCACTGCATCCCAACGCAAGAAATATGCGAGGGGAGTAAATTCGATTGACGAAAATATCTCAGGCGACCCGTGGGAGTCAGACCTCGTGTTCACAAGGGCGGACCTACGAGATGTCGTCCCGCACGACAATGATCCCGTGGTCATTTCGGTTGTCACGGCTAGAAGGAAGGTGCATAGGGTTCTAGTCGACCAGGGAAGCTCGGCAGACGTTATGTTATGGTCGACATTCAACAAGCTACGGTTGTCCCTCGACCTTTTGAGACCTACACCGGATGCTTGTATGGGATTGCCGACAACCAGGTGGAAGTGCGTGGCTACTTGGAGTTGAGGACGACATTCACAGATGGAGCGGCCTCACGTACTGAAAGCATTCGGTACTTAGTTGTGAACGCCAATTCGGCTTACAACATCTTGTTGGGAAGACCGACGTTGAATAGGCTGAGAGCAGTATCCTCCACGCGCCACATGAAGATGAAGCTGTCGGATCTCAGTGGCAGGGTGATCGTCATCAAGTCAGATCAAGAAGAAGCGCGAAAATACTATGAAAACAGTTTAAAGACAAAGAGAGGTGTGTGTTAGAAAAGATGGCTTTAAACTAAAGGGGGGGTTTGAATTGTTTAAAGGGGTTTTCGCAAAATTTTCAAAGCTAGAATGAACTTATTTCAGAAACCAATTGATTCAGCAATTCAGTTAGCCAAAACAGCAAGCAAAACTGTAATACTAGAAAAAACAATCGGTTGTTTATACCAGCAAACAACAAACAAACTGAAATTAAAGAGTTAGGGATAGAGATATTGTACACAGTTGTTTATACTGGTTCACTCCAAACTAGAGCTACATTCAGTCCTCTCAGAAACCCTAAGGATATTCACTAAGCAATCACCACTTGATCACTTACACCACAACCAAGAGAATGACCTTGAACACCTCAAGAAACACACTCTCCTTGGCCAACACTAAGATTGCTGATCTTGAACACCTCAAGAACACACAGCCAATCTCAGCAAAACACACACACGAATTGTTCAGCAGTTTACAAAGATTACACTTGTTACAGATGAATATCTAAAATCAATACAAGCAGAATCCTATTCAGCACCTTGATCAATCTCTCAACACTTTTGCAATCTCAGAACTCTTTGAAAAACTCTTAGATCAAAACTTTGTTTCAAGATTCTTAAAACATAAAAACAGTTTTTCAGAATATATCTAAGAATATAGTTTGTTATCAAATCTTAACAAACTCTTAATTGCATTTAAAGCAGATTGGTCAAAGCATTTAATGACTGAAGCGTATTCAGTTAAAGCATTTAAAGCTCAGTCAAAGAAAACAATTTTTCTGTTATGGTTTCAAAACAAACAATCGATTGTTTCCTCGAATCAATCGGTTGTTTTGTTACTTAACAAAATTCACCATTCAAAAACAGTTTTCAAACTTTCTCAAAAACATCTAAGTGTAAACAATCGGTTGTTTCGACAAAACAATCGGTAGTTTCAACCTAGTTTAAAAAACATTTGCTTTGTTAAAATTGAGATGCTAATTGCTTTGAGATTTAATCAAAGGGTTGATTACAAAATTTAAACTACCCCAGAACAAAGCTAAAACCAGCACAGCAGCATCAAGCAAAGCAGAGGCTTCATCATCCTTGAAAGGATTTGGATTCTTCAAAACATTGAACACCACTTGGTTCAACAATCTCCCCCTATTTGATGAAGACAAATCCCTGATGTTTGTGTTGTTCTTGATTAAATCTGAAGCAATTCCTGCAATAGAACTTTGAGCAATACATTGAACTTCTGATATTCTGTTAGTATACAGATAAACAATTAAAGCTTAAAACATCTAATATCAGAACCAAATAACATCACCCAAACTGTTTTTAACTACTTGAAAAATAGAAACTTAAAACAAATTGGAAACACAGCATATATCTCCCCCTATTTGTCTTCACAAATAGACAAAGATAAGAGATAAAAAAAAAAAAACATTGTTCCCATTACATCATAATAAACCAGCAACAGCAGAAGGAAAGAAATTTTAAAACCAGAAAAGAGAACAGCCAAAAACAATCGATTGTTTTGATGACCAATCGGTTGTTTTTCTTTCAATCTTCTTCATCAGCAAACTGAAGAACAAAGATTTGATTCTGGACAGCTTCAATTTGTTCGTCCAGAGTCATAAACCTTGCATCCATGTTGTCAAACCTGGTGTCAATCCTCTGAAAGTTACTAACACACAGATCATGAAGGCTCCTTTGATTTTCAGCAAAGGTATCTAGACTATTCACCATGAGTCTTTCAAAAGGAGACATGGTTTGCATTCTTTCTCCTTGATGTTCAGCATCAGCACTAAGACCTTCATCTTGAAAATCTTCAGCTGGATCTTCATGTTGAACATCCATGTCAGCAGGTTCATCTTATTCAAGATGAGCAGCACCACTAGATGATACACCATGATCACCATCCTTACTTATCCACTTTCCACCTACTTTTGTAAAGCCCATCTTGCTGAGTGATCCATTGTTCAACTCTTGAGTTGACTTGACCAGCTCAGAAGTTTCATCTTCAAGATTAACTTTAAAATAGAGTAGAAACTTAGATATTAAAACAGCATAGGGATATTGGTAATCGCCTAACCTCATGGCTTTTTGCATATGTTCTTTGATTAAGTGAATCCAATTGATCTTCACTTTCTTGGTGATGCAGAAGATGTAAACCAGATCTTCTTCAGTCAACACAGAGTGGTTACTCCCCCTTGGAGTTAGAATCCAAGTTACAATGAGAGCAAGCAACCTCTCATCAAGCTTCAAACCTCCAATCGAGCATGTGCTAACTTGAGATTGATTGTTCTTCAAGCAACTTTTGTAGAACTGGATTTTGTTGAAATCTTCCACCACACCAAGGTTTCCTTTATTGATTCTTAATCCAGAGAACTTAAGCCCAACAACAGCTGCCCAAACCTCATGGGTTATCTCCATCTCCACACCTTTCACATGAGAGACTAAGTTGTTTCCCTCAAACTTCAAGTTGGTGTAGAAAACTCTCACCAAATCTGGATATATGTTCCCTTTGAGCTCCATAAACTTTCTGAGTGATTGGTCCTTGAGAAGCCTCCTCACATTGTCAAGCTTTTGACTTTTCAGCCAGTCAAAGCACACAACCTTGGGGTTGTTTATCTTCTTGACACTTGTTTCATATCTATACTTCTCAATGAGATCGGTGTCACCAGAAAACCAGCTTTCAAGCCTTCCTCAAGACCTTACAGCTCTGGTTTTGACTCTTTTTAGAGGTGGGAGGGGTTGATTCCATGACAACAGAGACGAAAACTCACTTCACAGAAATTTTGCAAGAGATGGTGCAAGAGATGTTGCAAGAGATGTTGCAATTGGTTGTTCTTGATGAAAGAAATTTGCATTTGATTTTATAGTAGAAAGAGAATCAATTTGAATTTAATTTCATTCAATGGGTACCTGATTTTTCAGAGAGAGGACTTGACTCTGTTTTACACTGAAAATGTCAGAAAAAGCTGAAAATTACATGGTCTTCACATGTGATCTTTGACTAGTCATTAAGGCTCTTGAATTTCCAAGATTTTGGAATATATTCCTTTATGACTGTTGTAAAAACTTTCTGAATGTGATCAGCTTTCAACACAGATCCTTTGACCAAGATTCTCCCTTTGAAAAATATCTGCAACGGCTAGAAATTCAAAAGGCAGTTAAATCAATTTCTTCACAGTGCTGTCAGACTCAAAACAATCGGTTGTTTCGAAGAAACAATCGGTTGTTTTTCTGCAGCAGTTAAAAACTTGATTTTGTAAATTTTAACCATAAACAGAAACAGATTAAAGTACATGACATTGATTAAAAGACAATTAATCATAAGAAAGAACTTTGAAACAGAAATTGAGAACAAATAAAAGGAAGGTCTTATTCTTGTGTTGTTTCTTCAATGAGCCAATTGCTTGTTGATCAAGAAAACTTCTTTTCACTGTTTTGACCTTTTTCATAGCATTGATTCAGCTTCAATGACTTCCTTTTTCTTCAACAGCTTGATCAGAAGGCTCAATTCTTCCTTTTCTCTTCATTTTTCCTGCATAAACAAATTCAAGTTGCAAGATTTGGTCCCCTTACAAATTTGGGTCCATTTGGCTTTTCTTTGCTGTTAGAAACATCACATCCCTTAGGAATCCATTTCATAAAACCTTTAGGAACATAATATTTTCTAATTTTGTAGAATCTAACAGAGTGGCCTTTCTTCATGCAGTAAAAGCATGTAACAACCGGTTGTTTCGTCTTAACAATCGGTTGTTTTTCATATTTTCTTAAAAAGCTTTTTGAAAACCTATCTTGCTTGTTCTGTGGATTGAAGCCTAAACCAGCCTTTCCAAAAACACAGTTTTGAGATGCTAGGACATTCTCAAAGTTTGACTTCCCTTTTGAAAGCTTGTCCACAGTTTCAACAAGATAGTGAACCTTTTTCTCAAGATTTTCACAATTTGTGCAATTGAGAGTATCACACTTGCAAGAGGCATTTTTCAAATGATTTTCCAATTTTTCAAAATCACTTTTTGCTTTTCTCAGTTCCTCTTCAAGTGATTTAACTTTCTTTTCAAGCCCATTGTTAAGATCTTTCAATCGGTTGTTTGAAAGAACCAATCTATTAGCTTCATCATGTGTTTCTTGAAAAGCTTTAAGCAATTCACTATAGTTTTGTTCATTTAAGGAAGCACATGAACTTACCTCACTTGAACTGCAAGAATCATCATCATTATCCTCAGCAACTAAGCATATGTTGGCTTTTTCATCTTCACTTGATGAAGAACTTGATGATGACACCTCATTTTCATCCCAAGCTATGTAGGCTCTTTTTGTCTTGCCTTTCTTCTCCTTGTAGCTTGTCTTTTTCTCTTTGCTCTTATTGGGACAATCTGCCTTTATGTGACCTTGCTCACCACAACCAAAACAAGTGTAGTTATTTGAATTAAATTCATTGGGTTTCTTGTTTCCATACCTATCCTTGTTGTTGTCTTTGTTGCGGTTTCTTTTTAGGAATTTCCTGAATTTTCTTGACAGCAAACTAAGATTTTCCTCATCACTTGAATCTTCCTTTCCCTTATGTTTGGATGCTTTCAAGGCTATGCTCCTTGTGTGCTTATCTTCACTTTCTTGAACATTGAGTCTATTCATCTCTAGCTCATGTTCCCTAAGCTTTCCAAACAAAGAGGCAACACTTAATGATGTTAGATCTTTAGATTCGGAAATAGCAATTACCTTTGGTTGCCATGCTCTATCAAGACATTTCAAGATCTTGATGTTCAGCTCTTCTTTATCAAATGTCTTGTCTAGGCTCATAAGGTGATTGATGATGTGTGTAAACCTTTTCTGCACTTCAGCTATGGTTTCACCTTTAAGCATTCTAAACATCCCATACTCTTGGATGAGAGCATGCTTTCTAGCTCTTTTCACCTCATTTGTTCCTTCATGAGTGACTTCCAAAGTATCCCACATTTCTTTTGATGATTTGCATTGTGAGACCCTGAAAAACTCATCAGAATTTAAAGCAGAGGTTATAATATTCTTGGCAATGCAATCGAATTTGGCATTTTTACTTTCTGCATCAGTCCATTGAGACCATGGCTTCTCAATGACAGAACCATCTTTTTCAAACTTTGGGATAAAAGGGCCATTTTCAATTGCATCCCAAATTCCTTTGTCAAGAGATTCCATAAATATTTTCATTCTAACTTTCCAAAACTGGTAATTCAAACCACCAAACAAGGGTGTCTGTTTATTGAGGCACCTTCCCCAAACGGTAGCCTATCAGCCATTTTGAAAGATTTTAGGATCAACTTGAATGACTTTCAAGAACCAAGCTCTTGATGTCAATTGTTAGAAAAGATGGCTTTAAACTAGAGGGGGGGTGAATTGTTTAAAGGGGTTTTCGCAAAATTTTCAAAGCTAGAATGAAATTATTTCAAAAACCAATTGATTCAGCAATTCAGTTAGCCAAAACATCAAGCAAAACTGTAATACTAGAAAAAACAATCGGTTGTTTCTTCGAAACAATCGGTTGTTTATACCAGCAAACAACAAACAAATTGAAATTAAAGAGTTAGGGATAAAGATATTGTACACAGTTGTTTATACTGGTTCACTCCAAACTAGAGCTACATCCAGTCTTCTCAGAAACCCTGAGGATATTCACTAAGCAATCACCACTTGATCACTTACACCACAACCAAGAGAATGACCTTGAACACCTCAAGAAACACACTCTCCTTGGCCAACACTAAGATTGCTGATCTTGAACACCTCAAGAACACACAGCCAATCTCAGCAAAACACACACACGAATTGTTCAGCAGTTTACAAAGATTACACTTGTTACAGATGAATATCTAAAATCAATACAAGCAGAATCCTATTCAGCACCTTGATCAATCTCTCAACACTTTTGCAATCTCAGAACTCTTTGAAAAACTCTTAGATCAAAACTTTGTTTCAAGATTCTTAAAACATAAAAACAGTTTTTCAGAATATATCTAAGAATATAGTTTCTTATCAAATCTTAACAAACTCTTAATTGCATTTAAAGCAGATTGGTCAAAGCATTTAATGACTGGAGCGTATTCAGTTAAAGCATTTAAAGCTCAGTCAAAGAAAACAGTTTTTTTGTTATGTTTTCTAAACAAACAATCGATTGTTTCCTCGAATCAATCGGTTGTTTTGTTACTTAACAAAATTCACCATTCAAAAACAGTTTTCAAACTTTCTCAAAAACATCTAAGTGTAAACAATCGGTTGTTTCGACAAAACAATCGGTTGTTTCAACTTAGTTTAAAAAACATTTTGCTTTGTTAAAATTGAGATGCTAATTGCTTTGAGATTTAATCAAAGGGTTGATTACAAAATTTAAACTACCCAGAACAAAGCTAAAACCAGCATAGCAGCATCAAGCAAAGCAGAGGCTTCATCATCCTTCAAAGGATTTGGATTCTTCAAAACATTGAACACCACTTGGTTCAACAGTGTGTTCATGGTATTTGAACGTCCATCGAGTTCAGACACAGCGATTGAAGTAGAACCCTCGAATGAGGCGACGCCTACGGAGTCAACGCTTGGCGAGGCCGCAGCCGTAGGGGCGACGCCTAAAGCAGACGCGCGCACAGAGGAGAGGCATGACGACGCTTCGCCCGTAGAAGAGGCGTCGCCTAGAGAGCACTACGAGGCAACGCCCCCAAAAGAAGATAGTAGAGACCAACCGGCGGCCAATGTGGTGGAGAGACAGATCGGCGGCAAAACGTTCAAGCTGGGGCGTTTGTTGAGCCAAGAGGAACAGGACGAAGTGGCGGAGGTGATTTCACGCCACTTAGATGCTTTTGTGTGGTCCGCCTCAGACATGTCGGGCATCGACCCTGACTTTTTATGCCACCACCTTAGCATGGACGCCACGATTCGCCCTGTGCGACAGAGTAGGAGAAAGTTTAACGAAGAAAGGCGCCTCGTGGTGAAGGAAGAGACACAAAAGTTGTTGAGTGTTGGACACATCCGGGAAATCCAATACCCCAAGTGGCTGGCCAACGTCGTTCTGGTGAAGAAAGCAAACGGGAAGTGGAGGATGTGTGTGGACTTCACAGACTTGAACAAGGCGTGCCCTAAGGATTCATATCCACTACCCAGCATTGACGCCCTGGTGGATAGTGCCTCGGGTTGCGAGATGCTGAGCTTTTTGGACGCTTTTTCGGGGTACAATCAGATCAAGATGCACCCGAGGGACGAGGGTAAAACAACATTCATGACAGAGACATGTAGCTACTGCTACAAAGTGATGCCGTTTGGGTTAAAGAATGCAGGCGCCACCTACTAGAGGTTAATGGACAAGGTCCTGGTGCCTATGTTAGGGAGGAACGTACAAGCCTACGTGGATGACATGGTGGTAGCTTCGCGCGATAGGAGGCAACATACAACAGATCTGGAAGAGTTGTTCACCACCATCTCAAAGTATCGCCTCAAGCTGAACCCTGAGAAGTGTGTTTTTGGGGTTGAGGCGGGAAAGTTTTTAGGCTTCATGCTTACGGAGAGGGGGAATTGAAGCAAACCCTGATAAGTGCGCCGCCATCATCGCTATGAGGAGCCCGACATCAGTGAAGGAAGTGCAACAGCTGACAGGGCGAATGGCAGCATTATCAAGGTTTGTTTCTGCAGGAGGAGAGAAAGGACACCCCTATTTCCAGTGCCTCAAGAGAAATAGCCGCTTTGCGTGGACCGACGAGTGTGAAGCAGCATTCCTCAAGTTGAAAGAGTACTTGGCGACACCACCAGTGCTTTGCAAACCAGTGGTAGGCGTGCCCCTCCGACTATACTTTGCGGTAACAGAGCGAGCCATCAGTTCTGTGCTAGTCCAGGAGCAGGACCAAGTACAGAGGCCTATCTATTTTGTGAGTAAAGCCTTGCAAGGCCCGGAGACGAGGTATCAGTCGCTGGAGAAGGCAGCATTGGTCGTGGTATTCTCGGCCAGGAGGCTCCGCCACTACTTTCACAATTTTACAGTAGTGGTGATGACGAACTTTCCCATCCAGAAGGTACTACAAAAACCTGACGTTGCTGGAAGGATGGTTCGCTGGGTAGTGGAGCTGTCGGAGTTTGATATCCGGTACGAGCCCAGAGGATCTATCAAAGGTCAAGTATATGCAGACTTCGTTGCAGAGCTATCACCCGGAGGCGACCAAGAGGCGGACCCAAGATCGAAGTGGTCGCTCTCGGTCGATGGTTCGTCCAACCAACAAGGAAGTGGAGCAGGAATAGTCTTGGAAGGACCTCATGGCTTGCTGATCGAGCAAGCTCTACGCTTCGCTTTTAAAGCGAGCAATAACCAAGCTGAGTACGAGGCACTGATAGCAGGGATGCTCCTGGCCAAAGAAATGGGTGCATAGAACCTCTTGGTAAAGAGTGATTCACAGCTGATCAGAGGGCAAGTCTCGGGAGAATTTCAGGCTAAGGACCCACAAATGGCGGCATACCTGAGGTATGTCCAGCTGCTAAGGGGAGCATTCAGCGCTCTTAAACTAGTACATGTCCCAAGGGAGCAGAATGTCAGAGCTGACCTGCTTACCAAGCTGGCCAGCTCAGGCAAGGGGAGCAGACAGAGGACAGTGATCCAAGAGACGCTCAAAGCTCCGCGGAAATTCGTGGAAGATAACAGGGTGGACGTCCTCCATATTGGTACAGCAAGAGGAAGGTCGAGGAGTCATCGTTCTTTGACTCAAGATACAATGAAGACACCTCGCATCAGCACATACGCGGACGCACTCGAGGAAGGAAGGCATATGCAGGTATATACTTTGGCCGAGGGAGACACTTGGATGACGCCATACAGGTGATACCTGGCGGATGGGATTCTTCCAGCGGAACCAGAAGAGGGCAAGAAGATTAAGAGGAACGCTGCAAGATATACCCTGGTAGACGGGATATTGTTCAGACACGGGTTCACACACCCCATCCTGACGTGCGTAAGCGGCGACGAGTGCACCAAGATAATGGCTGAACTCCACAAAGGTATTTGCGGGAGCCACGTGGGGGGAAGGTCTTTAGCTTCTAAAGTGGTATGTGCCGGCTTCTACTGGCCAACGGTGAAAGAGGATTGCGTGCGGCACGCCCACGTTGCAAGCAGTGTTAGAGGCACGCTGATTGGCACAAGGCGCCGCCAGAGGAGCTGAGATCCATATATAGTCCATGGCCCTTTCATACGTGGGGAATCGACATCCTAGGCCCGTTCCCACTGGCGATAAGACTGATGAAGTACCTAATCGTCGCCATTGAATACTTCACCAAGTGGATAGAGGCGGAGCCCGTGGCCCAGATTACTGCGCACAAGGTGCAACACTTTGTTTGGAAGAACATCGTGTGTCGCTTCGGTGTGCCTAGGCGGCTGGTGTCCGACAATGGCACCTAGTTTGCAAGCCAATAGCTGAGAAACCTGTGCGCAGAGGTAGGCATCAAGCAGGTGTTCGCATCAGTCGAACACCCCTAGACGAATGGACAAGTAGAGTCAACAAATAGAGTTTTGCTGAGAGGGCTGAAGAGAAGATTAGAGAAAGCTAAAGGGGCGTGGGCAGAAGAAGTGTTGAGGATTGTATGGGCGTACCACACCACACCCCAATCTGCCACCATGGAAACGCCTTTCAGTCTAGTATATGGGTCAGACGCGATGATTCCAGTCGAGATCCACGAGAGCTCGCCCCGTTACCAGAATTTTGTGGCTGAAGAGTCCAATGAAGAAAGGCGAGTGAACCTAGACTTACTAGACGAAGCCAGGGAGGAAGCAAGAATAAAGGCTGAGGCAGTGAAGAGAAGAGTGGAGCGACAGTATAGCTCCAAGGTGAAGCTGCGGCAATTCCAGGTTGGTGACTTAGTCATGAGGAAGGCTCACCCATATGAGCTAGAGAATAAGTTATCTCCCAAATGGACCGGACCCTTCAGAGTCACCAAAGCCAAGGGGAATGGTTCATACAATCTAGAGACTTTGGAAGGAGGTCCAATTCCACGCAGCTGGAACGCGGCCAATTTGAAATTTTATTTCAGTTATGAGTAACGAAATACAAGTTGTAAAGGGGACACTCTTTTTCCCTCTCGGGGGTTTTTTATTGAGGTCACCCAAGTAAAAAAGAAGTTCAAGAAAACTTTGTCTCAGTTTTTTCTCCTCCCACTCAAAGTGTAAGACCAAAGGTTAAAGAAATAAAAGACAAAGACTCAAGGCAGCGTCAGGCGTCGCCAAGATGAGGCGTCGCCAAACGTAGGCATCGCCAAGATAGGGCGTCGCTAAAATGAGATGTCGCCAAGGTGGAACATCGCCAAGGTGAGGCGTCGCCAAACGTAGGCATCGCCAAATAGGGAGCATACATCAGAATTCGAAGCAAGCAGTAAGAACACATGCGTGCGCCTAGAGCTCAAGATGACAGGTATGTCCAACACAAGGTGCAACCCGGGAGCTTAGTCCCTGGGCAGGGGTTAAGGGATTCCTTCGGGATGCCCCCTCCTCAGGTATGAATAGCTAGCCCCGGTATCAGATGTTCGATAAGGTAAAACCCGGGAGTTTTAGTCCTAGAGCAGGGGTTAGGGGATTCCTTTGGGACGCCCCCTCCTCAAGTATGAATAACTAGCCCCGGTATCAAATGGGAACACTCCGCCTTGGTATTTTTAGACACCCTGAGGACGATACGACGCTGCTGTAATAGGCCTCTCCTCAGGCGTGGGCACCAAGCACCAAGAGATAAGGGACAAGTTGTTGAACCAAGTGGTGTTCAATGTTTTGATGTATCCAATCCTTTGAAGGATGATGAAGCCTCTGCTTTGCTTGATGCTGTTGTGCTGGTTTTAGCTTTGTTCTGGGGTAGTTCAATGTTGTAATCAACACTTAGATTAAATCTCAAAGCAATTAGCATCTCAATTTTATCAAAGCAAAATGATTTTCAAACTAAGTTGAAACAACCGATTGTTTTGTCGAAACAACTGATTGTTTACACTTAGGTGTTTTGAGAAAGTTTGAAAACTGTTTTTGAATGGTGTTTTTGTTAAGTAACAAAACAACCGATTGATTCGAGGAAACAATCGATTGTTTGTTTTAAAACCATAACAGAAAAACTGTTTTCTTTGACTGAGCTTTAAATGCTTTAACTAAATACGCTCCAGTCATTAAATGCTTTGACCAATCAACTTTAAATGCAATTAAGAGTTTGTTAAGATTTGATAACAAACTATATTCTTAGATATATTCTGAAAAACAGTTTTGATATATTAAGAATCTTGAAACAAAGTTTTTAAATCTAAGAGTTTTTCAAAGAGTTCTGAGATTGCTAAAGAGTTGAGAGATTGATCAAGGTGCTGAATAGGATTCTGCTTGTATTGATTTCAGATTTTCATCTGTAACAAGTGTAATCTTTGTAAACTGCTGAACAATTTGTTTGTGTGTGTTGCTGAGATTGGTTGTGTGTTCTTGAGGTGTTCAAGATCAGCAATCTTAGTGTTGGCCAAGGAGAGTGTGTTTCTTGAGGTGTTCAAGGTCATTCTCTTGGTTGTGGTGTAAGTGATCAAGTGGTGATTGCTTATTGAATATCCTCAGGGTTTCTAAGAAGACAGGATGTAGCTCTAGTTTTGAGTGAACCAGTATAAACAACTGTGTACAATCTCTCTATCCATATCTCTTTAAATTTAGTTTGTTTGTTGTTTGCTGGTATAAACAACCGATTGTTTCGAAGAAACAACCGATTGTTTTTCCTAGTATTACAGTTTTGCTTGCTGTTTTGGCTAACTGAATTGCTGAATCAATTGGTTTCTGAAATAAGTTCATTCTAGCTTTGAAAATTTTGCGAAAACTCCTTTAAACCATTCACCCCCCCCTCTAGTTTAAAGCCATCTTTTCTAACAATTGGTATCAGAGCTTGGTTCTTGTAAGTCATTCAAGTTGATCCTAAAAATCTTTCAAAATGGCTGATAGACTACCGTTTGGGGAAGGTGCCTCAATAAACAGACCACCCTTGTTTTGTGGTTTGAATTACCAGTTTTGGAAAGTTAGAATGAAAATATTTATGGAATCTCTTGACAAAGGAATTTGGGATGCAATTGAAAATGGCCCTTTTATCCCAATGTTTGAAAAAGATGGTTCTGTCATTGAGAAGCCATGGTCTCAATGGACTGAAGCAGAAAGTAGAAAGGCCAAATTCGATTGCATTGCCAAAAATATTATAACCTCTGCTTAAAATTCTGATGAGTTTTTCAGGGTCTCACAATGCAAATCATCAAAAGAAATGTGGGATGCTTTGGAAGTCAATCATGAAGGAACAAATGAGGTGAAAAGAGCTAGAAAGCATGCTCTCATCCAAGAGTATGAGATGTTTAGAATGCTGAAAGGTGAAACCATAGCTGAAGTGCAGAAAAGGTTTACACACATCATCAATCATCTTATGAGCCTTGACAAGACGTTTGATAAAGAGGAGCTGAACATCAAGATCTTAAAATGTCTTGATAGAGCATGGCAACCAAAGGTAACTGCTATTTTCGAATCTAAAGATCTAACATCATTAAGTGTTGCCTCTTTGTTTGGAAAGCTTAGGGAACATGAGCTAGAGATGAATAGACTCAATGTTCAAGAAAGTGAAGATAAGCACACAAGGAGAATAGCCTTGAAAGCATCCAAACATAAGGGAAAGCAAGATTCAAGTGATGATAGTGATGAGGAAAATCTAAGTTTGCTATCAAGAAAATTCAGCAAATTCCTCAAGAGAAACCGCAACAAAGACAACAACAAGGATAGGTATGGAAACAAGAAACCCAATGAATTTAATTCAAATAACTATACTTGTTTTGGTTGTGGTGAGCAAGGTCACATAAAGGCTGATTGTCCCAACAAAAGCAAAGAGAAAAAGACAAGCTACAAGGAGAAGAAAGGCAAGACAAAAAAGAGCCTACATTGCTTGGGATGAAAATGAAGTATCATCATCAAGCTCTTCATCAAGTGAAGATGAAAAGGCCAACATATGCTTAGTTGCTCAGGATGACGATGATGATTCTTGCAGTTCAAGTGAGGTTAGTTCATGTGCTTCCTTAAATGAACAAAACTATAGTGAATTGCTTGAAGCTTTTCAAGAAACTAATGATGAGGCTAATAGATTGGTTCTTTCAAACAACCGATTGAAAGATCTTAACAATGGGCTTGAAAAGAAAGTTAAATCACTTGAAGAGGATCTGAGAAAAGCAAAAAGTGATTTTGAAAATTTGGAAAAAGATTTCAAAAATGCCTCTTGCAAGTGTGATACTCTCAATTGCACAAATTGTGAAAATCATGAGAAAAAGATTCACTATCTTGTTGAAACTATGGACAAGCTTTCAAAAGGAAAGTCAAACTTTGAGAATGTCCTAGCATCTCAAAGCTGTGTTTTTGGAAAGGCTGGTTTAGGCTTCAATCCACAGAACAAGCAAGATAGTTTTTCAAAAAGTTTTTTGAGAAAATCAGAAAAACAACCGATTGTTAAGACGAAACAACCAGTTGTTACATGCTTTTACTGCATGAAGAAAGGCCACTCTGTTAGATTCTGCAAAATTAGAAAATATTATGTTCTTAAAGGTTTTATGAAATGGATTCCTAAGGGATGTGATGTTTCTAACAGCAAAGAAAAGCCAAATGGACCCAAATTTGTAAGGGGACCAAATCTTGCAACTTGTATTTGATTATGCAGGAAAAATGAAGAGAAAAAGGAAGAATTGAGCCATCTGATCAAGCTGTTGAAGAAAAAGACAGTCATTGAAGCTGAATCAATGATGTGCAAAAGGTCAAAACAGTGAAAAGAAGTTTTCTTGATCAACAAGCAAGTGGCTCATTGAAGAAACAACAGAAGGATAAGACCTTCCTTTTATTTGTTCTCAATTTCTGTTTCAAAGTTCTTTCTTATGATTAATTGTCTTTCAATCAATGTCATGTGCCTTAATCTGTTTCTGTTTATGGTTAAAAATTGAAAAATCAAGTTTTTAACTGCTGCAGAAAAACAACCGATTGTTTCTTCGAAACAACCGATTGTTTTGAGTCAGACAGCACTGTGTAGAAATTGATTTAACTGATTTTTTAAATTTCTAGCCGTTGCAGATTTTTTTCAAAGGGAGAATCTTGGTCAAAGGATCTGTGTTGAAAGCTGATCACGTTCAGAAAGGTTTTACAACAGTCATAAAGGAATATATTCCAAAATCTTGGAAATTCAAGAGCCTTAATGACTAGTCAAAAATCACATGTGAAGACCATGTGATTTTCAGCTTTTTCTGACATTTTCAGTGCAGAACAGAGTCAAGTCCTCTCTCTGAAAATCAAGTACCCATTGAATGAAATTAAATTCAAATTGATTCTCTTTCAACTATAAAATCAGGTGCAGATTTCTTTCATCAAGAACAACCAATTGCAACATCTCTTGCAACATCTCTTGCACCATCTCTTGCAAATTTCTGAAAAGTGAGTGTTCATCACTGCTGTCATGGAATCAACCCCTCCCACCTCTAAAAGAGTCAAAACCAGAGCTGTAAGGTCTGGAGGAAGGCTTGAAAGCTGGTTTTCTGGTGACACCGATCTCATTGAGAAGTATAGATATGAAACAAGTGTCAAGAAGATAAACAACCCCAAGGTTGTGTGCTTTGACTGGCTGAAAAGTCAAAAACTTGACAATGTGAGGAAGCTTCTCAAAGACCAGTCACTCAGAAAGTTTCTGGAGCTCAAAGGGAACATATATCCAGATTTGGTGAGAGTTTTCTACACCAACTTGAAGTTTGAGGGAAACAACTTGGTCTCTCATGTGAAAGGCGTGGAGATGGAGATAACCCATGAGGTTTGGGCTGCTGTAGCTGGGCTTAAGTTTTCTGGATTAAGAATCAACAAAGGAAACCTTGGAGTGGTAGAAGCTTTCAACAAAATCCAGTTCTACAAAAGTTGCTTGAAGAACAAACAATCTCAAGTTAGCACTTGCTCGGTTGGAGGCTTGAGGATTGATGAGAGACTGCTTGCTCTCATTGTAACTTGGATCCTAACTCCAAGGGGGAGTAATCACTCAGTGTTGACTGAAGAAGATCTGGTTTACATCTTCTGTATCACCAAGAAAGTGAAGATCAATTGGATTCACATAATCAAGGAACATATGCAAAAAGCCATGAGGTTAGGCGATTACCACTATCCCTATGCTGTTTTAATATCTAAGTTTCTATACTATTTGATGTTAATCTTGAAGATGAAACTTCTGAGTTGGTCAAGTCAACTCAAGAGTTGAACAATGGATCACTCAGCAAGATGGGCTTCACAAAAATAGGTGGAAAATGGTTAAGTAAGGATGGTGATCATGGTGCCTCATCAAGTGGTGCTGCTCACCTTGAACAAGATGAACCTGCTGACATGGATGTT
This sequence comes from Phaseolus vulgaris, assembly GCF_000499845.2. Taxonomy (NCBI): domain Eukaryota; kingdom Viridiplantae; phylum Streptophyta; class Magnoliopsida; order Fabales; family Fabaceae; genus Phaseolus; species Phaseolus vulgaris. Next base: position 12,476,845 of record NC_023754.2, on the reverse strand, counting down.
CAACATGAAGATCCAGCTAAAGATTTTCAAGATGCAGGACCTAGTGCTAATGCTGAACATCAAGGAGAAAGAATGCAAACCATGTCTCCTTTTGAAAGACTCATGGTGAATAGGCTAGATACCTTTGCTGAAAATCAAAGGAGCCTTCATGATCTATGTGTTAGCAACTTTCAGAGGATAGATACAAGGTTTGACAACATGGATGCAAGGTTTATGACTCTGGACGAACAGATTCAAGCTGTCCAGAATCAAATCTTTGATCTTCAGTTTGCTGATGAAGAAGACTGAGAGAAAAACAACCGATTGGCCATCGAAACAATCGATTGTTTTTGGCTGTTCTCTTTTCTGGTTTTAAAATTTCTTTCCTTCTGCTGTTGCTGTTTTATTCTGATGTAATTGGAACAATGTTTTATTTTATCTCTTATCTTTTTCTATTTGTGAAGACAAATAGGGGGAGATATATGCTGTGTTTGTGTTTCCAATTTGTATTATGTTTCTGTTTTTCAAAGTTGTTAAAAACAGGATGAGTGATGTTATTTGGTTCTGATATTGAATGTTTAAGCTTTAATTGTTAATCTGTATACTAACAGAATATCAGAAGTTCAATGTATTACTCAAAGTTCTTTTGCAGGAATTGCTTCAGATTTAATCAAAGAACAACACAAGCATCAGGGATTTGTCTTCATCAAATAGGGGGAGATTGTTGAACCAAGTGGTGTTCAATGTTTTGATGTATCCAATCCTTTGAAGGATGATGAAGCATCTACTTTGCTTGATGCTGCTGTGCTGGTTTTAGCTTTGTTCTGGGGTAGTTCAATGTTGTAATCAACACTTAGGTTAAATCTCAAAGCAATTAGCATCTCAATTTTATCAAAGCAAAATGATTTTCAAACTAAGTTGAAACAACCGATTGTTTTGTCGAAACAACCGATTGTTTACACTTAGGTGTTTTGAGAAAGTTTGAAAACTGTTTTTGAATGGTGTTTTTGTTAAGTAACAAAACAACTGATTGATTCGAGGAAACAATCGATTGTTTGTTTTAAAACCATAACCGAAAAACTGTTTTCTTTGACTGAGCTTTAAATGCTTTAACTGAATACGCTCCCATCATTAAATGCTTTGACCAATCAACTTTAAATGCAATTAAGAGTTTGTTAAGATTTGATAACAAACTATATTCTTAGATATATTCTGAAAAACAGTTTTGATATATTAAGAATCTTGAAACAAAGTTTTTCATCTAAGGGTTTTTCAAAGAGTTCTAAGATTGCTAAAGAGTTGAGAGATTGATCAAGGTGCTGAATAGGATTCTGCTTGTATTGATTTCAGATTTTCATCTGTAACAAGTGTAATCTTTGTAAATTGCTGAACAATTCGTTTGGGTGTGTTGCTGAGATTGGTTGTGTGTTCTTGAGGTGTTCAAGATCAGCAATCTTAGTGTTGGCCAAGGAGAGTGTGTTTCTTGAGGTGTTCAAGGTCATTCTCTTGGTTGTGTTGTAAGTGATCAAGGTGTGGTTGCTTAGTGGATATCCTCAGGGTTTCTGAGAAGACTGGATGTAGCTCTAGTTTTGAGTGAACCAGTATAAACAACTGTGTACAATCTCTCTATCCCTATCTCTTTAAATTCAGTTTGTTTGTTGTTTGCTGGTATAAACAACCGATTGTTTCGAAGAAACAACCGATTGTTTTTCCTGGTATTACAGTTTTGCTTGCTGTTTTGGCTAACTGAATTGCTGAATCAATTGGTTTCTGAAATAAGTTCATTCTAGCTTTGAAAGGTTTGCGAAAACCTCTAGTTTAAAGCCATCTTTTCTAACACAAGTTGCCTTGGTGTTTGAGACACTCCATGGACGGTATGGCGCTGTTATACAGGCCTCTCCATGGGCGTGGGCACCAAACACCAAGAGATAAGGGACAAGTTGCCTTGGTGTTTGAGACACTCCATGGACGATACGGCGCTGTTATACAGGCCTCTCCATGGGCGTGGGCACCAAAGCGCGACTTTGTCCCAAGTGTTTAGACACGCTAAGGGCACCCAGAGCAGGTCTCTCCTCGAGCGTGGACACTCAGTACATATGAGATAAGCCTTCCTCGCCCTTGAGCGACGTCAAGGCCAGAGATGAAACGAGACCCCTCCCCCTTTTTCCCATCCTGAAGTGATGGAAGAACCAGCTGTGCCTTTAGCAGTAAGTGCCTGGGAGCTTGAAACAAGCAAGTAGAAAGCCAATCGAGGGCTTAATGAGCCCAGAAGGCCGAAGAGACCCGAAGAATAAGAAGAAGAAGAAGAAGAAGCGTAAAAGCGTGAGATGCCAAGGGCAAGAAAAATACGAGGGCCAAGTGAGGCTCTAAGAGTAGAGATAGCAGTCCAATGGCATTCGGTTTCTCAGGAATGAGCAAGCAATAAAGCGAAGATTAATAGTGAAAGTAAAGCATAGATTGCGTTCCCAGTAAATGTATAGAAGGGTCAAGTGCTACAAACGTTGAGATATTTACAAGTCACAAAAGCAAAGGAAAAGACAAAAAGTAAAAATGGAGGCTGAGGGCCTGCAGTTCAATCATCCAGATCAAGAGGCACCACCTTTCCATCAACGATGTGGCTGGTAGGGTCGCAGTTCGAGACGTTAATCCCTAGGTTCTCGCAAGATGCTTGAGCTAGGGCCTCCTTGAAGCCTTCATCGAACACGCTCGCCATCTCGTTGGTGAGCTCCTGGTTTGCCCTCTCCAGCTCGTCGATCCTGGAATCCTTGGACGCCAGCTGCTTGTCCAAGAACTCCTTCCCCACTTGGAACTTGTTGGCTTCAATGTGGAGTCTCTTACACTCAGCTTGGAGAAGGTCGAGGGCCTCGACCTTTGCCGCCTGGGCACCCTCAGCCTCAGTCAGCTTCTGCCCCCGAGCAGCATACAGTTCTTCAAGTTTTTTCTACTGCACTTCGGAGGCACGAACCACCTCTTGGAGGCCAATGTTCTGGATTTGGTGGAAGGTGAGGTGGGCCAGCAGGTCTGCATACGCTTGTTCGACCTCATGTGCGTATGCTTCGGCCCCTCTTTGGCCTCTTGGGTCATCTTCAATGAAGCTTGGTGGGCTTCCTCCCTAAGCCCCCAAGCCTGTTTCTCCTCCTTCAGTGCCCCCACCTCCTGTTTCAGCCTCTGGAGGGCCTGCCTCCCCGTTACAACGCTCTGGGCCTGGGAGGGCCAGTCGAGTGTTATCGCAGGAAGGCCCCCATGTAGTAGGGCATGCCTTCTCCCCTGTTGGGGTTTCCTGGCGACATCTCCTCGGTGAATCCCCGCGCCAACTGCCTGAAGACAGGGCGGGGGATCAGAATTTCGAGGGGAGAAGGAACAGGAGCAGGCGCGGGAGGGGCTGAACCTGAAGCTGCAGCTACTTCAGGCAGTGGTAGTGGCGGAGGAACAGACTCAGCCCCTTCATCTCGTTCTTCTTGGACTGTTTGAGGTGGAGGTGACATGGCACTTGGAGGGCTGTCCCTTAGAGAATCCACGCCACCTGCAGACGCGGTGGGTAGGGTAGGGACCCTCGTAGCCCTCCTCTTTTTGAAGACCAAGCCGCCATCTGAGTCTTCACTATCAGAGGTTATCTCCAGCACCCTCTTCCCTTTATCTGGGGTGTTGGAGCACATGTTGATGCCGCGGCCAGTGGGACCGCATCAATGGGAGAGGGGGAGGTAGGAGTTTGGTATGTTTGGAGAAAGGATGGTGGAGATGGTAGGGAAGTGACGAGCGCGGGGGAAGTAGTAGGAGGCACGTTGAGGGCGAGGGAGTCCCCACCTCTCTTGGCGGGTTTTATTTGCTTCAAGGCCTTGGCGAGTGTGCGGCGCCTTGAAGAGTCCATTATCGAACCTGCATCAATCAGAATAACCAAGCAAAGATTAATTCGGGTGAGGAAGAATGAAAACACATGCAGGCAAACCACTGAAGTTCAAGCAATTCAAGTAAGTTCACATAACCCCAACGATTCGAACAATCCAAGTATATTCAAACAAGACCAAGTAAGTGCAAGCAAGTTCGAACAGATTTAATCAAAAGTAAATACCGAAGTAGGTGGAGAGGCCGTGAGCCTTGAACTCGTTGGCAATGAGCTTGGCGGTGTCGAAGACTACCCCGAGCCCAGCCAAGGCCTTGCATACCTCCCTGTCAGCGGAGGCAAGTTCATCCAAGGCCTTGGGCTTGGTCGATAGGGGCTTCTCCGACCAGTACAGGGGAAAGCCCTTCAGTGCAGTGGGATCGAATTTAGTGGCGCGCACCTTGAAGAACTTTCCCCCTCCACCCCTTGAACGAGTTTTGGAAAAGGGTGAGGATGATGCGGCCGGCGACGCCGGAGAAGCTCATCCAGAGACTCTTGCCCTGCTTCTTCACCTCGAAGAAGTGAAGAAAGACGTCCACGGAGGGGGGGATGCCCAGGTACCCGCAGAGAATTTGGAAGCCCCTTACGAACGCCCAGCTGTTGGGGTGAAGCTGGGCAGGGGCAGTGTTAATCTCGGTGAGTAACTCCCTTTCGAAAGGAGTAAGGGGAAGGCGCAGACCCACTCGCTTAAACACCATTTGGTAGATGAAGAAGAAAGGGCTTCCCCCAGTGGCCCTTTCGTCTACGCAAACGGGCTCCCCTGGCCTTGCACGGCACACAAAGATGTGGGAGTCGTGGGTCTTATGGAACGCGTTGAAGGTGTAGAGTGTGGGGTCCCCCCTGTGGGCTTCAATGTCTTCGACAGAGGTTAAGGTGGAGCACTCCGCAAGAAGTTCATCGGAGGCCCAGCTGTATTCCTCTTTGTAGCTGGACCTGGGGGGCGGAGGATTGGCGGTAGTCTTGTTTCGTGCCATCAAATCAAGAGCTGAAGAACGAAGGAAAAAGAAAGGGTTTAGTGAAAGGGGGAATTGAAGAGGAGAAAGGGGGAAAAAGAGGAAGCCCTAGACCAACCCTACCCACGCGAGAAAGAGAATGACAATGGGGGAACAGGGAAACACAAGAACAGTACAACAGTGCAAAAGATAAATAGTCTCAGGCAGTTCATTAACACATAGGGCAATGCAGTGAAGAGAAAGAGTCGTTGAGGGGAAAAAAATCATACCTTTGAGTATAGGAGTGGTTGGAGATGGAGAGTGTGCAGGAAGAACGAAGATCGCAGAGAGTCTCGAGCACTCAGAGAAAGAAGATGAACAGTGGAGTGCGAAAGAGAGTGAATGGAACAGTGGCTTCGAGCGCGGGCTCTGGGGTAACTTAAACGTTACGAAGGAAGCCCAAAGGATATTAAATCAGGATCGTTCGATGAGTCCACGTGTCGCAGGATCATGCACTCCCTGGGAGCACAAGAGGCTTTAGATGGTGACCGCGTGATGGGCCACGTGGCCAGCGATTAAGCGTGACCCAAAGCGTCACTTTTCCCGATTCAGAGGATGTCCTGTCAGCCATTAAGAAGATGTCATGTCAACTACTCAGGGAATGTCACGTCAACTGTTCGGGGAATGTCACGTCAGTAAGAATGACATGTCACCAGAGTGCCACGTGGAAGGTGTGGGCGAGGCCTTAGTCTTTTCGCTGAAGACAAGTCACCAGCTCAAGACTGGGGGGCTTGTGTACCGTCCCGTCCCCGGGCGTCGACCAAAGTCAAAGTCAAAGTCAACGTAAGGGCCAAGGTCAACATATGGTGGGACCACACGAAAGGCCCAAAGAAGGAAGTCGACAGAGTGACTACATAAGGTGTCGCCAAGACAAGGCGTCACCGAGATAAGGGCGTCGCCTAAACAAGGCGTCGCCAAGGTAAGGCGTCGCCAAGTAAGTCATCCGCAGTGTTACTCCCCGATACCCATGGGTAGGAAAGACCATGGAGGGAGTGACACCACGGGAGGCTTCGGGCCCGCCTAGCTCAGAACAGTAATAAAGAGAAGAGAAAGGTGGCTTCAAGGCCATAGTACTAGCGCCAGTAGGGGGTAGCCTGACTCGTGAAGTACCCAGGCCACCTCAGGGAGACCCTTGGGGTAGACACGACTCAAGAGAAGGTCATGCCCAGGGGAAACCAGGTGCAGGGTGCGAGAGGAAGGTGGATACACTCCCAAGGCGAGTGACTAGAGATTGGGTCGCATGAATTGGCACCCAAAAAGTCACCCCTTTGCGCCAGATGCACTCAACGAATGAGGACTCACACGATGAAATATCCCTAAATTGGGTTACAGTGCTGTGAGGCCCTCCACGTAGAATAACGGTCAAGTCAGGAGGACACGTGGCGGGAAGAACAGAAACATCACTGCTTTCCGGATAGTTTGTCAGGTATGAGGTAATCAAGATTATGTAATTAAGTTTACATTTCGAACGCTTTAAGGTACTTTAAATGCTTTAAGTGTTTTGAACGCCTTAAAGGCGCCGAACGTTTTTACACCTTAAATGCGCTTTAAGACGCTTTAAATGCTAGAGACGTTTAAAGGGAGCTTTAGACGTTGGAATCGTGATCGGACCTTTGGCAAATTTTCCCCAGAACACACTCTAGTTGCTTGCTCGAGCCCTCAGGCTACGCACAAGGGACTAGAGAAGGATTGTTTGCCAGAACCAGAAAACAGCACACAATATACAGTTCTTTACCACCTTCAGAGCGCCTTTCACGGTGCTCCGATACGAAGGTGTAGAGTTTTGGTGTTTCTTGTTAGCTGACTTAAGCGTCAGAGTGCAAACGGCCGCTAGGGCACCCATTTGTTCACTTCTTTGCAGGTGTTCACAGATTACCAGAAAAGGGTGTCCCTAGCAGACGGGCAAGGTTGCACAGAAAGACGTACCTGAGTAAAGATTCTCAAAGTTCCCCAAAATCATCCGCAAAAAAATGGACATCATCTCTTCCCTTTTTGCTTCCTCTCTTATGTTATGCCTTGTTGGTACTGTTCTAAATATAACTGTAAGGACCAAGAAAAATAGTCTTACAGTAGAAATGGTACCATTAAAATGACACCTGAATATTTTATTATTAAAGTGAAAAAACTATATAAATAGAAATTTAGTTATTCAGGTTTCATTTTAAAAGAACCACCATCTCTCTATAAGTTTCCTTTTTCTTTCCTCTCCCTTCTCTCTAAGATTCTGACTTCCTAGCTTATCAGTTTGACGATCGGAGTCTACCATTAGACTGCTGACAGCGAGATCTACAAGACTGGTCGATCAGAATCTCTAATAAAGTAAGTTCATTTTTGTTCCCTTTTTCCTTTCCTTTCCCTTCTCACTAAGATTCTGAGCTCCTCGCTTATCAGTTTGATGATCAGAGTCTGCCATTGGACTCCTGGCAATGAGATCTACAAGATTGGCCGATCAAAATCTTAGATAGAGTAAGTTCATTCCTGACTCCTTTTCCTTTGAGTTAGTTTTGATCTGATTAGATTTTCCTTTTAATTTAAGTTTGCATGTGAGGTTTTTATCTTCAGAATTAGTTTGTGTTAGCTCAGGGTCCTAGTGGTATAGTTAGATTTGTGATCAAGACTCTGTGGTGCAGGTTAGACTATCCTTTAGGCTTTTGGTAGATTTGGAGCTCTCAGTGACCATCGGCTAAAGTTCAGGTAAGGAAAGCTAGTCTTATTTCTTTTCAATAGAACCATAGGTTAGAAGATCTGGATATGAGGGTGACGTGGTCACCAATTCCAATATTTACTTACAGGATTGTCTCTTTTGAAAAGTAAAATAATATATTGACTGAATGGTTGATTTTGAATCTTTTATATTGATTTTAAGGTGAATAATTTGTTGAAAGTGTTTGTGATTGAGAATTGAAAGTTTTTTAATGATAATATAAATGAGTTGAACTGTTTTTTTTTAATATTTTGTTGAATTAGTGAGATGTTTGATGAGAAGTGGTTGTTTGTTTTTTTTAATATTTTGTTGAATTAGTGAGAAGTTAGATGAGAAGTGGTGGTTTGATTTTAGATGATGATTGATTTAAAGAGCATATATTTGGAATTAATTATGTGTTTAAGTAAGGTTTGAGATATATTTGGATTGTTTAGAAAGTTTAAATGATGTATGTAATGAGGTTAAAGTGTGATCAAGACAGTATTTTCAGGAAAGGAAATACCGTGTTGAGATTGTTATTAGGGTGTATTGATTTGTGAGTGTGCTGTAAATGAGACGATCCTGACTCTACTGATATAATGGAATCACATAGATGAAGTTATTTCGTTGGTGAGAGTCGAAGGAGGCCCATTTGGTTGAGTCTGATGTTTGAAAGAACTTATCAGAGCAGATCAAATGGATTTACCCTGTCATATGAAGATGATGAGATGATGAGATATTGAGATAATTATGCGCATGGATGTGTGGGTTTCACAGCAGTAGTATGACAGGTGCAGTTCTATGGATGCTAATTTCAATACACGAGTCTTCCGGAAGTAGAGTCAAGTGTTTGAGTATGTGAGTTAGTAGAAATCTAACAGGAGTAATGTGGATGATGAACGTGATAGACACTTGATGAAATTGTGAAAATGTGTGAATATTGATGGTTTATGTTGATATAAAGTTTTATATTTGAAGTTTTAAAAATAGCAAGTTTACCATGTGTTTTGTTTTGTGTTTGTTTTCTTTAATCTGTGATGATCGTGTTAATTTACACGGGAGCAGATGAGGTTGCAGGTGACAGAGTTCCTTAGTGAGCAATCAAAGGAACAAATATTTTATTATTATTTTTATTTTATTTTATTTTTGAACGTTTTATTTTAGACTTTTGTATATATATTAAATCCCTATGAAGAGTGATATCTTTTTTGCCAGGGGGAATCCTTAGAATTACCACAGGTTAGCTTTCAATTCGCCTCTGACCATCAAATGAAATGTGAATAACCCGCTCTCCCCTGTTTGAAACAAAGGGTGCTTCCGGTTCTGTCGGTGCTTGAAACGATACAAATATGAGAAAGTAACATATGTTAATTAAATATTGCATGTATAATATATTAGTAAATATGGGTAAAAATAGGAATGTTACAATAACTAATAAAATAAAATAAGGAATATGAAAGAAAAAAATCAACACTAAGAGGTTCTAAATATTTCAAATGAATTACAGATTCTACTGCAAACTGAGAGAGGATGTTAACCATTGTCTTATGCTACTTGAAGTTGTGTGTCTATGTCCCTAAACTTCAAAACATATTTATTAGTTTACCACTTTTATTTACTTCTAATATATAGGTGGAGCTTCTCTTTATATTATTTTCTCTCATCTATCTTATCAAATTCTAACAATCTCTGCACTTTTGGGACTGACTTGAATTTGTAGGTGTTTGGTTTTATACTATATGAATTTTATTCTAAATATGTTTTCTTTTCAAATTTTTATCTTTTAATTCTGATTTTAATTTATTAATTTCTACAACATAAAAATGCAACACACCCATAGTGTGGACACTAATCAGTGCGAGTTTTAATTTTAAATGAATATACAATGAATTTATCTATAATTAAAACATTAGTGTTAAAACTATTATTTTATTATTATACGGTGACTTTTATTCACTAATAGCACTTGTTTACCACATAAAAATTCCAGAAGTACAAAATATATTTTTAAACGACTATATCATGGATTAAATACTTACATAGTCTCACAATAAAAACTCAAAACTTAAATAATTTTGTTATTGCTTAAACACGGTATGTTCCATTAAGAGAAACAAAACTATTAATCTTTCTCACTCAAACTTTATTAATTGTTATTATATACAAGAAAATAATAGAATAAAAACTAATTTTTTTAAAAATAAAAAATAATTAATTACTATAATAAATAAATTAAAAATTATTCTAGAAATTTTTAAATTAATTTTTATTATTGTTAAATATTTTTTAAATTGATGTATAATTAGCAACCAAATGTTTTTGTTACCAATTATTTAGATTCTAAATTTGGTAAAAAAACTTTGGTTGCTAATTAGACACCAATTTAAAAATAATTTAATAATAATATAAACTAATTTAGTCATTATAACACTCAATTTTTTTTTACCCAAAAATTAGTTTTTATTTTATGATTTTCTTGTAGTATTATTCAAACTATAACAATTATATATAATTATAACTCATCATTCAAATATTATTTGAGCAATTTAAAGAGACTAAAATTTAAAAAGGGTATAGTTCTAATAAAATAAATAATTATTGTTTATAGTCTGTTTATAATTTTATTTTATCTGTTAAAATCTATCTTTATTAAAATTTTGTGTTACACTTTCTAGAAACATGTAAGCATTAGTAGAGTTGGTGTACACCTTGTTATGCAAGTAATTGAAAGTGGATTTTGATAAATTCTATTGAGTGTCGTTGTCGTATCAAGAAATAATCATTGCAGAATCACTTATTTAGCCGACATAGTGTCTTTCGGAAAGTGCTTTTTGACCTTTTTAGGAAGGTTACCCAAAAAACCAAATAAATAAAAGACCAAACATGGTTTCCATGAGACCTATGATAATGAGGTTTTTTTTTTAATAACTCAAAGAGACAAAAGCATTTAAGGGTACATAAAATAATTAAATGTCATTGCTTGGTGCTCAATTTGTTTGAATAAAGTTTTTAAAAGAGACTTTTAGAAATGAAAAATTAAAAATACTTTTTATAAACTAAAATTAATTTTTATATAATTAAAAATTAAAAAATCAGAAAAATATATATAATAATTTTTACACATTAATTTATACATAAACTAATTTTAAATTTTTTAATTTTTCTCTTATAAAATTTTTTAGTCGTCTTCTACTTAGAGAATATTATGTTAAATGTGTATTTGAGTTGAGGGGTTTATTTCCTTGAAAAATAAGTGAATAAAATAAGAAGATAAAGACGCATTCTAATTTAAATCAACACAAATTTTCTTACTTTTTCATTTTGTAGATTTGTTCATTAATCATATTCAAGTGTTTGAAACTTTCTTTTACTGTATATTGGTCAATTATTTTGCATTGCAAATGAATAAATAAATACATGTTATATATAAAAATATTAGGTCATTAGGTTTATTTATCTTAGTTAAAATATCTCAAGAGTAAGTAATATACGCATTCGTAGTGTAAATTACACTATCGTTCAATTAGTTAGAAATTTTATATTAGTCTAAAAGGTGTTCTAAAAATAATTTTTAATTAGTTATTAATATCAAATACTTTAGATGAAGGATTTATATATATAGATATTAAATATTTATTATAATAGTATGATATCAGCAAACAATTTTTAATAATATGTTGAGTCATATGCTCAATATATAATAGTATTAATTTTATTAAAAGAATAAATTATTTAAAATTTGAAAATGTCACAAGAGACAATAGTGAAAGTGAGTTTTTGGTATTAATTATTTACACCCGTGATTTTGGGTTGGGAAAAGCTACAAAATGTATTAAAATTCATACATAATTATATATGCAAACTTCATGAGATGATTAGATCCACTTTAAGCACTTTTTTTCTTCTCTTCTTTATCCTTTCATTTTATTAATTAATACTCTTTGAAATTGAACAATAGAAACCATTCCATTCCCTACCACTTTATGAATAAAACTTATATATTTTGGAAATAAAAATAAATTAGAAGGTAGAAAGCAATAAATCAGTTTTTTATTCACATCAAAGTAGAATGGAAAATAATAAACAAACATAAGGGTCTCCGTGATGGGTACAAAATTGATCATTAATCTTTACACAAGTACTTTTTGAAAGAATATTATTATAGAGTATGTAATGTGTAATATAATAAGGGATTTATTTAATTTCGATTTTAAAATATTTTTCAAATATACTTTTTTGTAGATTTTAAAATATTTTATAAAATGTAATACTTTTTAAAATAATTTGTAGTTAAATTTAAAAGAATTTATAAAACATGAAATAAAATTTTGTAGATAAAATATTACAAATCTAATGAAAAAAAATGTGTGAAAAATAATATATAGGTTCAATAGTTCCTTATCTTCCATATGAACAAGAAATTTTAAATGACATATTTAATTAGAGATAACAAATAAATAATAAAGTTCGGATTAAAAAAATGACAATCAATATAAGTTATGATAACTAATTAAGTTACCCTTTAATATAACATTGTATCTAAAACTATAGTAGCTTTCCATGTGTTAATTTATTTATTTTTTGTTTCAACCCTTCTTCAATCTAAATTAGATTAAAAATTATGATTTCGCTGATTTGTAATTTTGAGAATATTTTTTATTAATTCAATAGAAAATTCATGGAAGTAACAATAGAAATAGTTAAAGTGGTCAATATTTTTTGCAACTTTTCAATCTAGTAATATACTACATTACTGAAGGTGGTAGAAAAAATCCTACTTCCAAACTACTCTACGATCAATTTTCTAAATATTCGTAAAGTATTATTTTCTGAATATTGGCAAAGTTATGGTTGAAAGATTCGGTGATTGTTTGGTGGTAGAAATGTTTGATCACCAAAATTTAAGGATGAGGTGATAAAAAATATCAAAAATTAATCGTTAATTCAATTGTAAAAGTAATAGAAAATAGTAACTATCATCTTACGTCGCTAAAAGAGATAATAGTTAATTGTAGTAAAAAAAAAAAAATTAAAGATGGTTTTTTAAAAGTAAATAATTTTAAAACTTTTGAACAATCTAAATGGAAAGCTTCCAGTATGAGCAAGGCAAGAAGCAATCGAAGAGTGGTTAACTTTGCTATAAAAGCAAAAGTATCTAGAAAATCAAGATCTTCGATTTTAGTGTAGTCCTTTGCTACCAAGCAAGTTTTGTAGCATTCAATAGAGTCATTTGCTTTGTGTTTAACTTTATACACCCAATGACATCCAATGGCAGTTTTCCCTAGAGGAAGCTCGGTTATAGACCAACTTTTGTTATCTTCTAGTGCCTTAAGTTCTTCCTTCATTGCTTGGACCCAGGATGGGTGCATGATAGCTTCCTCATAATTTTGAGATTCCTCGGTAGATGAAATCAGCATGATTGTATGTTTGAAATTATCAGAAAAGATTTGTAATTTAAAAAGAAATTAATTGGGTATTTAGTACTTATTGTTACTGATATTGGATACCTCAAAGTCTTGTAAATAAGTTGGCATTCTTCTGTTGCGAGTTGATCTTCTAGGAGAAGCAGTAACATTCTCACTTTGTTCAATCTCAGCATTAGTTTCAACAGTATTATCAAGTAAAACATCATGAACATTATTTTTAGATTACATGTTAGGATCATCATAAGTCTAGGCATAATGACTAAGAAAAGGCAAAGAGAGACTATTGGAATCATTGTTTTGTACATACATGGAGTAATAAGGAAAACAATTTTCATGAAAAATAACTTTTCTCGATAAATCTATTTTGTGATTTTTAATGTTCAAGAAGAGGAAATATTTTGTATTAGGTTTAAAACTAAGGAAAACACCAGGAACAATACGGTTGTCCAATTTTTTTCTATTAGCAAGAATGGTAGAAGAGTAGCACAAACATCCAAAAACACACAAATGAGAAATATCACACAACTCTTTGTATAATTTTTCATAGGGAGTGACATTGTTAAGCAGCGGAGTAGGCATGCAATTAATAAGACATGCAGCATGTTGCACAACAAAACACCAAAAAACATCAGGGACACTAGATTGAAAAAGTAAAGTGCGAGTGACGTTCAAAAGTTGTTGATGTTTTCTTTCAACAGTGTCATTTTACTCCGGTGTCTCAATACAAGTAGTTTGATGGATAATACCTTTGGATGCACATAAATCATGCATGGAAAATGTAATGTCATTATCAATACGAATAATTTTAACTTTAGTATAAAATTGATTTTCAGCATAAGTTATAAAATTGGTAACATTAGCCCCAAATTCAAACTTATTATGCATGGAAAAATCCAAGTATATCTAGTAAAATCATCTACTATAGTAAGGAAAAATTTATGACCAAGCATTGAAACAACCAAGCAAGGACCCCAAATGTCAATATGAAATAATTCAAAAGACTAAACAGTTCTAATATCACTAAGGGAAAAAAGAAAGTTTTATTTGCTTTACTTGATGACAAACATCACAAATGAAGTCCTTATCAATATGAATATTAGGATAATAAGTTTGTAGAACTTTTAACCTTTCTTTTGAAGGATGACCCATTCTAAGGTGTCAGATATTCGTTTGTTTTATAGCACAGCTTAAAAGATTTTTTGTCAGCTTTGTTGAAGACATATAGACTAGCCATAACATCAATTGTACCAATCTTGTCTTTGGTTATGGAATTCTGTATTAAACACTCAGCGGAGGAGAAAATAAGTTCACATTTAAGAGATGTAGTCAATCGAGATATGGAAATCAAATTAAAAGAAAATTTTGGCACATATAAGACATTTTTCATAACAAATTTATCATTGAAAAAGATTGTACCAGAATGGGAAGAAGTAACATAATTTCCATTAGGAAGTTTAATAATAATGGGTTTAATAGGATTATATGATGCAAAATTAGATAGGTCAAAACAAACATGATTTGTTGCACCAGAATCTAGAATCCAAGCATGCTTATTGAAGATAAAATTTCAAAATCTATAATGATTACCTGTCACAATTGAATTTTGATTCCTGAGGATCGGCAGAAATGGAACCAACCTGGTTCACTCGAGCTTGACTATTTGAGACATTTACATTCTTCAAAAAAACCGAAATGATTTGAAACTGACTTTGGGTAATTTGGAAGTCACCACTACCATTATTTTTATTATGATCTTGACCACCAACAGTGTCTTCCTGAGCAACAACATTGTTGACATGAGAAAAAATACATTATTGAGATCTATACCCGGGGGTATCCATGTTTCTTATAGCAGACTTCTACAGTGTGTCCATTCTTATTACAGTATGTACAAACCTTTCTATTATTACCATCAGATCTTGATCTCTTACCATCTTGGTTAGGATAACCATTTTTCTTAAAAGATATAGTTTCATTGTGACCCACTTTTCCACATAAAGAACAAGTAATAGCATTGGCATTGGTATGAATAACAGAATTATTATTTGTTATATGAGCAACTAAAACACTACTGTTAAATTGACGCTCTTGCTGAACAACCAGAGAAAAACTCTTAGTAATAGTAGGGACAGGCTCCATGAGAAGAACATGGGCCTTTATGTTATTGTACTGATCATTGAGGCCATGTAAAACCTGCATGACTTGATCCTCTCTTTTTCTTTGGGCAATAACAGAAAAACCATTACAAGTTCATACATGATCAGGTCTAAAATTATCTAATTCATCCCAGATAACCCTAAGTTTTGTGAAATAATCAGTAACAGAAAGATCACCTTGATTGAGAAGATGCCTCCATTTGAAGGTCAGAAATGCGAGACAAATCACCTCATGAGAAGCGAGCTTTAAGGTCATTCCAAACATTTAGTGTCTTATTCATCCATATGATGCTTTCACGTATGGGAACAGAAACCGAATGCACAAGCCAAGACGCCACCATGTTATTGCAAAGCATTCAAGACGAGAAGGAGGGATCCGATTCAGAGGGTTGAGGTATCACACCTTTGATAAACTCTACCTTGTTCTTTGCACTTAACGTTGTGGTAACTGAACGGCTCCAAGAGTGGTAATTTGTCAAATCAAGAACTGAAGATACGAGAGGAGTCGCAGGGTTTTCACTCGGTGCAAGTATAAGAAGTTGTGAGCGAGATTGTCACTTTGAATGGGATTTTTATACTAGTTAGGGTTAAGGTTTTTGCTTCTATCAGGATTTTTTTGTAGCCATTGAAACCAAAGCTTCAAAACTGCAAAAGAAAAACTCGTTAGTCAAAAAAGGAGAAAAAGATCGAAAAAATTGTGGAAGTACAAAATATCAAGAATGAAGAAGGAATTAGAGTGCGCGCAACAAAGCTCTTCACGATGAAGAGCTTTGATACCATATTACAAAATATCAGTGGCAATTACAGAAAAAAGGGAAAGAAATCTTTAGTGATTATGAAAGAAGCAAAGAAGCGGAGAAGAATAGAGAAGAGAAGAGAAAGAACACTTGTATGAAAAGCAAAATATTATTCAATGAGTAATTAGAAAGAGTAAAGTTGTGTCTTATATACATGGGGTGCAAAAGTAAAAGCTAACTAGCCTATGAATAAAAACTTATTAAAGACCCAACAGATTTCAACAGAAAAATAAAAACATAATATTTTATCAGTTTAGAATAAGTATGTGCTTAGTAAACATTCATTCACGAAAATACATATATTTGTGAACGAATACATTGTTGTGGAGAGATTTTTTGGGTTTCTTGAAAAAAATACAACAAAAAAATCAAAGCTTATCGGGTTCTAACTTCTGAAGCTCGAAGTCTCCCTCTAAGCTCTACAGCTCAAACTCCCTCTCCATGGAAACAAACGTGCACACTGATATTCACTTACCCACTGAAAGTCGATTCCTATATCACAAAGACCATGGCTAAATTTGGGACAGGTTCAACAAGAACAGGTTTAGGCGGGATAACTTCTTCAGTGCTAATTTAGGTTACAGGATTTGGAAATTTGAAGAAATTGGATGCAAAGTGAAAATGTCTCATTTTAGGGGAAATTGAAAACTCATTAGCGGTCGTGGGTCGCTAAAAATCTATTAAACTCAGTGGTTAATTTGGTGGCAGAAATTTACAATTTCATTTAGCGACCAAATGAAAATCAATCGCTGAAAAATAATCATATTCGGTTCCTAATTTGGTCGTGGATATCACTATTTTTATTTTATTCAATATAGTGTTGACCTATTTTGACAAGTGTACTGAGTTAGAAGTAATAAATTTTCCTAAGGATGGATATCGAACCCACAAAGTCCATAATTCAATCAACAAAATAATTTATTAAAATAGTATGATTTTGAATGTCAAATTAATTACTTTTTTGTATTTTAAATCTCAATTTGCTGCTAATTGAATATTATAAGATTTTATTTGAATATTTAAAAAATCTTGGTTAAATATCTCAATGTTTTTCTTAAAATAATTTAAAATATCAATTAAGTGCAAATTTATGTTTTTAAAACATACAGGGATATTTAATCTCAACCATATATTTTAATAATTATAAATACTAATTAAACATTACAAGAATATCAACAATTGCACCCGTTATATATAACTCCTAAAGTCCACTAACCTACTTTAATTCGGAGTAAAACTAAAATAATTAACAAAACTGAATATGTTAAAATTAATGTGATTTACTCTATACTAACTTTATTTAATTTTAATATTTATATTTATTTAAATTATTACTCTAATTTATTTTTAATATTTTTAAATTAGTATTAATTAAATTGATACTAATTTAATTAAATTTTAATATTTATTTTGTCAAGGCTA
This sequence comes from Phaseolus vulgaris, assembly GCF_000499845.2. Taxonomy (NCBI): domain Eukaryota; kingdom Viridiplantae; phylum Streptophyta; class Magnoliopsida; order Fabales; family Fabaceae; genus Phaseolus; species Phaseolus vulgaris. Next base: position 12,459,510 of record NC_023754.2, on the reverse strand, counting down.
ATATAATATATTTTAATGTTATTTAAATTAATATTGGTAAACGGATGTTAAGTATTTGTTTAATATTTATCAAAGTTAATATTATTTTATTTGATATTAATTTTATTTTATTTAATATTTATATTTAATTAAATTATTTATATTTACTCTAATTTACTTTTAGTATTTATTTAAATGAGCCATAGATTATATTTTTAATATTTGTTAAAGTTGGAATTGATGTATTATGTTAGCGTGATTTATATTTAATTATTAAAGTTAGTATGAAATTAATTTTATTTTGTTTTAATAATTATATTGATTTAAATTAGTTTTAGTTTAGATGGTAGTCTAATTTACTTCCAAAATTTATTTAAAGTATCAATTAAATAGATATTAATATAATTTATTTTAAATTTTTATTAAATTAACAAATCATAATCTTATTACTTTTAATATTTATATTTATTAAATTAATATTGACTTTTTTAATATTAATTTTATTTATTTTAATATTTATTTAAATTCAAAAAATTTAAATCGATATTAATGTATTTTTTAATATTTATTTTAGTTAATGTTATTATAATTTGTGCCTTTGAGTGATTTAAAATAAACATATTTTTTCTGTACAAAGTGGAAGTTCCTCTCACACTTAGAATGAAGTTTCTTTCTTAACAAGAGTTATTTTTTATTTTTAATTTAATCTTCTTTTCCAATTAGAAGTCACACATCAACATGTGTTAGTGCAATATACTAGTTTGTTACAACGTGAGTTTAGTTGATACAACTTAGAATCTATTTAGTCATCACTACATAAAGTTTTTTTTTGGCTGATAATACTTAGTTGATACTAATGAAATAATGTGCTGATTTTAAATTCTATTGTATATGGACATAAAATCTTGGAAAATAAATAATGACTAAAAACACAACTAAAATATATGGATGAATTGGTTTAAAATTTCTAAAGATTTTAAAATATCTTCTTAAAATTATTGTTGATGTGGTTAATTAAGTATAGCAATAAATGATTATCAGGAAGAAAAGAATTTAAGATAATATGAGCAAAATAAGTTAGAAAGATATTAGGTGATTACTTGTGAAATTGTATGTGAATTCTAAATTTAGTTTAATCAATTATAAACTTAACATAATTAATTATTATATTTAAAAATATAGAAAATCACTTTTAAAATATGTAAATTTGCTCAAAATTATCTTTAAAAAATAATTTATGTTTTACATTTTAATTCTACTAAGATTAAAATAATGAGCAATGGTGAGAAGAACCTTTAAAGAAGTAATTATCGTCATATCAATAGGTTATGTGTTGATAACAAATCTAACACTATTAATTAACATCAAAAAATCTTTTAAAATATATTTAAATTCCAATGACAAATTTATTTTCTTAAAACATGCATATATATTTAATCTCAGTTGTATATATCTATCTCCAAGTTTTTTTCCATCATATTTGCTCACTACAACACATATAATGTGTGAATATTTATAATTTTTTATTCAAATTATTGAAAATTGCAAAATAAAAGAGAATCACGAAAATTTCCTGAGAATCGTATAACATCCATATTCTATCTATATCTCTACATTTATATATATATATAGTCTTCCAAGATTATTTTCTTTGTGAACCCTAATTTTCTATTCCATTTTTTTAAATTATTATTTTTTTCTTATTCTCCACCCATCTTTTTTCACCAATTCTGATTCCAACCTACCAATGCTTATACGGAAAAAAAGCAATGTATAAAAAGAAAAGCAATGTTGAAAGGTAAAAATATCTTCAGAAAGCCCTTCATATAATTGCTACTTTTTCTACAAAGTGTTTCTATCATATCATGATGTATGTCATATTAATGGTTTTGTACCTATCTCCTTTTCCAGTACACAACCCCTTCCCCACCCTCAACTAAAATCAAGATCAAATCCATGCAAAATCTAAACTTCATTCTTCTTAAACATAATTCTTCCCCAAAATTGCTAATAATTGCCACAGAATGAGGCAAAACTGTACAAATCTAGCTGATGTGGTAGCTGCAGCAGCTGAGGCAGAGGGGTTCCTGGGCACAGGTACTGAACCAAAAACATTTGCACCACTTGTGTTTGTTGTGTTCAACACTGATGAACTGATACTGCAATTTCAAGCATCAGATATGTTTTAAGATTTGTCACAATTTGTTGTTACAAAAAGAGAAAGAAAGATAGTTAAAAGATTGTCACCTAGTGGATGCATATTGACATGTTCCAGTACCTGCAATGCAACACATTTATTAATTAATAAGTGTTTATAATCAACCAAGTTTTTATACCGAGATTAAAACTACTTAGTTTCTCAAAATTAGAAAAAATATAAAGGATCAAAAACAGAATTACTCCAAAATTAAAAACATAATCAAACCTAAATTTTACTTATGTGCTGAAGTCCTGAGTCCTAAGTATTAGACATCATTTTAACTGAAGGGTCCTTACTAAAGTACACACATAATGTTTTGAAAAACAAACTGTGATAAATAGGATTCATTGCTTTAGATATTGAGAAGATGTAGGAGGCTTTTGAGATACTTTTTGTAATAAAGTAAGAAAAAGAAAAAAGCTAGAGTTCTGGCATCACCCAGTGGCACTTTTTTAGTTCCTATGTATTTCCCCAAGGCACTTTGGAAGTGTATTCAAAGATGCAGTAAAATATTTCCAAAAAAGATGATGCAGGAAAAGCTTTTTTTATTTTTCTGCTGTCTGGGCAGAATGGAACCCAAGAATCCACCAGAGATAGTTCTGATCACACCAATCAGAGGCAATGTGCCTGTGTTTCACTTTGGTTAGAGCAGTAACAGTGCCAGTGTTCTTGACTTGTTGCACACTTTGATTTGTCTCTTATTCTTAAATTAATACTCACCTACCCCAAATTTTTATCATAATATTAAACTTCTATCTAGCTAGGGAAAACAAACTCTATATTCACATAATTATAGCAAGGTCACTTTATTTATATTTATTATCATCTCTTCAGGAAATAACAAAATTAACATTTTGTTGTGTTCATCTTTTTCTATATAAATCATTAAAATAAACAACTAAAATTGAGGATTCAATATGTTTTGTGAAAGTGTGTCTTATTAGAATATAAAGACTATAAGGAAATAATATTTAAAGACCAAAAACTCTTATCTCAAAATCATAACAGGATAAAAATAATTGTAATTATCTGTGAAAACAGGAAGTGAAAACAAAATTTATATCCTCAAATCAAACCAAACATGTCTAATATTCTTCTAAGAAGTGGTCTCTTAACTCTTAAACATCACACTGAGAATAACACTTAGAATCATAACTAGAAGCCTTACTTGGATTAGTGCTAGTGATGACAGCAACTCCACCAAAATTGCAGCTATTAGGAACAGGGTTCTTCTGATAATACTTATTGAAGGAATAAGAAGCATGGTCTTTAACAGAATTTGGGAAGTAACAGCTTCCGCCAGGTTGAATTGCAGAACAATCAGTGCCACCATATCCACAAGCATAGTCCAATGCAACTTGCAAGGCTCTCTGTGAGGCAGTAGGGCTTGCAGTGCACCAGCTTGCACCTGAGGAATAAATTGGGGAGTTATTTGGTGTGGTAGGAGTGGTGATTGGGAGGGTGGAGGCTGGAGAGGCTGTATCAGGGTTGGAATTGGGATTCAGGATTGGAGATGTTGAAGTGATGGGAACTAAGTTGGGAATTGTAGTGATTGGTGTGGTGATGTCCCTTTGAGTGGTGGACTTTGAGGCTGTAAATTCTAGTTGTTTTTCTTCATCATGCCTTAGTACATTCACATGTCTTAGTGCTTCCTTCTGTGTCCTACTTGAACCTGTATTTCAAATAACAATGACAAGGTTATTTATGAAGATGATGATGATTATTATACTATTTTATCACTGTAAGCATGTGATTGTGCATTTGTAATGGTGTAACCTTTCTTTAGTTCTTAATTAACTCACTATAGAATTTTAGGCACTTTCTTTAGGGAGTAACAGTGCTAACTGGATTCAAATTGTTCCTATAGCATTCAACTTAGGATCAAACCAAAACAGTACTTATATTCAAAATTTTGCATAATTGCATGTAAACTAATTATTAGGTCCCTATCCTGTTATTAGAGTGGATCTAGAGAGGGCACTAGAGACAAGTAGGGTATCTTTTGCATAGAGACATGAGCCAAAAAAAGTTGGACCCTTGCATCTTTTCAGGAAACGGTATAACTGGAGAGAGATTGAATACAATACAACAACTCCATGTGATACTGCAATATCAACAGAAATACAGAAAAGGCAGCTATTTCAACAGTATAATCATTGTTATTTAAAAAATCATTGATAAAAAAAAGTGGTGAAATGGTGGTAACCTATACAGTGCAACATAAAGAGCATGATAGAGGGGAAAATAAATTTGGAAAAGATAATTGCACCCAACTGATCCAACATGTATATCTAATAAACTTGAACAACAACAAAAGTTGCAAGAAAAAGGACTAAAGCTATAGAAATCCCAAACTCAGGTGCAGGAAATGCATTCAATTCAAAAACATTATCCAAGTGGTCCAAAGAATCTAGGACTAAAAGAGAAAAGCAGAAAATAATCCGCCATAAAGATAAAGAACACAAAAGGAAGCAGTTCAAAACAGAAGAAAAATGAGAAACATAGATAGTGAACAGAGAGGAACATTATCTTAAAGCAGAAGCAACTTATAGCTTTATATTAGATATCCATAGAATAGAAGAATAATAGAGTGGAAGGAGCCACATGAACAAAAGGGGAGAAGCAGAAATAGACCAAAGAAAGACAAATGAAAACTAAATTACCTGAACAAAGGAAATGACCAAGTACAAGAAGTAGCACATAGTAACTCACACTTCTTTCCATCTTGACTCTTGTTGTTCTTTTGCTGCTTTGGTACTTGTTCCTTCTCCTCTTGTTCCTTCTTCTTCAATGTGGCTCCCAAATAACACTTCTTCTTCCCTTGAAACAGCTAGAGAGAAATGAAGATATCATAAACTAGAGATGGTGAGTGGTCTCTAGGAAAAAGGTGTTTTGAGGGCTATTCATGTGAATGAAAACATAGACATATATTTATAGAGCATGTGAAGAAGTGTGAGAGACAAGGTAGGAGAAGATTTGAGAAAGGAGAGGTGGAGTGTAAGAAGGTGCAAACAAGAGAAGGAGGGAAAATGTGGGGCAGAGGGTTGAAAAGAAAGTAAAGAAAAGAAAGTAAAGAAAAGAAAGAATGGAATTGTTTGGAGTTTTTAGGGTGAGTGTGTGAGATGATTAGTGATCCCTGTAATGATGGTGCTGATGAGAGTTGCTACCTTTCTCTGTTCTATGCTTTTCTTTTTACTGTTTTATAGGACTTATTATCATTCATAGTATTTATTATTCTTCTTCATCACTTTCTTTTTCTTTTTCTTTTTCATTCCCTTTATTCTTTCCTCAATATAAAACTTCCTCCAATATGTCAAAAACTTGGCACTCTTCTTCATGATTAACCAATAATATGATGCATAAATTAAATATATAATTGTATGTGCCTTTAGTTATGCAAGGATTTAAATTGCAAGTGGTGTTTTTCTTTCTTTTTTTTTGCAATTGGGGGCATAGAGTGTATAAACATCTGCTATTTCTATAACTATCATTCTATTATTGTTTTGTCTTCACTCACTTAAATAATTCAAAATTTTAAATCAAATCAATTAAATTAATTCCAATTTTTAATCTAATCTAATTTAACTCTACCAAATCAAATAAATTTGATAATAATTAACTCGAATATCAGATTTATAATTTATCAATCTAATAACTCCAAATTAAATTAATGGAAAATTTTAATATTTAATTATTATGTATTGAATTTTATAATAGAACCATGTATTTATTTTATATTTTTTCTCAATTATTAGTTTATAGAAGTAAATTATATCACAATATGACTTTTACATCTTTTAATGACAAGATTATATTTATTTATTTATTGACAAAGCAATATATTTTTTAAATAAAATTTTTCACATTAAAAAATTGTTTTTATTAATTCAAACCAAATCAATCTGTTTTTATAAATTAGTTTGATTTTAAAAGTACATAAAATTTTCGAACAAATTTAGAGAAATTCAAACTAATAAAATTTATTAGTTGAGGTTTTATTCTAAACAGGATAGGTAAAAAAAAAATTAAATGTGTTGTGATTTTTATTGCAACTTTAGTGTATTCCTCAATAAATAAATAAAAATAATCAGTGCTTTAATGAATCTGATTAGATAACATCTATAAATAAGCTGTGTTTGATCCTTGTAGCTAAGATGCTTCAAAATTTAATCAAAATCATTGCTTTTATTATTTTGTTTGTGCTAACCATCTTTTAAAAAAAATCACTTTTAAGTGATTCCATGTTTGTTGTGACCATAAGAATGCAGTCTTTTTCATGTAACATGTGACTATTTGTTCCTCTGATAAGACAGATCTCTTTGAACTTTTTTTTATGAATGAATCAATTTTTTGAACTGACCCAAGTGTGTAAATGTGAAATACTCACCCAAAGATCTTAAATTTAAGATTTTGGATTATAATAATAAAAAAATATTAAAATGTGAATCTTGTAAAAAAAATAGTATTTAAACAAAAAAAATTAAAAAAACTTAAATTTAACATGACTTAATAGAGTAAAAAAATAAGTAAAATAAGAATATATATATATATATAACTTAGTTGAGAACAGTTCATAATGAATCCTCACCACACAAACTTACACACATGGATCATGTTATACCTAGAACAAAGTGCCAAGATTATTTGCAATTATTTTTGCATGCTTCACTTTAGTAAATGGGATTTACATTATTTAAGCTAAAAAAATGTCCTCTTTAATTTTAATGAAGGTTGATAAACTAAATAAGTACACAAAATCTATTTTATCAATAACATAAATTAAAATTTATATACAAATATTTATTTTGATTAGTTTTTGTTTAACATGGTCTTTGTCTTGTAATATATATATGAATTAATTTGGATTGAAATTGAATTGATTTTGAGGTGAAAGTTGACCCTAAAGGTGACCATCCAAAGATCTTTTCCTAATATGCACTTTAGTCCAATTGAATGAGAAAGACATGGCTAAGGGGATAAGATAATCATGGCCTCATCCTAGTTCTTAATAAAGGCACTTCTTGAACTTTCCTCCATAAATATAAAAATTGTGTTAATGTTGGTAAAGATGAGAGAAAAAGTGTAGTTATTATAGGACTATGATCATATGATCCAAAGCTATTCTTATATACTTATTTCATATAATTCTAAAATCAGTATTGATTAGATGCATATAAGTGTATCTAGATAATAGAAGTTTGATTTTATGATTATACTATGAAAATTAGTTTATTGAAAAAACTCATTTAGAAGTTAAAGATATTGAAAAATTAGCCTTATGAGTAAAATCAGCATAAGCCTGTTTATTGAGTGAGATTATTGACATTATTATATATTTATTTATGTTCTTTAATTTAAAATTTAGATAGTTAAACTCTCTCTTTTTTTCCTTAAATTGAGCTTTTCTTTAGATATAGGTCACAAATGATATGTTCGTTCACTTTTCCTCATTTAAATTTACTTCTTTCATATATGGTATGAAATGTCCCAAATATATTACAAATTAATACATAAATACCATTATTTTATTTTCACAAAATAAAAAATAAAATGTGATAGAATAATTTGAAAAATTAAATAAAAGATAAAAATGGAAACATATTGAAATAATTTATTTTTTTTGGTAAATGAATTAAAATTTAAAAACGATACACTGAAAAAGGCAAGGAACCACGTAATGATTAGTTTTCTTTTCTTGTTTATTTCTATAAAATAATAGTATAAGATCAATTTATGTTCTGTAAGGATGATTTTAAAAAGAAAAAAAAATTATAAATTAGGTTTAATATATAAATTAGAATTTTAATTATTTGCTAATTTATGTTCTATTTTTTTTCTTTTTTTAAATTATGTGACTTTTTTTTTCATAAGAGAACACAATTTATAATAACCTTAAGGATAATTTAATATGATTAATTTTTTTTTAGTAAGTTTTTTTCAACAAATTTTAAGTTTTTCGTTTTTAAGTGTCATTTGGACAAGGTTTTACACCTACTTGTGAAATCTAAGTTGATATTGATAAAAATTATTGAGTCTCAAAATTATTGGTTAAGAGAATAGAAGAAGATGAAGTCTTATGAAATACAATTTTACATTTGAAGAGTAGAATATTATGATTTTTTTTTCTTAGTCTTCTGCAAATTGTATACTTGTGCATTCTTTCCATGTAATTGTATGATTTGATAGAGGTATATGTGGACTAATTTTGGGTTTCACTTGTACCTCAATTTGGACTTAAAAATTCAGTCAAAAATCCTACGGAACATAGTCAATTTTGTCCAAGAAGAGAACATGAAGCTTGAAGTCTCACTTCACCTAGAATAGGCCGAAAATAGTGTAATTTGGGACACTTGTGCATGAAGGGAGTGGTGCTCCAAAATTTTTAGTCCCACATTCTCTAAATCATGAAGTTCACGAAGCTTATGCAAAGGGCTTATAATCACAAATCGTTTCAATTCACAATCACATTCATGTTCAATCATCAATATTTTCACTCGTACTCTTGCTTTTGAAAAACTACTATCAAACATGTTGGAATACATCTTCAACTCCTTTATTCTTGGTGGTACATTGCAACTACTACATCACACTTTGTGATCAAGTTATTAATGAAGTAGGATATTCCTTTTTCTTAATGAGTCTAATGCTTAATACATGTCTCTTTATGGTCAGGATACTTCCTACGTATCATCACTACAACATCCATAATAAGGCAACAACATTCAAAAAGGAAAATAACACCCAAAAAATCCATACAAGTAGCATACATAGTTTTTTATTAATTTCATCACATTTTTTCATACATATCACATACATAAATATTACAGCCCTAAATACATATAAATATATATATATATATATATATAAACTCATCATAAAAATCTTGTTTAAACAACTAATTTTTTCTTAAACAAAAATCAGTCATGGAAAATAGGTTTATTCTCTGCCTTGTCCTCATTTGAGTGATAACACTTTCCCTTGAGCAACAAGTTCTTGCTTGAGCGAGATAATAATATAAAAGAGGTATTGTGAAAAACTTTTGAAAAAAAAATCAAAATCAATGTTTGATAAAAATGACCAGACGAATTTTTAACTTGACAAACACATAATCAAGGGGTTTTTGTAAGAGTAACATTTGATGAAGACACTTAGACACAAATTTAAGTTGACAAATATACTTTGTAAAACTCGTTTTAGCAAAACTCTCCTTCTCATGTTAGTTGTAGATCAATAATATGTAATTCAAATATATTAAGGTAGAGAAATTTACACTAGATGTTTTTACATTGGTTTGTCTGAAAACCCATATTATGTATAGTTCTTGATCAACATGATCAAGTTTAACTAGTTGACTAGTGCTACAAAGTACAAGGTGAACATTATTTGGACCGCAACCATTCTTAACTAACAACTAAGTATTATTTGGAATGCGGCCACACCTATTTAAGACTAAGTATTCTTTAGACTATAATCATTTTTTACCAAGACAAAGTATTTTTTGGAACATGTCACTCCTTGATAAGATTGAGTATTATTTGAAATAAAACCATTCATAACAAAGATCGAGTAATGTTTGGAACACAATCATTCCTGACTAAGACCAAGTATTATTTGTAACACAACTACTTCTAGCTAAACAACTTTGTTTTACAAAGAAGTATGATATCAAAGATCATAGGGTTTGTTCACTAAAAGAGAGATAACATCTTAAAACGAATACAAATGAAGTTCACTATTCTAATTATTCTTAATTTCTATTGAAAACAAATAGTGTTCTTGCTCACAAAATAAGGTTTAAGGGTTACTTAAAGTTACTAGAGTTTTAAAAGCATTATTGTCATCGTTAACCTTTCTTTTTCAAAGATATCTTTTATACATAGAAATGGAAGGAAAGATCCATTTCAAATCTTTTGGAGTTGTTATGAGGTCTTGAAAAGTTGTTCTTATTCATCTTTTGTTTGTATACGTTCAAGCTTGGAGATGCATTAAATGATCTTCATGAAGCATTAAATGCATATATCTATTTACACAACTTTTTGATACATGACATGACTTATCTGACCTCGGTCAAATAAACTTTTCCCAAATTGGAGTAGAGCAAAGGATTATGCATGGTTCATAGTCTTTTCAGAGCTAATGTACTAGCTTTTCAAAAAAGTTGGTGTAGAGCAACTTGAGGCGCATTCTTCATGAGATCTTGAAGTAGACACATCTTTATAAGATCCTCTTATGAGAATAGAAAAGAAGAATATTATCTCCATACATAAAATAAGCATTTTTAAGTATTCAACATATACCATGAAATGCATCGAAATACGAATTTTTATTGCCTATCCAAGCAAAAGTTTATCAGAAAAATATATATATATATATATATATATATATAAACAAGATGTCATGCGTTTGTTCGTCAAACGAAGAACTCGCGTTTGTCGAAATAAGATACTTATAAAATCATGTTGCATTGTAAACCACTTAATCAAAATCAAATAGGGTTTTAGAAATTCACCCTAACAATCTCCCCTTTTTTATGGTGTTTAAAAAAATAAAGTTTAAACATGCATAATTTTCAAAAATCAAATCATCAAATCAAGCTTTCATAAATATTTTTTCATGTAGCATAGAGTAGAAGAAACTAAATAAATATTGTCTTCACCTTCGACTTCTTCTTCTTGTTAGCTTCCTCATCAATTGACATCATTTGTTAAGCTCTAACTTCTCCATCTATTCTCCCCCTTAACCCTTCCTCGTTTTATCTTTTTTTCCATATATTTTCTTTTAGGGGCTTTATCCTTCTATCCCTTAAGAATTATCTTCTCTTTCTTCTTCTTATTCATATCTCCAATGTTTTCTTTTTTAATTTTATTCTTATCTTTCTCCCCTTAAAGATCATCAAAAGATGATCTTAGTCCAATAGAGGATAACTTGTACTACTTTTCCATCAAAGCAGTTCATGGAAGATGTTTTCTTTGGTTTGATTTTTTTTATGTAACACATTAAGTGTGTCTGATGACTAAGAATGCACAGACTCAATAAAAATTGTAATACTGCACAAACAAGCATGTCGCCTTATCAGGTGTCATCAACAAAATCTACCATATTTGTATTAGCTTTAATGAAATTAAAATTGTGCTTCCATATGATTTTTCCTTTGCGTCTAATTCTTTGAGAATATATGATGACTTTGCTACCTCTGATGTCCTTGTTACGTCTGAAACTTTAATACATAAATCTACACAAGAAAAATTTTCTAATTCTAATAGTATCCTATTAGTTTGTACATCTGAACGCTACCTTACCTTTGTCATGTTACTTTAGGTCTTAGAACATAGAATTTATGCTTGTCATGTCTGACGAGCATCCACTATTTAGGAACAAACTTCGCCATTGGCCTTTTCTCGTATAACACATCTACAATAGGAATTATGAAATCTTTTCTTACTTGAATCTTTTTGGGTCCGTTAGTTCTTATTATGTCATTTACTTTTTCATCTGCCACTTCATGCTTACAACTATTGTGACAAGTACTTTTAACATATTTCTTAACATGGTTCTTAATTTTAGGTCATAGCCGAGGTCAGACTTGTCATATGTATGTATAACGTTAGAAAAGAGAAGATTTAAAGATTTAGAGCTCACATGAAATTTTGAAAAAACGTGTTTGCAACATGTTAATCCTTCAAGACATTTCTTCTTCTCTGAATCTGAAACATGAGTTTGTTCTAGGCACACCATTTTATTTTCAGTAGATAAATGATTCTCCTTTAGCTTTGCATTTTCAAATGATAAAGTTTTAAATCTTTGTTTTAATTTCAAATATTACTCGTGAGATTTAATTACAGATTTTCATAAGATCTTTGTAAGAAAGATCATTATTATCATCTTCATCAGATGATGAATGTGCTGAGTCAGATGGTGTTTCAAAAAGAAAGATTAAGGTTAGAAGTTACCTTATCCTCTATTTCTGCCATGAGACATAGATTTGCATGCTTCACGTTTGACCTGGAGTCCAAACTTGAGTCTGAGTCTTTCCGAATAGCCATCAAACTCTTCTTCTTAAATTTTGGTTTCTCTTGAACTTGGATCACTCTTTCTTCATGTTTTTTTGTCGTATCCATTCATAGCATATGACCTCTTCATAATATTGTTCCTTCCTCTTATTGCCTTGATCTTTTTGTTTCATCATTTGCTTAAACTTTCTTAACATTTGAGATATTTTTTTATCAATTGAGTTTTTCGACTTAACCTCAAACGCATCATTCTCTTCCCCTAGAGTTTTTTAAAGTTGTAGCATCCTTGCGTATGAACTGAGTTTGTTGTAAGGCAGATCTTATGCGTAATTTGTCATACGATGTTAAGGTCTCCTTCTAAGCTCAATCTTGGAGAGGCACCTTATGAGCTCTCAAGATTCCACGCAGTTCATCCCATGTGAGATTTAACTATGATTGGAATGTGAAATATGAGAAATAGATGGTTTATTTGAGAATTTTAAACTTGTTAAAATGTGTATAATGATAAACTTTTGTTCTGAACTAGTTTTAGAAGATTATGCATAATTTCAAGTTCCAAAATTCATTCATAAAATGGAATTTCACTTAGAGTGCCAAGATTACTCTTAGACTTAAATTTGCTTATTGGATTACAATGCACTCAACAAAATCTTTCCAAATTCATTTAGCATATTGAAATTTGTCTAACAAATTTAAACTCTAAAAGGAATTAGATGAAAATTATGATTTAATCCAATAAACGAATTTCCTTGTTCCTTAACCATATTGTTAATTGAAAATATTAAATAATATTTGTGAATATGCATGATAAAATGAATATGAAAACCCATTATAATATGATTTAAATGATGTATAATATAATGTTATGGAATTGAATGAATTTATTTTAATTTAAATAGAATTGTTATGGATGATGATTCTAGTTGATACTTACGATGGTATGTGAACACTGTATTATGTAGATGTGCATATATTTAACATGGATATCCTAGTTTCATTTGGTATTTAAATTGTGTAGATTAAAACTTTAAGTGGTGAAAAGCTAAAAGAGTTCATTGCATATTTGGAACACATGCATGTATCTAAACAGTGAATGTCTTAAATGTACCATCACTTAGGAAGTCCAAGATACAAACATATAGCTTAAAATAACCATGTGTTATTCTATGATAGACAGATCTTTCAAAAGTTATCAATAAATATTATTTATAAAAATATCCTTTTATGTATGTAGATCCATTGTTAACTATAAAAAAAAACTTATGTTCGTATTTGGTATATGGTAAATGGTTGTGCAAGTCCAATAGTTGAACTTGAAAGAGAACTGGATAAAAATTTGTTATTACCTTTTGGGATGAATGTATATACGTTATGTATTCCTTTTTTATTCTCTTAAATTTTGTAAACTCTTTTCTCGGATATCTTACCATATACGTATAGAGTTTCTCTTTTAAGTACAAGTTTTAATTATTTGATTTTTCTATTATTAAGGGAACATTTATGATTACAAAACAATGGTAACTACAAAAGAATTTTTCTTTTTACCTTTTAATTTTATATTTATGCACAAGATTATTTCTAACTATTTTTTTATGTTTGAGTACATAATATTTAAAGTTTTTTTTATGTAATTTCAACAAATCTTGTAAATTAGGATTTTTGTGTTATTTTGACTTATTATATTTGAAAATATTTTTTCCATATAGTTAGTTATACTATATTTTTTTTACATAGTATTCAAACATAGTAAAAAGGGAGTTTCTACATCTTATATTAAAAAATCTATATTAATTATTGTGGTTAATTGATGTAGAAAGGGTTTGCATTTGATTTTTTCAAAACATATTTAGTCAATAAATAGACAAGCCTGAAAAGTATTGAAACTTCTTTAGAAAGTTACATATTCTTTATTTTAAAAATAAACTAATTTTAGTTAACTAAAGAAATCTGTAATTTTAGAAGAAGAAAAAAAACAATGGTCCAATTATGAAGGATAAAACGTGATTTTAGTGAAGAATGTGGGTAAAATGTTGAGTGAAAAGAAGAAAGTTTTGCATAGAGTTTGGATGGCAAGAATGATGAGAAGGAAGTGGTTAAAGCACTTCCGAGACTGCGGGTTGAGGAGATACTGCAGTGGTCAGCACCAAACACCTTTCGGCCACATAGAAGCTTGAGTAGCTGCATTACGACAACAAACTTATTACAATCTAAAAATAATGATTAGCTTTTAGAATGGGGTTAGGGAATAGTGTAATAACCATCCCCACCTAAAATTATTGTTTAATTTTGTGTTAATCTCGATGCCTAACTCAACACTTTCTTAACCTCGTGTTGATTTTCTCCCACAACAGATATCTAATGTCATAATTGCTCCACTTCACGCCTTCCTTCTCATCATCATGTTTTGGGGGTCCCCATTCCCATGGAATATATGTATAAAACTGCTAATTAGCTTATGCTTGCAGCTTCAGAAAACTATTTTGCTGGGTTGAAAACGTATATTAAATAAACCTTCCCTAAGAAAAGGGTGCCCAAGTACTACACAGTAAAATTAAGGGAAAATCAGGACTACGGAAGACATGTTATGAAGGTATGTACAAATTGAATTAACGCTCAAGCATCTGAATGAAAATACCATAAAAATAATTCACCTAAACCTACAAGAATAATTTCTTGCAAAAACAGATAAGATAAAAACATGCAGAAGGGAGTTAGTTGTTGTGCTGCCAAAATTGATGCAACTGCTTGGATGACAAATCTTGAAAACCACCTGGGTGCTGAAGATCTTCGAAAACCCGTGGCTGAGAATGATTAAGGTTAGAATATCCAGGACTTGCATACTGTAACAAGGAAGCCTGATTTGGGTGCCCCTGAAGGTTAGGCTGGGTTCTCTCTGGGATCATCGAAGATCTTGACTCAGACCCATAGTCCCAGTGAGAAAAACTACCATGCTGCTTAAAAAAATGACAAAAAACCATTAACCTAAATGATGAAATTATATAACAGATTTGTAATAGTGTGGATTATGTCAAGGACAATTATCAGACTTCGGGAATAATTCTTACGTTAAAAATCAGTTTTTGAAAAAGTTAATATAAAATCAATTTTACAAATTAGTTTATACTCATGTTAATATTTGTTTATGAAAAACTTTCTTTTTCTTCAAGTGTTGTTTATCGAAAAATTGATTCAAATAAATCCTAGTCAAGGATATCACACTTTGGGAGAATAACCCATCCATCAGACGTTAAGAACAATTGAATGTCACTTTTTAATTTTCTGGGACTAGATTTGCAGATGAAGCATGCACAGATCCACAATAGCTAACTTTACATGTCATTATCCTCATAATACGAACGAACTATAGTAAAACAAAACTTTGTATGAAAAAGATTATTCTTCAACAGAAAAAAACTACAACATACCTGATGGATAGAGCTTAGGTTATGTCCACCACTATACTGAGAAGATAAAGTGTCGTTAAAGTTATTTGAAGGTATCATATGAGAAGGAGATGGATTAGCCAGAAAGCTTTCAGAACTATAAACGGAAGAGCCAAGATTTCCATAACCAAATGCATCTCTGGCAATGGCACGGGGAGGCAATCTATTTGTAAGGAATTCATTTCTATTTTGCAGAAGGTTATACTTCATGTCTGCCGGAGATGGATTATATGCAGTGTTGCCTGAAAATGCTTGCTGAGAGGGCAGGGAATGATATCCTTTCTTGTCAAACAATTGATGAAAATGTGTTGAGGACTGCACTGTAGGATCCTGGGGAAGTGCAGATCTCATAGGTAGAGAAAAGGCACCTGGCTCACTGACCTGCAAGGTTCAACAACTGTCAAGTATTATCAATGACAGTTTTTAGAGCACTGATTTGGAACCTTTAGACTTTAGGTAAATGATATTATTGCACTTTCTTTCACTGTTAACTGTAATTCTTTTGGCATTTAATATCTACCTTAAAACTACACAGTAAGTTATACACGGTTATATGTAAAAACAATTATCATAGGATTTTACTGGATAGGGTATCTAACTATCATAATGAACTTGTTACCAGGTTTTAAGCCTAAGTATCGAAACAGATTGACAGTTAACATAGTATTCGGATTAATAAGAAATATCGAAACAAACTTTGGGGATCATTAACTTCTGAGCAATCTAAACAAAAACATCTTTATAGACTTGAACCATCTCTTTTTGGTTATTCTTCAACCAACAATGTTCTCGAGATATTAACATCATTAAATCACTATTCCTACCAAAGAATATCAGTTCCATGAAGTTATTAGCATATGGCCACACGCAAAAATACATAAAATCAAATAACAGATGAGCATGATGTGTACAGATGAATACTCTACCTTGGACGTGGAGATGACAGGATTGCTTATAAAAGACACTGCATTGTTATGTCTTGCAGGTTGTGATTGTGACATGAGAAATGCCAACAAATCACCAGGTATTGAATTTGGGTCAGCATACTGCATAAAGGTAAAAAAACCAAATATCAAAATTATATACTATATATATAACACTTGAAATTTTAAAAGTAAGCATTTATAAGTATACAGCTATTAAATAATAGAATCATATAGGTCATCTGAACGGATATATTTCATGTAGAAAGCCCATCAATATCAATAAGAAAACCAAAATAAAGAACTCAAGTTGGAAAGGCTTCAGTGTCACCTCACCTGTTCTCTTGGAAAAGTAAAATGGTTTCCACTCCCCAAGCCTGGCTGCTTCAGAGGCAGTGACGTATTCACCCAATGTGATTTTAGGAAAAGAGGGTCTGATACAGATGCTGTGAAGTTGTGTTCATGCTCAAGAGTTTCCTGAGGAATAATATGGTTCACAGGCCATTGCTTAGGAGATGAAAGGAAGTCACTGTTTTTATCACCTGCTCCTCTTCTAGGAACATCAAATCTAAGCTGCTTATCACCATAGTCTACAGAACTAATAGAGGCATAATAAAAATAAAATGAGTTGTGCCATAGACAAAACAGACTATATATCAAAAAATAGAAAATGGAAAAAAAATTGCCTTTCATCCAGGAACTGAGCTGAAGAATCATTTACAGCTGCAGACTTCACTTCCATGCCATTTTTAGAAAGATGATTGGAAGTAAGAACCACAGATGCAGAATTACTGCCGCTATTGTATGTACCAAAACTCAAATGTGAACAGTCAGCACTCAAGGCTTGTAAATGAATTGGAATAACCACTGCAGGGTCATCTTCAAATGTTGGCACTTTGGATTCTCCTATACTTAATCGCTGGAAAATTGAAGCAGAAGATGACACATCTACAAAGACATCACCAGTAAATTTATTTGAATAATCTTAATACAATAGCAGCAAACCATTACTAGCCCTTGATAAAAAAAAACGGTGAAAAACTAATTAATATTTCATGAGATAACGTTTTCCCATGTATTGAGAATAATAAAGCAGCATATCCAAATATTAGTTTCATTCTCCCTTCTATAGATTCTGATTCAAGGACAACACAACTTCCTAGCAAACTTAAGAGTTTGTACAGAAGTGAAGAAAAGGAATTATAATCATCATCATTAAAACATTCACTGTTCAAATTTCAGGGGCATGATCTACTGTACAATCCAATTCATCACTAATTAACAACAAATGACAATACAAAGGTGGTTTAATTTTTAGGTTCCAACACCAACATCACAGTCATAAGGAAAGATATGTGAACACCCAGTTAAACACTGAATAGTTTGTTATAAAACTATCCCTTCCAAATTCCAATCCTCCAAAAATGAAAAAGTCGATCATCAAACGGAAACGACCAAACCCTCTCACTAATGCAGTCACCTACATGAATCAAAATGCAACTATGCCACCACTAGGTTCTATAAAAGCCAAAATATTTGTCATACTATTGAAAACAGAGTAATTGAGCTGAAACCATGTGTTTCTGAAACAGCAAGAGTGTTTTATTTATATTGAGAAAATGAAATTAATAAAATAAATAGAGGAGATTTGAACAATAATAAATAAAAACACTTCTACTAATATATTATATATTAATATACATATATAATCTAGATATTCCTTATTTTTATAATTATAACAACATCAATAAACCGATTTAGGGTAAGGCCTTTCAAGTGGTTTCTCAAAAAGTTAATTTCAGTCTCTCTACACCTGTTTTTAATCTGACTACATAGAAAGAAGCAAAAACACATCAAAATTGTAATTGTGCCTTTACACATTTCAGATACTCCTACCTGTAGTCTACAAATTTTATACTTGTAAGTTGTATTCTCAAATAGAGATTAAACCATTCACTTAGTCCCCAATGAGGAAACTACAAGTTTTATTCCCTTAACATGTATAAAAGTTAAACTTGGGCCCTTAGTGCTAACACCGGAAAGAGAAAAGGCTTTCTGCAGTGTAAAACCACTACAAGGTCTTTCTGGCTATGATAAACTCCAACAAAAAACTGTTCAGTGACTAAATTATAGATTTCTCATGTAGGAACTTAAACTTATTGTTAACAGCAATATGGACCAAATGAATAGTCTAACCTTGTTATACATTCCCACAAATATGAGAATAATGAAGAGTTACCTTCATGATGCTCATAAGAACTCCGGCGATCAGGGGAAAGAGTATTCCCAAAGTTAGAATTGGAATGAGATTGTAGTCCATTATTGCTGCTCAAAAGAGTATTTTTGCTAGATGTAGAAGCAGATTCAGTTTCTTCAGAAACAACGTGATCAGAAGCAACATCCCTCCATGAAACTGGGGCTACATCTAAGTCACTATTCCTGTGTGAACATATTGCAGTTACATGCATGATAGGATTCTCAAGTAGCCCATTAGAATTTGAAGCATACATGTTTGGTGCCTGTGAATTTCTAGCAATTGGATGCTCAATTACAGGCCATTCATCATGAAAACCTTGTTGCTCAGAATGATTTTGACAAGGAAGACCTAAGCTTGACTCCAAATTTCCACATGCAGAAACTCCTGAGGTATTACAGTTGTTAACAACATCTTGTGATGATGTTCTACCCATTCTTACAATGTCTGCCATTGAAAGACGTCCTTTTTTCACTCCTGTAGTGGAGGGTTGAGGTCCTGAAGAGGCTAGGGCAAAATCTGATACAGAATGTCTTGTCATTGAGGACTGTCTTCCATTATCAGTACTGAAACAATCACTGCATTAAATTTAAAAATAAAACATATGGAGAGTAGTTAGAAATTTTATTTAGAAAAATAATCATTTACAGCAACATTCTAATCCAAGTCTATCAATATGTCATTAAAAGGCAGGCACATAAAAACAAATATTTTCACCTTATCCAATCCTTACAAATAAAGATACTGCAATGGCAGTAAGAGCTAACACATTTGATATAAATCCTTAGGCATCAAAGCCACTGAAATTATTCACATGATTGCTATAGGTGGAGAAATAAATACTTGAGACTTAACAAGGTGAATTGAAAACAAGATAAAGGGAAGGCAAAGTCTTAGCCATAAAACATGATAACAAGAGTTTGATGGACAGGATTCCCTCCAATAGCATAGGCTAAAACGCAAGAGAAGGGCAAAAATTATACCACCTATGCATCATAGTCAATTTCATACATTGAAGCTGGCTATTGCACTATAACAACATGGCCCAGCACCACTAAAGTTGGAGCAGTCTATTCGCACCTGTTGCAGCCACTTTTGTACCAAAAATAGTGGGTGTTTTAGGTAAACAATCTTGTAATTTCCCCCACCACCTTTGTTGAATCAAAGGATTCAAATGAAACCCTTGTTTTCACACTCTAATTTGTACAGATCTCTTTAGATGAACCACCCATCATTCTTTGTTCTCTGTTCCCACTACTTCAACGTTTTGTAGTATCTGGCAACCTATTTCTTTCAATGTGACAGTGATCATTTCTCTGTTTGAGACTCTTCTGGCCAATCTTTTGCTTTGTTCTCTGTTCTCTTTTGAATTATCAAGAATTTTTTATTTCGAGCATTTACATATGGACAACGTTAATTATTTAATTTGTATATCAAAACTTCAAACCAGCAACCATCTCACAATCCATAATAACAACTTTTTGGTCAGCCGCTCTAGGTCACTCTTTGGATTCATAACTATGATTTTCTTTAGTTGATAGTCTAAGGTAAACAAAGCATTGAAAATAGTAAATAATGTCAAAGTAGATGATACACTTGTGTTATAAATAGGTTGTAGAGAAAGAAACTCAATATTAGAAAACTTTAAACATAACTCAACAAAAATGGCTTGTAAGATGAGGTTTGAACTCATTTATATAGTATAATTTGGTTAAATATCTTAGGGGTGTTCATTGGATCAAGTTACCTGGTTACCCAACTCAACCAAATCCAACCTAATTAGATCGGATTAAGTTTCATTAATAATTGAGTCTGACTAAACCCAATCCAAACTAACCCATTAAGTCAAATCAAGTTCTTGTAATCTATCATACTAGAGTCAATGCACTGACACAATCATAGACTTTGTTTCAAGTATGGGGGAAATTGTGCCCAATCCAAATTTGTCCAAATGGCTAACCATCATCACCAAAGCAGACAAACACACCTATTATTAATGACATACCCAGCAAATGATGATGACATGCTATGCCACACCCTCAACTATGTGCACTAGCTTGAACGCGCACCATCAAAGCCGAAGAAGAGTTGCCCAGCTACCCCATACCCCTAATATGAACATTTGGATCCATTCCCCAAACCCATTGAGAAGGAAGGTAGTTTGAAAAGGCCCATGTGCAATGAATTTATGAATCCCGTTTGAACTCACAAAGGGCATTATGAATGCCTCATGATGCCTTTTGGATTGGTGAACATCGTTGCCACCTTCCAACCCACCGAGAATGTAGTCTTCTAGCCTCTTCATCAATTTGTGTTTGTCTTTCATTATGACATCTTTGTCTTTAGTCATCTTTCAAGCCTCTTTAAATTTTCAAGTCTCTTCTCCATCAATTTATGTCTATCTTTCTTATGACATCTAGGTCTCCAGTCCATATTATCCCACCTATTTGTCTCACATCAAAGAAGTTCTCCCTATTTTAGCTCAACATTCCCAAGTGCTTGTTTGGTCTGACTTCTATTGATTACCTTGACCATGTTATTTCAAAAGAGGTGTACAAATGGATCCTCCAAAGGTAGAGCTTTCACAGTGTTGAAGCAATGCCTATCCACTCTTCTGGTATTGGCCATACCTGTCCACCCTTCTGGTATTGGCCTTACCTGATTTCTTCGAAGAATTTGTGATCAAATTTGATGCATCAAATTGTAGAATTAGTGTTTTTCTAATTCAAAACCATTAACCAATTCCTTATTACAGCAAGGCCTTATCACCCAAGACACATGCCAACTCGGTCTACGAATAACAAATAATGGCCTTATCTCTATCTATCCAACATTGGCACCATTATCGGTTGGGACACTACTTTAAGGACTACACTAACTATAGCAGCCTGCATCTTTTGTTGTAGCAATGCGTCAACAATAATAACCAACAATGTTGGTTGTTGAAGCTTATGGGATTTCAATTCGAAATTGTTTATAAGTTCGGGCTCAAGAACAAAAGCTGCAAATGCACTCTCAAGACAAGGGAGTTCTCAAAAGTTTTGTACTTTATCAATTAGCCCCCAGTGATAAGATTTTCCAACCATCTACTCTTAGCTCCAACAAGACAACGAGCTTAGTAAGGTGTTAGTCCCACTTCACTATAATTCAACATTAATTCCATATTATATTCAACGCGATGGGATTTTGTTTATCAAGGGATGTGTGGTACTATCTCATACGTCTTCACTTATTCCCACACTCCTTAATGAATTCCATTACTCTATCATTGGTGGGCATTCAAATTTTACCAAGACTTATAAGTGTCATGCAACCAACTTTTATCGGAAGGCTATGAATAGTCATATTTTGGCCTACATTCGTCATTGTGAGGTCTACCAATGCAGTAACTATCAAGTACTATCTCCAGTGGACTTGTTTCAGCAACTCCTTATACAATCCCTTAATTTTTAGCAACTTCAAGTGTGAGCTGTGTTCTACCTCCAATGTACTTCTCTAAAAATGAATACAACAGAGGTGATGAATAGGTTTCTAGAAATGTACTTTAAGTTGTTTTGCCTCAAACACATCCTTTTATCATTCACTTCTTACCAGGGGAAACACAAATTGCTTCCATTTTGGTTGATCAAGACAACACTCATCAACTCAAGTTCCATCTTCGTTGTGCTTGGCGATCAACGAAGAAGGTCACAAATATACACCTCTAAGTTGTCACTTACAACATTGGAGAATTGGCTTTTGCAAAGTTGTGTCCCCACCAACAACAAACCATAACTCTTTGCATTAATCCCAAACTCTCCCGACGCACTTTGGACCTTTCCAAATTATGGCGCATGTTGGCAAGGTGGCCTACAAACTCAAGCACCAAGATTTAGCACAAGTGTAGTTGGTCTTCCATGTCTAACAACTCAAGTGATCCCTTACATCTAGCACTTAAGTAGCCAATTTACCCCCTAGTTTGACTCTAAAGACCTTTGATGCTCCCTACCTGCAATTGTGTTAGCCACTCGTACAGGGCAAGGTTGCTAGCAGCTTTGATAGGGGCAAGTTTTGTGGAGGTCACAACCCATTAAAGAGGCCACTTGGGGGCTTGATTCCTCCATTCTTGACAAATTTCCACGCTTAGCCTTTAGTAGAAGGCTAATCTATTAGGGGCAAGTATTGTTAGGAAACAACAACCAAATAAAAATAAGTCCATGTTGGTTTATTCTCATAGACCCAAGTGTGGTAAGTAGTAACACTTGCTTAGTCAAATTGGGAAGGGGTATTGAGCTAATTGTTGAGGTTGTTAGGAAGATCAATGCATGTGTGCTTCTGCTATAGGGGGACCATTTGATTGTAGAATCATCATAGACGATTGTCATTGAAAAAAGGAGGCAGAGAGTGTTCTCTCTTGCTTGGGAGGGCTTGGGCTCTAGTCACATTTACCTCTCATTTCTTCTCTATTTTCTATTATTTTCCTTTCCCAGTCAGCACCTCTGATACATGTGCATATCAAATATCCTTTCCAATACACCAATTTGGAAGAAAAAAAGTATCCAAAGGAAAGAAAAAAATGGATAGAACAATCAATCATAGGCTAAAATCATCAAAGTCGCTATCAAAACAACACATGGATTCCCTGGAATAAACTGGGAATGACATCAAGCCACGCTCTATCAACAGTAACCATCTGAATTTATATAAGCTACCAAATTGCACGAGAAAACTCACCTTTTAGTACTTTTCATTACATTGTGAGTTGCAGGAGCCATAACTGAAGCACTAGCACATACTGACCCACCCTCCCCCTTGCCATTAGCTTTATAATGCTCTGACATTAAGTTACACATATTTGACAAGGTAAGGCAATGCAATAGTAAAAAACCACGTCAATATACTAGCTGCGTGTACCAGAAATTGCATGATGTTCCGCAATCAGAGAAGATACCGTTATAAGTCACATGTGTTAATCCACTTTGCACAACACTGCAATCACTGCTACTGCTAGTTTTGCCTCCGCGACTCAACCCTACATTCTTACCCCTAGCCCTTGAATTGAAGGCCCCCTTCATTTGAAGAGAAAAGAAGTTTAAAAAGAAAACAGATTATTCATCCTGTAATCGGTTCAGCCCTATCTCAATGTCATGAACAATGTCATACGAGGAATACCTCTTTTTTCCTCTCTCGTTTACTTTTCACCTCATGAAATGTATCTGCAGTTTAAGTATTAAAACTTCCAGGTGTAAATATATATAAATCATGCCAACAATTCATAGATCATAACACTCAGAGTAAGATTTTTAAGCCACCACTCTAGATATAACAATTATTACAAAAGCCAATTATTTTAATCATATGAGAATTCAGAATTAGATGGCAAGGCACTTGATAAGCATTCATAATGTCAATGCAAACATTAGATTCAAATAAACAAACAAGATGCAGGATTGTCACTCATGGAAAATACCTGTGTTCTCTATCAAAAAATAAATAAAAACTAACAATTTAATTTCCATTGAACCATCCGTGCAAATATTTTAGTTCTGTAACCATATGAACTAAAACTCCTAGGATAGTCATTATGAAAGCGCCGACACATTCTAATTAGATTCATAAACAAATAATGCAGATAAATCATAATACACAAAATGAAGTCAGAAATCACTTTTTGAAGACTTTTCTTTCTTTCAATCTTCTGAAATGGCGTATGAAAACATCAATCTCTGCAGAATCATAACATAAACTTAAAATATAAAAGGAAGCAAACACTTTCTCATCTTCATCAATTCTTCATGCAACAGAACAGCTGAGAAGGATAAAAAAACAAGACGTTCCAAACAACAACAACAACGAAAGCAGGCAAGGGAACACACAGTAGCCAAAGAGCAAAACCTTGAGAGAGAAGCTTCTCAACCGCGCGGTTAACGTCCATATCACATTCCTCTAGCACAGCGTAGATCTCATGCTCCGTGCAGTCCACAATCTCCTTCACGCTCCGCACCACCTTCTCCGCCGCCGCCGGCACGGCGCTCTCCGCTGCAACGTGTTCTCCGCCGCCGTTCATGTTTCTTCTACCTCCGCAAATTTTGTGGCAGTTTCTATCCCTTTATGCGAGGATACTCCGATCAAACAAACAAACCTTTTCGCACACACAACCTTTTTCAACTTCTCGCGCTTCGGCTTTATATATATAGCGGTTTTTTTTTTCTATGGCTTGTGGACTGTGGTTGAGTAATCCACACAGTCGTGGGGGCACACACTCTTGGCACGGGCTGTGATGTTTGGGCTCTCACAGTCCATGCTCGTTCAAGCATCTTTCGCCACGTGTTTCCACTGTGATTTGGTTGATGCTAGAAGAGTCTTCTGAGATTAGATTCTTAATTTTTAGATTATTCTTATTCTTATTCCTTCATATCTTAAATAAAGTTTTTCTACTTTTAAAATTTAAATTTTTATATTCTCTAAATAATAGTTTTGTCATTTATAAAATGAATTCATTTATAAGTTTTTTTTCTTACATGTTTTTATTAGTTTAATACAAATTTTAATAATTGTTTTTTAATTATAAATATTTATTATTATGGTAAAAAAATAAAAGCACCATCTGTTTCATTCTAATCTAAACGGGCTCATATCTGCAAGTTTGCAAACTTACAAACAATCCATATAAATTTTAAAAAAATTGAAACAAAATTTCAGTAAAATCTTTTATAATTTTTTAATTTACAATTTAATTAAAAAACTGAATGATTTATTATCTGCTATAAGTAAATGAAAAATATATTATTCAAAAATATTAAAATAAAATATTTATTTCTACTTGTAAAAATATAATATTAATAGAAAAAATAAAAAAATATATTCAATTATAGATTTATTTGGATAAGTGAACTTAAATGTTTAGTCCACCAAGACGCTAACAACTTTATAATCCATCCACATAATAATTATTCCTTGCTTTTTCATTCTTTAAATAGAATATTTTAGATAAAAACATGAGTTATATTATTATAAGTATAGACATGTAAAAAATTGTTATATAAATAATAAATAATTTGTAACATAAGATCTTTAATGGTGGCTGTTAAAAGATACTACACTTGATTTTTCAAAATTATAATAACTATATAACTTAATTCAAAAATTAAGAGAAAAAAATGTAAATTTATTTTAAATAAAATAAAATATTTTAATTTAAATAATTCACGTTTATATATCCAGGATTTTTATGAAAATAAAAATAATTAATACAATTAAAAGTTTCATATAACTATTACAATAAAATAATTATCTAAACATAAAAAAAAAGTTAAATTTGTAAAAAAGAAATAGAAAAAATCAATTATAAAATAATTTATTTTTTATAATTGATATAATTTTATAAGAAAAATACTTTCAATTTTTCATCACCATCGTTTATTAAAGATATTTTTTTTATTATTATAAAGATTAAAAAGTTAATTAATAAATATAAAGATAGATAGTGAAAGAATAGTTAGAAAAGTCACTGTGAATGGTTATAGATTTACAACATAAAATATTTTAAAAATTAATTATTTATATTAATTAACAAAATTTGATTTTATAAAATATTTATTTATTAATTAAGCTATTTTTCTCTAAAGAACTAAACTCTTCCTTTTAACATAAAATGCATCTTAGAAATTCAAAAATTAATAATTAATATTTAATAAAAACAACTATTTGTCTTGTTTATTTATTAATATAAGAAAAAATTAAGCTGTGTCAAAAATAATATTAATAACTATATGGAATATAATACTTGGTATTGGTTGATATTAATCTTTCTTTCTTTCTTGAAAATAAGGATTCCATCTTTAGTAGAAGTGAGAGGTAAGTAAAATTTCATTAAATTTTCAATTTATTTTTGTAGTAATTAACAAAATATCTTTACACATGTTTTTAATACAGTTCTATACTGTAATTGGATAAAAAAATTTGCATTAAATTACTTTAATACTTAACTGATTTAGTAATAAGTGGAATAAACATATATTATACTAAATTAAGCTATCCAATGTGTAAATCAATTGCCTAAAATTATGTCATGGTAGCCAGAGATATTTAATTTAACTGAATAAAAATATAATTTTGTTAAAGTTTTAAGAACAAAATTTATTTTTTGTTATTTAAACTAGTTTCAAGATATTTGATGCGATATTTGAATCTTATAATATTAAAACAAACAAATAGCTCTAATGTTATATTTAACACAAGTTATAGTTGCTTAATTATACAATTCAGGTTTAATTATATTTTTAATTTCTGGATTAAAAGTAATTTTTTATTTTCTTTCCTTAAATTAAAATAAGTTTTTCTAATTTTTTTTTTTTGGTTAGCCAATACTTTTTTTAGGTTTTTTACTTTAAAGCTTAGAAAATTTATTTTCAATCTTTTAAATTTAATATTTGAGGACTAAAACTATATTTAAAAATAAATTTTAAATTTGAGGATCAAAACTACCTTAAATATCAGTTAAAAACACAATTAAACCTAAATTTTACTACCAATATTCATAGCAAAATTGTGGTAATTAGATTATAGTGAATTATATATTTTTGAAATTGATCTAATGTTGATTGACTTATAACTTGGTGATTTGACTTTGAAATGGTGTTGATAAAATAATATGAAAAATATTGGTTTCAATTATTTTAGGATGTGATTCCCATGGATAGGTGATGACTTGTATGGCTGTGCATGGATGATCATATTATTTGAGGATAGAGAACTAATGGTTAAATATTCACGCATTTCTGATAAAGATATATTTAAATAATTATTAAGAATTGAGTGAAGTAATAGAATTTCACATTATTTTTTAAAACAAAAATAAAGGTAATTTTTTCCACTTTATGAATTTGAACCAAAGTAATTAGTAAATAACTGAAGTAATTAGTAAATAAGTATTTTTAAATATATACAAAGATTTGATGTAAAAAATATAAATAAATTTCATTAAAAATGTATATTATATGGATTTAATTATTTTTTTACCTTGGATATTTTCAATTGAAACCCTATTAAAAAATTGAGTATTTATATACTAATAAATTGTATTTTCGTTTAAGTATTTTAGTGTTTGATATTACAATCAATGTAAGAATGAAGTTGTTATTTTCATCTTCATGTCTTTGTCTTACCAGTTAAAGTGTCTCTTCTCTCCAATGTTTTTTTAACTTGTGGGTCAATTAAGTTTATCAACAAATTGTAGACAATTAGAAATAAAAGATATAAATTCATTAGAAGTTAAAGATGACAAGAAAAAAATAATAATAATAGTCTCGTCATTTCCTTAATAACAAAAGATCAAATACTTAAACAAAAATAAATAAATAAATTATTTAACTATTTAATAGAATGATTTTGTAATAGAAACTTAATTAAAATTATATAATTTTATAAGATACTTAAAATTTAATTAAGTTATTTATATTAATAAAAAATATAGTTTTGTAAATTTTGAACGCGATATACATTTTTTTTCTATTCAATTTACTTATATAGCAATTTTTTAATTTTTTATAAGGTATTATTTATTATTTTTACATTTTTTTCTATTTAAAATCTCCTATAATACAAGATGCATTAATTATCTCAAAAAAGTAAAAGATGTAAAATCACTAATAATAATAATATCATTAACAATATCTTATTTATTTAAATAGAATTAACATATGGAAATTTTGCATGTTTTTTTTATAAATAATTGCATGCATTTCCTAATGGTTTTGTTTGGTTATGTATTCATTTGTCTTTTTTTATGGTTTTTTATTGGAAAATATATTGTTTTGATGGGAGCTTAAGGATTTATGAGCAAAGTGAAAAATTTGAACACCATTGGGAACATGAAAATCATGTGGAGAATTATGGAATGATTAAAGGGTGGAAACTAAACTAGTGATTTTTTAAGGAAAATGGACACGAGTTGGCCACAATGGTTTGGTAGGACACCACAATAGTAACATTGAGCTATAATAGTGTATTTTCTTATCTTAGGTTATTCACAATAATGACATCGAAACACAATAGAGTGTTTTTTTTCCCTATGATTAGTATTCCCAATATGTGGTAAATTTTAGGATTTTGATTGAATGTTTTTAGTTTCAATTACATCTAGACTCAAGTAATTGGTGACTTGAAATTAGGAGTGAAAAAATAATGAATTGGATAAAAAAAATTCATATTATAATTGATTGGATAAAAAAAAACTAGTTACTTTTTTATCTATTAAAAATTTGATTCAATCTAATCTAATTCATTCATTAACAGTTTTACATTAATTATTGTACTGGTCAGATCTCGGTGGTCCGGTCACATTAGTGGGCCACGTAGGTGAGCCTCATGAATAATAATGAGTTATCATCCAGATGTAAGAAGGACCTAAGTCACGAGAGAAGTTCATACATGTGGTGTGTATAGCACGTTCAGGTCTAGCACAAGTAAATAATCCTTGGAGGCGCTAAGGTCCGTAAGGGTTAGGGTTTCCAAGGATAGACTGCATGCATGACACACGAATACTTAGGGCACCTATAGAACAGATGGCCCCGCAACGCTGGTAAATTAATTGGTACCCTGGCAGCCATACTATTAAGATTTTGCACTCCAGAAGAGGCAAGTCATGTGTTGCGGCTACACTAAGCTTGTGCAACGCGTCACATGATGTCTCACCAATAACCCTAATTCCACTAAAGGAAAGATCCTCGTGGGACAGGAAGTTGACCTAGATACAACCTATATAAAAGGGTGGTAAGAACCCTAGACAATGTACGCCGTTTCTAAAACTGAAACTGTTTTACATACTTTACTGTTTCTTAGCTCAGTACTAATTTGATCGTCGGAGTGCAATCAACAGGTAGGGCCCCCTCTGTTTCAACGGAGCCACTCTCGACCACCCAAGGAGAGAGTAGAAACCACCAAGAAATAGGAGGAGCCACCATCTGCCTTTTAAGTCAGCGACGACTGAGTCAACCAGCAAGAACAATTATTATCCTATCTCGATGCTCTTTCTTTTTCTCTTAAAAAAAATCATAGAATAGGCAATAAGTTTCTACAGTGGCAATCAACAACATGTTTCTTTTATTACATAATTAATTTAGTGATTAGCAAGATTAAAAGTTAATAACGGAAGAGTTCTTGCTCAATTAGTTAAGTGACAGAGTGAATACAACATCCTAAAAAATACATGTTAAATTCTTTAGATTAAAAAGTTATAATATGAAGTGAGTTTTAATTCTAATTTAACCTTATAAGATAAGATTTGCACCCACTTATGTATTATGAAAGGTTTTTATTTGTAGTCGATGTGAGATTTTCAATACACTCTTTAATGTTGAGGATAACCAACTCGTGTATGAGACTACATATTAATAGGTGGTCCGATAGCGGGTGAAACGATAAGCCCAATACAAACACTCGTTGGGATAGACTTTAGGTGAATTTGATATCATATTAAGAAATGAACTTTAAACATAACTCAACCTTATATAATCAACTTATAAGATAAGGTTTGCACTCACTTATATACTACAAAATTGACTTATAATATGAAATTTGCTTCCAACAATGATTATGAAGAATACTTACACCAAGAAAAAAGAGCCCTAAACATATCGATTACACCAAGAAGAAGACGCACACTAGAGAGAGGAGCTCGAGATACAAAAGAGATAAAAAGGAACTAGATGTATACACACACATACATATATATATTGATTCACTATTTAACAATCAATTTTCTCAACACTATCATGTCCATTGAGGCAAATACACACAATATTTCATTGGCTAAATCATTAAAGCACACAAATCCATTGGGGGCAATAACCTTAAAAACCTTCCCAAGATACTCATTTAACACTACCAGTTCATAATACAAAATTTATATTTTGGATTGCACAATTTGGAATACAAATTGTAGTATGTATTGCACAATTTAGAATATAAAATTTGTATCATGTATTGCAAAATCTAGAATATAAAATTTGTATTATGGATTGTGCAGTCTATATTGTAAAATTCTATTATAGATTTAAAAATATCTTCCAAAATTATACCATCTTGCATAGTGCATTCTGAATTTGTATAATCTGAAAGATAATTTTAAATCTAGAAATACCTTCTGTTCTCAAACGGAGTTGGGACCTATAAAACTATTGGGATTGCTCCTACTCCTCGGTCTTCACGTAGTCCAAATTCGGATGGTACCTGCATAAGACACTCTCACGCTCAAGTTAGATTTAGTATTCGACACTCGATATTCTGAGTACTGTATAATGATGTACCTGGTTCTTGGAATCTGTGCTATTTATATTATTTTGGTGGGCCTTTATTATTGAGCCACATTAGAGAGCTGAGTCATGTTTAGAGATGTATTACCTAACTCTTGATTGTTGATTAGGCTCACTAACTTTACTTAAGCGTAATTGGCTATGTGGTGTCGGACAATATAATGACCGGGTCCAAGACATGATATTGGTCATGCGGATCCTAGTGGTACACCTTTTGAATTGCACAATCTAGAATGTATCATGATAGACAATGCAATTTAAAATGCGTTTTTTTTAAACATAGTCTGAAATGTACAATTCAGAATATATTTTTGTACCAAAAAAAGTCTTTCATATTACAATTTAAAATATAAAATTTTATAAATTGTATAATTTAGAATATAATTTTGTATTCTAGATTTCACAATGCATAAAATTCCAATTTTTATATTCAGATTCTGAAATTTAGAAAGTCTTCAAATTTCACAATTTAGAATTGAAAAAATGAATGGATTTAGAAGGGCATTATTGGGATTTACAGAATTATATGGTTGCTGGAAGAAATTCCCAACTACACAAAGCAACTCTCATTCGTGCTTTTCAACTTTAGAACTGCTTATTCTTGAATCGAAAACCCACTTTCATGTCTCCATGATGAAGCTAGCATGCTCTCAGCCAAACCTGAGAAGACCCTTTTGTCAAAACAAAATCCCATCGGGCTTTTCATCCACCCTGCTTTGAAGTCAGCTTAAGGGTTTTCATTAAAGGTTGCAGCGTTGTGGAGCATTGAAATCTCAGTGAGTAAATGGTGCCTCGTATTCTCATTACTACACTATCTGCGTCCTTCACACACCACACAACCACCCAATTCCAATTAGGTTCTCTGCTGCTACACAAACACAATGCTTTTCTTTTTATGTTCAAAACATTCACTTCTGATCCGAACAGTCTCAAAGGTGTCACCTTTACCGTGTCTTACCTCATCAACTCATTTGGGTTGTCCCTGGAATTGGCCAGGGAACTCTCCAAGAGAGTGAAATTGAAAACCCCAGATGGTCCAAATGCTGTTATTGACACTCTCAAGAACTATGGATTCTCCAAAGCTCTGGTTGCAAAACTCGTCGAGAAGAATCCCAGGTTGCTTGTTGCAAAGGCAGAGACGACCCTTTTGCCCAAACTCAAGTTCTTCCACTCTATCGGGGTTTCCAACACTGACATGCATAAGATCATGCTCGAAAGCCCCCGTATCTTGGAGAGGAGTCTGGGAAAAATCCTTGTGCCACGATACGAGATTATCAGGAGTATAGTTGGTGATGATCGGAAAGTTGTTAAAGTTTTGACAAGAGCCCCATTTAGCTTCACCGTGTCTGACCTTAGGAAATGCTTGGTTCCAAACATTGAGGTTTTGAGGCAGTCTGGTGTGCCTCAGGGTTCAATTTCTCTGCTGGTGGTCAATTTCCCCCGTGCAACAATGTGGAAGCATTCCAGATTTGTGGAAGTTGTCGAGAGAATTAAGAAATTTGGATTTGACCCTAAGAGAACAAGTTTTGTCATGGCTATCCAAGTGCTTATAACTATGCATAAAGGGGCATGGGAATCGAGATTTGAGATTTATGAGAGGTGGGGCTGGAACAGGGTAATATTTCTTCAAGCGTTTTTGAAGTATCCCAATTTTGTGAAGTTGTCCGACGAGACAGTTACAGAGAAAATGAATTTCCTAGTTAATGATATGGGTTTGTCCTCATTAGAAATTGCCGCATTTCCTCCTATTCTAGCCTACAACTTGGAGAAGAGGATTATCCCTAGATTCTCAGTAATTAAAATCTTGAAATCAAAAGGTTTGCTTAGGAGTAGTTTGAGTTTTAGTTACTATATATGCATGACCGACAATTCCTTTTTGAAGAAATTTGTCATTAGTTTCCAGAAAGATTTGCCTCTCTTACCAGATGTCTATAAAGGATTGATTCATCATGATGATGTAATGTAGTCTTTGAAGGTTTATGCCGGCTTTCACATCTTCTAACTTTTAAATCCTCTATTTCAATGCTAAAGTGAACTTGAGTTTTGTCTGCTTCTGCTTTTTGTGTCGATATAGTAAGTTTTGTTTTACTTAAATAGATGGAGTTTTGGTCGGATTTATAGCATATGGATTTTATAATCAAATATATAAATCTACTTGCGATATTCAACTTAATTATCTTGACTGTGTATCTGTTTTTCAATTTCTGTCAAATCAAATTGCATTTAGTTATACTACTTTTACCATTCTTTAATAAATGAATTCTGTTTAGTTGTCTTCCAAGCCCAAGCTTACATCCCTTCAACGTGAAATTTGTCTCTATATGTTGTTAGTGCATACTGCATAATATTATATGAAGTCATGGATACGTGTAGTTTTGAATTTTTCTAAACTTCTGGTTATCTTTGTTATTGAGGCTTATTAGTTATTGCAAATTACAAATAATGTTAGTAGTCAGAGTAGTGATTCTTTAATGAAGATATCAAAGAACAATGTGCTCAGGGGTTCATTAGCATTGACTGTTGTTAGGAAAGATCGGGTGTTGTGCTCTCTCTCATTGAATTAAGCTTTTGGCTTATAGACAAATGTTATAGCAGATGTTAAGGGTACAACTTTGTTTCCTTAAATTTTTTCAGAGCTGCTTGTAGTTTAAAGGGTTGCACCATTTACAAGTATTATGGACTGGGATGTTTAACCTATTGAAACCTAAAGTTGAAGCGGACCTATTAATGCAAAAAACCTCTGTATGTGTGTGAAATGAATAGTATACTCGATGTTGTTCCTATATATTAAACTTCGATCCTTTGCTAAGGCTATTGTTTTCTATTGTCCTTTATACAGAACTAATTTTTTGTACTTATAATTTTCGTGATTGTCTTTTGGCGTTGGTCTTTCCAACAAGAATTGAAAAGATTGAAATGGAAAAAGATAATGAGGTATTGCTTGCTAATCAGATTTTACTGGAGGAACTTTCATGTTTACTCAAATATGCTTTTATAAGTCATATTCTCACTCTAATGCTTTTTATACAATTCTTGCAGTTTATATATTTGTCACTTGATTTTATAAATACTAGATTGTATAATTTGAAATACATTTTCAGATTACACAATTTGTAAATGATTTGTAAATGCGTTCTGAATCTGAAAATATTCTCAGATTGTGCAATCTTCATTATCACATTAAAGTGGTTGCACATCATATTGAAGTGGTGAATGAAGAATTCCTGATGAAGTTAAGGAATCAAAAGCATTTGAAGTATCTTAGGCTTTCAGGGATATCAAGAATATCTGAGCTGCCTCCCTCTATTTTTTAGTTTCTGTTCAAGGCCTGTCACAATCTAGAAACACTGCTGGATGATATTGCGTCATTGAGAAAGTTCAGACATTTTGATTTGTCACTGCTATTGTTCAAGAGAATGACAAAGGGGTTTAAGAAGTTGACTGATCATCGGGTACTCAAGGGATTTGTAATAGGTAGTTCTGAGAAGACTCATTGTAGAATATCAAATCTTGCAAAATTTGCAATTGGGGCTCTGGTCCAAGATGGACTGTTTGAAAGCTTGAGAGAGTTGTCAAAACTTGATCACCTCAAAATATCATGGGGTGTGTCTGACATAAGGTACAATGATATTCAGATCATTTTGCTTTCAAGTTTGTAAAAGTTGCAAATTTCAGAATGATTGAAGCCTACCCAGATGCTCCAAGGATTGAAGGAGCTGAACATAACAGGAGGAAAACTCAAAAGTACGAATCATGGAGTAACTAAGGTGTGTGGGAATCCACATGTTTCGCATTGGTTAGTTTTTGGGAGTTTCTTGTTTTTTCAGCATAGGTTTTAGCCTAGTCCTCTTCCTATGTTTGTTTGTATCTTTTTTGTTTTGTTTTATGTTATCTTTCATGTGATGAGATATGATTGTAGAGAAAGTTAAAAAGTATGTCTGTCATAAAATGCTCCGATTGTCTTTGCTATCTAAAGAGCACTGCTATTTACATGATTGTAGTTACAAATGTTTTTGTATGTCTAAATTTAGAATGTCCACAAGGGAGAATGAAGACAAACTTAAAAGAAAATGGTCGTTCATCTATGGAACTAGACTTGTGTTTAAAACACGTGTTAGTGCATATTTCTATCTCCCAATTAAAATGGTAATGAAATACTATGATTATTTTGGTTAACAGAATGCTGGATATTACAAAGGCAAATGCACAAATTGATATGAAAACTGAAGATTACTGTGCAAAGTAGCAATCAATTAGAATCTTGTGATTTTTTGTTGTGTGCAGCTAGAACTAAGATATATTATTATTTCTTTTAAAACTGAATTTTGATGCATCAGTGAGACATGAAGGTACAGGGTTTGGCTTGATTGTTTGTGATAATTATTTATGGACTACCATTGCCTGCTGCCTGCTGCTACATGCTTAATGGCCTGCTGCTACATGCTTAATTTCTGCAGACACGTTTAACTCCAAAGGTAGCTGAAAATAATGGATAGAATACATAACATATACTATCTAAAAATGTATAAAAGATCTTAAAACATAGTAAATATATAATTGTAATTGTACAAATCCAAATTAAATTAATAGTTCTTTGACATTGTCAAAATAAAAAATTATAAATTATTATCAGGAAAGTATCATAGAGTAACACAAATTGAAACATCGGTGCATCATAGATGACTATTTAGCTTTAAGTTCTGATTTTCAATTCCTTACTTTTACTTTTCATTTTAAGAATCATAGGCTCTAATATTATTTATGATGTTATCTTAAAACCAATTGACATTAATCAAAGTTATCCAATAGATATATAAGTCACTCTTAGAACTGAAGCTGGCCAGGTAAGATTTCCTAACATTTGAGTACTTTATGAATATAAGTTTATGATGTGTTTTGTTGGTTTATAATATGTTGTTGGTTTTCAATGCTTGGTGGGTCTTGAGGGGGTGCCTCTATGTAGCTTCCTAGTAGTGGTAGTGATGATATTGTATTGAGAATAGACTTTGAAATGCTTGCTTTTGCAAATCTTGTGCTTAAACTAGTTATTTTAATATATGTGATGGATCATTTTGCTTTACAACGGAGACGAATAATATATAGTGTTGTTGTTACGACTAGGAAATTGTTGAGGGGAAAATTGCTTGTTCTGTGACTAAGGTCAAAATGGGTGAAGCTATAATTGAATATTGATATTTGGATTGCTACACTATAATGTAAAACTATAATTTTTGGCTTAGTAGTAAGTTAGTAGCATATACCCAAACATGATAATGTTACTTTCAACCACATAAACATTATGCAAAACATTTAATGTTTAAAACAAAACTCTACCACATTTAAATAAAAACCTGACAGGTTTCATAAAAGCATTAGTTTTTCTTCATGTATGAGACTGTGTTTATAAGCTTTCGGAAAGAGATTATGATCCCGTTAATAATACCGTTAAATTTAGTGATATAAATATTACCCAAAATAAGTATGATTGAAATACATTAACTTTCTTAGAATTAAAAAAGAGAGTAAAAAGTTACCTATTTTTTTTAAAAAAATTTCAGACACTCTTTACAAGTTTTGCAAATTATGAACCCTTTAATAGTAGTATAGATCAAGTAAGATAAATACTAATTAAATCCTTAAACTGATAGTAATAATTTTAATTTTTATTATATTAATTAAATTACAAGTCAATAATAAGGTGGATTGGTTCGTATATTCTATAAAAAAATTCACCATATTTTAATAAGACAACAATAATAATATTTTTGTAGCTAAGATAAGGTGGTACAAAAAGAAAAAAGGTCCTATACAGAAAATAAGTAACATTAACACAACACAAAGATGCAATAATATGGTGGTATTGTGGTCAGTTCATTATGTCTCTACTCCTATTAAACAAAATATAATATGAATGAACATCGCTCTAATGAATTGAAAATTAGGTTTTCACAAGGAGATTTATCTAGAATTTTTTACCTTCCATTGGAAGTTGCTTCTTTAAAAGAAGGAGATTTATCTGTTACTGAATTTTTTACTAAACGAAGAATTATTTGGGATGAATTGGAAAATTTTAGACCAAATCCTATATGCATCTGTGCAACCAAGTGTTTGTGTTTTGTTGCCTCTGTTATTAGCCAAAGAAAATGTGAGGATTAGACCATTTGTTTGTTACAGAGGTTGAATGATCAATACCATAACATAAGGTCACATGGTTCTCCTTATGAAACCTATACCACCCATAACCAAGATTTTTTCTCTCATGACACAACAAGAGCGCCAAATGGCTAGCAATTTTCTGATCACCAGTGTTAGTAGAGTAAATTCTAATTGTAATCTTGTTCCTGATGTTTGTACCTTTTATGGAAAAAAAATGGTCATACTGAAAATACTTGCATTCACAAAATTGGTTTTCCTAATCAAGAAAACAAAACTTATAAATTTGGCAATGGCAACAATAGGAAATTGTATATTCACTGTAATAAAACTGGTCATACGGTTGATACTTGTTACAAAATGCATGGTTACCCCCCTTGGTACAAGTTTTACAATTGTAAAACTAGTGTAAATAATATTAGGGTATCTAATGATGTTTTTTCTAAGCAATGCAAGAAGGAATATGAAAATGGGGATTTTCGCCTCACTGCACAACAATATCAGGCTTTTCCTTATATTCTCAAGCAAAACACCAATGGAAACTTTGCCAATCAAGTGCAAGTGAACTAGGTGGGCTTCTTCATTGTGGATTCCACACATAAAGTGGCTAAGCAATCTTCAACCAATAATGTTTACACCTTAAATAAATTATAAAATACTAAAAATTATTGGATTTTAGATTCGGGGGCCACGGATCATGTATGCATTTCCTCATCTGAATTTGCTTCTTATAAGAGTATTAAACCTATTCAAATTAGTATGCCCAATGGTAACCATGTGTTCTCAAATTTTAATGGAACCATTGTTTTTAATAACAAATTGTATCTAACTGTTGTTTTGTATATACCTCACTTTGCCTTTAACTTCATATCTACTTCAAAACTTAGTCTTAATCTAAACTACAATTTGATATTTTCTTCTACTCAGTGTATGATACATGACAATCAAACCAAAGAGAGGTTTGGTTTAGTTGATGCTAAAGCTGATTTATATATTTTTGAATCTCATAGTTTTAGAAATAATACCACATCTTATGTTGTTCCTTCTTTCAATTGTACTGTTGAGGTTGAGTAAACTCAAGTTGAAGATGATGGTGTGAATGTTGACTTAGTTGAAGGAACAAATTTAAATGATTCAATTCTAGATGCAACTGATTTTGATAATATAGTTTTTGATGATGATGTTAGTGGCGATGAAGATGGTGATGAAGATAATGATGGAGATGATCATGAAGATCTTGGAGATGATTTCTTTAGAGGATTAGATGAATGAAACTTTTAAACTTGATAACATTTGTGTTGTTTTAGTTATTTTGTTGGTGTATGAGTTTGTTTATTTCAATATTATGGAATTGGTATCATGAATTATTATTTTTATATGAAATAGACTCTTACGATTCTACGAGTTGGGTTTACGAGTCGAGTTTACATCCCTCCCACAACGAGTCTGAGTAGACTCTAGAGTTTGATAATCTTGCCAAAGAGTGTTCTAGTAAGATCGACATTAAATTTGGAATTAATCATTAGATGTGTGAGAAGTGCTCCAACAAGATTAACATCTATGTATGAAATTGGCAAAAAAATATGCAAAGTTTTTCTCGATGTTTTGAACTATGTTTCTTTAGCAACACTCTTTATTGATTTTACAACATTTATTTTTTAAGGATATAAGGCGGATGCTAATTTTATGTATATTTAATTTATTTAAATTTTACTATGAATGATAAATCTATAAATATAATAAAAATATTATTATAACATTATATTATATTGTTAAGATTTTGTTTATACGAAAATCAATCTTACATAAAAACGAGCCAACAAAGTGAGTCCCACTTCAATGTTTTTTCAGGTCAAATGTGAGACGGAGTAAAACTGGTCGGGTTAGCCCATTTCTACCGCTAGATAAAACTCCACCGAGAAAACTGGCCTCTACGTAGCACCAAACTACACAAAGCAACTCCCATTCCTTCTTCTCAATTTTAGAACTGCGATTCTTCAGTGCCCCCATTGCCGTTTCAACCAACCTGCTTTGAAGTCAGCTTAAGGGTTTGCATTGAAGGTTGCAACGTTCAAAAGCATACATTTGTGGAACATTGAAATCTGAGTAAGTAAATGGTGCCTCGTGTTCTCATTACAACACTATTTGCGTCCTTCACACACTACAGAAGCACCCAATTCCCACTGGGTTCCCTGCTGCAATACAAACACAATGCTTTTCTTTTTATGTTCAACACGTTCACTTCTAGTGGGAACAGCCTCAAAGGTGACACCTTTACCGTGTCTTACCTCGTTAACTCATGTGGGTTGTCACTTGAATTGGCCAGGGAACTCGCCAAGAGGGTGAATCTGAAAACCCCAGATGGTCCAAATGCTGTTCTTGATACTCTCAAGGACTATGGATTCTCCAAAACTCAGGTTGCAAAACTCGTCGAGAAAAATCCCAGGTTGCTTGCTGCAAAGCTAGAGACGACCCTCTTGCCCAAACTCAAGTTCTTCCACTCTATTGGGGCTTCCAACACTGTCATCCATAAGATCGCGCTTGAAAACCCCTTAATCTTGCTCAGGAGTCTGGAAAACTGCATTGTGCCACGGTACCAGATTATAAGGCGTATAGTTCGTGATGATGGGGAAGTTGTTAGAGTTTTGAGAAATGCCCCACTTGGTTTCACATATTGTGACCTATGGAATGACTTGGTTCCCAACATCGAAATTCTGAGGCAGTCTGGTGTGCCTCAGGGTTCCATCTCTCTGCTGATGGTCAACTTCCCCTCTGCAGCAATGGGGAAGCATTCCAGATTTGTGGAAGTTTTCGAGAGAATTAAGAAAATTGGGTTTGATCATAAGAAAACAAATTTTGTCATGGCTATCCAAGTGCTTTTAACGATGCGCGAAGGAGCATGGGAATCGAAATTTAAGATTTATGAGAGGTGGGGCTGGAACTGGGAAATGGCTCTTCAAGCGTTTGTGAAGTTTCCCAATTTTATGAAGTTATCAGAGGAAACAGTTACGAAAAAAATGACTTTCCTAGTGAAGGATATGGGTTTGCCATCATTAGATATTGCTGCATATCCTCCTATTCTAGCCTACAACTTGGAGAACAGGATTATCCCTAGACTCACAGTAATTAAAATCTTGAAATCAAAAGGTTTACTTAAGAGTAGTTTGAGTTTTGGTTCCTATATGGGCATGACCGAGGAAATATTTTTGAAGAAATTTGTCATTGGTTTCCAGGAAGATTTGCCTTTATTGCCAGATGTCTACAAAGGATTGATTCATCATGATGATGTATTGTAGTCTTTGAAGGTTTATGCTGGCTATTTTTCTAACTTTTAACTTCTGTATTTCAATGCTAAAGGGCACTTGAAAGCTTTTGCTTTTTATGTCGATATTGTGAGTTTTGTTTTACTTAAATATAGTTTTGGTCAGATTTACTTACTCTTTGATATTCAATTGAATTATCTTGATTGTGCATCTATTTTTCAATTTCAGGCATATATCAAATTATATTTAGTTGTTGTGCTACTTTTACAATTCTTTAATGAATGAATTCTGTTTAGTTGAGTTACAAACCCAAGCTTATGACTCCCTTCAACTTGAAATTTGTCACTATATCTTGTTAGTGCATAGTGCATACCGTTGTATGAAGTCATGTATACATATAGTTTTGAACTTTTCTCAACTTCTGTTTATCTTTGCTAGTCAGGCTTATTAGTTATTACAAATTACAAATTACAAATGATGTTTGTAGTCAAAGTATTGTTTCTTTAATGATAAGAACAATGTGCTCATGGGTTCAGTAGCATCGAATATTGCTAGGAAAGATCAGGTTTCGTGCTTTCTCTCGTTGAACATTTGCCTTAAAGCCAAAAGTTATAGCAGATTTAAGGGTACAACATTGTTTCCTTAGTACTGTGTTTGGATAAAGAACTTTAAGAGAGTAACTCATTTTTATAGAAAATTTGAAATGTTTTGTCACAAAATATGTTGTTTGGGTCAGAAATTGAAATTTGGGTCCTAAAAAATAAGAATTTAAAATTTTTCATATTCTTTCCTCAACTCGATTTTGGTCCTGATGTTGTCGACTTGACTAAGACTAAGGTATTATTGGCTAGGTCAAGGTCTCACTATCATAATCTCAGCAAATGTTTTTGTAAACATTGGTGAAAGTTTCTTTCAGACTTGACTAAGATCGAATTTATTTCTCAGACTAATGACATATGCAAGGGGAATACTACTTGAGATTTTGAGCTCAATTTGGCTAATTTCATGTTTTGATGTCATGATTTATGATTTCTATACAATATGTTGATTATGGCATGTTTTATGATTTATATATGAAGAAATGTTGGTTACGTAATGTTATAACTAGTTGAGTATGATAGGCATGATGTTGTTGTGGGACTAGGGTACTCATGAAGACCATTTTGCTTCATTATTTTAAATTATGAAGACCATTTTGCCTCATTATTTGCCTCATGAAGACCATTTCAGATTAAACAAGTCATAAAGAAAAACTAAGAGTATCATAGTCAAAAACTTCTATATTTACAATTATGCTTACCATTCTTAATTGAGCATGTTACAGAATCACCGATCTTGGAGTGAAGAGGTATTTTTGGGAATGAAAATGCATTACCCAAAGAAGGAATCTTTCTCTCAGAAAAACACAAAATGACTTGTTGAAAAAAGTTCACATTGGAGAATTGTAATCTTGTTTAAACTCCTTTTACAGTAAATGAAAAGTTGTCCGAGAATGATGGTAATGGGAAAACTGATGTAACTCTATGAAAGTTGGTTGGCTGTTTTTTTTTACTTGACTGCAACTATACCAAAGTTAGTCTAATCATCAAGTTTGGCACACTTTGGTATTGATAAAAGAGAGTTGAGACATATATAAAGTACTATAAATTTGAGTATTTGGTACTGTAGTGATTAGAATGGTTCTATTAATTTTAAAGAACACTACCGGGTATTCTTTTAACTTGACAGTGGAGTGTGACATGGATACAAGACCAAGATTTAGTAACTGATCTTTCGTACTTTGAAATTTTGAATTCGTTTCCGACCATACAGACGGTACTAGTTGAACCGAGAAGAACATGTCACTTCAATATCACTAGCATACCAAAAAGTTAGTTCGACTTTGAGGACAAAACGTAGTTTCGTGTTATGTATTTATCATCTGAACTTTGAATCATTTGTTTGAATAAAGCATGCCCCTTAATGCTTGTTCGAGATAACTTAAAACATACATTTGAGTGAATGAGGGAATAAAGGTCGCAAAATAAACTTGAATGAATAAAAGTTGAGCTAGCATATCAATTAACTGGATCAAATGATTGAAACACTTTCTTCCGTTCAGGTTATTTTACAAGGAGTTCATACAAATTACGCAAGTTTTAGAAGAACAACAATACTCAGTATGAAAGCTTACTATAATCTGTTTAATGACACCCTTCATTTCAACAAAATTCGATTGTTCAACAATGAAACCTCCCTCAAACTGCTCATAATTGGCCTTTATCTAGTATCTACCTAAAGTAACGAAAGTTAGATACAATTTTTTAAGTACTACCAATCATTTGCGTATTGAAAATTGGTATAAATTATGAGTGAAACTTTAATTATGGTAGAAGATCATATTGCTAAAAACGCCCAAGACACTAAATGTAAGTTTGGTGGAAATCAAAATATTAAAAAAACAAAGTGTTCTAACAGGCCAATAATATAAGCATACATATGCTGGTGTGTCATTTAGTGTAGTTAATCCATTTCCTGGTTGATCAATAATAATCTGGGTAGGTTGCAAATTGAATCACAGGACTTAGTTTCCTCTATATGTACAACAGTTTAAAATGTGATAAGAACAGAGATAGTAAAGATATGTACTCAATTCATGGCTACTTCAAAAGAAAGAGATATAATCACTTCACATAATGCTTCTTCGAGTTTATACATAATGATTAACTTAAAGCAAAATGGCAACTACAGCGAAGCCAAATATCAGTTTTCATCATCTCAACTCTCAGGCAGACAAAAATGGCTGCAAATTAGCAGTATGGAAGAGAGATTGGCTCAGATGACATCTGTACATGTACAACACGAACTAGTACACTCACCCTGACTTCATCCTCCTAGAATTTTTGTATATCATATATCTTTGAATACCCCATCTTGAATAAGAAAATGCTTCATTGTCCAGATGAGCTATCTCCAACTTGATTCTGCTCTCAGATTTGATTATCTTCTTGGATTTGCGGCAAAAAAAATCTCAAGACAAGCTTTGAACATATATGGTATTTGATTGGTTACAGAAATCGAAACAAGGCCGATTGTAGAAGCTGGTTAAGTCAAGTTTGGTTGTCAATCCTACCCTTGAGTTGTTTCTGGTGCATGACCTTCAGAACCCTTCATATTTTCAGCATCAGATGGTCCAGAAATATCCTTCAGGGACTCAATTTCCATGCTGGCAGTGCGGCTCTTTCTATTTCTTCGATCCTGGAAGTGATATATAATAGATGTTTAGCTTAAATTAACAAATCCAATAGAAGTGACTGGTGAAGAGTTCATGTAATATCCAGGAAATCATAAATTCAAACATGCACATACAAAAACTAGAGAGGATACATGACATTCAACATTTAGTAAACAGTAACCAATCATGAGGGTTTGCATACGTAAAGATGAATTCTGAGAATGAATTTGGGAACATGTTATTCATTATTAGTCATTCAAAAATATTAAGTTCAACAATAATTCCACACAAAGAGACACACTAGAATGACAAAAAGGCTATTGGAAAGTCGTGTATTCCCATTGACGTGTCAATCATTCTAGTTGATGTGTAATTCATTATTAGTCAATCAAGAGTTTCAAGTTCAACAGTAAATCTACACAACCAGAAGCTTAGCACACTACTATAACTAAAAGGCTATAGAGAAAGCATGAACTTCCAATGATGTCTGAGTCATTTTAATAGATGTGTCAGGTAGCAAAGAGCAATACAAACATCCTAAAGTTCCAAATTGTGATAAAAG
Organism: Phaseolus vulgaris; assembly: GCF_000499845.2. Taxonomy (NCBI): domain Eukaryota; kingdom Viridiplantae; phylum Streptophyta; class Magnoliopsida; order Fabales; family Fabaceae; genus Phaseolus; species Phaseolus vulgaris. The sequence goes on along the minus strand of NC_023754.2, from coordinate 12,415,216 downwards.
ATTCAGACAGTAGCAAAAGTTAAATATGAGGATAGGACAATGAAGGGAACCTCTCGGAATGAATATTCATCAGCTTCAAGCATTCTCACAACCTGACTCATTTTAGGCCTCTTTTCTGCTTCAGGATCAACACACCTAAGTGCAACCAGAAGAGAACGCTTTAAAGCCCGTGTTGATGGTTTCACTTCAAGCCTTGAATCCACAACTTCATCAGCCCTTCTAGTCCCCACCATCATCTTGAGCCATTCAACAAGATTCACCTGTAATGAGGATAATAAAAAATATTATCTGCTATACAAAAAGCAAAACAAAGATCACTTCTCATGCAAAACAAAGTTAGAAGAAGTAAATTAGGCACCGCTTAAGTAATTCATACCTCATTAGCAGGACGTGAGTAGTCCACAGGATCCCTTCCAGTAACTACTTCTAGCAGGAGAACACCAAAACTGTAAATGTCACTCCTCTCATTTAACAAACCTGTATTCGCATATTCTGGTGCCACGTAACTGAAATTGGAAACAGGAGTAAGTTTCCATCCATGCAATCATTCAAAAATATCTGTAAAGTAGATAACAAAACATTTACATACCCAAACGTTCCCATTACTCTAGTAGTAATGTGACTTTCTCCTGAGTCCAGAAGTTTGGCCAAACCAAAGTCAGAAACCTTTGCATTGAACTCAGTATCAATCAATATGTTGCTAGACTTGATATCCCGGTGAACAACTTTCGGTTCTATAGCTTCATGTAAATAAGCCAGCCTGCCACCAGTAATAGGAAATAGGGAGCTTAATCAGTGGAACTGGGCATAATGTTGAAACTGCCATAACAGTAACTTAGGTATCCAATGGAGCAAGCACCAACATAAAACTATGGAAAACATTATAATCTCGGCAACAGGTCCCTTGTGCCCTAAGTTTAGGGATTTAACAATGGACCAGTGCAGCAGATTAGCAGAGAACATATAGTTGTGCTGTCCCCAGAATCCTAATCGGGCAAATAAATTGCAAAAGACTTGACTATATATCCTATAAAGTAGCAATATCAACATTCGCTGAGTGTTTAAATGACAATGATGACATTCTTTTGATGATACACAATAAAAACTGAGTGTTTAAATTTGATACACTAACAGTGTAACAAGTTTAACATGGTCAACCATTTAGAAATCATCCTAAATATGAATTTTAAAATAGTTATTACAAAATAATTTCACTGCAATTTCACACAAGTCAACAGAAATAATTCATATCGTCCTCTGTTTGAAGTTTTCAAATAGAACTTACGCTTTGGCTGTGCCCGTTATAACTTTCATCCGAGCTTCCCAGGTAAGTGTCCCTTGTTGGCTCATAGCCCCATGTAGCCATTGTTCCAAATTACCATTGTTCACATATTCATACACCAATAACCTGCAAATCAGATGGAAACCACACTCATTAAAAAAGACAAAGAACTACAAGGCAAAGAAAAGAGCTTCAGTTCAAATTTTCAATAAAAAAGTAAGACTAAGGCCATCACAAAATGAAAGTTAGTAATGTGATCGAGTATAGAAGGGAATATGTGCATTAGTGATATTGATACATTAAGACCACCAAGTTTACCTGTGAACACCTTCTATGCAATAACCAAGTAAGCGCACAAGATTTTTATGTCTAACATGGCCAATAGCCTCCACTTCCACACTGAACTCTTTCTCTGCTTGTCCCCTGTGAATTCAACACATTATGCAATTATGGAGCAAGTTCAAAGATCATTGTTTAATCAAGAAATAGTGGCAACAAGATGATAGTCGTAGGATAAACCATCAAGTGTTCTTACAAGTTGTTAAGAATTTTCTTAACCGCCACCTCAGATCCATTGATCAATCTTCCCCTGTAAACAACCCCATATCCACCCTCACCAATCACATTCTCTGGAGAGAAGCGATTGGTTGCAAGTTCCAGATCTCTAAGCGTAAACCAGTGACCCCACCCAAGATGAGAAATTTCTGGCAAGCCAACTAGAGGAGAAGCAGTTACTACTCCTCCAAATGCCAATGCAGACTGCTTTTTAACAGTCCCGGAGCTTCCTTCTTCCCCTGACATTGAACTAAATCCTCTCTCATGATGATAAACTGAGCTGCACTGACTGATATTATCAGCATCGCCAGATTTGCTCTTGCGCAAATGAACTAACAACTTGTCAGAATTGTTCTCACTTGCTTTGTCATGAACAGGAATAGCTACACTTTCTGCTTGATCATAAGAAGTCTGCACCCCAACCTTGTCAACTCTGATGTCTTTTGAGACATGCGGTATTTGTGACAAAGAGAACTTGTCCAGAGATCTCCTAGACTTTCTCCGGAACATCACCCATACAGATAATGCACAAAGAATCAGAACTATAAAAGCACCAACACCAATCCCAATCAAAACCCATAATTTCAATCCCAAAAACGAAGTCTTCTTCGATAATTCCACATGCAAAGAATTGTTTTCTGACATAGTTGGATCCCACAAGTCGTCAATCAAATATGTCCACCAAACTTTTCAGAGTAGAATCAAGACATTCCCACCTGAATGCAAGAACATGGTTAAGTATTCCCTTCACACAAACTTTCAACACACATCCGAACCTTCTAATTTACAGCAAAGTTTCAAGTTCATGCAATGAATCCACATAAACAAACAACCAAAATCAGCAACTCATCTAATCAATAATTCCAGCTTTATCAAAATCCAACATAATCTGGCAGCAGCATTTAAACCAATTTGCGGGAATTCAGGTATTCTGAACCAAAAATTATTGCAACACTTGAAACAAACCAGAAACCCATTTGCGATCACATCACTCCAATCAGAAAAGCGACATTAAACTCACAATTTAAAAGGAAAGTAAGAACCCCTCAAGTATCTCAAGCAATTCTAATCACAATAAAATTCCAACAAGACTAGAAAGTAAACTTGTGAAGAATCACTTATAATCCAAGCAAACAAAAGGCAAACCCAAATGCCAATTCCCCAAAACAAAACAAAAACCAAAAAAGTGGCTCTAAAAGACACAAAGCACTCACCTTTGTGTTGATCTATATCATCCTCCTTGACCCTCTATCTCCAGCACCCACAGGAGCAACAAAGGGCCTTCTCTCTGAACCCCAACAGACCCAATGAGCATAGATAGGTGCGGGAATGGCAGAACAATACCAGAAAAAAAGAGCAACAAGCCCTACAATACAAAACCCAGATGGTGCAAAAAGATGCAGTTTCTGATATGCAGTTAGCTATAGTGGATTGTGACCTCAAGTGGGTCACAAATAAACTCAAGGCAAGACCAAGATAACAAGAAATAAATAAACAAAAATTGATTGGAATGCCAGACAAAAGTACTATTTTTATGAAGAAAAAAAATGAAAGGAGAGAGAGAAAGGGTGAAAATGGCTAGATTTTGAAGTAGGAAAAAGCAATGGTGGGGAAAACGGTTGGTGGGTACTGTGCTTAAGGATGGGCGGGACCTAACTAGCTGGAAAGGAAACCTGGTTTGTAATGGAGGAAACCAGAGAGACAGAGAGAGAAACAGTAAAGGTAAAGCAAAAATGCAATAAACAGGTGAAGCATTTATAGCTGGAACCAAAAAGTGTATTCAATAAGCTAACAAAAAGTAGAGTGAAGAAGAAAGAAAAAGAGGAGAGAGAAATAAGAAGTGGGTTGATGAGAGAGAGAAATAAGAAGTGGGTTGATGAGAGAGAGAGTCAACCTCAATCCAACAGGGTTGAACTCCAAACCAAATCTAGCTTCTTCTGAGGTATACTTACCAAACTGTCCTATTTGTATCAACACATTTTTTTATTTTTTTTTAATAAAATGCTTACATTCCAAACCTTAAAAGCCTTTTAATTTTTTGGTGATAGAAACTTTAGACTTTCATTTTCAGATTTCTCATTTTTTATAACACCCCTTCAATACTTTTTATTTTCCATCACACACACATATATATATATACTTTTTTTAACATATACTATTTTTTTAACACATGTGGAAGAATAAATGAATTCTTTCATAGCATATTGGTGTCTAAAGTAAGATTTAAAGACTACTTTTATACTCTTATATTTTATCTTATTATCTAAAAGAAATGAATAAACTTATAGCTTACACTTTATTTATTTGATGAATCTCTTGGGGTTATTTTGAATGATACTGATAAATGTTTACTTCGAAATATGAGAGATTGAGAAGACTAGAAGAAGAAATAATATTCAGTTAAAAACTATAAATAATAAATGATCTAATAAAGAAATATGAATGGTAGAAACTGAATAAATGATAAATATTTTAGTACCTTAAAAGCATTGCATGATGCCATATCTGTTCCTGCACAATAATGCTGATGCAATTGACTGTGGAATTTGGATTTTGGACACATAATGGTGAAGGGATCACAGAAAATTTTGACATGTTTTGAAGTGTAGCTGGCATTAGCATTTGTATTCTGAACTTTTGTTTTGGTTCTTGCAGATCGCAAATTCTAGTAGTGGGAACATTTTTTAGATTGTTCCCTTCTAATCAATGTCATGCCTCTGCAACTTTGCAGGCTTGGCCATTACCTAGGTTGATGATGATTCATTTGCACATGCAATTATAATTTTTTTAAAATTATGTTTTTGTTTTCAAATTTTAGAATATATTCTTATTTTTTAAATTTAATTTATTAAGAAACCAAGAATAGTTTATAAAACAATTATTTTAAATTTAAATTAGTAAATAGTTTTTTTTTTAATTTAGAAGAGTAGAGTTAGATTCATCCCAAATTCTATAAGCTAAAACTATATAGTTAAAAAAAAACAAACATTTGACTCATTAAGGATGTATAAAACAAATTTGAATAAGTGTACTTGTAATAATGAAATGATAAATCAATGGGAATAGAAAAATAAAGTTTATTTAAAGAAAAAGACAAGGTGAATTGAGGTCATTGATAGTGTATATAATTAAGTTGGTACCAACAGATTTAATTGTTCTGATGGAAATTTTATTGTTAAAACTTGTGGTTTAGTTTCAATTATTGGAATTTAGTAGTGCTATGTAATAATAATATATTAGTTGAAGTATAATTTGTTACCAATTAAAAAATTATCACTAAAAATTATTAAAACCAAGGACAGAATATGCTTTTCATTAATTAAGATAATGTATCAGTCATTTATGTCATATAAATATTTGAAAATATCATGACCCTTAATTGTAATTGAGTCCATCTATGTACTTTTATTAATTAGTTAATAAATGGAAATTAAGGTATGCATTATCTTGGGTATGTTTGTTTATCAAACTATGATCCAAAATCCAGCTTTAAAAGAAAATTTTCAATACATATTTGTAAGTTTAATAAAAAAGATATTCTAACAATTTACAATTTTAATTAACTTAAAGCAAATATTCCATACTATTTTTTATTTTAAAATTCTATTATAATAAGTAATATTTACTTTTTAACATAGATAACATTTATTAATATCTTTTGTCCCTTGTACATCAACAGCACGTCAAAGAAACAAAAATATGAGTTTTTATTGAAAAATATTAATTACTTTTTTAATGTGATTTAAAGTACAATTTATATTTAAAACATTTTTTTAACTTTTGCATTAAATATACAGGATATAAAATAAATATTTGTCTCTTTCACATATAGAATTTATGATTATAACTTACAGTTAAAGTTAATTATATTCATATTTTAATTGTTATTCTGACTTTTTTTTATATCAATGTTAGTATTATTTCAATTCGCTCTTTTTTTTCTCAGCCAAAAATTTGAAAGAGAAAAATGTTTATATAATTAATTTATATGATTTCATACACAAAAGAATATATCTACACAAACACCTCCGCAAAGATTAATTTATTTTACTTAACTTATTATGTTGACAAGATTAAATTAAGCATTCTCATTAAGTAATAAAATTATAAAATCGTATATAACTTAAAAAACTACTTAATACTTTATGAATGGTTTTATTTAGAATTAAATATTTTTTTTTCATATAAATGTAAAATTAACTTTTGTTTTTAGTCAAACTTTAGATATTCTAAGTACGTACAATAAAAGACTATTAAAATAATTTTTTTATGTAAAAATATATTTTTATATATAAAATTTAAAAATAAATTATTTTAATAATTTTTAATTACAAATGTTCAGAAGATTTAAATCTTGTATTAGGAATGAAAACTAATTTTGTGTAAAAGCATGTGTATGAAATTCTATAGTATTTTTTAAAATATGATTAAATGATAATTACAAAATAATGTGTAGGTGAGTACTTAATTTATCTAAAATGTAGATATACATTTTCTAAATAATTATATATTTAATAATTGAATTTAGTAAATTTCATAAATTAATAAAATGTACCGTGTGAATTATTATTAAAAAAATAGAAAGGGATTAGGGTGCTATTTTTTTATTATAAAACAGTACACAGTGGCAGAATGTTTGACTGTGAAGTCAGAGTTTTAAATTCCAATGGTTGAGAGGGGCAATTTTGTAAATATGGTTTGACTAAACCTAATCTTTTTCATACTCAAATAATTGCAATTTTTTATTAAACAATTGAACCTTTTCTGAGTATAATCATGGCTTTGGAGGCAGAAAAAGCCACCAATAGAGAAAGAAACACAAACTTTCATTTTAAGCATAACTTTTTATTAAAGTATGACCAAGACAAAACCATTGCAACTTTTCTTTTTCTTTCCAAAATTAATTAGCAACTCTTTTTTGGATTAATATCTTAATAATCTTTATGCTCACATCACACTAATCAAAACTTTTTTTAAACCCTAATTTTGTCCCCAAACGACCCAAACTATTGAATTGTGTTTAGTTTTTTTTATGCATGTTTAGGCAAGTTTATCTTATCAAAATTTATAAGAATAAAAATAAAAATAGAGGTGTTACAAATTAAAATTAGTTGGCCAATGTTCTAATTATACTACTTAAAAACTTAAAAAAGTGTTTATTATTAAAAAATTATTTCTCCATGTTCCATGAAAAATTAGCCTTTGATTTCTTAATTATAGTCTTATAGTTAACATTTTCCAAATCAGTTCATATATAAAATTACTTAATTTGTTTTTAAAAAATTAATTTCTGTATATAAACTATTTTTAGTTTACAAATTATTATTTACATTTTTTAAAAGTACTTAAAAAAAAGTTATCTAATATTGTTGTTAGGGCAAGAAATGTGATAATATATATATATATATATATATATATATATATTCAATCTTATTTATACGAAAAAATATCAAATTAATAGTAAATATTGTAAGTAAGATTTGCATCTGATCTAAAATTAAAAGACTAGATAAAACTCATTGTAGAGAAACTTTTTTTGAATAACATTTACCTAAAAATATACTCATGACAAATTAAATTGATAGTTTTATGAAATTGAATAATTGGTTCTGAAATTTAATGGATATTTTATGTTGTCACTTTAAGGTGATAAGAGCCTTTTACCTCGTTACCATTTCACAAAGTCTAAATAAAAGTAAAACACTTAAATCAGTATTAATGTGAAAGGTTAGGTGTAACTATTTTCCTTATTATAAAACAAAAATGGTGAAATTTGGTGAGTGGCATTGATTTTCTTTTAGATTTTTAATTAGGGTTTTGAAAAGAGGTCAAGTCTAATGAGTCAACTTGTTGAACTTGCTAACAAGTTAGTCTAAGCTTCAAAAAAATTAATCCTAATTAAATTATGGTTTAATGCAACTCATTCAAAACTTACTTGGCCACACTATTTTACAAAATGATGATTTATTTTATTATTTTAACATAAATGTACTTATTAAATCAGGTTGAATGTTAAGTTTGGGTTAAAAAATATTATTTAAAGATTTAGATATCAATTTTTTTATGAATTTTTTAATATTTATTTATCCCTTTAATCTATATCTTTCCTTTTTTAATCATTTTTAATAATACTTAAAATACATTACTAATAGTTAAAAAAATACCATTATATTACTGTATAAATTAATTATTATAATATTAAAATATAAGTTATACGTTATAAATATTTATTTATTTTAAATTTAAATTATAATATATCTTATATATTTAAAATATTCATTTATACAAACTTTAACAAACTACACTAGTTGAATATAAATAACTATAACACATATATCCACTGCTATATAATTAATATACAGATCATTGAAAGTTTAGGTGACCCCTCACCAAACTACGGGGAAATTAAAATATCATTATAGAGCTTCTAACTATTAGCTACAATTTCATTTTGTATAAATTTCGATTATAACTATTTACACACATACACTAAGGTGATTTATATTTTCTAAATCATTACACAATATAATATATTATTATTATTATTATTATTATATATATATATATATATATATAAATGTATAAACCATAAATAAATGTATCAATCACATTGCAAAAACTTGGTAACTCATTTTACTATAAGTATGTCGAATCAGAAGTAATAATTTGTTTCTAAAGATGGATATCGAACCCAAGGAACAATTATTTAAAATCCTAATAGTAACATTCACTAAGTATAAGAATATATACAATAATTTGATTTTAGTTGATATTGACAATAGTTTGTTTGAAAATTAAATAAAAACAAAGTAAAGAGTTGTTGATTCAATTGAGAAAATTTGGATTGGGGTTTATCCTTCTAATTCTTTTGTATTTTGAACAACATAGTAATATTTTATCCTTTGATTGATATTAATGTCCATATAAAAGTCATTTATATCGATTTCTCACATATAAAATTATTAAGAGAGTCTCCTGAATATCGATTTCTCACATATTTATAAAAACTCCTTAGTATTACGATTAGATGTTGATATCAATTAACATTTTAAATCTATTAACAACATTTAAATATGTTAAGCATTATCATTTGGGTCAAAAACTTAGAAGTACTTTCCAGTCAAATATAAGGATATTGATCATGGTAAACAAACATTACAAATAAAATGACAATACCAATCATCAATCAAGAACAAAATATATTTAAATATCACTTCAATACATAAGAGTTTGAACAAATTACTCCCAATCCCAAAGAGTAGAGTTAGTCACTCATGTTGGCCATTACAAGCATGGAAAGCTAAGAAAAGAAGATTCAAGATGTTTTTTCTTGACGATTTCCTCAATGGTTTCTAACATCTTCTATTCTCCCAATTAAATCTTTAGGGTTGTGCCTAACGTCTCATATTTAACCTAGCTGAGTTTGGGCTAAGTGACTTTTCACTTGGGCGTGATGGGGCTCGTCTGAGCGAGTTGGACGAAAACAGACCCAATGTCACTGGAGTGATCTCACCTGGGTGAGATTGAGCTCGTCTAGGTAAGATCCTCTAGGAGCTTCTGGCTTGAGCGAGCTTGGGTGAGTGTTGGAGCGTTCCAGCTTTCCCTTTTTATCTTTGTTTATTCTCATTTTGCCCTTTCATCTCCATTCTTCCCTAAAATTCTGAAATTAACACAAATTTGGGAATAAATCGTTCTCATTCAAATTATAATCACAAATATGTAAAAAGGTTTAAATTCATAAATTATGGATTATATTATAATTATTTTATCAATTAACATCCATAAGTGACTGTACTTTAATATGAAATATTACTAAAATATGACACTTATCAATATCACATTTATTCCTTCGATGCAGGAAATACCCACCGTCTTCACATGCTAGACAAAGTCCATATTAAATGATATGTTAGAAAAAGAGCTAAATATACTTTCTACACCAAACTTCTAACATAAAAATAATTTCAACTCTGACCCACCTATCTATTGTGTATGGTGTGCACTTTTACCATTAATTGGTGCAAAAGGTTAAGCTACATAAGGAGATGAGTATTTTCAATGAACAAGGACATTGTCAAAGAAGGAACACATTCAAAGATGCATGAAATGTAATCAAGCTAAGATGTAGAAAGGATACACATAGAAGTTGAAACTACTCAACTACTATAAATAACCTCTCAACGACTATGTTCTTCCAGTGCCTATATAAAACCCTTCATAAAAAAATACCAGAGAACATATTGTGTCAAATTGTTGATAAAATGAAAAGCACCCCCTTAAAGCTGTCAAGAAGCAGAAGAGAGAGATTCCCACACTTAGAGCAAAGAATTTGCAATATTCTTGGATCCAAAATAACTTCATGGAGAATATTGTGAGTGTTAATCCAACTACCAAGGAGGGTAAACTTATTCATTATATACGTTGAAAGGTGTAACCCCTTCTTAGAGAGCAAATAAAATGATCTGACTAGGAGTGAGGGCTTAAAACCTTGCACTCGTTGAAAGACACTATCTTCCCTAGTAGTCAGACCCAATAATTTGTTTATCATTAAAAAAATCATCCGTTTTACCTTATCCAAGAATGGTTGCTTAAAAAACAATACTTTTCAAGTCAAGAGTAGCTTGGTAAAATACTCAAGAAAGTAGCTAGGAGTGACTAGATGTCCAAAGTATACTCGGTTAAGCCAAGAATGACGTGGTAAATAATACTTGGCCAAGTCATGAGTGACTAAGGAAATAATACTCGTTAAGCCATGATTGAATTATGTCAATAATACTCAAATGGGTTAACTAAGAATGACTACGATCCTAAAGAATAAACATTTAAGCCAAGAGTGACTTGTGTCAAGAATATTTAAGGGGTTGGTCAAGAGTAACTACGAGTCCAAATAATACTTAATTAAGCAAAGATTGACTTTTGTCAAGAATACTCAAAGTAATAGTCATGAGTGATCACAAGCCCAAATAATACTCGAAATGTACTTCAAAACATTAATCTGCTTAATGAGACTCGATCTGTTGATTGAGAACTGAATATAGTCTGTTGCGATAGACGAACCAATATAAAATATCCTATGTATTTTCTCTTCTCCTTAATCTAATTTACATTGCTTGTTATTATTGCTTATAATAACCTAAGAAGGAGAACAATATTGAATATAAGACACAATGAGTTTTAAAAGTCCTTATGAAAACAATTGTTAAGACTATGCACCTTACTAAATTTGTCAAGTATGTAAATATACCTATGTCTTAATTCATTAGACACAATATCTTTTGGCTAACAATTTAAGAAAATCAAAACTATCATCTGAGAATTCATAGGTAGACAATAATTATGAAAAGATTTCAAATTAGTTTTGAAAATATAACTCAACACCCACTTATTATGTTTTTTTTTTCACAATCTTCTTTTTCAATTATTTAAAAGAAAAATTTCAGAATATTAATAGAAAAGGAGTATTTAAAAACACTAATTGATCTTTTCTCTTTCTCTTAGTAGTGTACAACCCGGTTTTGTTTACATAGTGACATCTATCATACAAACAAATTTCACAAAAATAACTTATAACGTGTTAATTACAACTTTAACTGGAACACCCATCTCTTATTATCATGATTCCCAGAGTCACTCACAATTTCCACAATGATTTCTCATCAATCATTAACAATTATATAAAAGCTATATTCATCTACATATAATATACCAACATTACCATTTTATTATTCACACATCTGAACATTAATCCAAATGATTATATGTTGCAATTAACAATTTTTACTAGTAAATATTAATGTGCTTATACTGAAAGTCTTCTCTATTCACTTCCAACATCCAACACAAAGTATATGGTACCTAAGTGTCAAACCTTATATTGATTACATCTCTTCTTAACAAAATATTAAAAAGAGAATAGAAAAAGAGATTGAGTACTCCTAGTATTATTTATCCAAATAAAAAAATACCAGTTTAATTTGATCTCACATTGCTACATTCTTAAGATTGTATTATGCTAAAATAAAAACACATTAATTATCCTTAATTTTAAAGAAAGAATTCAAAGACAATATAATTTAGAGGAATAAAGTATTTAATAAAAAAAAAGAGTAAACAAGAATGACTTATTTATAGAATTTTTATTCTTTACTTTTATTAAAATGATAGATCTTTAGACTTAATGATAAAAAAAAAACTTTAATGCATGCTCAAACTAAAGTACAAGAAGTCTATATTTTAAACCACATCAAAGTCATTTACTTTAGTGCATGATCTCGACTCAATCTATTTGATTAATTACAAATATTTCTAAAGTATCTAATGTTTGGAAATAAAAAAATAAATGATGTTTTTTACTAAAAGTGTTAATTTTATCACACTAAATTATCTAATGAAAAAGACACATTTTTTTTTATTCTAACAAAAACTCTTATTCTAATTCAGTAAGAAGATGACCTTTTTCGTGAAAATGATTTTGTGCAAACATAATAACATATTTTTTTTATAATAATATTTTTCGAAAAAAAGGAAATCAACAAAAAACAAAATATTTTTCAAATTTTAAATTTAATATTTTTAATCAGATACTACCCTAAGGTACGTCAAGTATAAATATTATTTTACTATCTAAAACGTATCTTGAAGATCAACAAATGAAGATCCAATATATACTTATTTTCTCAAACTTAGATTTTTTTTGTTAAAGGAAAGAAACATATCTAGTGAAAAAAGAAAAAAAAATGAATACAAAATGTTTATTTGAAAAGAAATAAAAAATATTATTTTATTTATTAATATTCTAATGTAATGAACAATTGATCTGCAATTAATTATAGACGTCTATAATCACTTATAATCTATAATAAAACTTTAGATAATTATGTTTCAAACATATTACGTATAATTAATTTTCTTAGAAAAAGTCTTTCAATAAAATCACCAAATGTTCTTCCAATTTTTTTTTCTTCCTTCTCCTCCTCTACCAAAGGAACAGTAAGATCTAGTAACAAGAATTTTATTTTAATCCATAAATATCTAATATTAAAATTCAAATAAAAAAAGAAAATGTGCTCTAGAAAGTTCTACAAACCAACAAAGCCCTTCCATAACAAGCAATTTGTCAATATTGTCAAATAGATATGATTCAACAATTGTTAAGGTCATATCCAATACCTTAATCACTTGATTCACAAGTTGCTTTATGAAAAAAAAAATATTTTTTTATCTTTAAATATTTTTCCAAATTTAACTACACACTCTAATTGGTTTGTGATTATGTTTGTTCTTGCAATTTTTTTAATGTGAGGTATTCATTTTGTGTGTTTAGATCTATGTGGGTTATTGATTTTTCCCACACTACAAGAAAATCATGAAATAGAAACCAATTTGTAGAAACTAAAATAATTAGTTGCAATAGTAACTAAATTAGAGACCATTTTAGAAATTAAAAAAAAAATTGGTTTCTAAATTAGTTTCTATTATTTTCTTTTATTGTTAAATAGTTTCTAAATTGGTATCTAATTAGCAACCAAAGTTTTTGCTACCAGATTTAGAAACTAAATAATTGGTAGTTAAAACCTTAGTTGCTAATTAGATACCAATTTAGAAACTATTTAACAATAATAGAAAATAATAAAAACTAATTTAGAAACCAATTTTTTTTTTTAGTTTCTAAAATGGTCTCTATTAGTTCCTATTGTAACTAATTATTTTGGTCTCTAAAAATTGATTTCTATTTCATGATTTTCTTGTAGTGTAATAAAATTTATAAATTATTTTTTAAATTAATAATATTTGATTACTAAGATTTTAATTACTAACTACTTTAGATTCTAAGTTATAGTTAGTAATTAAAACTTTGATAACTAATGTTAAATATAATTTAAAAATTATATCATAAATTTTAATAATAATATAAATTATTTTATATATCAATAATTTTTTAATTTATAAAATAATATCTAATATACTAAATATAATAATTTCTTTTTAAAATTAGTTATTATTTAATAAAAAAATTTAGTGTAATATTTTTTAAGTACCTTTTACCATCCTTTGTGTTACTAACTATGCAAACAAAATTTTATACCACAAACACATGCACATATACTTAAAAGTTCAAACCTAACCAACAATACCAAAGTTCTGAAAATTAATTCGAAACATCTTTAGAAACTTATATAAGAGTGCACTTCACATGCATCATGTGCAGATCACGTGAGTGTGCACCTTTTCCCCCACTTGGCTTCTCATTCATTAATTTATGGGCAATACACAAACATTTTGCAACTTTTGATTCCTTACCAATACATAAGACCATCCATAACATCTTTCCCAGTTACTTTTATTGGCAATTAAAAATGTTTTGTGCATTAGATAGTGTATTAATGTCTCCTTGCTTCCCACAATGTCTGAAATGACTGTGAAAAACAATGCATAAAAAATAAAGTTAGAATTATATAAAATGATGTAAAATAGGTATGAAACTACTCATATTCCCTTTTGAGTTCTCAATGAAATTCCACATGCTATGCCACCTTGAAGTTGCAAAAATCTATTACTACACTTACATCAATATCACCATTGCATCATTTTCATTGTCTATCTCTAATATGGATAACTTCTTCACAACATGCACATGGACCTCACATTCTTTCATATCTATTAACTATGTAGTATCTATTCTTTGTCTTTCATGTCTCTTCTTTTTTCTATATATCTATTTTATTAAGTAAGAAGACTAAACCCTAACTATGCAATCAAACATCAAATATTTGGCCTTTATATTGCTATTTTTAAATATAAAAATAGCATGTATAAATTTTAAAATATAAAAGGTTAAATGGATAAAGAGTTGATTTTGACAAAACTTATGAATTTTTTTTACTCATAGAATATTATGGTGGTAATTTCTTAGTAGCTTTTAAGTTTAATGTGAATCAAAATAATGATTGGAAAACACACGAAAAGGTAAAATTTATCCCTTGATTTTTTTTTTTTTTGCAAAAAAATAGTAATTTCTTTTATATAAAATTAGAAGGAACACATTAAAAAATAAAAAATGGTGACAACAGTTTTTACTCTATATATTTTTCTTGAAAATGAGAATTTAAATTTCTTATTTAGAGGTAAATGTTTAAGACATATATTTTTGTTCCCCCTTTTAATGTTTTTTTAAGTAATTTCTAAATATTTTAATTTAGAAAGAAAACTAAAGTAAAACAAAAGTTAGTGATAAAATATTCAATATTTTATAACATTATAAAAGATTTTTAACCCTAGTATTGTTCATGTAAATTATTCACATGTAGTAAGATTATGATTCAGATGTAAACAGCTCAACAACAATTGTCCATATCCCTCAGCTCTCTTTGGGAGAATAACTAGTCTGTATTTTATTTCTTGTGAATGTAGAGAGAAATATTTTAAGTGTTTTATAATATTAAATTAAGAAACTATTTTTTGCATTTTCAGATATTAAATATATTTATTTTTTATTATAAATTTAATTAGTAAAACAATTGGTAAAAGACAACACATAATTCAAGATAGAATATCACAGTGCTACAACTTTATTTGCTGATAAAGAAAAAAGTGCTACAACTTGAAAATTTCTGCAACTGTGCATTTGGTTGGCTTTTCTATACTATATTTTCTATTGACTTTTGTTTTGTTTGGGTAAGGTATTAGACTAGGGTAGATTTTCTTGAGAAAAAGATATTTCAATATTGTAGAAAAAGTACTGAGACATTTCTGGTTATTCATTATTTACTTGAAATTACACTTATCAAACCAATATAATTATTTGAGTTTATATCTTTCTCTCCATATAATATATCCTATTACAATCTTAATTATTTTTACAAAACTATTTTTCTTAAGTCATATATATATATATATATATATATATATATACACACATATATATTCATTAAACTTTTCCATTCAAGTTCTTTCTGAATATTTCACTATCATTTAACTTTTCATATTTCTTAAAAATTTCATGCATTTTACAATTACATTATTAATAAAATAATGTTATTTTAAAAGCATTTGTGAAAAAACAACGTGATTTTCTAATTACATGCTAGTATTTAGTTAGACATTTAACAGACTGTAAAATATTTAAAAAATGAAAAAACATGATAATATAAATAATATTTTGCGACATTCTTCATTTCAACCAACACTGTTGTTGTAAACCTTTATTATTTATTGCAGTTGGCCCTAGCGTGCATTAGGTTACTTGGAATCCAACTCAAGGGTGGTATATAAGATTAATACAGTATGTCTCCTTTATTCATATTATGACATAAAATTAATGAACTTTATTTTATGTATAGAGAGAGGTATTATGCTTAAAAAGGAAATTCATTTTCAAAATATTCATACAATATATTATAATTATATTACAACTCCAAAATTATGTTATTATCAATATATCGTGCTTATTAGGTCATTTGATATTCATGAGTAATTTAGACATTTTATTAAAATTTTATACAAATAGTCTTCTTGATATTCATTCAAGTGTTTGCGATAAATTATACACTACTAATAAGAGATATAAAAATCATAAAAAATCTTGTCAAAGGTTAAACTTTATTGTACCACCAAGTTTAATACTACAAAGTTTATTTTACTCAGTGATGTAGTAACGAGCACTTTCACACTAGGAAGGGACACAATTGATTTTAATCAATTTTAGTGCTAGAAGAACTAACTAATGCCTTGTTATTATTCATACAAACCTTATTAATGGGATCTTCAATCACAAATGTTGGATTACTATCAGTTATTTGTTTTCAATTGGCTTAAGTCTTATTCTCTTTGATGTTTCTAAAATGATGTTCCTCCTCAGAAGTTTCATTAAAGGATATGCTAAATTTTGTTCTAAATTAACATAATTAATGAAAATTGTTTCACCATTTAGCAATTGCTTTAACAATCTGTCTCAACATTTTTTGTGTTTATTTTTTTCATTATTATTTTTCATTGTAAGTTTTTGTTTTTATTTGTATTGTTGATTGACTATCATAATGCACTGACCTTAATGAGATTGATTTCATTTTCAATGGAATTTTTTCATGAAATTTCTCTACCACTTAATAATTTCAAAAACAACAAACTTTGATTTCATTATTGATCTTACAATAATGGTTTCTTTAGCTAATCTCCATGTAACTGCACCACCCTCAAGTGTAAACACATAATCACTTATGAATTTCATCTCATCTAAATCAGTGATTCAATTACATTATTCTACCCTTCAATATAATATGAAATCTACTATATGTATATTTAATGATATTATCCATAATACCTCTTAAATATTCATGAGTCTTGCAAGTGCATTATAATGATCTTGATTGAGATATTAAGTGTACCTACTCAGTCTACCTATTGCATAAACAATGTATGATATAGAAAAAACTCATTAAGTACAATAAGCTCCCGATGGTTTAGGCATACCAAGGTTGAAAAATTAGTTCTCCTATATTTTTCTTTAATTTATAGTTAGCATAGTAAGGAGTACTCATTAGCTTAAAGTCATAAACCTCCTAAGAAATTTATCAATATATCATTGAGATAGTAATGTAGTATCTCCTTTTCTTCTGACTCCAACTCCTATCTATGACTCTCATTTCAAACTTAAATCTCATTAATATCATTTTGAAACTATATAATATTAACATGTCATAAACATACACAACCAATGTTTTCAAATCTAGCGTATAAGCATTTATCAACATCATTAGTCCAAAAGTAATTTACTAGTAAAATAATCAAGTTTTTCATACCATTATAGGTATTTGTTTTAACCCACTTAAGGATTTCAAAAGTTTGCATACTTTATTCTTTGAACTAGGAATCACACACCCTTTAAGTTGAGTTATATAAATCTCTTATTCTAGTTCACCATTCAAAATGATCATCTTTACATTCAATAGTGAATAACTTATTAATAGACCCTAGAACTAACAAAAATCAACTAGAGGAATTAGGATAAAGGTATTAAAGTAATATGTTGTTTTTGTGTGTAAAACCTTTTAGTTACTAACCTCACCATATATTTTCTATGAATTCATTAGGATAATGATTTTATCTTAAAGATCCATTTATAACCAATGAGTTTGACTTTTTTAGGAAAATGTACTAAATTCTATGTATTTTTTTTTTAATATAATCAATTTCAATTTTAATGGCCTTATCAGGTTTTACATTAAGAGCACTAATGTCTTCTAAAATGCTTATTAGATCATTTCAACGAGATAAGTGTGAACATCCCCAAAATATCTTTTTTTGTCTTTTACTTTTCCTTAATTCCTCAAACATGGTGTCAATCCTATACGATTAACCATTAAATGGAATATATTCTCAAATACTCATATTACATTAAATTACATCACTTTTAAGAATAAGAAACTTATAAGCAACATTATGTTTTTCATATCCTAAAAATATGTTATAATAAGTTTTAAAATCTATTTTTTTTTCGTAGGATCAGGTAATATTATTTTATCTAAACACCTCCACACTCTTATAATGTGTTTGAATAAATTTTTTAAGACTGTAATTCATTTTTATAGAAAAATTGAAATGTTTTACGACAAAATATGTAGCTTGGGTGAGAAATTCTTTATATTATCAAATGCCAAAAGCAAGGAAATCACAAGAAGGGAGAGTTCCATTGTAATTTAGTTATGTTTTAAAAAAAAACCGCAAATATCGTCCGATTGATAGTACTTAGGCGATGATTTAGTTTATCAAACAATCATATCATAATTCTTTCATTTAATGTATCATGTCAAACACAACTAGTTAACTCCACTCATTTGTTGATCATATTTTCTCATTAACTTTAACAAATGATCAAAATAAAATTCTCGTGTTTGATAAATCACAACAAATAAAAGTTTGACTGGAGATGATTTGTTGAAAAGATAAACTTGATAATGTAACACCTTAGAAAATAACATCTAACTATTACAATACAAGTTCTACTGGTTTCTATACAAACTTGGAGTATTTCAAAATATTCATATTACAAGATTATGACTTATAAAAATACAAACATTTACAATATAAGCTTCAAAAAAATCCTAAAACCTTCAAGGACCTCCGACACCTGTACTTGTTGTACATAGTATAGTCTATTGAAGATAGATGACGACTCTACTAAACTTCGATAAAGAAGTGTTTGATGAAGAAAATCTGCTTGAAGGTTTAAGAAGAGTGTAGTTCATAAGTCTTGTTAGGTTAAAATTGTTTTAAATAGCCTTTTGCTCTTTGATTCTACCTTGTATCTCATTGCCATAGTAATCAACCCAAGCACAAGGGTCTCCTAAAAAGTGTTTTAAAAAATCTGTTTACAGTTTTTCAAAAACTGGTTTTCTGCACATATTTTAATATGTTATTTGATAAAACAATGGATTCTTTTGGTACTGGATCAAAACTGCTTGACCTTTTTCGAAATTCAGTTTTGACTCCAAATTCTGTTTTTTTTCACATTTCAGTTTTCAACTGATCTAAAAGTGGTTATGTTACAACCATGTGTATTTTCAAAAAACAATTTGTTCTTTTGAACTTCAATCTGTTATTTTTATAACAATTCTTAACTGTTTTTTAAAAATCTGTTTTGATATGAAACCTATAAAAGGAAGGGTTGATCTTAGGTCAAAACACACCTTGCAATCACGATTTGCATACATTTTTCAAGTGCTTTCAGTGAAAGTTTGAATATTGCTTTAGTTTTTTAAAGTTTTTCTTGAAAACTTCAAGTGCTCTTGTGCTAGTGACTTTTGGTTAAAGATTCAAGGTTCTGTCAAAGTGCTGCAGTTGTTAGGGTCCTGTTTTTGAACTCTTGTATATGCAATCCAAGTGTTTTCTTTCCTATAATTTCTCTTTGTAAAGGTGTTTGTAATTGTACTTCTTGACAGGGTTTCTAGAAGTTAGTGTGTTGCTGAAATAGAGTTTTTCTAAAAGTTGTTTTTGTAAAGATTGCTTTGAATTAGTGGAATCCACCTTGGTATAAGGTGAGACTAGATGTAGCTCTTGTTGAGTGAACCAATATAAAACTGTGTGTGCCTTTCTCTCTTCTTGATTACTACAATTAAATATGAAATCTTATAATCTACAATAAAATGAATCTGTTGTTTTAAAATTGAATCTGTTGTTTTAACTGTAGCTGGGCTAAATCATATACTGCTCTTTAAGATTATGATAAAATATTTATCTTGCTTAAAAATTCACTAAATCTGTAATCTTTGACTGAGTAATACAAGTGTTAAAATTCAATTAAACAATCTTGTTCAAGATCCTTATTCTTTTAAAACTGCTTTCAAAAGGTTTGAAATTTGCTTTCCTGAATTAAGGTCTACTCTAAATATCTCTGTTGCTGTTCATTTAAATCTGCAAGTGTGTAGAATTGTTAAGTCAAAATTAAATCTGTTGTTTCTAAAACAAATATGTTGTATTTCTGGAACTACTACTTGGACTCAAAATAAAATTGATCTTTTCTGATCAATCTGATCATTTATGTCAGGATTTCTTAAAATAGTTCTTCTTTGCGAAAATTGTATTAGTCCAATTCACCGTCCTCTTGAACTTAGACACTAATAAACCCAACGCAGTTCACATCATAACAAGAAAAGTAAGGGTAAGCTAGTAAAAATAAAATTTTATAATATACATAATTAAATCAAAAGATAAAACCAAATTACATGATTCAATTTCTCAATTATTCAATCTTATTCAAATCCCAACATAAAAATCACATAAATCTCACGTCAACAAAC
Organism: Phaseolus vulgaris; assembly: GCF_000499845.2. Classification (NCBI taxonomy): domain Eukaryota; kingdom Viridiplantae; phylum Streptophyta; class Magnoliopsida; order Fabales; family Fabaceae; genus Phaseolus; species Phaseolus vulgaris. The sequence continues at coordinate 12,394,585 of NC_023754.2, read as the reverse complement.
ATAATAACAATTGACGCCTTCCAGAAGAACCATATTAAATAAGTCCTACTAGAGACTAACACCTGATCCAAAGATTATCAGCGAATCCAATAGAAAGGATCAGGGTAAGTTCAATACAACCCAACCCGTGCATCTCATATGTCACGATGTGCATGAACTCCCTCATCAAATTCTCACCACTTGATATCTTAGTTTATGTGACTTAGATCATCAATGAAGCTCAAATATCTTTGTTAACACATAGACATCAATACTTAATACACAAACAAACATCAATCCATACATTATCCCAAATGTATGAATTCAATTGCATACCATTTTCATCATACAATATCATTCAAAACACGATCCACAATTTAACATAAAAAACAACACTTAAATACTAAACCATCAAAATCTAATATTTCTACAATTTTATAAACAAACAACACAATATATAAACAAACAACATCACTGCAAGATAAATTGAATATTCGGACCACGTCCCCTCCACATCCAGATCTTATAGCCTAGGGTGCTATTAAAAATTAAACTTAGCTTCCCTTACCTGAAATTCCTTATTCGGATGAAAATTCTACCTCAAACAGGGGAACCACTCCAAAATTTAGGAACCTAGAGTAAGTTATCCAAACATTACCAAATTTTAGTATGAACTTAATCAAGTTGATAGAAACATTTTTCTCAACTGGCCCCACTAAGATTGATAACTAAATCATAGAGAAAAACAGAGAATAAAGGATCTTTACAGTAAAAAAGAACTTACTCTATTTGAAAATCTGATCGGGTAGAAATGTATCCTGATTTATCAGCTACAACATGGCGTGATCAAATTTTAAAATAGATGTATGGAATGAGAAATGAAGAGAGTGTTGAACCAAGTGGTGTTCATGCTTTGAAGAATCCAAAACCCTTTGAAGGATGTTGAAGGCTAGACTGTGCTTGCTGTTGTTGAGCTGTCTTAGATAGGATCTGGGGTAGATTGAATATGTAATCCACTCTTGATTGAATCCAAAGCATAGACATTCTCAATCTTTTTAAAAGAAAAGTGTTTTTCAAACTAAGTGAAAAACAACTTGTTGTTTTGTTGAAAAAACCGATTATTTTATACTTAGGTGTTTTTAGAAAAGGTTGAAAACTGTTTTTCAAATGGTTGAGCTGTCAAAACCAAAACAACCGATTGATTCGAGGAAACAACCGATTGTTTGTTTTGGTACCATAACATAAAAATGGTTTTTGCTTTGACTAAGCATTAAATGTTTTTCTAACTAATTACGCTCCAGTTTTTAATGCTTTGACCAATCCTTAAATGCAATGAAGAGTTTGTTAAGATTTGATAACAAACAACTTTGAATATATACAAAAAAACAGATTTGAGTTTTTCACTGATTTTGCTTAAGAGAAAAAGTTGAGATTGCTTAGAGATTGAGATTGATCAAAGAGTGTGTGAGCTAGGATTTTCTGCTTGTATTGATTTCAGATTTGTTTTTGTAACAAGTGTAATCCTTATATTTGTTGAAAGAACTTTGTGTGTTTGCTGAAAAGTGTTGTGTGTTCTTGAGGGGATCAAGATCAGCATTCTTAGTGTTGGTGTGTTGACCAAGAGAAGTGTGTTTCTTGAGGGGATCAAAGTCACTTTCTTGGTTGTGTTGTAAGTGATCTAGGTTTGATAACTTAGTGGTTTTCCTCAGTGGTTTATGAGAAGACTGGATGTAGCTCTGGGTTTAGAGTGAACCAGTATAAATCTCTGTGTGCATTTTTCTCTATCCCTTAATTCTTTAAATTCAGTTTTTATATTTGTAAACTGGTATAAACAACCGATTGTTTTTCCGGTGCTGTGCTTTTAGCTTTGTGTTTTGAAAAACTGATTTCTTAATCAAGATATTCTCGAGGTAATTTCATTCAAGGCTTAAAAGTTTTCGAAATCCCTCTTTAAACCATTCACCCCCCTCTAGTTTAAAGTCATACTTTCTAACAGAGAGAAGGAAAGAGTTGGAGAGATGGAGAGAGAAGAAAGAAAAAATGAACCGTGGATTGGGAGGGTTGTCTGTTTTTTCTTTTATATTCACGTTGTTATAAATAACGTGTGGTTTCATAAATATTTTCAAGAATTTTCGTCTACAAAAGAAATATCCTTAGCATATCATAACATGTTTGGTTAGAGGAACATATTTAAAATCTTATTTTAAATGCAATTTTTTTGTCAAAGAGATAACATTTGATTTGCAACTCAACTGAATCATATTTTATTGTTTATTCTAACAACTGATCAAATAATAATTTTTCTCACTACAAGTGGAATTTAAATACTTGTTTTTAAAAGCACTTTGCTACAAACCTATTTAATATGCAATTTGTAAATAACTTTTCTTATTAGGTTAGTACTGATCATAATAACATAATTTAAAGGAGATGAGATAGGGAAGAAAAAAAAATACTAGCATTAGTTGATTTATATTGTAGCTTTAAATGGGAATTATTTGCAATAAATAACTTTTGCAAGGATTTTTCATAATATTGAGTCGGGATTAATCCTTGTCTTAAACAATTTAAATTCTCTCATACAATTTAAATATAATGTTAAGTCTATGAAAGCTATAAACTCTTGTGAAACGAACTTCCTATTTTCACATTTTTGTTGGAGGGTTTATATTCGTAAAATCTGTCCTTCTATTTCTACTTCCTCTTGATAACTGTCATTTTAGTTATGATTTTCTCTCTCTTTTATATCTTGTAGTTCTAACTTTATTAGTTTAATTTCTTCCTTTAGATATTTTATTTCTTTGTGCAAGTCGTTAATAGTTATTTTCCTTTTTTTTTTTTTTTATCTCTGCTTGTTTAGGAACTTTTGCAAAGTCATATTCAGTAAAATTATGGGTAAAAGTAATAGGGCTTTTATGAGGTGTTTTAGTAAGAATTAAATCCTTTATTTTATTTAACCATTTAAACTTTTTCTTCTTCATTCGTGATATTTTCTATCATTTCTAGAGTCAATTTTGTTTTTGCCCTTATCATATTTATTTTATATATTCAATTACAATTCTCTCCTCTGTCAGAATATTAATCATGATATACTATTTCCACTTTTAAATACTTACTAGAAAATCATTATATAAAATTTAATTTTAAAAATAAAAAATATTTAATAATTATTTTGACTAAATTAGATATTATTTTATAAACTAAAAAATTATTAATATTTGAAATAATTTTTATTATTAATACAATTTATAAACTAATTTCTAAACTAGTATCTAATTAAGTACTCTACCTACCTGAATGGGGTCAATGGGTGATCATTGAGACCTCTAGCCTAAAACAGTGACCTGCATTGTACTTAGAAGGAGTGTTGGAATGTTGTTCAAAAGTCTGTATAAGTGACAGAGCCTACATCATAATTTATGGTAAAGGATACTGCGTTCGCACGATTCTTACAAAAAAGAAAATAAAAATTAAGTATTTTATCAATTTTGTAATATAAAGTAATTGATAATAAAACCATTAGTAACTAATTATACACTAATTTAAAAATAATTTATAAAATTTATTAATAATAGAAACAATAATTTTTTAATTTTTAAAATAATATTTAATTTAATTAATATAGTAATATTCAATAATTTTTTTGTAGTATTAGTATTTTCTCACTTATCATTTTTTTTTCAACTTCATAGTCGGAAGGTTCTAAGAGTAAATTAGTTATTTGTCCTCTTCATTCTTCACTCATATTTAACTTATTAATTTTTCTTTTATCTTACAAGTTTCGTCATTTAATGGTTGAAGAAGGATTTTTCTTTTGGTACCCATACTGAATACAGAAGTCTCTTTGGTCAGTACGTAGTGGAACATAATGCTAATGGAATTAAAAAACACCCCCTTTCAAAATATTATGAATAATATTTTAATTCCTTACTCGGAATTTGCAGTAGTATACTACTTAGATGATGTTCTAATATTTTCAGAATCTATAGAAAAACACGTAAAGCATTTAAAATCTTTTAAAAATTTAATTAAAAGGAATGGGAATGTAGTATAAGCCAAAAAGATGCAATTAGTCCAAACCAATATTAGATTCTTAGGACATGAAATTTATTAGGGGAAAATAACTCCAATAATTTGCCAAGATATTTCCGAATGAAATAAAAAATAAAAAATAAAAAATCACTTGCAAAGATTCCTAGCTCACTACAAGAAAATCATCAAATATAAACCAATTTTTAAAAATCAAAATAATTAGTTGTAATAATAACTAAATTGGAGACCATTTTAGAAACTAAAAAAATTTTTGGTTTCTAAATTAGTTTCTATTATTGTTAAATTGGTATCTAATTAGCTATCAAGGTTTTAAATACCAATTATTTAGATTTTAAATTTGGTAGCAAAAACTTTAGTTGCTAATTAGATACCAATTTCGAAACAATTTAACAATAATAGAAACTAATTTAGAAACCAAAAATTTATTTAGTCATAAAATGGTCTCTAATTTAGTCATTGCAGTAACTAATTATTTTTTGTCTCTAAAATTAGTTTCTATTTCATGATTTTTTTTGGCTGTTTGATTTATGTGTCCGATTACATTCCTAATATTAGGATTATTGCAAAAATGCTCTTCAATAGATTAAGGAAAAATCCAAAAGCTTGGGAAAATTTTAAAAATTAGTAAAAAACCTTTCCAATTTAGGAATCCATGGAGGAATTCTTGCCGAATTTGCAATTAAAGAACAATGTGACTCAATTATGGTTTTTGAACTAGAATTGGAAGAAAAGGAGTCTTATGAGGTAATTTTGCATCTTCTTTGTTCCACCTTTTGAAAAATTAATATTATTCAAGAAAATGAGGAACAATTAAATAAGATAACAAAAGGAAAAACAATATTTTGAGAACTACTTCATATCCCATATCACCACATGTGTTAAAATTGAAGAAAATCAACAAATATCTATAATAGTATAAATCCTAATAGTAGTTATAATTCATAATTTTATTGGAGTTCCTGATAGTTTTGATGAACAGAGCTCAATATTATTACATAATGTAAAATGTGCCACTTTAGGGGACTTTAGATGGTATACTTATAATTTCATAACAGTGATATTAACTAGAGAAGATTTTAGAGATGTTTGTTAACATATTTAGTTTTTCTGTTTTAAGTTATTGGGCTTTGTTTGTTTGGTCCAACTTTCCTTTTCTGTTTTAGCTAGGTCTTAGTCTTTTTCTTATATATACACCATGTATTTTACTCTCTAATACACAAGTAAATGAGAATTTCTTTTGTATTTTCTTTTCTCTATTTTTCTCTCTTTTATGCTTAAGTCATTGTCTCTTTTTCATTTGCAATTAGGGTTCATCAGAACCTCCCTTTCTCCATTGCGATTTCGTGTGATTACGTGCGCTCCATTTGATGCACCACATCAGACAAAGAATATTCATCTTCATTAACTGTAATATGGTATCAGAGCTCTTCGAATGAAGACCTCTGTTGCGTTTCTCTCTGATCTTTATTTCCCCCTTTGTTGTTCTTGGTTATCTTTTCTGTTCTCTTTCAAAATCTTGATTGGGTTTAAAAATCTCTTAGGCAATGTTTAATGAAAACCCTAGTCTTCATAGTCTTAATAGTAGTCACACTATTACATGCAATTTCTGTGGTAAATATGGTCATATTGAGGCTGTTTGTTTTCGCAAAGTGGGTTTTCCTTCTCGTAATGTTAAAACCTCAAAGTTTTCTTTTATTAGAAAAGTTTGCACTTTTTGTAATCGTCTTGGCCACACTGTCGACACCTGTTATAAAAAGCATGGGTTCCCTCCTGGCTATAAATTCAGCAATTGGACATCCCAAGCAAATAATATGATTACCACTGACACTTTTTCTGAGTTTTTTCCTAAAGAACAGGATGTAAAGGGGATTCAACTTACATCACAGTAATGCCAATTCCTTACCAACATTTTGCGTCAGCAAAACCTTGAGGATCCTGCCCCTCACACTCAAATTAATCAAGTCGGCACCTTCTCTACGGATGAAATCCCCATACTGAGCATTCTTCAACAGGTAAGTTTCTCTCTTCACTATCTTCTATAAAAGAATCTTGGATTATTGATTCTAGTGCCACAGATCATGTTTGTCACAATTTGAACAGTTTTACTACTTATACTAAAATTAAACCTGTCTTAATTAGTCTTCCAAATGACCAAACTGTTTATACCACATATTCTGGTTTAGTACGTTTTTCTGATAAGTTTTATTTGTCTGATGTGTTATATGTGCCTCATTTTCAATTAAACTTAATATCTATTTCTAAACTGACACACCAACTTAAATGCACTTTAACTTTCACTTCAACCCACTGCATTATACAGGACAATCTCACCCAAGAGAGGATTGGTACAGTTAAAGCCACCGTTGGCTTGTACCTTGTCACTACCTTGCCTGCTTCTAGCCGTTCTAAGCCACATTGTTTTTCTCCTTTTATTAATTGTAATATCACGGACAAAACACTGTGGCATTATAAACTAGGACACCCTTCACTTGAAAGATTACATGTCTTAAGCAAACAATACTCTTTTATTACTGTTGATACTCATCATGTATGTGACACTTGTAGTCATGCAAAATAGAGAAAACTTCCTTTCATTTTAAGTAATATTGTTACCTCTGCTATTTTTGATCTTGTACACTTTGATACTTGGGGACCATGTTCCATAATTTCTATGCAAGGTTTTCGTTCTTTCTTGATTATTGTTGACGATTACACGCGTTATACTTGGGTTATTCTGCTGCATAACAAATCTGAAGTGCGTCAGCACATCATTAACTTCACTGTTTTCGTTCAAAATCATTTCAAAACTAATATCAAAACGATTCGTACTGACAATGGTGTTGAGTTTGCTATGTCAAATTTTTATGCTTCAAAGGGAATTATACATCAAAAATCTTGTGTTGAAACACCACAACAAAATGGCATTGTAGAACGTAAACATCAACTCATACTAAATGTAACCCGGGCTTTACTTTTTCAAGCAAATCTTCCTCCTATTTTTTGGGAATTTACTGTAAATCATATTGTTTTCTTAATAAATGCTATTCCTACTCCATTACTTAATAACATCACTCCTCATGAAAAGTTGTTTGGAAAACCATGACATTTCCTTTCTAAAAGTGTTTGGTTGTCTTTGTTATGCTAGTACCATTACTGCACATAGGGAAAATTAGATGATAGATCTATCAAAAGTATTTTTCTTGGCTTCCCGCAAAATACAAAAGGTTATATTATCTTAAATTTAAAGTTTCATAGCATAGAGATATCAAGACATGTTGATGAGAATCAAAAAGATGTTGTTAATAGGAAGAATGGACAAGGGCCAAATCATTTCAAGTTCTTCTTATTAGTCTTTTCAAAAGATGAGGCCCAAGCCCAAAGCCCAAGCCCAAGAAGGCCCAAGCCCAAGAAACCCAAGTCCAAACCATGAGGGGCAAGGCCAAGCATTAAATAAAAGAGCATCATTTGAATTACTCTTGTATAGTTGTAGGAGGTGTGGATATTAAATAAAGGAGTGTGAATATGTAAAATAAAGTCACATTGTCCATGTGACTTAGGAGAGTAGGTGTAGGTGTAGGTTTTAGGAGGTGTCATAGTAGAAAAAGGTCACACCTCCCATGTGACTTGTTTTTTGTGGGAATTTTAAATGAGTTTCATTTTAATTTTCCCACCTATTTTTCAGCACCCTCACACTATAAATAGAGGTGTGAACTCTTGTAAAATTCAGAATTGGAAATTTGATATAGAGAAACTCTACTCATTTGGAGAGAGATTTGTGTGAGATTTGAATCTCCTTGCTTGGTCTCATCTTGTGAGCTTTTAGAGAGCTTCAAGTGGCGGCTTCCTTCACTTATCTTGGAACAATACCTCCAAGTGGCGTGATGCAGTTCCAATTCCCCATTCCAGCCGAGCTTCATTCCATAAGTTTTCATTCCTTTCATCTCCAATTTCAATTTCAATTGGTAGTTTAGTTTTCCGTTAGTGTTCTTCATCTTTCCACCGATTGATTTTGTGTTCTTATGCTGTTCTTCAATTTTCTGTTCGATTCCGTGTGTTATTGTTTCATTTGTGTTTAGTAATCTTGTTCCATGGATGTTTACAAGGAGATAACACTCTTATTGAGTTTGGATCATCATTTTGGAAGGCTATGTCTCCATTGATGACTCCTTAAGCTTCCTTGATTCCATTTATGTTTTCAGCTTGTGTTTTGTTGATGTAATTTCGTTTTCATAGTTTAAGCACTCTTTGATCCTTGAATTGTTGTTTTCATTCTCATATAATGTTGTGTTCAAGAGTTTAAAAGTGTCTATGTTCAATCCAACTCATATCACATGTAATATTTCATGAAAACCACTTTCCATATAAATTGGACAGTGGCTTGCCTAAGGACCCTAACACTTTATCTCTCCCTATTTCTAATGCATATAATTCTGCTTTTGATTTTTTTTTTAATACTACACCTCCTGTCGAGCCATGTGCCTCTACTCCCGCACCCAATACTGTCCCTCCACCAACCTCATTATCCTTTGATCTTCCAACAAATAGTGCCTCTGCTCCTGCATCTAACATTGCACCTCCACCAAAATTATCACCGCTTGCATCTCCAGGAAGCACATCACCCCAATTTCCAAGAAGATCAGCTCGTCCTCACCGACAACCTGCCTATCTTGCGGATTTCCACATTGCAACCAACACTGTAAGTAGTAGATATCCTATTCCTAATTACTTGTCTTACAATTCCTTCTCTTCCAATTTTAGAAATGTTATTTCCTCTATCAATTCTCATCCTGAACCTCAGACATATAACGAAGCCTCTAAACATGCTTCTTGGCAATCTGCCATGCAAGATGAGCTTCAAGCTCTTTCTGCTAACAATACTTGGCAACTTACCCCTCTCCCTCCAGGAAAGAAAACTATTGGTTGTAAATGGGTATATAAAATCAAATACCATTCTGATGGCACTGTTGAGCGCCACAAAGCTAGAGTTGTTGCCAAAGGGTTCACCCAACTTGAAGGACTTGATTTCTTAGACACTTTTGCACTTGTTGCTAAACTCAGTATCCTCCGCCTTCTCCTTGCTATTGCCACTACCAAAAATTGGATTTTAAAACAACTTGATGTCAATAATGCATTTCTTCATGGTGATCTCCATGAAGAGGTATACATGACCCCCCCAACTGGCCTCTCTCTTCCTTCTCCCCAGCATGTTTGCAAGCTTCAACGATCTTTGTATGACCTTCGCCAAGCTGGTCACCAATGGTACGCCAAACTCTCTACTTTTCTTTTATTAAATAATTGCTCTATTTCTGTTGTTGATCACTCTCTTTTTCTTAAATATAATAACGATAAACTCATTGTTATTCTTGTTTATGTTGATGATTTGGTCTTAACTGGCGATGACAGGGAGGAAATCAATACAATTACTGCATCCCTTCACCATCACTTCAAGATAAAAAATTTAGGTAATCTCACTTACTTTTTGGGACTGGAAATTGCTCGCAACAGTTCTGGTCTTCATTTAAGTCAACGCAAGTATACTCTTGATCTTCTTCACGAAACTGGCATGCTTGACTTTGAACCTGTGGCCACTCCTATGACTCATACCTCCCTTCTCTCTCCCGATCAAGGCTCCCCTGTTGATGCTGATGAACTTCCCAATACAGAAGACTCCTTGGACATCTAATCTACTTAACCAACACGCGACCTGACATCGCCTTTGTTGTCCACAATTTAAGCCAATTCGTAATGCACCCATAACTCATCATCAACAAGCTGTCTCACGTCTTTTGCGTTACCTCAAGGGCACCCCTGGTGGAGGACTATATTCACTTCACCTTTGTGGTTTTAGTGATTCTGACTGGGCAACATGTCCTACCACATGCAAATCTGTCACTGGATATTCCATCTACTTAGGAGACTCCCTAATATCATGGAAATCAAAGAAGCAACCAACATCTCTCGCAGCTCCTCTGAAGCCGGGTATAGAGCCCTTGCCACCACCACATGTGAGCTACAATGGTTGTCTTACCTCCTTCAGGATTTACATCTTCCTCTCTCCCAGCATACAACCCTGTACTGTGACAACAAATCTACCCTTCAAATAGCGTCCAATCAAGTCTTTCATGAATGCACCAAACACATCGAAATTGATTCTCACCTAGTTCGTGAAAAACTTAACTATGGTCTCATCAAACTGCTGCCCATTACTTCTGCCATGCAAGTTGCTGACATATTCACCAAGCCCCTTGCTTCTGCACAATTCTCCACTCTTAAATCCAAGCTAGGTCTGACAAATATCTACTCCCCAACTTGAGGGGGAGTGTTAACATATTTAGTTTTTCTGTCTTAAGTTATTGGGCTTTGTTTGTTTGACCCAACTTTCCTTTTCTGTTTCAGCTAGGTCTTAGTCTTTTTCTTATATATACACCATGTATTTTACTCTCTAATACACAAGTAAATAAGAATTTCTTTTGTATTTTCTTTTCTCTATTTTCTCTCTTTTATGCTTAAGTCATTGTCTCTTTTTCATTTGTAATTAGGGTTCATCAAAACCTCCCTTTCTCCATTGTGATTTCGTGTGATTACGTGCGCTCCATTTGATGCACCACATCAGACAAGGAATATTCATCTTCATTAACTGTAATAATGTTTTTTGAAAAAAAAGGATTTATTGCAGGAATACCATTGTTCTTTGCAGAAAAGGTTGGAAAAAATCTACAACTTGAATACTTTGATACCCCTTTAAACGATATCACATATGGGAGAATTAACTCCATTGTAAAAAAAAAATACAGAAAATAGATCTTTGTAATAATTTTAAAATAAAAAATATTATTAAGAAGAGCCAGAATTTAGGCATCTTAGAATTATGAGAGTTTTGTACTCAATATGGATACGGAAAGAAAAATCTCCCTTCAACCATTAAATTATGAAAATTGAATAGGACCATCTAATTAAGAAAAGAACTTGAAATTATCAAAATAAAAAAAATACTAAAAAAGAATACAACTATTAAGAATAATACTACTAACTCCAGAGATAAGTCGAAGATAATATGCTTTAAATGAGGAAGAGTGGGATATATGAAAGGACACCATAAGGTAAAAGGAAAAAATAATGAGTCTTTAGTCATTCTTGGCTAATTGAGTATTCTTTCCTTTTCTAACCACTCTTACCTATGTTAAGACGCTAGCTAGTCTATCAGTCTCGTGATACGAAAGCCTAAATATTTTGATGATAGCCAACACTAAAATATGTGTTATGTTATATAATAAATTTCACTCAAGTGCAATATTAGAAGATCTTAATAATAGAAGATGAACAAAGATTCATTAAACGATCTTAAAATGAAAAGATCCATTATACAATGTAGTGAAGACACATAAGATGATTAAATCCTTGTCTCAACATTGAAAAAATCTCTAAGTGCTTATTTGATATAAAAAGGACATTTAAAATGAGGAATGTTGTCCAAAAAGATAGTTCAAGTGAGAAGAGACACACCAGACAATCTCATAGGACTTGATTAAATATTCTTGCTAGAAGGTCTCGTCATATGATTCTATTGCTCATGGATACACCAGAAGATCTCTTCATACAATTTCAAAAAGAATAACTAATTGGACGAGCTCAAAGCACATGAAAGCTCAATCATACATTGCCTCATAATCACACCAGACGGTCTTTAAAACATGCACACCATAGACGATCATCACGTCTTTTACACATCCGACAGTCTGTTATATCAAGGAGTGTCTATACTTAACTTTTACATTCTTTGAATTTCTTATAACACTACTCATATGTTTTTGAATCAATCTTGACATTCTTAAATCATATAAAACAATTTTCAAATAAGATTAATGATTAAATGGTTTTGGAAAGTTAGTATTTGAGAACGTAACACAAAACATACTGGAAATCTCAAATATTATGTGCTTCAATATTTGTGAATAAAAAAGCACCTTTCAAATTGATTATAAATATTTTTTAATACATCTGTGCATTTATTATTAAGATTAAAATTGTATTGGAAAGTTTTTGAATGAATAATGATTTTATTGGAAAGCTTTCGAAAAATATAGCACACATATTCTCTATACAATTTTGTTTGAAATATATTTTATGAAAAGATATCTAGGTTAAAATGTTATTACACTTCCACAATCAAATTTTATATTAACTTGGAAAGTATTTGAAAATGGATTTATAGTGAAAATTTGAGAAAATAAAGTCTTTGATCATTCATAGAATATAAAATATATTGTTTCAGTGATACCTATGATTTATTGTGTTGATTATAATGTTTATTGATACTGATATTGTTTCAAGAAATTATCAGAGGATCATAAAGACACGTATAAAGCCGATAGTCAATGTTTCCTTATCCATCTAACGGGAAAACGATGAAGTCAGAGAGTGGGATTCACACAAATAAAGATCAAAGAGTTATCAAGCCGCTGAGAATGAAGATATACAAAGAGAAAAAAGATTCAAAGTATAAATAAGGGATACGACGCAATGAAGGCTCATATATGAACATTTCATATTGAGTGTCTTATACGAAGAAGACAATGAACAATGTAGAAAAGGAAATATTTGTGCACAAAGATAATCCAAGCTTCAACGTTCGACTTTATATATAAAAATAAAGTATTTGAAGAGCATGTAATTGTTCAAAGACGCAAAGAAAGCACCAAAACTAAAGTTTCCATTTCGAGCGTCTAACACATTGAAGATGAAGATCAACATGACATATTTGGTCAAGATATTGAAGTTAAGAGGATTAAAGCTACAATGTTCACATTTGAGAAATATAAAGGAAGAATAAAAATGCCTCACACATCTAAGACATGCAAAGATCAATCAGAGCAAAAGTTTCTATATTGAGTGTCTAATGACTATAATGAAGAACTCAAAGCTTCAACTGTCACATTCTGAAGCCTATATAAAGACCTTGAAGATAAAGAACACAATAATAAATGTAAATAGAACAAAAAAGAAATGCCATCATCAAGTGAATATTCAATTGTGTGTTAGAATAATGTTAAAATAAGTGGCTTAAACAAGAGGGGAGTGAATTATTTTTGAAAGATTTTTTGCAAAGATTGAAGGTAGAGTGAAATTTATGAAAAATCAACCAATTGATTTTCTGTTCAACTCAATAAAATTTTTATTTTAAGGTTATTTCCAGAAAATCAACCTGTTGTTTTCACGAAACAACCGATTGTTTATATCAGCAAAATTTAAAACAGTGTTAAAACAAATTATGAGTGTAGGGATAGAGAGAATCACACAAGATGTTTATACTGGTTCACTCTTAACCAAGAACTACATCCAATCCTCAATTAACCATTGAGAATTCACTATGTAATCAACCCTAGATTACAAAACACACACCAAGAGTGATGATCTTGAACCTCTCAAGAACACACACTACTCTTTGGCAACACATAGTTTCCAGAAAACACCTTTTTGAAAGTGCCTTACACTCCAATACAGAAATACAATGTTCAAAGAAGAAGAGAAAAAGAATACACCTAGGTAATACAAAGCGTAAGGTTCATAAGTACAAAACCCAATCCTATTCCACACACTTGAGATGATCCAAAGCTTTTGAAATCTTGAAAATTGTTTTTGATAATTTCTCTTTCTTAGTTAATACAAAGGAGTGTTAAACAACCTTTATATAACCTCAATCAAGTGGTCAAAGCAGTTGGAATCATTTAAAACAGTTTAAAATACATAAGAGAATTCTGTTATGAAAACAACCAGTTGTTTTCCAAAACAATCGATGGAAATAAACTTTCTATTATGGTTTTCATAAAAAAAATCAGTTGATTTATTAAAACAATCAATTGATTCTGTTTGACAGCAAAGACAAAACAAAGCTAAGCTTTTCCAAATAACAACAGGTTGATTCGACATTTCAACAAATTGAATTTTCACACCCTTTTAGAAAATCCATCTTTTGAAAAAAGGTAAAGATTCAAATGAACTTGGATCATCTTAAGGAGTGAATTAACAAGTTAAAAACTACTAGACAACACACACGCACCCAACAACAAGGTCTTCCAATTTTCCTCATGAATTTGGAGACATCAAAGCATTTTGTTCACCAAATAACACTTATACAATTTACATATGCTTTAAAGAGCGACTTGTGAGATTAGATATTGTGCCTAACCTTTATAAATCCATCACACTGTGAAGTATATCCTTAGAGCTTTCATTGTTATTTATGTAGAGAGTTTTCTCATTGTTAAGAAGTCATGATCTTAGGGGGAGATTATGATCAGTTGCTTGGAGAGGTAGAGAATATTTAGTGACCTGAAGAGTTGTAAGAATACTTGTGTGTACCTGGAGAGGTAAAGAATACTTGTGTGTACTTTGATAGGTAGATTATACTTCGTGTACCTAGAGAGGTAGAGAATAGTTGGTGACATGAAAAGGTGTAATAATACTTCTGTACCTAGAGAGGTGAAGAATAGTTTGTGAAAAACTTTTGAGCATGTTGCTTTAGGGGACTAAACATAGACCTTGTTGTTGGCAGAACCAGTATAAATCATTGTATCCATTTCTTTCTCTCTCTCTTTGTCTTTTATTTGTTAGACATTATGCTTGCTTTGTTTTTTAGGTTTGCATATTGAGTTTAAACTTCATTCAACCCCCTTCTAGAGTTAATTGTATCTTCAGCCTGACCCTGTCAAGGAGTATTTTGTTGAAGAAGAGTTTTGATGACTCCAAATCTCCATGAATTGCTTGAAGGTTGATTATAACTTAGTTGGGTGTGTTCTGGGATAGTTTGAATTTGTTAATTCACTCTTAGTTTGAATCCAAAACCTGGTTTAATTCATTTTTTTTAAAGAGTGTTTTATGAAGAAGCAGAAAAACAACCAGTTGTTTTATCGTTTTAATCGATTGTTTCATACTTAATGTTTTTGAAACTGGTTTTGGCAGATTTCAACTTGGTTGACTTTGTTGTCAAACCAATTCAATCGGTTGTTTCGACAAAACAACTGACTGTTTTTTAACTGCCTTAACAAAATTCTGTTAAGTTTGTTAAATCTGCTTTAAATGCTTTCAAACTGATTTGGCTTTTACAAGAAATGTTTTTAACTGCTAATTGGAGTATAATTGTTCTGTTATACGCTCCTAGCAGTTAAGTTACAAGATTTGTCTTTGAAATCAAGTTTTCTCCAAGATTGCTTAAAGCTTTGGATTTTTCTCTAAGAGTGAAGTAGGACTTGCTGTGTACTTTGATTTGATTTGTACCAAGTGTGATCAACCATATTTCCTCATTCAATTGTATTTTTGTAAGGACTTGTGTTCACAGAGTCAGAGGGTGTTCTGATCTGTGGTGTGATTGTGTGTGCCAAAGGAAGTGTGTGTTCTTGAGGGAATCAATATCACTTCTTTGGTGATTGTGTGTTTGTAATCTGGTTTTTGATTACTTAGTGGATACCCAGAGGTTTCAGGGAACTGGATGTAGCTCTTGGTATAAGAGTGAACCAATATAAAATTTCTTGTGTGATTCTTTCTCCCCCTTAACTCTTAAATATATGTTTTTAGTTGTTTTTATATACTACTGATAAAAACAACCGGTTGAATCGCAGAAACAACTGGTTGAATTTCTGGAATTCAACTAAAATTGTTTTCTATCTTGCATTCTTTGATTCCTTTGGTTGTGATTCTTCTTTGATTCTCTTCATACCTTCAAAACTTTCGAAAAACGTTTGAAAAGAATTCACCCTCCCTCTTGTTTAAGGCCTACAATTCTAACATATTCTTTACTCAAGCCACCCCTAGATGCGATTATTCTTTACCAAGTCACTTTTGACTCAATGAGTATTCTTGGTTCTTTAGTCACTATACAAGAATTGAAGGTTAGTATTAATCATTTTTGTCTGACTATTAGGGAGGATTGCCTTTGACGACATATACAATGTTTAAGCTTTCTCTCTTATTTTAGATATTCTTGCAATTTAGGAAGGGGTTTCGTCTTTTGATGTGAATAATGGATAATAACTCTCTCTTAGGTGGTTGAATGAACACTTTTAGTGTTCTTCTAATGACCTATTTTGATCCATAAATATAATAGTGTTCCTTCTTTAAGCTCTAGGATCGTTCTTCTGAAGCTTTGAGGAGTTCTCTACATTTTAGTAGCATTTTGGCATAGTGTCACCTCCGCTCTTGTTTTTCTTCTTCTTGATGGTAGGCTTTATATAGGCGTTGGAAGAAGATATTCATTGAGAGACCGTTTATAACTGCTGAGCAGCTTAAATGTTCTTGCATGTCCACCTTGCATCTGATGAGCTTTTACATGATTTTTCGTTTAATGTTCTTCTTATTTATGCAACATTCTTGATAGTTGACAATGCTTATCTCCCTAGTTAGCATAGCCTTTTGCACCAATTCATGTAAAAGTGCACATCGTATAGGGTAGATAGTTGGGTCAAAGTTGAAAAAATCTTTGTGTCAGGAAGTTGATGAAGAAACAATTTTAACTCGTATCCCAAGAGATCTCGATATTGATTTGTATTTTACTTGAACATATCTCTTTTGTAGACACACATTCCCTACAACATATAAAAGCATAAGGATATTTGAAGTACAAAATTAGCTTAGTCTATGCATTTATCATTTGATATTTTGTACACGTTTTTTTTTATTCTTCGGAAGAGCTTTATAATACAAAAAAAAGACAATACAATGTTGTATCGTCTGTCAGATGAAACACTTACATCTTACATTATCTGTTGTTTTCATAGAACTATTGTGTTTTAAACGAAGTATGACCATGTTTTAGACTTAGCTATTTTTAGCAGTTAATCAAAATCATAGAGTGTTGGACTTTTTCCTTAACATCAAATTCATTTCTTCATTTCATATTTTCTTCTAAAATCAATTTTGGTTGGAATATCATCTTGATTAAGACCAAGACATCAAGCTTGACTGAGGTCTAAGTGCCGTAATCTCATAAAGTTTTTGATAAATGTTGACAAATGTTTCTTTCAAACTAAAGTCGAATGTGTTTATTGACTACGATCTCTTTCAAACCAAGACATAAAGCTTGATTGAAGTCAATTATTTTTCAATCAATGTTAGGAAGATTACTTTTCAATAAATATTGACTACGATCTCTTTCTATTGATATTAGTAAGAATTATTTTTTATTTACATTGTCAGAATTATTTTGTTGTTGTTGATTACTATTATTTCATGTTTGATATTGGTCAAAATTTTCTTAACCAAAAGACTATTTTTTAATAGATGTGAAATATATTTTTTCTACTGATGTTTGTCATAGTTTTTTTTTGACAATATCTACAATAGTTATTTTTTTTATCAATGACACAAATGTTATTCTTTATCAATGTTTATTAGGATTTTCTTTTTCTGACGTTGATTAGAAAAATTGGCCAACTTTAATTATAATTTTTTTTCCAATGTCAGTTAAAAGAATTTTTCTTAGGCAATTGCTTCCTGCACCCGATCAATTGTGACTGGCACCCGACACACTTTTAAAAATTCTAAAATGCCCTTGTCTTCTTCATTTACGGATAAAAATATCCGGAACTGCTCGTTGCTTACGGATAAAAATATCCAGAAGCCACAGTTGTGCCTACGGATAAAAATATCCAGAAGCCAACCACAGTTTTGCCTACGGATAAAAATATCCGGACCCAACTATATTCCGGATAAAAATATCCGTAAGTCAAAACAAACTTACAGATAAAAATATCTGGACCCCAAACTCCCTTACGGATAAAAATATCTGCACCTCTCAAAAGTCACTTGCGGATAAAAATATCCGCAACTCTCACTCACTTATGGAAAAAAATATCCGGAAGCATGACGTACCTTCGAATCTGGTGCTCTGCCTGCGATAATGGAGGTCACGGTGGGTGCAGAAGAATGGAGAAGAACGTCGCTCACGGTGGTTGGACAACAAGCTTGCTCACGGTGGCTGCACAACACGATGGCTTACGGTGCCTCGGTGGCTGCGGTGGCTGCGGCAGGCACAATGGAATGGAAGAACAGAAGAATAGGGTTGGTGCCGGTGATTGGGTGCATATCACAATTATAGTTTTCAAAATTTCATTAAGGGTGTATTCGTCTTTTACTATTAAGTGATTGGGTGCCAATTAGAATGTGTTGGGTGCAGGGAGAATGTGCCTTTTTCTTAATTATCACCAATCAAGAAAAAAAACTTTGTGAAAGTGAGTTGAAGAAATCTTGACAAAAAAAAGATACCATAAACATAAAAAGGGACCATAAATATCGATATTTTTATTTTATTTTTTATATTTGACAATAACTAAAATACTTCATCTTAATAAAAAATTTACAATTCAATAAATCTCTTATCTAAACAAAATATTTAAGAAGTAAACCAATTTAAAATAAGATAAAATCAAATTTAATATATTTAAATATATTAAAAATGATGAAATTTCCTATTTAAAATGTTATATATTTGATATTAGGTTAGTA
Source organism: Phaseolus vulgaris (assembly GCF_000499845.2). Classification (NCBI taxonomy): domain Eukaryota; kingdom Viridiplantae; phylum Streptophyta; class Magnoliopsida; order Fabales; family Fabaceae; genus Phaseolus; species Phaseolus vulgaris. The sequence continues at coordinate 12,376,057 of NC_023754.2, read as the reverse complement.
TAATTTCCGCGGCTCATAAATTAACATGTTCCCTCTTAAATAGATTTCTGAGTTCGTTATTTTATTTATTAATATTAAGTATGCGCTAGTATCACTACATTCTTCTCAACTAATTTGATATTCAAGATAAAAAATAATAATCTCAAACATACTTAAAGATTATTAATAAGAAAAGTAAATTACACTATAATTCTCTACATTACAAAAAAAATATAATTTTATATAAATTTTGGCAACTATCAATTAATGTCATCACTAAAATCCCTAATGGACATTAGCATCAATTAAATAATCTTCTCTGTGAAAATATCAATCAAACAAACTGCAGTACCCATCAAAATATTTATGATAGTGTCAAACAACAGTCTTTCTCATAATTGTTTTCACTTCCTGCTTACAAAACAGTAGAAGTCTTCAAGGTTCAAGTTGAAGAACTTAGCAGGCACAGTATTCATTTGAATCTTCAACATAATGTTTTTTACAACATCTTCAACACAATGTTAAACAATTCATTTACATTAAAAGTCTGTCCATAGTTGTAGAAAACTAATTCTAAACGTGACTCTAGTCAAGTTTCATCTAATTGGTGGTCCTCTTGTTCTCTCATTTAGCTATATCAACATCTGATAAAAGTGTCAGATGATCATCAATCTCAATCCAGGTTTATGTATATGAAAAAATATCTCTAAAAGAGAAGTTATCTTCTAAATGGATCTCAATCTCAAAGTATTAGTACTTCATTAATGACAAAAAGGATATCTTGAGCTCCCCCATGAAATTAAGTGTCACATACCATCCCACTGAACAAAACCATAAGAACCAAAGAAAAGGAACTCTCATTAAGTTGTGAGTAAATCACAAATAGTATTGAGCTGTGCAGAATTACACTGTCTCTAAACTACTAAAATCATGTTTCCATCCATGACTTTGGTAATGAAGATCCGAATATTTGGTGGAGCAATATTTTCTCCCTTTTGCTTAGCTTGTTTACACCACCATAGCCTCGAAAAACTCCTAATTTCAATGCTTCTCTTCCTTCTTCCACAGCCCTTTTCCTCACAGCTGTCAATAAAGATGAACCATGAGGAGTTTCACTGTTTTCAGTTTTTTCTGTTTCATGTACCAGCTTGTCTTCCCCTACTTTCTCCTTAGGTTGACTATTGGCTCCACTGGCATTAGTGCCTGCACAATCATCATGGTCCCTATTTCCCCACCATTTGTTTGAAGTGGCTGATAAGTGTTCTGACGGAAATCCAGACTTGAATTCATCCATTGTTGTCATTGCTTTGGTCAAGCCAGTATTGACCACATTCTGCGTCCGAGCACTTTCGACATTCTTGTTTCCTTGCTGCTGCGAATTCTGAAGCACTGTAATACCTTGTACTTTGGCCCTCTCATCATTTGTTTGTAGCAAGACACTGCCGTCAAACATCAGATTAGCATAGATCAGTTATAAAGCATATCAAATAGGTTAGAAAGTCCAGGCCTATTATTAGTCTATACAGCATCTGCTGATCTGCCCTCATGCCATTCAAATAAAAAAGTTTCATTTTTTTTTCACAAATAATAATCGCAACACTTATTTAACAAAGATAAATGTCAAAGAATGCTTCTAATTAAAACAATGCTTCTGATGAATGAGATGTATAAGAACAGATGGTAAAATATACCAAAAACTTAAAAAAATGGTAGGCAAGAAAGGACATAAGATAAGCAAAACAGTCCAAGCTCCTACTTACGCGACATTGACAGCACTCCAAAATTACCATTATCTGAACCAAGAACCAAAAAGAATCCTACAAAATTACTTTAGCTCATTAAGTTGGCAACCACAAAAAATAACCCAACAGATTCTAAGATTATTCTCCAACCATGAGATGTAGACATTAGATAACACCATAAATTCCACATTAGCAAAAACAAGCTTGGCTTCTTTAATCCACACACAACTTCTTACACAACCTATGAAAAAGTACTCCTCATCCTGTGGACAAATACAACATTTACCAAAAGCACCAAAGAAGTCTACTATTCAAATAGATAGTATTAGTTAGTGTAAGAAAATGGCAATTGGTTCAAAGAAACAAACAAACTGTTGTGTATATGTGTGGGACAAGAGGAATCGAATGACTACGGAAGTGCAACTCTGTAATATAATATTATTATTGAAATATGAGCTTATCACAATGGATGGTGGTTGTTACCCCAGGCAGGAATCACTGAGGCAGGACCAAATTATGGATGCATGTTGCACAACCGGATGGAGCTCTTTGTAGACAAAGGCAAGAGAATGTAGGGTTGAGTATGATAACCATGACAAAAGTTTGTAAATAACAAGTAATTAAGATAGAAATATCCTCAAGATCTCTACGATGATTAGGAAAAAATATCCTTAAAATTTGACCTCATTTTTATTTATTATTTTAAAGGATTTGATTATTACAAATAGAGATGATGAAAATATAATTGATGTAACTGATATCAATAATAATTTTTTATTTCCTTAATTCAAGTTGGTATCAGAGACTATGATCTTGGGAGCCCTGTTTCCGCTGCCACATTAACAGTCACCGCCACCATTGATTACAATTAGTGGTGGACCAAAAAGGTGTGCCGCATTTTGGCAATCACAACGTCCACATTTGCATTGTCAACAAAGTTCCCCCACATTGTCTCATGCCACCAGTATCAACGCATGTAGCCCACGTGCCTTTTGTTGCAAAGCCCACTCGCCGCCACCACAAACAGGGTCATTGTTGGGACCTCCTAAGCCCATTTCAAGAGGCGGTGACTTCTCATTTGGCTCCAATTTGAGTAAATATGAATTATTTTGGCTATTTTGCCAAAAGGTTTCTCTTTGTTACATCTTTGTTTTGTGTTTTTTTTTTTCAATGTCCAGTATGAAAAGTTATAAAGAGGAACTTGATCGTTCGATAACAATGATTGAATCAATAATTATTATTGACCCTATGTCTCAAGGTGTTTGGATTCTAAATTCAGGAACAATTGATCACATGCCTCCATTTCCTAAGCTCTTCAATTCGTATGTCAAAATCGCAAGAAAACAACTCATTACAGTTGCAAATGGCGATAATATACCCATATGAGAATATAACAATAACAATACAATATTAAGGATGTTTTATATGTCCCAGAACTGACCAATAGTCTTATTTCTACACAAAAGCTTATAAAAGATTTGAAATTGATGACTTAAATTGAAATGAAAGACCTATGAAAACTCAAGTATTTCTTTTGGAATAGAGATTGCTTATTCCAAAAAGGGGATTTTTATCTCCAAAATAAAATATATGCTTGATGTCCTCAAAGAAATAGGTAAACTGGGACGTAAAACTTCAGGAGTTCCTACAACTGGTTCGAACTTTATTAACAAAATAATTTGTTTATCTTGTTACATACATAGTTCTAGTCAAAGTTTGAGCTCTGAATAATGGAAGATTGGATGAATCTTGGTTGTAGGAGGCAGTAGCAGCTTATAAGCAACCTGGCCTATTCTCTCTGGTATTGGAAAAGGGCCAAAATACCGAGGTTTAGTTCTTGGTTTCAAGGTGCCCTTTTTCAGTAGGATTGCAGCTTCACTAACAACATATCTCCAACTTGGAATTCCTTATGAAGTCTTTTTTTCATCCGTATACATTTTTAACTTGTTGAACTCTTTGAAGGTTGCCTTTGAATTTTGCCAAACTAACATCTCTTTGTAGTAAATAGTTACTGCAGTGAGGCTAGATCCTTTAATTAGGGACATACTTCAAAATCTGTGGAGGGTTACGACCATACACCACTTTGAAAGGTGTCATTCCAATACTAGTGTGATAAGAGGTATTGTAGTGCTGCCAAAATTGACAAGTACACACTTTTCTTTGTAAGAGACTATTGTCTTAGGACAACCATGTAATTTCACCACAATGTTCATGAAGGACTCAACCACCAACTTACTGGTATAGTCAGATTTCAGAGTTGTAAAGTGAGCATATTTTGACAACCTATTGATTACCACCATGATTATTGTGAAGCCATGTGGGGGAGGCAGATAAATTATAAAATCCATAACCAAAATCTTCCCATATTTGGTTAGGAATAGGTAGTGGCTGAAGCAACCCAGAAGGTAAGGTAGTAGCAGACTTTGCTTGTTGACACAATTTTATTTTTTTTAATTATGCATGCCTTGCCAATAAAACAGTGCATTTTCCTGAGCCAGGGTTCTAGTGTAACTAGCATGTCCAAACCAACTCTTATTTCATTTGCCTCTTTTGCCCTCTTATCATTTTCATTCTTTACACAAACACATGATAAAAACAATTGCAGAGCTGGATATGTGGCATACCACGACCATAAATTATTTTTTTCCATAGAGAACTTTTAACAAAATACAATTTTCAAGGAACAAAATCGTACACACACATCATTCGGTGCACACAAGAGGGTTGAAATACAAAAGAAAAATGATTGAACATAATTGTTCGGCAGCATGTATGTTGTATGAACCATGAGAAATGGATGTTAATATACTATATCAAGAACAGGTGCTGATATTGACGACAAAATTTTTGGTGTCAAAGGAATAGTCAAAACCAATGGCAATGAATATACTTTGCTAGACTTGAAAACTTACCTCTTGTTGCCACTAATCAAAACCATTGTCAAAGATCCCAGTAACACAACACTTTTAAACCCCACCTGCATAAAATTAAAATGATACTCATAAAACACTAAGATAAACTAGTCAAAACCACAGCATGGACTAGTTTCCTTTCCAGAAGCCTTGTCCAAGGACATAGCAATATATCAAAGTTCCTATGTACGAGTACATGACCAAGTATCAACACTAACATCATAATCAGGAGTGAGGAGAGAAAACAATGAACAAATAGTGTGATGTAAATCATCTGTTCAGAAGTGATAAAATAAGACAAGAACACAACCTACAACTTAAGTAGCTTCCCTGCAAAACTTGTCATAGTTGTCATTTTCTTACTTCTTTATCACCTATCCGAGTGTTTCTAAGATAAACTAACCCATGCTTATTTCAATTATCTACCACTCCCAACCATCAAAGAAATATTTTCACCCAAAATTTCATTTGATAACCTTATTTTTCTCACTTAAAGTTTTCAAATTTTACTTTCAGATTCCTAGATTCTCTTCCCAGCTTCTCTACTGCTAATGCAAAACACATTCTTGCTTCAATTCCCATCTCCCCTTTTGTAGTTCAACATGCCAAAATGTTGAAAGATTACATAACAATTACCAATAGTAAGAACAAAAGGAAAACATAAAAGAAAAAAAAAATATATAGAATAAAAGTCAGATACCAAAGAGGTAAATTTTGTGGGTTCTTCCTAACAGGTTTGGTGATTAGGGGTTCTTTCTGGCTGTTATAAAAATTACAAATTGAACTACAACAGAAAAGAAAATCAAAACTTGATGAAAGGGTGGCAGGAAGGATGGAAATGGGTAACTAAAACATTGGTCAAAGAAAAAAAAAAATCCAAAGAAACACCCAGAAACAAATCTTAAGATTTTGTGTTCCGAGTTTAAAAAAATAGCTTTTTGAAGCGATAGGAGGAAAAAGAGATTGAGGGTTTTGCGAATTATTACCTGAGAGTAGGAACAATAGATCAGAGTTCAGTGCGTCTGTTATGTTGTGAGAAGCTGAAAGTACATTAAAGTGACATATGTTGTGTGTCCATTGTATATAGGGCAATGGAGTTTCCCATAATCTTCTCATCATGAAGGTTTTTGTTATGAATTTACTTTTCAGGGATAAAAAAGTTTAGATTTTTCTATTATTAACATTATTGAAAACTAAATAATTTTAAGAATAAATTTTGATATAATTAATTCATATATGTATACAATTTAATAAGTTAGTAATTAAATTAAAACTTTTCATAATAAATTCAGTTTATAGTTTTTATTAAAATTTAAATTACTTAATTATTTATTAAAAACTTAATTTATAGTATGATAAATTTTTAAAAGATAATTGATATGACTTATAAAAATATTTATTTAGAAATATATAATTTATTTAAAATTGGATATATATGATCATTGAGTAATATTGAAACATTTACAGATTATATGGTTATAATTTAATATTTATAAAAATATTGAATACAGACTCAAAAAATTTGTTATTATTATATAAAAAAAATAGGCCTTTGGCACCTCTCCAAATAAACACAAAACAAAGGAGAAAGCAAGTTAAATCAAAATGATATTACATGACTGAGTGAAAACAAACTTTAGACTTTCTTTGAATTAGGGTGTGAAAATGAGATAGTAGATTTGAGATGATTTGAAGAGAAAGTGTAAAGAAAATAGGGTGTTTGGATGAATGTAAATATAGTAGAAAGTGTGAGAAAGTTTATAAAAGTTTGTGAGTGATGTAATGAGTGTGATTGAAATTGTATCGGTTTTAATTGATAAAAATGTAATTTTACACATTTGCCCTTACATTTAAAAATTGATAAAAAAAAATAATTTGATTGACTATTTGTGAATTATAATTGTTTTTTAATTAAAATTATTTTTTCGGCAATTGAAACATTATTTTTGATACCGTGTTCGAGCTAACTTCGGAAAAATATAAATTATATAAAAAAATTTGGATCGTATTTATGATTCATAAACTTTATTTAGAACAAAGTTGTAATTGTGAATTATTTATTTTTTAATTATAGTTGTATGTAATTAAAAGATTAATTCTGGTACTGGAACAAATTATTTCTGATAATGTGTTGGAGTTATAATTCAATAAAGGAATTTTTTTTTTTATAAAATAAATATTAATGCAGTTTTTAGTTTATTAAAGCAAAATTCATTGATAAATTTTGTGCATAATAATAATAATAATAATGTTTCAGAAAATCATATGAATGATACATTGAAATATGTATCATTCAAAGCAGTCATGGAAGTCCTTAATTTGTTTAGGGATTCGTGTCATAAATAAGATTACAGATTCAAAAAGAAAAATACATATGCATAATAAAATACAACCAAATTTTTACATAGTTTAGAGATTTGTAGTCATTATCTTGACCAACTTTCTCATTCTTTGTTCGAGAGTCAGGTCAAAGAGTTGTTTTATTGCATTAGGATGACCACACAAGAAGTCGTAACAGTTATCCAACAAATCTTCATCCTGTATGTTCATGTCCACTAACATTTCCAAGATATCAAATTCAGAGTACTGGAAAGTCGATGTACGACAGAGTGTGCGCATGTGTTCACGAAATATGGAGTTTCCTTCTTCTTCTACAACAACACATCATCTGTTATATTGCAGATTTTCTTCCGTAGCATTAGCCACTCGCTATGATGACAAAGCGACAATCTCAGATGAAACTTGTCGCTCAACAATATGACATAACCTATCTGACTTATCACTACCCCTCCCAAGGATATCACTTAATCATTCAAACCTTTTATTAAGCCTTTCCAGTTGCAGATCAATGATGTCCACCATGGGGGTTTTTCTTTTTGAGCCTCTAGAAGAAGAAGTACCACCTGATGGTTGGGATGGCTGAGGTGACACCAATGGGGGTGTCAGATTAGGGCCAGGGCTGTATGAATCAACATTAGGATCAACTGAGCGAGGAGTTTCAAATTGAATAACATCCAATTCTGGCTCCTCTGAGACGTCCTCCATATTGTGATCATTAAGATCTACATTAAAATGATGAGACTGAGTTCGACTTGATGACTGCAGTGTTGTTCTCCCACTGTGGTCGGTAGCACGATCAAGCCCCCACAAGTCTTCCATCAACTTGTAGTGCCTGATGGGATTAACACGCCACTTTGCAGTCGAGGGCTTTGCCTGTTCATTAATGAAAAGGAATACACTAATATTCATAATTACTGGTTAATGTATGCGATAAGTGAACATCAGGTTGAATATGTTACCTTTATCAACATATCCCACACTTTATCCTCGGCCTCGAAAATTTTCATGCTTGGATTCCAAGCGAAACCACTCAGTTCACTAAATAGATCATGGATCTAACGCCATTTTTCCTTAAGGCTTTTCTGACTGTTCTTCACATTATTTTTTGTAATCCCTACCAATCCACTCTGATGTAAAGATTTAACGATGTTTGTGTAACCCTGCATCATCCAACTACCATCAATGCGGTTATCCATAGATGCATCATCGATCATGGCATTCAGTAGTCGAAAATCCATGTCGGTAGTCCATTTTTTGTGTTCACGGACTCCTGCAGATGACTCTGAAGCAATACCCTTCCCGTGATCCATGATAAAACCTAATAAAAAAAGGTTAAACTTTTGCAATAACATAAATAGTTTCATATGTAAATATTAATAAAGGTGGAATGTCAACATTAAACCAAGAAATTGTTCTTACAACAATATAAATATAAGTTCACAAATGTTACATAAAATTAATTATTACAATAACCTGTCCACATTTCATTTGCTATAGTATCCCTAATTTGTGATCCGAGCCTCTAGTCCTCCTCACGAATTTGCGAGTGTGACGCATCTATATCTCCTTGCATCAACTCACGATCAACTTCTTCCAACAAAGAGTCATCATTATCCACCCCACGAAGAAAGTTATGAAGAATACAACATGTTAAAACAATATCGGTCATAATCTCCACAAAGTAATGAGGCTCTGTTCCGCTAGCGATAATTGGAAATCACTTTTGGAGGACACCAAATGTTCTTTCGATAACATTTCTTTGTGAGGAATGACGATGATTAAACAACTCACGGGCATTTTGTGGACCTCTTCGGAAATAATCTTTTAGATGGTATTGAACTCCGCGATATGGAGTTATAACTTGGGCTTTAAGCATAAAACCCGCATCTCCAAGGTAGTATTTGCCTACAACCATCCATTAATAATTATTACTTATAAATCATGTAGCCAAATGAATATTTATTGCACTTGAAAACACACTCAACTAACTTTTCGGAATGACCAATGGATCCTCTCGTACAAACACATCCTTCAATATCCTGGAATCAGAGGCGGTTCCTTCCCACCCGGCAAGAACATATGTGAATTTCATGTCAAAATCACAAGCAACAAATACGTTTTGCATTGACCAGTCTTTTCTTCCACGAAAACGAGGAGCATCAGATCGGGGGACTTTAACACGGACGTGAGTGTCGTCTATGGCACCCAAACAATCCTAATACACAACAACTTCACATTTATAAATAACTTGCATTGCATACAACATGAATTAAATATTTAACTATTGTTTCTCATATTCATACCTTAAAGTATGGAAAAAATCGATAGTTGTTTAAGATATGAAGTTCAACCTCAGTCCCAGCTGGTTGAATTATGAACTCTCCATGCAACATCAATAATGTCTTCAAAACATTATGAAAGTTAAGAGACACTGTTTCCTCGGACCGATGAAAGAAGAAGAAACACTTCAATTCTTGACGTTATGACCAATGATGTGTAAAAATTTAGCCACTTGTTCTTCAACTGTAGATGGGAATGCATCTTTAACATCCCTGTTCCTCTTATTCGTTGACATAAATTAATAAATGCTTCCGGACTCATGCGAATCATGTCACGACATCTTTCAGTATGGACCAAGTACGACATCAATTCTTGTCGACGACGCTCTTTTTGTGGAATTACCTCTAGTATAACATTATTTGTCTCGGTTAACAAACGCAACACATTCAATCCATATTCAGTCATGCAAAGAATTGTCATTGTTGCTACTTGTGTCCACAAATTGATTTGCTCTTGTATTTGTGAAATTAGTGTGAAATCAACACCAACTACATCGAGATTCATGTCATTCGTGCTAGACATCTCGACATTTTCGAAATACATAGACCAATGGTTATCGTTATCCATGGTCATAAATCCTTGACAATCATATAAGTTTAAATATTAGGTCTAAAGAACCACATTTTAGAGAAATAATAGAAATAATAGTACATTTTTTTTTACTTTTTAAAAAATAAAATATTATATATAAACTCTGTAAAGTGGTATAGTTATAGTTATATTATAAATTCACAATAATATTTATAAAGTTTTTTTTACTTATTTTAGAAAAAAAAAAATATTAAAAAATAAATATTATATGTAGACTATCGTAGTATTTTAAAATATTTAAATATTTTGTATAGTTATAATTATTTTATAAATTCAAAATAATGTTTATAAAACTCTTTTACTTGATTTTAGAAAAAATAAAATATTATATGTAGACTATGTATTTTAAAATATTTAAATATTCTGTATACTTATAATTATTTTATAAATTCAGAATAATATTCATAAAATTCTTTTACTTGATTAAAAAAAATATTATATATAAACTATCTATAAAGTAATATTTTAAAAATATTCTATATACTTGTAAATTATTTTATAAATTCAAAATAATATTTATAAAGTTCTTTTAGTTGATTTTGGAAAAAATTAAATATTATATGTAAACTATCTATAAAGTAGTATTTTAAAATATTTAAATATTTTGTATACTTATAATTATTTTAAACCCTGTTCAAAATAATATTTATAAAGTTTTTTACTTGATTTTAGAAAAATTAAATATTTAAATATTTTGTATACGTATAATTATTTTATAAATTTAAAACAATATTTATAAAGATTTTTTTTTATTTTTAAAAAAATATTATACATAAATTCTATGTATTTTCAAATACAAGAAAAAAATTTAAATATTAATAAGTTTTTTTTAACTAGCAGAAAATCCATTTAAAATTTCATTAATGCTCATTAATGTGTTTAAGCAAAGAACTTAGAAAATCAAAGGACAACTGGATAAATCTATTAACATAAATAAAAAAAATAAGTAAACATTACAAATTCCTTTTCCTCCATATTTCATTCTCCAAATTCCAAATCTATCTATGAAATTTACCTGCAGAAACGTAGAGAACAACAATGCAAAAACCACCAACGACCACCGCAAACCACAACCGTCCACCGAGCACCACTAGTGGAACCACCACCCACCACCACCAGCGAAACTGTCCACCGTCCAATGACCACAAACAACGTCACCTACGGAACACCACCACGAACGGAACCCCATCCACACCTTGCACCTCCGACAATCGCGCACCTCCAACGCTTGTGAACCTCCGACAACCGCGCACCTCCAACGTTTGCGAACTTCCAACGAACGCACACCTCCTGCCATCGTGCACCTCCGACGACTGCGCACCTCCAACCACTTCTAAGGTACTCCATCAACTCAAAACAAATAACTCACATCCACTCCTCTTCCATATTTATCATCCCTCTCATATTTATTCGTCACCCACCACACTTGAAGTAACCCATCGAACATTGTACAAATATGTGTTTATGTTGTGTTTATGTTGTGTTTATGCAAATGAAATCTCATACGTGAGAATCTCATGTAGAGGGAATATTGCAACTGCATGACACGAGCTGTTATGGCACATAGGGTAGTAGGTGATGGGTAATATGGTAAACCCAAATACTTTCTCACCAAATCTTCTCAACCTATCAGAGAACCCTTTTTTACTTTCTTCGCTTTTCCTCTCCCTCTAATACTCATAAACACCCAAATACAAATGTGATGTTTCCTTCCTTTTCAATCCGAGTGAACAATAATCACTTGGATACAAACAAAGGCTTAATGAGAGCTCAAAAGTGTAATTAGTTCTCACATACAGTAGAGAGATGAAGATGTCTAAAGAAAGTTAAAGATAAAAAAGTAAATGATTAAGATATTTAGTTTTAAATTTTAATAATTTAAGACCATGATTTTTAAAAAATTAAATTTATTGAATGTATCCCTGTGATTACTACCCTACCTCAAACAGTTCATAAATCAACCACTAGACATTTTTTTATTAATTGCAATACATTCACCAGCATAACCAATCCTCACTTTTTGCTTTCTGGTTTTTAACAACTGTCACAATTTATGCATCCTGAAAATATTTAAAACATCCTGAAAATATTTAAAACAAAGTTTGTTAGGTTCATTAGCCTTAAAATTTGTCTTTTACTAGTAAAAGTTTGTTATCTTTTTGCAATGATTCTTTAGGTCCAAGTAGTGAATGAAACACACAAGTGGCACAGGTAAAGAGAAAAGGTTGCCATGCACCATATCAATCCAGACTTGCATCCAACACACTGTCATGAAATGTCTGTTTTATTCTTAATGATTTAAAAATTTTGCCTTCTGAAAGTCAAATCAAAGTTCTGGATATACAAATTCGGAACTAATATATCACTTATGGATTTCACCATCCGAAAGCTTACATGGACAACATAAATGACCTTTTAGATGTCAAGATCCGTAAGAAAACATAAATGAGTTACGGATCTCAATTCTCAGCATCATTTATAGCACACCATTTTGGGTATGAAAATCCAGAACTCATAACTCACTCTCAGATATGACCATCCGGAAGCTTAAATGAAATACGAAAATGACCTTCTGGATTTCGAAATCCAGAGTTTATAAAAATCACTTATGGATTTATGCATCCGTAAGCAAAAATGAAATCAAGGGCAATGTTACGTTTTAAATTTTGCATTGGATGCATGTCCTAAATGATATGGTGCAGGAAGAAATTGCCAAGAGAAAATATAGCTAGCTTTATTTAAGATACACCATTCCTATCCCTTTCAAAATCCCAACTGAATGTAAACTAACTTTAAACTTAATACTTAATATATAAATATTCATAATTGAATTATATTTTAATGAATAATGATGAGTATATTTCTACCAACTCTTACATTATCTAGCATACATTTCTTTCTTAGATGTAACTGAAAGTAAAATCCACTATTTTACATGAGATTAAATGATGAAATTGAACCACAAATAGAATAATTGTTTAAGTTTGAATTTTAAATATATTTTGTTCTCATCTTAATCTTAAATCATTTGAAGAGATTCTGAATCTTATTAGTGTTAACTTGGATAAAGAATTACATTATTTTGATGTATGGAAAGTCTCACTAAAGAAGGATTAGATGATCTCACTTCCTAGAGCGTCTAATGTTGAAAAAACTACTCTGAAAAGAAAGATTTGAATTTGTTCATCTTATCTTATGTGAAGATGTTGAAGATTTTCTAATGAAAGCTTATGTCAATTTGAAGATAAAAAGACTTGGCTATGGAAGCACAAGACATGCCATTATATTATCTCAAACTTTTTAAATTTCTGTTAAACTTATTAAAAATAGAGCAAATCTCCTTTATGCTTCGTTTGCATCCGAGTTTATAAAAAAGAGACTAAAATTTTTGTTTGCATTTGTTCAATTTTAAGAAGTGAAAAGCGATCATTCGTGAGAAGAATAAAAACAATTCTTTGTGTGAAGCGATGAAAAGCAAAGAAATTTACATAATATTATTAAAAGTTCAAAATTACCCTTAATTGTTTTTTATACATATAAACTAACACTTTATATATACATATATATATATATATTACAATAATAATAAAATAAAAATAAATATAATTACATATTTAATAATTATTAAAATAATTTAATTAAATATTAATATTAATAGTAATAAAAAAATAATTTTAATTTTGATTTGATTTTATGAAAATAATTTTTATATGTATTTATAATTAAAAAATTAAAAAATAAAAACAAATACTTTTTTACTCAAATTTTTTTAACTGACTCAAATCTACACAAAATATTTCTTATTTTATTATTCAAATATTTTTAAAGATAAGGATAAATTTGTAAATTTACATTTTACATATTTTAAAAAAGTTAAAAAAACTCCTTACAACCATCACATCATTCACAAACTTTAATAAACTTTCTTCACAAATCTACTCCAGTATACTTTAATCCAAACAACCTCACTTTCTTTACACTTTCCTCTCAAATCACTTCAAATTCACTTTCTCAAATCCTCTCTTCAATCCAAACACAACCTTAGAGATATTCTTCATTCTCCAAATATGTCTTGTAGCAACACTAAGTTTAATTATAATCAATGCATAAATCTAATTGAGTTTGAAAACAAAATATTTGGAAGAAAGCGAAAACAAGATCTGGAACTGATTGAGAAAGAATATATCTACTTGGTAATTCAAAACAAACGAAACATTTGATAATTGTAAGACAACATCTTGAGACAAATTCTGAGATCGATTTTGCACAAAGAAAGTAGAATATAAAATTGAGTTATAAGGAAGAACAAGGCATTGTGTTTCAACACATCTCAGTGTGCTTTTTATCGCATTTTTATCAAGTTTCATAGTCGAATAGTGCTCTTAAACTTAGATTAATTTTTCTTTTGCTTTCATCTTTCTTGTGAAAGACTAAACCTTTTGGATTGATTCCTTTGTGATTTCTCATTAAAATTTGAGGTTATATTCAATAGTGTTTTGCTCTTCAATTTTGTGTAACAATTTGTTTCAATCCTCAAGTCTTTTTGAATTCAAGTTTCTATCAAAAAATTGTTTATGATTCCGTTCTTTTCTTTAATTAGAATTCTTAGTTCGCTTAGTTCTAATAAATCTCTTGTTTGCTTAGTTCAAGAGGTAGAAGAAAAACATCTCACAAGTAGATGCTTGAAGACGAATGAGATACTAAATACTTCAATAGACGTTTGTGTTGCAAATAAGATCCTATTGAATTTGATTGATGCAATACTTGTTTTAAAAATAAGATTCTGTTGAATTTGATTGACACTTGTTTGTTTAACATCTGACGAGAGTTAAATGACAATAATTTTGGGATAACCAATAAAAAATTTATGGTGAAATAAACTTGGAAATCAACTAGTTTTCTCCATTGTTTTCTATCGTCTACTTCACTTTTTTGAACAACAAATTAAAACTCCCCTTTTACTTTACTATTATTACTAAGTTTCATTTCTTACAGATATGTTTTGAATTCTGTTTTTTGGAATCACAATTGAATTTGTTAAGAGATAACTTTAGGTCATATGATATCATCTCTACGACGTTAGATGGTCTACGTTGAAATCTGTTAAGTTTGATTGCAGAACGACAACTATCACTAACAATGATGTTGACCTTTGAACTCCCTTTATATTGTATGTAACAAATAAATAAAGCTATCTTCTGTTAGCTCATACATATACATTGCTAATACAATTGTGCAATTTCAAAATGTCAAAGTCCTGCTTTTGTCCTTTGTCATTCCTATTCTGTCAGTAAAATATAGTATGAAAAGGAAAAGGGAATCCTATGAACTCCCAAAAATTCGAGTATTTGGAAGACCAATTTCTCTCCAATTGAAAAAACTTCAAATTCCTGCCAATATTTGGAAACACAGGAAACCAGTGAGCAAAGTAAACAAGTATCACTTTCTTTCATGCATGGTACAAAAATAAGTTTGATGTATGCAAGATTACCTCAGCAATTCAGTAATATGTCAATCAGATTTATAAGTGTCCTTCTTTCCAGCAAGAATCATTGAAATTTGAAGCCCTCTACTAAATGCTTGATTAAATAGCAACCGGGTTTGAAACTCTGACACAAATGGGAACCATGACAAAATGGCTGTTGGCAAGAATATTATTAATCCCATTACATATTCATAAGCTCTGGATAGCTCTTTCACTGAGTCCCATAGTTTAGCTCCTTTCAAGCATACCTTGCATGCTTGTGCAATCTTGAATGCGAAAAAGAAGGGAACATCAATTTTTTTTGGATGAATCAAACTCTTCCTTAGAAAATTGTCTAGGATGGTTTTCAAGTAAAATATATTGCAATATATCTTCAATCTGCCTAAGACATGTCAGATTATGGTTTTATTTGGATAATTTTTTCCACAAGTGCTTTATGGGAAAAGAAAATATGAAGGTAAAATGAATTTAGCTTCTCTCACAAGCTAAAATCAACTTATGTATTCTGGATTTTGGAAAGTTAAACAAGAGAGTTTCCATAAAATTAAGTTCAAATGGGGTCAATTTGACATAAAAGACAAAAAGTTGTTCTTAATTAATGCTTCTATAACGTGCAGAAGTTTTAACTTACCAGAATAATGGCCCATCCAGAGGGCATGAAGGCAATAATGGCAGCAAACAAATCTGATATGGTGAGTCCACACACCACAAATAATACAGTCATGACTGACAAAAAGCCAAGAAAGAGAAGGGCCTTCAGAATACGAAACATGAGCTGAAAGTCGGTGCCAAATCTTCGTCTTCCCATGGATACCATCTGAGATATACAGACAGCAGAAAACAAATGAATTAGTACTGCAGAAAAGTGAACGAATATAACTGTACACTGACTAAAATGATCTAAAAACATCCTTTATGTTTTATGTCTAAAATTTAAACTAGAAACAAAAAATCACTTGATTAGTAGTCTTGTACAAAATCACTCTTGATCCCCAGCTAGAATTTGTAGATACCTTCAATACGATAAGTATTATTATTAGAACTGCCCAAGAAAGTCCAAATACCTACAATGAAAAACCAAAGGTAGTAAGATGGTGCCAACAAAACTTGTAACCATTAATAGGATTAGAGAATACACAAAAAGTGTTACTCTACCAGCAACTCCTTGTTATGATGAGTAATATCCATGTGGTAGACAATACCATATTGGTACATGAAGAAGCGAAATGCAAGAATAATCTCAAGTATTTTTCCCCTGATATTTGAGTGTTTCATATGTTCATTTTCTTCATCCCACCAAGATTCCCAGCTTTTGTCAGCTGAAATACCAATACCGCCACGATTTCCCATCCAGCGCTTCCAATCTGACCAATCATCCACAGTTTTTTGCCAATCAAAGCCAGAAGGATTAAACAAGAAAGGAGCAAACAACCAGGAAGTGGCCAAAAACCACATTGAGATTGTGATGAACAAATAAAGATGTGAGCTGCGATATGACTCCCCATAGACTTCATAAACAATCAATAGTATAAGTATCTCAAGGCCCTTCACAAAATGACTTCGTGAGTACATCCTGTAGTTTTCAGCAAACTTTGCATGGAAGACAACAAACCCACGACCAGTTGGTCTATATTTAGAGCCCCCATGTAAGAGTGTCCTTCCATAATAATGAGCTTTTGTTCCAAGCTGGAAAGTAAAGAACACAGAGGCTAGCTGCAGCTGCATGATGATAAAATCACCCAAGGCAGTGCGAAATCCCTTCTCCAAGCCAATTTCCATAACCATGGGCAGCACAAGCAGTAAGCCCAATTGAACAACAGACTGAGTTGCCAAAGCCTCTTCAAGGGCTTTGCTCTGATGTATGTTTGGACTTTGAAGAATTTCTTTCTCAACACCACTCAAAACCATATATAAACGTCCATATAAGAACACATACACAGTCAACACAGTTATCTGAAAAATTCATAACGTCCAAATACAGGCATTAGCATAAGTCCATTTTAAACATCAAAAGGAGAGACATGTGCTTTTGTATTTAGTTGTCGGGTAATATCTGTAATTGTATTGTAAATTCTAGTTTTCCAATATTTCACTATACAGTCAGTAAAACACGCCAACTCAAAATTAAGTTGTTGTCATAGATTTCTTTAAAAATTTAGGAATGTTCCCATATCAAATATCAGATTAAGATATGTGATTTTGATAGAAGATACACTTTTTGCTATCTTCCACTTTCAAAAGGTCAACACAATCTCAAATGAGCCTGAATTAAACTAAAGAGAAAACCCTCAGTTTTTCCTTCAAATCAATCTTTCAAAGATTTAAATTGTCACCATAGTAGTCCTCTATATATTGTGTCACCAAATTATTTCAACAAGGATCTAAAATGTCACTATATAGGTCCATGTGAAAGACTAAACAAATTTTTGAAAGACTAAACATTAGAGCAAGGCTACTCTAATATTTAGTCACCAATTATTTTAGGACTATATATTGCCAATTTAAGGTTTCTCTAAACTAAAGGAACCACACACATTAAATACTTATTAAGCATTGTCTACACTCCTTGTTTTATGTAGTACACGTGTCTAGGCACAGTGCGTAAATTAAGCCTAAAGAAATCACTCATTTCATGAAAAATTGTAGATAGATTTCTATCCATATATCTTAAACTAGCCAGATAAGATCCCCAAAATGAGATTTGATTAATTACCATGCTACTGAAGTAGAAACCAACTGTTGTGAAGTAAAATGACAACATTCTGTAGAAGTCAAATCGGCGTCCAAGTCGATAAACATCCCGGCTAAGTGATTGTTCTCCATTTCCATTTGCAACCTTGGCCTCGAATAGTGATATCTGATTCATGCCCACATCACGCCCCTTACCTACTTGTATGTATTCATGATGTGTGATAAATCCTTGACGTAGAGTTGAATTGAACCCTGAGAATGTCAAGCATAATTAGTCAAAAATCCCCACAAACATAAATGACAATATGGGCTTGAATGGAAAGCACAATTAGTAGAAAATTTAGATCCATAGGATGGAATTTACTATTAGTACCTGCAAATATATCTTCACTTAAGTTTATAACTTTTGATGCTTTGCTTAAGCCACCTCTTGTTATGTGGAACATTCGGTCAAATATATCAGGATGACCATAATGAAACCGGACCCTGCAAATTCAGAAATGTGGATTACTTAACTGGAGTAAAAAAAAGGTACTTCATAGAGAATAAAGCAAGACTGTCCCTATTCTTGTATTAAATTCAGTTGCAGCACAGAGTAGTGACCTGTCTGTGCTCTGTTCATGTTTCAAGCCTAAAGGGATTTTAGGTGGGAAAGTAGATAAATAATAAATCGAACCCTTTCTTGTACATTAACTAAACGGAGGAAACAAAATAGAGAATAAGGTAAAAGGTACAAAAAGTGTGAAAACAATATGAAAATCCCAGGGGATTATTATACATACAGTCAGTATCACAGGACAAAAAAATTGAGACTAACCTTAATGGATTTGCCAAAATTCTTTGGCCAATGGTGACAAAACTTGTCTCCTGGTTTGACATAAACCAAGCAAGTGAAGAAACACTGCAGAATAAGAAACACATAAGCATATATAACTTGTGCCAATTCAAGTTTGAAGATATAGAAGTATATATTTTCTTGATCATGAAAAAGATAATTCAAACAAAACTTAATGCATACCTTCCAGTAAATATATGTTCCCTTATACCCAATATGGTGGGTTTCCGTCTCCCAGTACGTCTTTTTCGGAATTCTTCCAATACATTTCGCATTTTGAAAGCTTCTTCATAGTAGTTATCCTTAACAGAAGAAACAATGAATTAGGAGCATTGAATACAGAAAGTGCCACTTAATTTGTATTAAATTGAAGTCCATGGAAAAGTTACCTGATTCATGTCTATGGTCTGCAAGGCTTCTCCACGAGTAAATATAATGGCATGATTTTGGTTTTCAGGTTTCCCTTCCCCAATTTCTGTTGGAGGACCAGGTAGCTTGATGCGATAAATTTCCTAGTAATGCAATACAGAATAATTTGAACTAAATGTAAGGCTATTCATAACGGCAAACCAACTTAACATGAATTGAGCAAGATGTGCACGATTCAAACTATTTCATCATATAGTTAGGCACAACAGTAACACACAATAGAAAACCTCCTCAGTTTATACTTTATACCATGCAAATAATAGCACATAACATCCTTTTAGTTGAATTTCTGTCTACTTTCAATCTTTTATTTTCAACAATTCAAGAATTCCATTCTCCATACATTTGAATAAAACTTTTAAAATATGTGGTTTTATTTATAGAGGATAGAAGAGAAATAAAGAAGAATGAAAGAACTGATACTAAATTAGACGCATTACAAAGTACTGATGTGCTGCTATGTTCATAAAAACTAGAGGCTAACCTTTACTTACACTAATTATGACCTTAAGTAATTAGGAAAACGAATCATGATAAGATAGGAAAATATAGGAATCAATCCTAAGAGATAATGAGAATTCGGTAAAATTAATCTTAGAGGATAATCTTAAGATATAATACGATATTTTCATACAATTCTAAAATCAAGATTCCAAAGCTTGGAAGAGATAAACCCAGGAGATTTACGACAGCTTTTCCCATTGCCAGCAATGAGCAAACGCATTCTACCCATTGCCTCCAACCATTTCAGGATCCTCTAATCTACCAATCAAACTAAAAAATCACACCAGCACGTGGTTTGTCACATGTTAGATGCATTAATTGTCTTTCCACTATTGGATTGAGCGCTAATCATTAGGCCAAAAAGTATTAGTCAGGGTGCAACTTTTTCTACTTAAGAGCGTAACAGCCTAAGCATTACAATTCGAGTGTAACAGCCTAAGCATTACAATTCGAGTGTAACTTGGTTCGCTTAGCCTACACTATGAAACAATTGATGCCACTAGCAACAATATTTCCCTCATCAATTTCCTCAATTAATGCTACTTACAACAATCTCCTCTCAGCATTTGTCTATTTGGAATCGAACTCATGACTATGACTTGGATATCAATTGTTGGATTGAGTAATCGGTAAGCGTTTTGTAAGCGCTCAATCCAACATCCACAAGTTAATGCTAGATTATTCAATCAATAAACTTCCATAGATGGCAACCACACCAAATGCAAAAGTGAAAAAAATGAGACCCAAGATAATTTTGACTCTTCACTTATGCAAAGAAAAATTAAACAGTCATCAGATTTCACACTATTCTTTCCTTTATAGTGAGTGATAGGTATGTTTTAAAAGAACAATGTACAAAACAAAACTTTAATTTAGTAATAGTCTATGCACTGACAATAGAAATTAAATTCCATTAAATATGGAAAAAACACAGCTCGCAATAAATCATGAAACAAGGATGTTTTGTCCATACCTCATCATACTTGTCCCCTCCCTTCACAAGAACAGAGTAATAAACTTTCTGAGATTTTCCATCCTTTGTCTCTTCTGTTTCATCTATGTAAGCAACACGAAGGGCTGTATTCCTGCATGGAATGTTCCATTTTTCCATTCAAACCCATTGTTGTTTTACAAATACAAGAACTAATAAAGTTCAGCAACTGCTTGTATTGACTCACGTTAACATCAGATTGAGAATGTTATTATAGCAGCTTCTGTCTCTAGGATTTTTGGACTTCTTCTGAGAACCATACACTTGACAAGAAACAACATAGGTGAACTTTAAATCGGCCATAGCTTGTGCTTCTTCGAGAAGCTTCTTATTTGTGTCATAAGAATACATTGTCCGGTAGCCTTCAGAGAGAGCTGCATGAGAAAAGACGTGTATTTCATCTATAAATGAAAGGCTTATGCGTATCTCAGAATTTTAACTTGAACACAGTATGCAAATAGAGAAATAACCATTGTCTCCTGCAGATTCTATGAAGCACTGAAGGATCAAAGCATGCCAATAGTACATCATTCCTCTCACTAACAAAAACAAAGTTGAAAAACAACATTTAAATTGGAATGAATATTAAAATCTAGCAATGAAAATACTGTTCATTACAACCAAGACCTGTTCGATAGAGTGTCTGCCCTCTGTAAGATGCCCACTGGCGCATTAACTCCTCCTTTTCTTCTTCAGAATCTTCACTTTTTAGTCGTTCATGGAAATTGGCCCATTCATCTACAGTACATTAGTTTCAGTCAGTAAATGAGTTCACATATACAAGAGAAACAGAAATAAAAGTAAGCATATAAAAATACTCACCGGGATATATCTTGGTTAGGTAGAATAAAATTGATATCCCATCTTCATTTTCCTTATTGAGTTCTTCATCAGAATATAGAACATCTTCTTTGAAATAGGGTGTCAGAACACTGAAGCAATATTTATATAAGTTACATATCACAGTAGTATGAAGGAAAATTGTTAGGATATTAACACTAATCTAAAAGTTTAGCATTATTCGAATATGCTGTGAAGTGTATTTAGGTTTTATGTTAGAATGATCAATTGCAGATATGAGTTAGTTTGTCACCTTAGTACACTGTAATTAATGGTAAAACAACCAATAAATAACAGAGAATGTGGTTAGGTTTAAGCACAAACTTCTCCCAATAATTCTCTCAGCAAAAGTAAACAATCATCCATATTTGGGGAAGTCAACATGTAGATACTTCGATGCAACCACAATAAATGAGGTGTCAACATGTAGTGCTAACCTAGTTAGGATTATAACCTGTACAGTGATGCAATAGCTTTTTTTTATCTTGATTTGAAAAGAAACAATAAAGAGAAATGGTAATGAAAATGGACATCTGATTAGTATCTAAATCATTCTTCTCTTTCGAGCCAGTCAGAAAATTGGTTTAGTAGACATTGTGCACACAACAATTCATCCATCATTTCAACACAAAATAGAGTATACCAAAGTGTTTATTATAGAAACTGAATCAGAAACGTAAGATAGAAACTCCCAAAAGGAAAAAAAAAACTTCTCTGTATAACACTTGCAATGTACAGACAATTTACACATACAACACTGGCACTTCGAGGGTCGAAAACCTCCTACTATCAACACAATCTTTTTCTGCCTACCCTGCCCCCAGAACCTGCAAACACATATATACGCAGCTTCCTAACATAACAACCACAAAAACACTAACAAACTCTTCAGCTACTTGAATTAAATCAAATAGCTATATTTCTCTCTCCCTTATTCTCCTTTCATGGACCTTAATAGGAGGTTCTGTCCTAACAGTTTGTCCATGCTTTAAGCTCAAAGCACTCTTGTTTGAGGCGGTGGGTCATGTAAAACCATTCATGAGTTTGTCCTTAAATTTAATCAATACTCAGTTCTATTTTTTCTCTTTCCTTTCAATATATAATTAGCCTATCACAATGACTGACCTGAAGGACAACATGTCCCGAACTTTGGGAGCCTTTGGCATGTTCATAAATAAGGAATTTGCAAAGAATGTAATACGACGGCGGGCTTCTATATTTTGGGGAACATTTATGGCTGATTCCTTGACTGTTAAAAGCAAATGAAGCCTAATAACCTACAGAGAGAAAACAGAAACTTGTAAGCAACAACACATTCAAAAGGAAAAATGTAATAAGTTCACTAAATTATAATTGTCAAGACTACCTTCTCCATCACTGCTCTATTGTGTGTAAAAGAAGTGTCAACGTTGACAAACCTCTGGCCTCTCTCTAAATGATATTGCTGAGGTGTTTGCAAAAACCTGGAGAAGGAATAACCAAATCAATACTTACTATAGCGTTTAAGAAAAAAAAATCTTAAACCAAAGTTCCAGACACTGTTTCAAACATACAAATGGCCATCAACCATGACATCCTGTATGATAATTTCTACAATATCTTGCAGGACATTGACTATTTGGGATTCAAGTTTGCCGTCTTCAGATCGCTGCCAATGGGTAAAAATAATATTTATAAATCCGGAATAAGTCTTACAAGAAGGAACTGAAGTATACTGAGAAAAAAAGGTAGCATGATTGGGAAAACCTACCAGTAGAGTTAAGAATTTCTCTAATTTCTCACTGAGTGAAGGTAAGCCAGTCATATTGAATTCCTTGACAAATGTTTCCTCACGTATACACTGTTCTACTTTATCACATATACTGCTCACAACCCTGTCCCGTAGATGGAAGAAACCCAATACTCATGAGGATTCCATTAAGAAGAAAATTAAATGGGAGAACAGAGGCTATACAAGTATTTCTCTCTTACAGCTTATCTTCTTCTTCTAGCAGAAGGTGCAATATGATCTCCCTGAGAGTCTCATAGCATTCAACAACTGCTGAATACATATACCCATCACTCTTTATCTTTCTGAACAAATCATCATCAGTCTCCTTCTTATAATCTTTTGCCATGTCAACAGCAATAGGAATCTATCACATTGAAAAAAATTAGGAAAGAAGCAAAAGACACGTTCATTCATTCATAATAAACTTCTGGCCATGGGAACCACTCATATGACACACCTTACTAGCAAGCAAGAATGGAGGCCACTGAATTACAGAAACGTAACTTGCAGTGTATGGGACAAGAAGCAAATCTCTATCCCTGGACAATTAGAGTTAAAAATATAATCAGAAGCTTGAAATTCGGGACCAGGCATGCAATGCAAAATGTATCAGGCCAGTAGTTCGGACCTGTTACTGATGAGGTCTTCCTCTCTCATAGAATTTATAAACTCATTCCAAACTTGAGAGAAGTATGCAATATTATTCCGTTCATAGGTCTCATCCTGGCACCGGAAATTCATTCACAAGACATCAGATACTTATTCAGCTTTTATGTAGTTATATAGTTTCATAGTACATAAATACTAAATTTTAAAACATGAACTGCAGTACCGATTCCTCCTGCTTAGTCTTTCTGTCTCTTCCTGTCCAAAAGCGCTGGCTGAAAGCTACTGGAACAGACTGAAATCTGGACCGGAGCATTCCAAGCGTCCTTATCTAAGAGATGGAAAATATTAGGAGAAAATTACCAAGAAAAAAAAAACTATGTTGCATGGGTATGGGTACAAGCACTAGCTAAAATAAGATACAATACATACCAAAATTTAAAACTTAGGATACAAGTACACTATATATTGAAATATAATAATTATAAATTGTGTATATTTTATTGATTTATCTTGACTTCTTTATTTTTCTTAAATATATAATACGATATTTATATTGGTTTTCCATCACCATCCACTTATTGTTTGTCTTTAATATCTTGAAAAAATTATAAAAAGTATATCTGCAATCAAATTTATATAGAATCATTATAATCAAGTTAAGATAATGATCCTTTTGTTATCCAAAGAAAAAATGCAAGTCGTTTGAAGACAAGGCATTCATGCTTTGGTACAGAAGCAGCAGCATAACATATATCAGTATCTGACATGTCCACATCACCAAATTTAAAGGTATATGTATACCAAGCAAAATGTTCAATTAAAGAAAAAGAAATCATGAACAAATGTATTTTATAAGACAGCTCAGTATCAAATAACGCAATTATTTTCTTGTGGGATTAAATAAGAACTCAACTAAGAAGGGGGGATTACAAAGGTCAAATATAAAATGTTGCAATAAACATGCCACTAACCTCTCCCAAATGGCTGAAGGCTCCAATAATGCCACCAAACAGAGTGGCATAAATAGCATACCATATTTGTGTATCCATAAAATAAACCTATAAAAACATATAAAAATGGAATGAATTAATGTACAAATGTTAAGGAAGAATAATGGAATAAAATGAAGTTCGATATTCCAAAATTCCTTTCCTACTATACTTACCAGGATAATTGGAGCCCATATTGCAATGACGATACATATATTGTGAGTTTCTGTAGTGGTTACAGAATGTGAGTTGAAGCTAGTTATGCTGACAGAATAAGTAGCAAAGATAGGTAGATGTGAAAAGGACATAAAATGTTTACCATTTTCTGGAAAGAACTCATGCCACTGGTAGTTATTGATGGACATCCCCATGATTAATTTTGTGGGTCCAATAAGGGGCAATATCTGTGAAAAGATAAATTTAGTACGAAAGAGAAACAAATTTAATGAATTACAATTTAAAATATTTGATGAGTTTTGTACAATCATGACATGTACATAAAGAGGAAAAAAGAAAATACATGAAACATGATTGCAAGAATTTGGTAGTTCATTTACTGGGAATTGAGTTCATTATCTTTTTAAATTTTGCACAAATTTATAATTGAAGAGAAAATGAGAAAAAGGAGAGGCATGAGATGTTGTATCATTAATGTAATGAAAAAGTTTCCCGATTAACATAATTACATGGTTTGGAAATTATTTAAGCCAAACTCAATCTTAAAAAACTGGCTTGTAAGATGAAGATTACCTCCATTATATAGTGTATTTTGCCACTATCTCTAGTTGACCTGAGTTTTTCCCAATACACCCTCGCACATCTTGCACTATAGGATTTGGTATGTATATAACATGGTGAGTGGCCTTTTTAATGGATCTATGATAGTTTCTGAAACCATCTTGAAAGGATTGCTTGTAGTTGTGTGTTTTGTACACGCAAGAGTCATATATTTCCTTATTTAATATAATCAAATCATATTTTTAGTATCCCCCCTCAAGCTGGACAATATGTATGATGAGTTAAGCTTGTTACAAATGTTATCAACATGAGACCCCTTGAGAGACATAGTGAATTTGTCAGTCAATTGGTTGTTGGAGCTAGCAAAGTCAATAATGACAAGGTTTCACGCATAAATTTGGTGCAGGAGTAGCATAGTGGTTTCTAGAGAAGTATATTTTTTAATTACAAGGTCGTGTTAGAGGTCAAATAACACAACGAATTTTGGAGAGCAAAGAACACTCAATGAGTGCGACGATTGCTCAAGTAAAAAATACCTGGAGAACATAGCGACTATCGAGCCGCTATCAGACCACCCACGAATATCTAGACTCACACACAAGATGTACATGTCTCGACGTGATAGGGGTGTTGAAGATCCCACATCAACTGAAGGGAATGTCAATTTACAGTATATAAGTTGAAACAATCCTCACCTTACAAGCCGATTTTGTAATGATGAGTTAGGCTGAAACTCACTTCTTAATACATAACATGCAGTTTATATGGTTTATTTAAATGTTGTTGAAATGTAATGTTCTTTTTCTTATTATTATTTTTTCTTCTATATGTATTCCTCTCAGTTAAAAAAACTTAGTGTTAGGTGTGCATCAAGGAGCACGATCCAACCTTGGTGGTCGTGTGACCAATTAATCAGCCATGCACCCTTGATTGTTGATCTACATGCAATCCTTTTGTGGCACATGTCCTCCACACGCTACCTTCACGTCATCGATATCTCTCAGTGACACCTCTGTCTGACTCGTCAAAATCTTTTGTCTTTATTTTTTACTTCCTTTCCCTGTTTTGATGTGCCTATATGCTAGGGCACATGCACTCTCATGGTTTTTATGGTTTTTCTTCCCTGCCTCAAGTTTGGTCATTGTTCTTTCTATCTGAATTGGCTTCACTAGGTTATGGTCCTTTCTTCTTGGCTACTCCGACCATTACAAGTGCAAGGCTTAATTGGAAGAATTATTCGTCTTGGTATGACCACTAAGAAACAAAACTCATGTCTATTCCTGAGACAAACAAACCCTAGTGGCAAAAGATTAATTTCCAACTATGTGTTGTTTTATGGCAGTCAGTTGAGCCTGGTGTTTTAGAGATGCTCAAGTCCTTCAAAACATGTTTATCCTTTTGGAAGAATGCACAAGAATTTTTTTCTAACGAAATTCAACGTCTCTTTGATGCAACTCAAAGAGTAACTTCTCTTAAATAGACCAACCATGATATTGTCTCACATTTGACAAAGGCTAGCACTGTAGTAGAAGAAGTTAAAAGATTGCTAGGGGAAAACTTATAAGAGAAACTCAACAAGAAACTTGATAGATATTATATGGCTTTTTATTTTGAGAAGCTTATATTTAGATTGTGTTCATGTTCGTGATCCAATTCTAGTTGGTGATCAAATCCGTGCTATTAAGAAGTGGACTTAAAGCCTAACTCAACCTCATAAAACCGGCTTCTAAGGTGAGGTTAAGTTAGGCTTAAAATCCACTTCTTAATATAGTATCATAGTTATTTAGAGTCAATCCTAATGAGAGTTTGTTGGGCTTATCAGGTCACCCACTATCAGGTCGCTATCGGACCACCCATTATATAGTCCCACACTCGAGTTGACACTCTAGGTGTGAGGGGGTATGTTGGAGATCCCACATCAACTAGAGATTAGGACATTTCATAGTTTATAAGTGGGTGCAAACCTTACCTTATAAATCGGTTTTATGAAGTTTAGTTAGGCTTAAAGTCCACTTCTTAATACTCTTCAATGCCAAGTGTGTCAACGACATACATTTCTCAATTTGTGGAGGTTCATAGTCCATGGATTCTTGATTCAGGTGCCTCAAACCATATCTCTGGTAACATTTCTTCATTATCCTCCCTTTTTTACCAAAATATCCTATCTTGTTACATTTGCCAATGGATCCAAAGTGGCATCTCAAGGAGTTTGCCAAGTTTCTTTTTCTCCTTCTCTAAATTTATATTTTGTCTTGTTCATTCTTCATTGTCCTTACAATTTAATTTCTTAGAGTCAATTGACTCGTTCTTCAAACTGTTTTGTGACCTTTACTGCTAATTTCTTTGTTATACAAAAAACATGGTACGAGTCATCTTATTGGAGAAGGACATGTGTCATATGTCTTTATTATCTAAAACCAAGTCCCTCAGTGTCTTGTTTAGAAACTCCAACCCCTAAACTTTTGGATGATCGTTTGGGTCGCCCAAGTTCTACCACCTTTTCTTACATACCAGTCGGGCATAAATCACTCCTTCATCCTTACCTAAAGATACCTATTTTTGACTCATCCTCCACCACCAGATTCTCATACTATGGATCCTTTATCCTCATCACATTCTCCTAACTCTGACCATGCTTGGCCTATTACTCTTAGAAAACGTATTCAATCTACTCGTAATCCATATCATGTTTATAATTTTTTAAGTTATCATCATTTCTCCCCTTCATATTCCTTAGTTGTTTTCTTCTTGTCCACCATTATTTTTCCTAACAATGTTCATGAGGCACTTGGTCACCTTGGATGGCGACAAACCATGATTGATGAAATGCATACACTTGAATAGATTGATACTTGGGAGCTTGTACCTTTTCCTCTTGGTAAGAAGCCTGTGGGTTGTAGATGAGTTTATGTTGTTAGGGTAGGTTCTACGGGTAAAGTAGATCATTTCAAAGTTCGTCTAGTAGCTAACGGATATACTCAAATTTATGATCTCGACTATTGTGATACTTTTTCTCTTGTGGCTAAGATCAACACTATTTATGCTTTTCTTGCTATAGTTGTCATTCACCACTGACCTCTTGAATAGCTTGACATTAAGAATGCATTTCTTCATGGTGATCTAGAGAAGGAGATTTAAATGAAGCAACCTCTTCGATTTGTTTTTCAAGGAGAGTTTGCTTTAGTTTGTAAATTACATCCGTCTTTATATGGCTTAAAGCAATCACCTCGAGTTTGGTTCGGTAAATTTAGTCATATTGTGCAAACTTTTCGATTGACACGAAGCGAGGCATGTCATTTAGTGTTTTATTGTCATACTTCTTCTGGGAAATGTGTTTATTCTATATTGGTGATATTGTTATTACTAAAGATGATATCACTAGAATTGCACAATTAAAAAAGCATTTATTTAGCCACTTTTGGACCAGATCTGGGCTATCTAAAATTTTTTCTTGGTATTGAAGTAGCACAATCAAAAGAATGTGTCATCATTTCACAAAGAAAATATGTTCTTGATATTTTGAAGGAGACCGGCATGAAAAATTGCAAGTCCATTGATAGTCCTATGGATTCAAATGAAAAGTTACTGAGAGACCAAGGTGACTTTTCTCAAACCAAGAGAGATATAAGGTTGGTTGGAAAACTCATTTATCTTACTATAACAAGACTTGACTTTTCTTATCTAGTGGGAGTTATAAGTCAATTTATGCAAAACCCCCACATTGATCACTAGAACGTTGTGATTAGCATTCTCAAATATGTATAAGGGAACCCAAGATAAGAATTGTTGTATGAGAACAAGGGAAGTACTCATGTCTAGGGGTATAAAGACGTAGATTAGGCTGGTTGTCCCATTGATAGGAGATCAACCATAGGATACCGTGTATTCCTTGGAGGGAACCTTGTATCTTGGAAAATTAAGAAACAAAGTGTTGTTGCTTGATCAAATGCAGAAGTTGAATATCGATCTATGGCCCTAGCTACATGTGAACTTGTGTCGATTAAACAATTCCTTCAAGAGTTGAAATTAGTAGATGAAGTTGTATTGTGACAACCAAACAACTCTTCATATTACCTCCAATCCGGTACTTCAGGAGAGAACCAAACATATAGAGATTGATTGTCATTTTATTAGGGAGAGACTGTTGTCCAAGGATCTTATTACTGAGTTTGTCAACTCTAACGAACAACTTGCAACCATTCTAGCTAAATCTCTAAGAGGACCTAGGATTCAATTTATATGGTCCAAGCTTGGTGCATATGATCTATATATTCCAACTTGATGGGGAGTGTTGAAATGTAATGTTATTTTTTTTTTCTTGTGTACCCAACTTTAGGGTTAGTGTTTTAGGCAAATGCCTTGCCTTTTCTTTGTATATGATATATATACATAAATAAAAGTCCAACAGTGTAGGTTGAATACACTATCTTTCAGTCCTCTTGTTAGTTCAAGTGATGTGATACATAAGACAATGCACTAACAACCCTTTTTATAGTAATCTATTACTCATAATATTTGTCCTCTAAAATATTTTGTAGATATTCTAACACTCAAAATAACATGAAGGCTTAAATATGTTTTTTTGTTCTTGAAGTATAGTTGTACTTTTTTATATCTTTACAAAAACAATTCTTAACATCGGGGGTGCCTGTAACTGTTTTTTATTTTGGTCCTTGTTATTTTATTTTAGTCCTTTTAAATATCTATTTTTATGATTTAGTTCTTGTTATATGTAGATTATTTGCTTTTAGTCCCTCAAATATTTTCAAGAGACTAATTCAAAACTAACAAGATATTATAAGGACTAAAATTAAAAAATAGATATTTAATACGGACCAAAATAAAATAACAAGTACCAAAACTTCAAAAAAAAATTTACAGGGACTAAAAGTCATACAAGGTTTAGGAATCAAAACCAAAATTTACCTTATTTCAGTGCAATTTGAAAGGATATTTTGACAGAGAAAGCAAGTTAGTCATTGAAGATTTTAATCACTCTTGGAATTCAAGGCATGTTTTTTATCACTTACATGTGTTTTATTGTCAACAAGCCATGCAAATTAGAAGAAATTTAAATAAAAAATCAATTTCATAAATAATACCTCTACATAGTAGCTGAATGCTAACTTGCTAATCAGCAGCATGATCCAGAAGAGGGTGTACCTACCATAACAAAATATATTTAAAGTCATAAAATATGAAAAGATACTTAATAATACAAGCAGCAAATATTATGATTTAATTAAATACCCAATCATTAGTCTGATCAAATTTGAAGGGAAAAAAAACTATTGTCTCTATATGGGCCAAAATAGTCTTGTAAAACATATGACGAAAACCCTAAAAGGAAGTTGATAGATATATTAATCAGTATGTCTTTAACTAGGAAAGTACGTGCATGTTTGAATATTTTTGGGGTAAAAAAATCTTTGTTCTTAGCTTCTTGAAAAAGCTTTAAGGAAGAGAAAAATATTATTTTCTATTGCATAATTAAGAGATAATTATTCCGTAATTAAGTGTCGATTTCATTCTCTATTTATTAGGACAGATTTGATATCTTTGAGTGATTTGATTTGATTTGTATAACTCTAATTACCTATTATTTCTTTCCTTAATTAGGTAAACGGTCTATAAATTGAGACTGTAATCACATTTGTAAACACATCTCAGAAATACATTTCATTTATTTCTTTCAACTTGGTATCAGAGCTCTTAATCTGGGGGACTATTGCTTCTGTAATCTTTTCTTTTTCTTCGGAGCAACTTTCATTGCTGCAATGCAATTATTTTTCTGGACAACCTTCATTGCTGCAACTTTTTTGTTTTTTTTCCGTTGACCACCACTTTGTGTCGTTGACTACCACCGTCGGCCGCCAACCATCGCAGTTGACCACTGCTGTCAGAAAAATTTTCCAGCAATTTTTTTCCAAACAGGACCACCACCAGTCTTTTTCTAATCTGCAAAGCCGAACCGGTTTTGTCTTATTGTTGTCAACTCTTACCGATGTCGGCTTAAAATACAACCCCTCTTAGCTCCAATGATCTGCAGGTGTTGCAAAGCAACTATCGTCTTAATGGAAGCAACTACCTACAAAGGGAAAGAAGAAATTAAATCACCTAAAAGGGAACCCTCCATCCAATTCCGATCCTAAGTATGAAGACTGGGACGATGAAGACTCTCTTATCATGACTTGGTTATGGAATTCTATGACACCAGAGATTAGCCAAAATTGTATGTTCTTCTCCACTGCTAAGGAGATTTGGGAAAATCTTTGTTGGAGATACTCTATGAAAAAGGATATTGTAGCATGTTACGAGATAGAAAACAAGATCTTCAACACCAGCCAAGGGAGCCTTTCAATAACAAACTACTATGGTATGTTGAATAGTTTATGGATCGAATTAGAACAATATCAAAATTTGAAAATGAAGTGCACAAATGACTCACACTAGAACAATTCCTTGAAAGGGTGTGAATATTTAAATTTCTTTTTGGATTGAACTTTGAATTTTATGCAATTCGGCTTTAGATTTTGGGTAAGGAAAAACTCCCTTCTCTCTCAAAAGTTTTTCACATTGTACGAGGGAAAGAAACTCGGAGGTCAGTAATGTTGGATGGGGGCCACTTTGTTGATAGTTTAGCTCTGGCTGTTGGAAACTCTGTTGATCATTCAGCTCTGGCTACTAGCAAGGGCCCTATAAGAGGTCCATTCTCTTCATTGGGAAAGCCTCCCACAAAGGCTAATCGTGATGATCGTTGGTGCAACTATTGTAAGAAGACGGGTCGTACTAAGGAAAGGTGCTTCAAACTTCATGGAAAGGAGAAGGTCTTGGAACGCACCAGAGGATTCAAAGATACCATACAAAGGCATGCTAATCAAGCATCATCTGACTTTGAAAGTGTGGCGAGCCTACCTTTCCCTCAAATAGCAGAGAAGGTCCCAACTTTTAACAAAGAAGAGTTGCAACATTTACGAGCTCTCATGAACTCTCTTAGTAAGACTAGCTCTTGTTCTTTAATCATGAGTGGTAAGAGTTCTAGGTTCTTATCCTTTAATGCTTCTAGTACTGAGAATATCTGGATTATAGACTTTGGTGCTATTAATCATATGACATCGCATTCCTCTTATTTTTCATTCTACAATGCCTTATCTTGTAACCAACATATTACTGTTGCTAATGGTTCCAATACCCCATTACTAGTTGTGGTAACATCCACCTTCAACCTTCCTTTCCTTTGAAAAATGTTCTTCACATTCCCAAACTATTTAATAACCTCTTGTCTACTCATAAAATTACCCAATATTTAAATTGTACAGTGATATGTTTTCATTCCCATTGTGTTTTCCAGGATCTTGCCATAGGGAGGACGATAGGAATTGCTAAAGAGCAAGGCAGGTTATATACAGCAGGAATAAAATAAAAAGTGTGCTAGACTGCAGGTACACACTTCTAATATTCAGCAAGGTACTGAATCTTGGTCATCCTCTCAGATATGACTTCAACACAGACGTCTTGGTCATTCTCCTTTTAGTACCCTAAAGTCCTTATTTCATACTTTATTACAAAATTATCAGTTGAGTCTTTTCATTGTGATGTTTGTCAGTTTGTTAAACACCATAGAACAACTTTTCTTCCGAATAATAATAGAAGTTCTAAACCTTTTGATCGTATTCATTCAGATGTATGAGGATCTTCACCTATTTGTAATATCTCGGGTGAAAAATGGTTTGTTTCATTTATTGATTATTGAACTTGGGTCACCTAGATATTCCTCATGAAAGATAAGTCTGAAGTTTTTCACTTGTTTGTAAATTTTACCGAATGGTTCAAACACAATTTGAAAGTCCAATTAAGAGATTGCGTTCTGATAATGGAAGAGGAATATGTGAACCAACACCTTTCCAAGTTCCTTAAGGAAAATGGAGTTGTTCATGAATTAACTTGTGTGGACACTCCTCAACAAAATGAGGTTTGCTGAAAGGAAAAATCGTCATCTCCTTGAGGTTACTAGAGTTTTACTTTTCCAAACGTATGTTCCTAAATCTTATTAGGGGAAAACAATCATGACTACCACTTATTAGATCAATAGATTACCCTCTCGGGTTCTAGAGGGTGTTAGCCCTGTTCAGCTTATGACCATATTCTATCATTTTTATTCCCATTATGACTAGTCTTCATAGTCGTGTCTTTGGTTGTCCTGTTTTTGTCCATGTTCATAGTCCTTATCGGGGTAAGACCCTCGGGACATCAAATGTGTCTTCATTGGTTATGCCTCCAACAAAAAAGAGGAACAAATGTTATCACCCTTAAAGTCGTAAAATTTATGTTTCCAAGGATGTCACCTTTCATGAAACAGAGTCCTTCTTTCCTAGTTCTCAACTTCATGGGGGAGAGTATTCAAGAAGCTGAGATCCTTGAGTTGTCAACTTTTCCTTTGTTGGAGGATTTCATTCTTAGCAAAATGATAAAGACCCTGCACCAACATCATTACCAGAGAAGAATAATGAGGACAAATATTTTGGGAAACAATATCAGCGAAGGCAACAAGAACCCGTCCTGGTTGAATAGAAACTTCAATTGTCCAAACCGGAGGTAAGAACTTATACTCGTGAGACTCTTGAGTACACCTTAAATCCTGTTTTTGAACCTAACCTAGATGATTTACCAATTGCCTAGAGAAGAGAAAAAAGATGTGTCAAATATCCCATATCCCAATTTGTGTCTACAGAAAAACTTTCTATGCAGCACCAGAGTTTTCTTTCAGCTATTAATTTTATCAGAATCTCTATATCAGTACAAGAAGCCATAAAAGATAAGAACTGGATTCGAGCCATGAATGAAGAAATGAGTGCATTAGAAAGGACCAAAAGATAAGAAGGTAGTGGGTTGTAGGGTGATATACAGTAAGTATTAGTCAGATGGCACACTGGATCGGTATAAGGCAAGGTTGTTTGAAAAAGGGTATACTCAAACCTACGAGATCGATTATGAGGAGACTTTTGATCCAGTGATAAAAATGAATACAATCAAGATTATTCTCTCCCTGGAAGCGCACTTTGTTTGGGAGATGCATAAATTTGATGTTAAAAATGACTTCTTGCATGGAAGCTCGGAGGAAGAAATACATGGGGATTCCACCTGGTTATGGTGCTATTAATGAAGGGAATAAGGTGTGCAGACTTAAAAAAGCCCTATATGGTCTTAAACAATCACCTCGTGCTTGGTTTGGAAGGTTTACTCAAGCTATGGTATCTTTGGGCTACCGGCAAAGCCAAATTGACCA
This sequence comes from Phaseolus vulgaris, assembly GCF_000499845.2. Taxonomy (NCBI): domain Eukaryota; kingdom Viridiplantae; phylum Streptophyta; class Magnoliopsida; order Fabales; family Fabaceae; genus Phaseolus; species Phaseolus vulgaris. The sequence goes on along the minus strand of NC_023754.2, from coordinate 12,340,985 downwards.
TACTCTGTTTATAAAACATTCTCAGAATGGTAAACTTACACTACTTATGGTCTATATAGATGATATGATTATTACAGGTCATGATGAGATTGAAAAACAAACTTTGAGGTTGAGAGTGACTGCTCAATTGACGAAGGATCTTGGGAAACTGAAGTACTTCCTTAGGATAGAGGTTGCTTACTCTAGACAAGGCATCTTTATTTCTCAATGGAAATACATCCTTTATCTCCTCAAAGAAACTATGTTGGGTTGTAAAACCACTGAAGTTCCAATACAGCAAAATCATAAGATTAGGAATGATGAGGAAAATCCAAAGGTGGAGAAGACACAATATCAAAGACTTGTTGTGGGAAAACTCATTTATCTATCACACACTAGGCCAGACATAACTTATGCAGTTAGTGTGGTTAGCCAGTTCATGCATGATCCAAGAGAAAGAAACTTGCAAGCAGTAAATAGAATTATTCCGTACTTAAAAGCCACTCCAGGGAAAGAATTGCTATTCAGAAAAGGAAAAAACTTATTCATGAAAATATATACTGATGTTGACTATGCAGGATCAATTGCTGATAGGAGATCTACCACAGGCTATTGCATGTTCCTGGGTGGAAATCTGGTGACATGGAGGAGCAAGAAACAAAATGTAGTTGCAAGATCAAGTGCAGAAGAAGAATTTAGAGCCATGGCTCAAGGGGTTTGTGAACTATTATGGATGAAGATCATACTCGATGACCTCAAAATAAAACATGAAGTTGCTATGGGTTTGGCGTGTGATAATATGTTCGTCATCAATATTGCACACAATCCATTTCAAGATGACCGAACAAAGCACGTAGAGATAGATCGACATTTCATTAAGGAGAAGTCGGATAATAGTCTTATAGCCACCGAGTACATCCCTTCAAGACTCTAATTGGCAGATATGTTTACTAAGAGACTTCCCACAATTCAAAGATCTTACTTGCAAGCTGGGAATGATAGATATACATTCACCAACTTAAGCGGGAGTGTTGCATAATTAGGAGATAATTATTCCGTAATTAAGTGCAAATTTCATTCTCTATTTATTATGATAAATTTGATATCTTTTAGTGATTTGACTTGATTTGTATAGCTTTAATTATTTCTTGCTTTCATTACCTATTATTTCTTTCCTTAATTACCTTGAAATCCTCCCCCCTCCATCCCACAAAAATAACTGGATTCAAAAAGGAAAATGATAAGAAATTCTCACTCACTTTAGCAGTGAGAACATGTTCTCATGCATGCCTCTTCCTACATACAATTTTGGCTGCAGCATAGTCAAAGTTAGACAAAGCACACCAAAACCATATTTCAATTAGAAAATATAAAGAAATGAAAATATAAATACATGAAGCATCTGTTAGGTATTTCCACAAAAAAATAAACAAATAAATGAATATGTTGCTGACCTGAGCCCACCACATCAAAATGGTAAGGATTCGCATATTTGAGCGCTCCAATTTTCTCCGCAGAGGAGGAATGAAAAAGAGTATTGTACCCACTATGTTCGGACACATATATAATACAACAACATAGGTATAGAGGGACTGAGGCCCCCAATCCCCAGCCCAACTAGTGACAAATTTGATAAGCCCTGATGGATTCACTAGTGAACTGGAATAACAGATTGGCAAAACAACAACCCAAACAGCTGCTACCACAAATTTCAAAAAATATCGAAGCAACTGAGTAAATTTCATGTTCTTCAATGCATTCCATGTCAGAATAATATCAAGAGTTACTGCAGATAAAAGATATGAGATAAAACTTAATAAATGATACCAGTAATTCCAATTAAAACAACATTAAGAATATAGTCATTCAACATTAATAAAGTCATAACACAGGAATAAAGTACCTTGAAGAAAATTGAGAAAAGCGTATGTAATGAATATAGTCATAACATTTCTGAAGACATCTTCGTCAAAAAACACCCCAACAGGTCCCAAGGAACTCCATCCTATGATAATCATTGCCTGAAACAAATACTTCCATATTTGAAATAAATTTTGCATGGTGAAGTTTAAAAACGTAACCATATCTCTGGAAATTTAGTTAAAGTCAACATAAAGAACATTCTACAAGTCCAAGTACTACAATTACCTGTAAAGCCAATATAAAGAATATCCACATTCGATCAAAACTCCTATACAGATGCAAAAATGTACGAACTTCAACAAAATTTGTTTTGGGCTTCCTCTTACCAACTCCAGTGTTGGCTTGGCTACGACGCTGTCATTAAAATTTGTACATTAATTAAGATGTCTTTCAAAAAGAAATGCAAGTTCATCTAACCAGGTGAGTATAAAGTTGCTTATAATCAATGCAGCAATTTTATTAGTGTGGAAGTAAATACAAGTAGGCTGCAATTAATGTCTATTGAACACTCTAGGGCAAGGAAAAAGAAGTAGAACAAGTACAAAAATCAATACACAAATTGTTGCATAATCAGGAGAATTATGCTGTAATTAAGTGCAGATTCCATTCTATATTTATTAGGACAGATTTGTTAGAGATTTTATTTTATTTGATTTGTACAGCTTTAAACACCCATTATTTCTGGCTTTCATTACCTATTATTTGTTTACTTAATTAGGTTGTAAAACAGTCTATAAATAGAGACTGTAATCACATTTATCAAATACACCAGAAATACATTTCATCTATTTCTTGCAACTTGGTATCAGAGCCATTTAAAAGTCTATCCTAGCGAGTGTTCGTTGGGCCTATCGTGGCACCCGCTATCGGGCCGTTATCGGACCACCCATAATATGTTGTCCCACGCACGAGCTGTCACTCTCGGCGTGAGGGGGTTGTGTTGGAGACCCCACATCGACTAGAGATAAGAATATTTCATTGTATATAAGTGGGTGCAAACCTCACCCCATGAGTCGATTTTATGGGGTTGAGTTAGGCTTAAAGTCCACTTCGTAATATGGTATCAGAGCTCCTGATCTGGGAGAATCTGCTTCTACAATATTTTTTTATAGTAGCCTTAATTGCTGCAACTTTTTTTTCCTTATCTTTTCTCCATTGACGACCTTCCACCGCCGCCGATCGCCGGAAAAAATTTTCGGTGACTTTTTTTTTATGAACAGGACCAAATTTTAGTTGGTTTTGAGGTCTCATGGACTCCCTTAGTAAGACATCTAGCTATTGTTCCTTCATTATGAGTGGTAAGAGTTCTAGTCTCTTATCCTTTAATGCTTTTAGTACTGAAAATATCTGGATTATAGACTCTGGTGCTACTGATCATATGACACCTCATTCCTCTTCTTTTTCAACCTACACTGCTTCATCTGGTAACCAATATATTATTGTTGCTAATGGTTCAAATACCCCCGTTACTGGTCGTGGTAATATTTACCTTCAACCTTCATTTCCTTTAAAAAATGTGCTTCATGTTCCCAAACTATCCAATAACCTCTTGTCTATTCAAAAGGTTACCCAAGATTTAAATTATGCAGTAGTATTTTTTCCTTCCCATTGTGTTTTTCAGGATCTTGCCACTGGGAAGACTATTGGAATTGCTAAATAGTAGGGCAGGTTATATTATTTACAGCATGAAGAAAATAAAAAGTGTGCAAGACTATAGGCACACACTTCTTATCTTCAACAAGGTCGTGAATCTTGGTCATCCTCTCAGATATGGCTTCAACACAGACGTCTTGGTCATCCTCCCTTTAATACCCTAAAGTCCTTATTTCCTGTTTTATTTACAAAAGTGTTTGCTGAGTCTTTTCATTCCTTTTGATCTTATTCATTCAGATGTATGGGGACCTTCACCTATTCCTAATATCTCGGGTGCAAAATGGTTTGTTTCATTTATTGATGATTGTACTTGCGTTACCTGGATATTCCTCATGAAAGATAAGTCTGAAGTTTTTCACCTGTTTGTAAAGTTTTACAAAAATGATTCAAATACAATTTGAAAGTCCAATTAAGAGATTGTGTTCCGACAATGGAAGAGAATATTTGAACCAAAACCTTTCCAAGTTCCTTTAGGAAAATGGAGTTGTTCATGAATTAACTTGTGTGGACACTCCTAAACAAAATGAGGTTGCTGAAAGGAAAAATCGTCATCTTTTTGAGGTTACTAGAGCTTTACTTTTCCAAACGTCTGTTCCTAGATCTTACTGGGGGAAGCAGTCCTGACTGCCACTTATTTGATTAATAGATTACCCTTTCGGGTTTTAGAGGGTGTTACTCCTATTCAGCTTATGACCACATTTTATCCTTCTATTCCTGTGTTGACTAGTCTTCAGAATCGTGTCTTTAGTTGTCCTGCTTTTGTCCATGTTCATAGTCCTTATCGGGGTAAGTTAGATCCTCGCACCATCAAATGTGTCTTCATCGGTTATGCCCCCAACAAAAAGGGGTACAAATATTATCACCCTCAAAGTCGTAAAGTCTATATTTCCAAGGATGTCACCTTTCATGAAACAGAGTCTTTCTTTTCTAGTTCTCAGCTTCAGGGGAGAGTATTCAAGAAGTTGAAAATCTTGAATTGCCACCTTTTCCTTTGTTGTAGAATTTCATTCTTAGGGAGGATGACAAAGACCCTGCACCAACATCATTAACAGAGAAGAATAATGAGGAAAAATATTTTAGCAAGCAATATCAGCAAAGGCAACAAGAACCCGTCTTGGTCGAACATCAACTTCAATTGTCCGAACCGGAGGTAAGAACTCATACCTGTGAGACTCTTGAGGACATCTTAAATACTGCTTTTGAACCTAACCTAAATGATTTACCTATTGCCTTGAGAAAAGAAAAAAGATCTTGTGCCAAGTATCCTATATCCCAATTTGTGTCTACAGAAAAACTTTCTATGCAGCATCGGAGTTTTTTTTTCAACTATTGATTCTATCAGAATCCCTACATCAATACAAGAAGCCTTAAAAAGATGAGAACTGGATTCAAGTCATGAATGAAGAAATGAGCGCATTAGAAAGGAATGAGACTTGGGAGATTGTAGAGAGACCAAAAGATAAGAAAGCAGTGGGTTGTAGGTGGATGGATATACACAGTTAAGTATAAGTCTGATGGCACACTGGATCGGTATAAAGCAAGGTTGGTTGCAAAAGGGTATACTCAAACCTATGGGATCGATTATGAGGAGACTTTTGCTCCAGTGGCAAAAATTAATACAGTCAGGATTATTCTCTCCTTGACAGCACACTTTGGTTGGGCGATGCATCAATTTGATGTTAAAAATGCCTTCTTGCATGGAAGCTTGGAGGAAGAAGTATACATGGAGATTCCACCTGGTTATGGTGCTATTAATGAAGGAAATAAGGTGTGCATACTTAAGAAGGCCCTATATGGTCTTAAACAATCACCTCGTGCTTGGTTTGGAAGGTTTACTCAAGCTATGGTATCTTGAGGGTACCGACAAAGCCAAGGTGATCATACTCTGTTTATAAAACATTCTCAGAATGGTAAACTCACTATACTTTTGGTCTATGTAGATGATATGATTATTACAGGTGATGATGAGATTGAAAACAAAATTTGAGGGAGAGACTGACTGCTCAATTTGAGATGAAGGATCTTGGGAAGCTGAAGTACTTCCTTGGGATAGAGGTTGCTTACTCGAGACAGGGCATCTTTATTTCTCAAAGGAAATACATCCTTGATCTTCTGAAAGAGACTAGTAAGTTGGGTTGTAAGACTACTGGAGTGCCAATAGAGCAAAATCATAGGATTGGGAATGATGAGGAAAACCCAAAAGTGGAGAAGACACAATATCAAAGACTTGTGGGAAAACTCATTTATCTATCACGCACTAGGCCAGACATAGCCTATGCAGTTAGTGTGGTTAGCCTATTTATGCATGATCCAGGAGAAAGACACTTGCAGGCAGTAGATAGAATTATTCAGTACTTAAAAGCCTCTCCAGGAAAAGGATTGCTATTCAAAAAAGGGGAAAACTTATCCATGAAAGTATATACTGATGTTGACTATGCATGATCGATTGTTGATAGGAGATCCACCACAGGCTACTGCATGTTCTTGGGTGGAGCAAGAAGCAAAATGTAGTTGCAAGATCAAGTGCAGAGACAGAATTTAGAGCCATGGCTCAAGGGGTGTGTGAACTATTATGGATGAAGATCATACTTGATGACCTAAAAATAAAATATGAAGCTCCTATGGGCTTGGCATCTGATAATAAGTCCGCTATCAGTATTGCACACAATCCGGTTCAACATGATCAAACAAAGCACGTAAAGATAGACCGACACTTTATTAAGGAGAAGTTGGATGATGGTCTTATAGCCACTGAGTACATCCCTTCAAGACTCCAATTAGCAGATATGTTTACTAAGGGACTTTCCACAAAACAATTCGAAGATCTTACTTGCAAGTTGGGAATGATAGATAAACATTCACCAACTTGAGGGAGAGTGTTGCATAATCAGGAGAATTATGCTGTAATTAAGTGCAGATTCCATTTTATATTTATTAGGACAGATTTGTTAGTGATTTTGTTTTATTTGATTTGTACAGCTTTAAACACCCATTATTTCTGGCTTTCATTGCCTATTATTTTTTTACTTAATTAGGTTGTAAAACAGTCTATAAATAGAGACTGTAATCACATTTATCAAATACATCAGAAATACATTCATCTATTTCTTGCAACTCAAATAAATAGCTATACATGAAATTCAGCCTGAGCAATATGTTATATACATACATGACATATCCAATTTCATAAAGGCCTCCACCTAACTACTTAGCTATTAGGAGAGATGGACCTTCAAATATCTAAAGAAATATAATACTTACCAAAAGTGTATCCTAATCCAAATATTTGAAGCCGGAATCATTCATGAGGGTGCCATGAGAATTAGCACTTCATATTCGTAGTTATAGGATTATTCTTGCTATAGCCCTTTGTTTCAATGTAACTTCCAAAACATAATGGCATCTTTTGAACTATTTAACCAATCCTAGCTTGTGGAAAAAGGCCTGGTTGATGTGGCTGTTCTTATATCTTAGGGATTAAAATGTCTTAATAAATAAAATCGTTCTTAAATAAAGGGGTAAAATAAGATATTATTAGGCACATTGGCATAGAGTATAAAATATGGCACTTAACATGAGATGAGAAATTATTCAAACGATATACTGAAATAAATTTTCTTTTATTCTAACTACATCCCATACATATTTGAGAATTTGACAATTGGAAAATAGCACATATATACAGAAAGTAAAGGAGAGAGAAAGAGAACATAAACAGACCCGATGTCTTGTTTGTGTCTCGTCTGAATGCCTAAAGAAATCTGCTTTGGGATCCCATGGCCATTTTAGATCTTCAAAACATTTTTTAGACCTGGAAAAGGACCAGTTTGAGCTTTGTGTTATCCAAATGCATATAAAAATATCACTGTTCAAGAGTTTTAAATATTTGATAAGTAAAAGTCTAGTGAAATGTTTACCAAAAGTATTCATTAAGATCATCATAGTTTCTCCAATTGGAGTGACTTGCCTTGCCTTTGTTGTTTCTCTTTGCTTCCTTTTTCAACAAATACAGAAATAAGTTTCAGGCAACATATGAAAACACAACAAAACAAGTTCCAGACAACATTTGAAAACGTACTGCACATCATACTGACCTTCATTAAAACTTGATAAATAGGACTTATAACTTCCCTCAGAAAATATTCATCATCACGTCCTTCTACTAGCTCAGTGCTTCCAGTTACACGAGAGGGATTCTTATCTAATATTCTATAGACTTCATGGCACATCTTTTCAAGGAAAAAAAAGAGAGAATTATTAACATGGCGTCAAACCATCTAGCCCATGTTTGCTATGTTGCTTGGTTAAAACATGAAATTGAAAGTAAAATTTTGTGAAACTATAGGGTCAGGATCAGTGCTATAAGGTAAAAGAGTTCCTACTACTAGAATTAGAAAGAATGATGCTGGAACTAGGTCTGTCATTAGGTGAAACTTCAGGCATGTTCAGAACAGGTCTGATATTGATATGGCTTTTGCTTTGTAAGTTGTTTGAATGTTGAACATTAATAATAGATATTCTATTATCTATTTATGATTGAGCACTAGGATATAATTTATGCGGTAGAAGGTAAACACTCTTACAATTTTATGACTTGTTTTTCTTCCCCTCCACAAGTACACCTTTGTGTTTGAAAATGTTACATAGCTTCCCAAATCAAGTATAAAGAATTCCGGCATATGCAGTGTTTTGAAAATTAACTGGGAAAAATCTCCATTCCACAAACTTTCTTTGGGGTTTTCACATGAAGGTATTTTTCAAAAAATATTGATTAGAACTTCATGAGAGAAATGATACCCTGAAGAAATCCTTTTCCTTTCAAAAGACATTCAGCTAGAAAATTAATTTATGATTAAGAAAGTGAATCTTGTGCTGAGTATACAAAAGGTTTTGCCTATTAGAATGACTTTTGGTAAATAATTAGAATGATATTGATTCTTTAATCTAAAAATAAAAATTAATTTCAATGCTGTCATTCTGTCTAAGAAGAATAATTCAAGACATTAAACATATTGATAAGTATGGTTACAGATGGAAGCTATAACACTTATGTTATTGATGGAGATGAGAAAGATGGTAAAATGATAATTTAAAAGATGTAACAAAAAACATTTTTCTAACCTAATGAAGCACAAGCTTGTTATGAATAATTAGAGCATAAGATTAAGATGGTGGACTCACAGTGCAGGCACAGCAGAATAGAGAACTTACATGATGGAAAATATAGCAAATGCATTCAGGCATAAAGCGGATATTCGAAGCTTCTCCCCATATTAGAAGATAAAGTGCAATATATATCAGCTCTATCTGTTCCAAGTCATAATCTTCTAGAAACCTAGTGTTAAAAAATTAACCCCAAAATGAATCAATGAGCTCTTGTTAGTAAATAAACACAGTATCAAATGCAATTTAGAGTATGCTTGGATAACGGTTTGGAGAGAAAGGGAAAGGAGGGTTCATTTAAAGTTTTAAATTGATAGCTATAAAACATTTATATAAAACAAATAATACTTAAAAAAATTTCTTTTCATTTAAAGAAAATGTTAATTTAAATTGAAAACTTAACCTTTCTTTCCCTTTCCAACTCCTCATTCCAAATATACTCTTAGGGTACAAATATTTGGGTTTTATTATCCCAAAAATAAAACATTCAATTACCTAAGATTGGATTCACAACGCACATAATGACACCATGACTCATAATTTTTGAAAATTGTTCGCATCAACTTTTCTATAGTTTCTACATGAAGCTGCAGCAAGCTTTGTGTTAGCTTTTACTATGATAACTGGAAGTGTAATTACACTCTGAAATTTAGCATCACCCTGTCCATTAAATATGAAAAAAGATAGAAAAACAATAGTTCACCTGGGAAGATGATTCAACCCTGTCCCGTATATTCAAGTTAGCAAGTAATAATATAAGGTGCTCCCTTTGATTTGCCACATTTCCTTTCTTCATATCCCAAAAGAGAAGGAAACAGTATATCAGATCATTCACTAGAAATGTGCATGACAAATATACCTACCTGTATTTGTCATTGGCTGATTGCAATAAAAATTGAAAAGTATAACTTTCGTACAAAGGATAGATTCAAAATGAAATAAGAAAGGGTCAGATAAATTGAGCTCTTCAATCCCTTTATAAATTTATTAATAAAAGCTCATCAAAGAAGCCTAGCTTTCAAACAAATGACTAATACTTGTTCATTTTCCATGATTGTGGTGAAAAAACCTAATGTCATAAAAGGTTCAAGGAGAATATCTCCATTGAAAAAACACTGACATTATGCTTCAGCCAAAAACAGACAAACCTGCAAATGATTATGCTCTAAGCATGCTCAGACATATTTTTATTACCAGAGAACAGCGAAAAATCTATTCTGAGAACCCTTCTCAAATTCGAACCTAAGTTGAAACTATGGTTCATACCTATGAAACATCGCTTTTTCTAGTCATTAATCATTATCGTGTTGCTCCCAGATTAGCCATACGTTAACACAAATTCAACTGAGTGCATATTTGGTAACACTTTTTGGGGAGAAACAAACTATATTTCAAAAGCTCTCTTGATAAATTGGTAAAAAACAGAAATCATTAGTTCTCTTAAATATGCTTAGCAGAAAATATAAAATAAACCCACAATCCACCCTTTTGAAACTAACCCTCATGCGATCAAAAAATGGAATTCCTTTATCAAATAGGAAAAACTAAAAATAATTCCATGTCTCCAATAAATACAACTTCTAAAACCCAATCATCACTCTCAAAATCTCTTCATCCACCACCACCAACTTAAACCAAGAACTAATAATGAATGTAGCACCTTATTCACCTACATTTGTAACAAGGACAATTTCCAATCAAAGTGAAATTAGGAAATAAAAAGGCGAGGGACAGAGAGAAAATCCATTACCTGAAACCCAAACACTGAGGCAATCCAATCAAGTATATCATTCACTTTTTTAAGCCTATCTGTAGGTGTTGTATAATCATCATTAGATGCATCAGGTCTTGCACGAATTATGGGCATTGGAAGATTGTCCACTTTAGATAAAGCAAGAATTGCTGCTTTGATCTTTAATTTTCAAGAAAAGAAAGAAAGCAGATTAAAACTTTAAATTTTCAGCGAAATTATATCATTAACAGAAGCAAAAGAAACACTATATCCCAGACACACAAACCTCCGGAAGTTCCATGATTGCTGGCCTAACACCAACAGCATATAATGGAAGGATGTTATAGTGTTCATATTGTCCTCTCTTATGCTCAACATCCTCAGCATACCTTTTTGTCTGTCAATAAAACAACATCCTTAGTCCAGGTCCTGAGCTATGCTTCTAGAATTCTAAAATTTTAAACATGGTAGCCTAGTAAAGCAAAACAAACCTTCTCCTCAATATTTGGTGGAGCTACCATAGTCTTCAGCACTTCATACAATACGGTGGCAATCTGAACATTCTTGGCCATCTCCTCACTAGAAGAGCAACATCAGAACAATAAAACATCATATTACAATTCACAAAACTTGAAAGAACAAGATTTAGATCAAGCCTCACGGTCTTTGGCTAAATTCTCCATCCCGGATTTTCTTCTCATAGAAATGTTGGTAGTAGGTTTGCAGCTCCCTGGCATCACTTCTTTGAACAAGTTTTTCTGTAAGCTCCCCTTCCTGCAACCAAGAAATTTAACAAATGTGTAATACATAAACTACTTGATTTTTATTTCCGAGTATCAAGTAAGAAAAGACTGCTCTTCTTATTTGTAAATGATCGATCAGTATAATCATTGTATAATGTTTTTCCTGATAAAAAGAACTTTATTAAAATGAAAAAGAGAAAACCCTATCAGGCTGAGAGTAATATATAAAATATAAATCAATGGGACACCCATCATTACCAGCATATAGACACCAGAGGAAACAAAACAGAACCTTCAATAACTATAAGAAATGTAAGAAAATAAAAATAGCCAGTGTACCTTTTCGAGTTTGTGCAATAGGTAAGTCTTGAACTGACGAACACCACGCCCACTTGATGTTGGATCCATTGTGTGGGCCTTCTCAAATGCATGGAAGCGACCTAATTTAACAAGCAAACTTCAGTACCATATACTCTTCTCTGAATAGAAGGTAAAAACACCTTTTAGATACTGAAGGAACACTTCCATTCTATATATTATTGATTCATTTCTCTTTTAGGTGTTGACTTTGAATTTGTGTTCACCATCAAAGTAACAATTCTGAAAGCAGAATCTGGCTTTAATGTGACACTTTGCAATAACTAAAAATGGATTTTTGTATATATTTTTACTAAAATTTATTTTGTTATACCCTTCCTCTTCTTAGTTCTGTTTGGATTATGTTAAACAGACCAAACATTTAGGTTCGTCAAAATTTCCCCTAGAAAAAAGGATTTTAGAGAGTAGTTGAAGTGGATCTCCCTCATGAAGGCTAGACAGAAATCGCTTAGTTTCTGCCCGAAGACTTTGAAATCTATCTATGAGTAACCACATGTTGTTCTTTTGAGAATGAACTGAAACAATTTCAAATAAGTGACAACTGCAGTCACCATTCATTTTTCATAAACAAAAGCCTTTTATCATATAAGTCCAGAACATAGTTTGAAGTAAACATATATGAAATTGTTTTACAGAGTATTTATCAATTTAAGAAACAAAAAGGAAAAGAAAGGATGTCAGTTTAGCAGAAAATCTATCTGCACATTTTTACAGGAAATATTTCTCTAAATAAATGCTATCACAAATCACAAATGATGATAGTATCATAAACAATATAAAGACAACTTTAATTTTTGTCTTCGTTAAGTAGTGCATGTCAAGAGAGACAACATGCAGAAGAGTTACTAGAGGCTTTGGTGTTCACAAAAATTGCTCTAGTGGCTATGCATGCTTGGTTTATTTAATTTTGAGAAAATAATCATTTTTTTCAATAACTCTTGGAAAGCTTTAAAAACAAGTAATTTTTTCTTGTAAATAAGTTGAGCTAAACAAGCAATCATTCCAAATAATATAGCCAAATTGTAAAAGGGAGAAATATTAGTATGTGTTAACAGGTCTGCAGTCATAAGGACAACATTGGTGGTGAAATGCAATGCTAAAGATATAAGCATCCGCTGTAAGGGTTTCAATCAATCAATTAATGAAAATGAACACTATTTTAACTTGATAACTATTGCTGAATTGAAATTCAATACTGTTGTACCTCAATTTCATGAATGTTTGAAGTTCCAACAGCTTACTTTCTTTTGTACACTAAATGATTTTCATTGAGTGATTATTAGGCCATTTTAATTGTTCATTTCCTTTTCCCTAAGAGGATTCATTTCCCCGTCTCCTGTGACTTCATAAAATCCCATCACCAGTTACTACTACATTCTTATGGGGTCAGTCAGGAACAATGAATTCAGGCTACACATCCTTTCATTTTGAAAACATGTGGACTCTCTACCACTTTGCCTAACATTTATGATATATAGAGTTGAGAGAGGAATTGAGAAGTAGAGGGACAGGAAAGTTTTAAATTTTGGAAAACATTTCAAGGGACTCTTACTTTTTTATATTCAGTGCAGTGGTAATATCTCAGTTACCAGCCACTTCTATACTTGGAAGGGTGTTTACTTCCCTTATACATGATCATATTATTTTCATTTAGGCTTGTTTATCAAGCTCTTCTTTTAACATAAAACTATTTCAAAGTCCAATCCAAAGCTCATACCAAATTTTGTATTTCATTTGGATAGCAGTACTCAACAAGATAAGCACTAAAGCTCTGTTGGAAAGCCAGTGATGTGGTTTAACATGGACGCAATCTGCCACTTATTTTCTTGTTTCCTTATGATGATCATTTAATGTGTGAGATGAGTGCTGGATGTGGCCTCTCAGTGTGAGCTGGTAAATTTTCTATTCTCTTTTTTTCTCTCCCCTCATAAAGAGTTTAACTACACATGTAAACCCTTTATTTATAATCACTCAAACCATAATATAGGGAAACCTAATAATGACTAATAATGGAGAATATCCCTAATTATAAGCCGTACATATTTCCCTAATTACTAAGATCAAATCATATATTTTTTACACAACTTTTTTAACACCCCCTCCAATAAATGGTATAGTCATGCAATAACATGAGATACAAATATTATATTAAGTATTTTATTTGTTAATTTTGGCAATTTGCAACTCTTAATTAGAATACCCCAGCCTTAACTTTTGCACTGTTCTCTTCCATAATAAAAATTATTCTTTCATTCTAAGAAATGAAGAAAAGAAAAAGACATATTGCCCAAAACATCCAAAGGAAATCCACACAGCCTTATATACTTCTACTTCCATACACAAAATCCAACCATCCTGGTGAACATGCCCCGTCATTATACACCTACTAACAACACAACACCTCACCATTTGCACACATGAAGCAGAAATTAAAAAATAAATCATCAAAACAACCCAATGAAAAAATACTCACAAAGATAGGCAACTCTGGGATTCTCCTCCTCAATCTCAAGGGCTGCTCTGAGAATAGGCACAAGCACAGCAAGTGAAGAAGGCACAATCTCACTGTCCACCACACCCTCTTCATTTCCCAAGTCCACATTTCTCGTAGGAGCCCTCATGATCTTCTTTGATGGCTGCCTACCAATCTCAAAAGGAGTCTTTGTCCCACTGGTGCTGGCCATGGTCCTGCCACCAACACCAGTACAGCAAATGCAACAAGGTTCAAGATGTCTTCCACAATTTCCTTCTTTTTTTTCTCCTTCACCACCCAGAAAGCACCACAGGTATTTGGGTTTGAGTGAAGAGTGAGGGAAGGTAAAGTTGCCATCTTTTGTACTGGGGTACAAGAAGGAACCAAAAAGATTGATACTTTGATTGAGAGAGAGGTTTTGGGATTGCTCTGGGAGCAAGGGAAAAGGAGGGAAACAATAAATAAATAATTATCAAAATAAAGAAAAAGAAGGGAACAGAGGGTGATGCAGCTGCTACTCCTTTTTTGCTGAGTGCTTTTTCTTTTGGAGATAAATAAAAAAAGGAACAAACCAGAAAGGAAAGCTCACACTTCACACATCAGATTGCAATTTCATTATTTTTTGTTTGGTTTGTTCTTTTGTGAGAAAAGTGAGAGTCTTTGAAACTGTGATTTGACGAATTGTTAATCCTTACATGCCAAGGAAGCTAAGCTAAGAAGGACCTTGGAGTTTGTAGTTGCTATCAATCATTGTGTTTGTTACGGAAAACATGTAACAAAAAGAAAAGTGGTTTGTGAGAGGAAAGTCTACAGTGTCACTCTATGTATGTGCTCTCTGTTCCTCACCAATCCTAGAATTATCACAGCATCTTTGTTTGTACTAAGTTTCCCCAAGATTTATATGCTTTGATTGGATTGTCTTATTTTTGTACTTTTAAAATGAAAAAAAAAATAGATTAATAATAACTTTAGTTCAATATTTAATCTTATAAATTTGAAAAAATAAAACAAATTAAAATAATATAATATTAGTCTTTTAATTTTATTGTTTAGAGATTAAAATAATTTTGAAAATATGTTTAAATATTTCAAATTTAATGTTAGAAACTAATATATTTTCTTAAGTTTGAAAAAATGAAATGAAATTTCTAATGTAAAATAAATAAATAAAAAATGAGATCTGTTATTAATAAAATAAAACTCAGAACTTTTAATTAAAGTTTTGAGTTAAGTCACTAAGAGGCATAATGCAAATATAAGCCCTAAGCAAATAGATCAGTAGATCTTCCCGCAAAAAATGCATAAAATAGTAGAAAATACATAAAATAGTAGATGCCCTGTGTAACTTATGCATTTGTTATATATAAGTAGACGCTTAGGTTAATATAAGGACTTATGACATCCTTCTTTGCTTAAATTCCTTAAACAAATTCTAAATCTGGAAAATTATAAGATTTCATTTTGGGTAGTGATATTCTTAATATGTTCAAGAAGTCTTTCCAAAACCCAATTTAGATATAGCTTATAAAAAAAATAATATATTTTAAGTTCTAAATTAAAATAAGAAAATACATATTGAGACTGTTTATAGAATCCTCTAATGATATTGTTCATGGAGTGTTTAATAAAAAAATAAAAGGAACGTCACATCTTATATGTACTATACTAAAACTTATTTTCATACATCCAATACATCAAACCTATTATTTTATGCTTCAAATAAAATACTAAATTAAATTATACTTAAAAAATATTCAAATATATATATATGTTTGTGTATGTGTGTTTCTACTTCTATATTCATTATATAAACTAGCGGAAACACAAGCATTATTGTGTCTCTGTATCCACATTTTTTTCTTTTACTCAATTTTTATGATAATAGAAATTTAATAAACGTACAAAAATAATCTTACGTACATACAGAAATAATTTTACATGAGTCCTAATTGAAAAACAAAACATGTAAAAGAAAAATGATGAATTGATTAAACAACCTCTTTTCTTCTTTTTCGGTTTGAGTCTCTCTTCTTCTTCAAGTTTTTTCTCTTCTTCCATTGGTAGCTTTGGGATCAGAGAGTATGATGATGTTCACGTTAAGATTAGGATTGACTTGATGGTAGATATAAAAGAATAATGGTTTTACCAAATAATATAGTTGCTTGAAATGGAGTGAAGAGGGTGATTGGAAATGGAGGTTACTTTATCTAATATGTGAGATTTGGTATGGAAACGTGTGAGAGTATGTTCTCTCTCTTCTTATTGTTGTCTTAAAATAAGGAATTAAGGAAAGAGTGGGGAGTCAACATATAAAAACTGTAGATTAATATAAATTAAAAAATAATTTTATTTGTTAAGTAATTTATATGAAATGACAAAATACTCTATTGTACTAATAAAATGAGATATATTAAATAAGGATAGAATCATAAATAAATTGTGTACACCAAAAAGCGATTATAATGGGGAATCCCCTTTATATATAGGTATAGATGTAAGCATTAACTTTTCTTAGTTGGATTGAAGTGTGCTTAAACTTTCCTTAGCGTTTCCATAAAGGCAAATTCTCCTTACACGATATCATTTTGAACCTACCTAAAAAAATAATTTTACAAAATTGCCCTTAATGAATTTGAAATAGAAGTTGGGGTTGACAGCTTTTGTGGCAGGTTTGTGTGTGAGGAGAGTGTGCAGTGACGGTGACTGTGGGCGATGGTGGGTCTACAATGGCGAGGTTTGTAGGTGGTGGTTCTTTGTAGGTTCACTTGTTGGAGAAGAAATGTGAGTTTGATGCTCTTTTGCATATGAATTTCTTAATAGTTGCGGATAGTGTTGTCAGGTTTGGTAATGTATTGGTCGGACGTGCTCTGGTCCTCAACTCAAACATTTAAGTGTAATAGCTCGGTTAGACATCCCCATGTGAGAAATACCTAGCTCGGCCTGGGGCGAATATGGATCCAATGGCATGTTATGAGGTCAACCCAGATAATTGGCTTTTCATATTAAAAAGATAATTAAAAGCAAAACCACATGGTGAATATTTGAAGTAGTTAAGCGTGTGTATATATATATATATATATATATATTCAATGTAAATAAAAGTTGTTAGGAATAATGTTACATTGTACCCAAAAAATAAAGTTACACATTAACATAATATCCTTGTTGTTGAGATTATATTTTTGTTGTTGAAATTGTTGAAGAAATGTCTATAAAAGGGTTTTAGATCCTGAGTAAAGGTAAGTTTTTTTTTAGAACTCTACATTGATACAAATTTCATAGTTTGAATGCTCTCACTGACTTGATCGTCAAAGTGTGATCAACAAGTGGAGCCCCCTACAAAGCGTTTTCATCTCGGTTCAATACGCCAAGCAAAGTCGCTTCAACCCCGAGCCCACTTCCAAGTCCAACCAAGGTCAGCAGGAGAGAACATTTGGCACCCACTGTGGGGCCCGATAAAATTTGACCACACCCGCTTTACAGCTGAGTAATTTTACGTGATGAGAAGTACTAGACAAGGAACACAAGGATCCGAAGGAGGCGAGGCCCCAACCTTGCAACAAATTATGGAGACCATGAGAGCTCTCCAAGAGGTAAATGAGGAAATGTGGCTGACTAGGAGCGCCTTCATTAGGAAATGTGGTTGAACCAGACACGCCTTATGGCAAAGATTGAAGCCTCCCAAAGAACTATTGAAGAACATGCGCATGCCAACGAGGAGCTACGCAGAACCAACAGGGAACTGCGGAGGAGCATGCACCATCATGGTTGACGTCCTACCCGAGAGCGCTCCCCAGATTTTTATCAGGAGATGACCCCAAGCCACTCTCTTAGCAAATCATGGAAGAGTCTATGTTGTCCTATTATATCACACCTAAGATCACTTTTTTCTCTGATGTATAAGACCCTGAAAGTCATCTAAAGGTGTTTAGGGCTCAAATGATCATCTCTGGAGGGTCAAATGCAATCCGATGTAAGATGTTCATGGGTACATTCACAGGAACAACTATGCAATGGTTTAGTAGAGTCCTGGATGGTCACATCACCTCTTTCACTAATTTCTCTAGAATGTTTAAGGAGCAGTTCTCGGCTAATAAGGCCAACCCCCAACAATTGTATGATCTTTTCAATGTCAAACAGAACGAATGGGAGTCACTTAAATAATACTTGAATAGATTATGTGCAGTCTCAGTAAAACTTCAACTTAGGATGAAGAGATGGTGGTCGTTGCTTTTGTACAACAACAAGCTCGTTTAGTGATTCATTAATCAGGAATCTGGCGAAGACGTTATCTGAGGTGCGTGAACGAGCTACAACCCATATCGAGGTTGAAGAGGTTGTGCTCAGGAAAAATGGCAGCTCACGGTCGAAACAACCAATGCACAAGGAAAACAGTCGAGATCATTCATCCATGAGCAATGAAGTATCCACCGAGAAGAGAACGAATATGAGATATGTCCCGTATGTTGCCAAGAAGGGCGAGCCTAAGACAAAAGTCAGGGAGGAGCGATTAGGCCCGAATTTCGAGTACCCTGCAAAGAACTCATAGGCATAGCAAGGGTAGCGGATAGGCTAAAGTTCCAACAAAAGACTGATCAATTATTGGGATCGTGAAGAGATACCTAGTGTGACTTTCACAGGGCCTATGGGCACGACATCAAAGGATGCATCGCCCTAAGTTATCAACTGGATAATTTAGTCAAAGAGGGTTTCTTGGAGGAATATCTCAAGATCGACCGGGAGGAATTGAAAGTGGAAGTTACATCCCTGACACAAACACATGAAAATCCGATTCGTGGGGACTTGAACACCATTACAGGAAGATTCTATAGAGGTGGAAACTCAACTCTAAACACAAACGATATGCCCGAAAAGTGATGTCCTTAGATATGAGGAAGTTTAATCATCCCACAAAGCTCTCCCTTTGTTTCACAAGTGCCGACCTGGAAGATGTGTTTCCCTACGAGGATGATCCAATAGTAATATCTGTTATCACGGTAGGACGAAAGGTGCACAGAGTCCTGATTGATCAAGGAAGCTCGGTAGATGTGATGTTTTGGAGAACACTTACAAATTTGCAAATATCTCCAGACTAGTTAAGGCCTTATGATGGTTGCTTGGTCAGTTTCGCAAACAACCAAGTACAAGTACGAGGATATGTCGAGTTAAGGACAACCTTCTCTGATGAAGGTGCAGCCAAAACGATTACTGTCAAGTACATCGTCGTCAATGCATCTTCTACATACAACCTGCTTTTGGGGCGACCTTCCTTGAATAGGTTGGCTGCAGTGGCCTCAACCACTCACATGAAGACGAAGTTTCCCTCGTCCGAAGGAGGGATAATCATGATAAAAAGCCGACTAGAGGATGGCACGAAAGTGTTACGAGAGTAGTTTGAAAAATCGCAGGGGTACCTACACGGTTATTGTCCAACTAGGAGAGCTATGATGGATAGTCGAGGCTGACATCAGTGATGAGAGGTGACCTGGGCCTGCTGAAGAAGTTTGAGAGAGAGGTAAAAGGAAGAAAATTCAAGCTCAACGCCTCACTTTGTAAAGAACTAGAGGATAAGATAGCCGACGTCATCTTGAAAAATATGAGTGTTTTTCTGTGGTCGTCCGCGGATATGCTTGGAATAAATCTAGAGTTTTTATGTCATCGACTAACAATGGATGAAAAGGTTAAACCTGTGGTAAAGACGAAGAAAATTCAATGAAGAAAAGCGTCCCATCCTCCGAGAGGAAACTCAGAAACTCCTGATTATTGACCACATAAGGGAAATCCAATAGCCTGAGTGGTTGGCAAATGTCGTAATGGTAAAATAGGCTAATGGGAAGTGGAGGATATGTGTTGATGTCACCGATTTAAATAAGGCTTATCCCAAGGATTCTTACCCTTTACCGAGCATAGACTTCTTAGTAGACAACGCCTCAGGGTGTCGTTTGTTGAGTTTTCTAGATGCATTTTAAGGGTACAATCAAATTCGTATGCATCTGAAGGACGAGAGTAAGATGACTTTTATGGATGAGGTCACCAATTACTACTACAAGGTCATGCCTTTTGGCCTGAAAAACACCGGGGCGACCTATCAAAGACTCATGGACTGGATCCTTTCACCAATGCTCGGACGCAACGTCCAAGCATATGTATATGACATGGTCGTCACATCGGAAAGGGAAGACCAACATGTTACTGACCTAGAGGAACTATTCGACACTATAGAAGGGTACAATCTAAAGCTTAATCATAATAAATGTTTGTTCAGAGTAGAAGCAGGGAAATTTCTTAGTTTCCTACTAATCGAAGGAGGTATAGAGGCGAGCCCCGATAAATGTGAAACGATTATAGAAATGAGAAGTTTGGCTAACGTGAAGGAAGTGCAACAACTAACTAGAGGCATGACCGCCCAGTCTTGTTTCTTATCAGCCAGAGGAGAGAAAAGGTATCCTTATTTCTAATGTCTTAAGAAAAACAACCATTTCGCATGGACTGATGAATGCAAAAATGCTTTCGCCAAGTTAAAGGAATACTTGGCTAGTCCCCATGTTCTTGGTAAACCGACTCTGGGAATAGATCGAGATATCAGCTTGGTCATTTTGCAAGAGCAAAAGAAGATCCAGAAGCTAGTCTATTTTGTAAGAAAAGGGCTACAAGGACTAGAGATTCAGTATCCATCTATCGAAAAAGTTGCTCTAGTTATGGTGTTCACAGCTCGACAACTTCGTCATTACTTTCAAAGCTTCAATATGATTGTAATGACTGACCTGCCCATCTGTAAGGTTCTGCAAAAGCCTGACATTGTATGTCGGATGGTTTGTTGGGCGGTTGAGTTGTCTGAGTTCGACATACAGTACGAACCACGAGGACCAATTAAAGGCCATGTATACGCAGACTTCATGGTAGAGCTTTCATCTAAGGACTCCCAGCCTGACCTTCATGGTGAACTGTTATGAAACAACCAATTGTTATGAAAGTTGTAAATGTGCTTCAATTATCCTTGCCATACTGCAACTCAAAAAGTTAGTTCCGCACATACACTGGAACCTTGTGCCACACAACTCATAAAGGCTCCTTTGACTATCAACAAAATTATCCATTCTATTAATCATGAGTCTTTCAAATAAAGTCATGGATGTAATCCTCTCATCTCCAGTTGCAACACTTGGTTCAACTTCAAAAGATTCAGTAGCAGGTTCATCTCTAGTGGCAACAACTTCATTTTCTTCCTCAGCTTATGCTCCACTTGATGAGCCAGCTTGGTCTCCTCCTTTGCTAATCCATTTACCATAAACTTTGGTAAACCCCATCTTACTTAGGGAACCATTATTGATTTCACTTGAGGACTTCACAATTTCAAACAACTCATCTTCCAAGTCCACTTCAAAATAATTAAGAAACTTAGAAATCAAAACAGTATAAGGGTAGTGATAATCACTTAACCTTGTAGATTTCTGCATATGATCTTTGAAGATATGGATCCAATTGAGCTTTACTTTTTGCATGATACAATACATGATGTGAGTTGATTTTTAGATGTTTTCATTTTGGTGACACTTTACTTTTAGGATTGAGATTTTAGGAATTTAAAAGTGAAGACCTTAGGAAAATTGCACTGGTCATTAACTTAACCAAGTGGTCAAGTAGATGTCAAAGTTCATTTCACAAAGGCAAAGATAAAAGATAAGATATGGTGAGAATGGATGCAAAACTCAATTAATCATGACAAAACCAAGAGGAAAACCAAGGAAGAAAACAAAGACAATGAACATAAATGGAAGGCGTAATGAAGGAGAATGGAAGAAGGAAACTTATGGAAAAGGAGAGTGGTGATCACGCCACTTGATGGGTGGTGATGAGAATCAAAAAGATGTTATCAATAGAAGAAATGGACAAGGGCCAAAGCATTTAAAGTTCTTCTTATTAGTCTTTGCAAAAGATGAGGCCCAAGCCCAAGAAGGCCCAAGCCCAAGAAGCCCAAGTCCAAACCATGAGGGTCAAGGCCAAGCATTAAATAAAAGAGCATCATTTGAATGACTCTTGTAGGAGGTGTGGATATTAAATAAATAGGTGTGAATGTATTAGAGAGAGTCACTTTGTCCATGTGACTTAGTAGGGGGTGTAGGTGTAGTTTTAGGAGGTGTCATAGTAGAAAAAGATCACACCTCCCATGTGACTTGTTTTTGGTGGGAATTTCAAATGAGTTTCATTTGAATTTTCCCACCTATTTTTCAGCACCTCTTAGGCTATAAATAAGGTGCTTGCCTTTGTAAAATTCAGAATTGGAAATTGGATATAGAGAAACTCTACTCAAATTGAGACAGAATTGTGAGTTTTGGCTTCTCCTTCTTCCATAGCCTTATCTTGTGTGCCATTGGAGAGCTTCAAGTGGCGGCTTCTTTTCACTTATCTTGGAACAAGGACTCCAAGTGGCGTGATGCAGTTCCAAATTCTCATTCCAGCCGAGCTTCATTCCATAAGTGTCATTCCTTTCATCTTCTTTTGCAATTTCATTCGGTAGTTAGCTTCTCTTTATTGCTCTTCATCTTTTCAACCGATTGGTTTTGTGTTCCTTGTGCTGTTCTTCATTTTCTGTTCGGTACCTTTCTATTTTTAATTCAATTGTGTTTACTATCTTGTTCTATGGACGATCACAAGGAGATAACACTCTTATTGAGTTTGGATCATCATTTTGGAAGGCTATGTCTCCATTGATGACTCCTTAAGCTTCCTTGATTCCATTTCTGTTTTCAGCTTGTTGTTTTGTTGATGTAATTTCGTTTTCTTTGTTTAAGCACTCTTTGATCCTTGAATTGTTATTTTCATTCTCATATAATGTTGTGTTCAAGAGTTTAAAAGTGTCTATGTTCAATCCAACTCATATCATGTGGTATCTAGAGTTTAGGTTTTGTGTTGCTTAATTTTTGAGTGGTGCTGCACTTTTTTTTCAAGAGCTCTTTAATTCAAGTTGTTTACCATTCTGTTTTTAGGCTGTATTTTGAGTTTCCTTGCTGTTTTCTTTTGTTACACCAAGTGTTTGTGAAAAGGATTATGGCACTCATTATTCATATGAGTTTGGCTGCTTTTTGGAATGGCATTCTCCTTCCTTAAGCTGACCTTAAGCTTCCTTTCACTTGTTGTTATATCTTGTGATATGTTTTTTAATTTTGTAATCATGTCAAGTTTTGTCTTAGTCATGTTATTCCATAATTGTTATTAATTCTTGTAGTACTTTTCTTGCTTTGATTGTTTCTTGCTTTGGTTTACTTTCTGTTTTTGAGTTTATTGCTTGATCCTTTGTGCATTTTCATTTTAGATTTGAGTTCATGCTTGTATTTTCATTCTATACAAGTTCTTTTACACAATTTCCATTATGTCTTTGCTAGTTCATCATACTGTTTTTCATTCCTAAATAGGATACTCTGTTTTCTTACAAACGTGCTACTGTTTTCAATTTACTGCAATTAATTGGCTCACTGGAAATTTGTGAAAATTTGGATTTACATGCTTCAAAGTGTTAGAAAAGCATAGCAAAAAGAAGTAATAAAAAATTCCAAGTACACGAAAAATGATAAATAAAATACGAAAAGTGTACAAAACTGCCGAAAAGAATACGGTAATTGGGCAGCAATTTTGAAAAACTTATTTCCCTCAATTGGCTTACTGTTTTTACCTCATTACAGTGCCATTATTGAGTTAAGACATTGAAGTTTCTGTGGTTAATTTTTCACATTCCAGTTCGCTTTCAATCATTCCAGTTAAAT
Source organism: Phaseolus vulgaris (assembly GCF_000499845.2). Classification (NCBI taxonomy): domain Eukaryota; kingdom Viridiplantae; phylum Streptophyta; class Magnoliopsida; order Fabales; family Fabaceae; genus Phaseolus; species Phaseolus vulgaris. The sequence continues at coordinate 12,317,180 of NC_023754.2, read as the reverse complement.
CTGTAAACATAGCACAGTTTGCATACAACATTTTTTTTTTGTAGTTCTGTTTTTGTTTCTTAAATATGCTCTAGTACTTTTCTCTAGGATTCTTTTGGTGTGCCTTCTTTATTCATTGAGTTCCTTATTTTCTTGCTTGTCTTTCATTCATATTCTTTCCAGTTTGTCATATCTTACTTTCTGTTTTGGTTTAGCTTTCCTTGCTTATACCTTTTCTTGCTTGTCTTTTTGTTCTTCTAAAGTTTTGTGGAGACTTGTTCTTAAGTGAGTGTGGTTTGCTTTGACATTTTTCATTTGAAGCTCCTCCATTCCACAAGAAAGGCTTGGTTGAGGACATAATACTTTCTTGGAGTGGTTTGAGTACTTTCTTTTGGCATTTTCCAGCAACCTATATCTCACTTTATTTTGCTAACAAGTTTCTTTAATTGTTTGTTTCTGTTTTGTGTACTTTTGATCATGGCTCATTTTTCTAGTGGAGAATCCTCCAAACCTTGCTCACCTCAAAAGGCAGCTCTCTTTGAAGATTTAAAGAATGCTAGACAATCAAATGCTCAATATCTTGATGTGATAAGACAAATGGAGGCAAGGCTCCAAAGCTTGGAGTTAAGCCGTGAAGAAGTCCATCAAAACCGGGAGAGAAGACATCATCCTGCTCTTCGGCATTCTTCAAGGCATTCTCATTCTTCTCATGGATATTATGAAGACAATGCACGGCCAAGGCACCATCACCATGAAGAGAGGCGCCAACATGTGGCTGGCCCTTATTCACCTAATGTAAAACTTCCTAGCTTTAGTGGTGAAAGTGATCCTAATGTGTACTTAGGATGGGAGGCTAAGGTTGAGCAAATTTTTGATGTAAATGGGGTTAGAGATGAGCATAGGGTTAGATAAGCATCTTTAGAATTCTTAGACTATGCCATGCAATGGTGGCATCAATATCTCATGGACATTGACCTACACAAGAGACCGCCCGTGGTCTCTTGGAACGATTTCAAAGCTTGTTTACGCGCTAGATTCGTACCCCCACACTTTAGGAAAGACCTATTGTTGAAACTCCAACGGTTTCATCAAGGCACGCTAAGTGTGGATGATTACTTTAAACAACTAGACACGCTTTTAATTCGAGTTAATATGGATGAGAGTGAGGAAGCTAAGATAGCTAGGTTTGTGAGTGGCCTTCGAAGGGACATTCAAGACGTGGTAGAGTTGCAAGAATATTCTTCTTTGGAAAATGTGGTTCACCTTGCTAGTAAAATTGAAAATCAACTTGCAAGGAAAAATGCTTTCAAAAATTCTTCTAAAGATAACTACTACCACTCTTCTTGGAAAAATAAAAATAGTTCTTTTTCAAATATCCCTTCTAAGGACTCTACTTTCAAACCTAGAGATTCTAAGCCTTCCACTTCCACTTCTAGGCCCAAATCACCATCTAAATCGTCTAGTAAGAAGTGTTTTAAATGCTTGAGCTATGGACATATTGCTTCTAATTGCCCTTCTAAGCGAACTATGTATATGCATGATGGGGTAGATGTTAGTGAGCACGAGTCTGAATCTTCTAGACATTCCTCACCTTCTAGATCCCGAAGTGAGAGTGAGAGTGAGAGCCCACATGAGGGTGACCTATTAGTAATAAGACGCATGCTTGGACAAGTTTTAAAATCTTTTGATGAAACTCAAAGAGAAAATATTTTTCATTCAAGGTGTCTTATTAATGATAGGGTATGCTCTTTGATTGTGGATGGGGGGAGTTGTGCTAATGTGGCAAGCACAAGAGTGGTAGACAAAATTGGATTACCTACCATCTCTTATGCTGAGCCCTACAAGTTACAATGGTTAAGTGAGGTAGGTGAGCTAGTTGTTAACAAGCAAGTCCTCGTTACATTTTCCATTGGTAAATATAAAGATGAGGTCTTGTGTGATGTTGTCCCAATTGAAGCCACTCAGATTCTTTTAGGTAGGCCATGGCAATTTGATAGAAAAGTTTTTCATGATGGCTTTACCAACAAAATTTCTTTTAACTTCCATTGGCACAAAGTCATTCTTAAGTCTCTCTTTCCAAAGGAAGTTCATGAGGACCAAGTTAAAATGAGAGAAAAGAGAGAGACAGAAAATGATATAAAAAATTCCAAGAGAAGCCTTCTCATGTCCACACAACAAGTTAAAAAGGTAATAGTTACTCAAAAGCCTATTTTTTTAGCTATTCATAGGACTATTGGATGTGAGTCGGCTAAAGATAGTCCCACATGTTTGGACAATTTGGTAAAAGAATATGAAGATATGTTTCACGATCCTCCTAAAGGCTTACCACCTCTAAGAGGGATTGAACACCAAATAGACTTCATGCCCGGGGTTTCTTTACCAAATAGCCCTGCATATAGGACCAATCCCAAAGAAACTAAAAGAGAAAATGAAAAAACAAATGAAGTACATGCTAAACCGAGTCATAATACATTCTCAACTAATTCAATTTTGTTGACTCGTGTTACGCCTACAAGGTATCCTTCTTCTTTGTCTTGTTCATTACCCAAGGTTCCTACTTATACACCATATTGGATGAAGAATGTTAAGGATGATTTTTTCATACCTTCTAGTTTTTCAAATAATATCATTTCTAAACAATCTTTTCCAACATGGGATATGTATAGGACATCTTTTTCTGAACTCCCAACATTTCAACGTACTAAGTCATGTTTGCCTATTTTTTCTTGTATTCTCTTATCTAATTGCAAACTGACTTTGTTTTATGCAGGAGTACTGAATTCGTGGACGAATTCTCTCCAACTTGGGGAGTGTGATGAGAATAAAAAAGATGTTATCAATAGAAGAAATGGACAAGGGCCAAAGCATTTAAAGTTCTTCTTATTAGTCTTTGCAAAAGATGAGGCCCAAGCCCAAGAAGGCCCAAGCCCAAGAAGCCCAAGTCCAAACCATGAGGGGCAAGGCCAAGCATTAAATAAAAGAGCATCATTTGAATGACTCTTGTAGGAGGTGTGGATATTAAATAAATAGGTGTGAATGTATTAGAGAGAGTCACTTTGTCCATGTGACTTAGTAGGGGGGTGTAGTTGTAGTTTTAGGAGGTGTCATAGTAGAAAGAGGTCACACCTCCCATGTGACTTGTTTTTTGTGGGAATTTCAAATGAGTTTCATTTGAATTTTCCCACCTATTTTTCAGCACCTCTTAGGCTATAAATAAGGTGCTTGCCTTTGTAAAATTCAGAATTGGAAATTGGATATAGAGAAACTCTACTCAAATTGAGATAGAATTGTGAGTTTTGGCTTCTCCTTCTTCCATAGCCTTATCTTGTGTGTCATTGGAGAGCTTCAAGTGGCGGCTTCTTTTCACTTATCTTGGAACAAGGACTCCAAGTGGCGTGATGCAGTTCCAAATTCTCATTCCAGCCGAGCTTCATTCCATAAGTGTCATTCCTTTCATCTTCTTTTGCAATTTCATTCGGTAGTTAGCTTCTCTTTAGTGCTCTTCATCTTTTCAATCGATTGGTTTTTTGTTCCTTGTGCTGTTTTTCATTTTCTGTTCGGTACCTTTCTGTTTTTAATTCAATTGTGTTTACTATCTTGTTCTATGGACGATCACAAGGAGATAACACTCTTATTGAGTTTGGATCATCATTTTTGGAAGGCTATGTCTCCATTGATGACTCCTTAAGCTTCCTTGATTCCATTTCTGTTTTCAGCTTGTTGTTTTGTTGATGTAATTTCGTTTTCTTTGTTTGAGCACTCTTTGATCCTTGAATTGTTATTTTCATTCTCATATAATGTTGTGTTCAAGAGTTTAAAAGTGTCTATGTTCAATCCAACTCATATCAGGTGGTAGCCACCAAGATAAGTGGAAGGCCACCACTTGAGAGCTTCATTCTCATCAAGATAAGACCAAGGGAGAGGAGATAGCACTCACTCAAGCTCACACAATATTTGTGCAGAGTTTCTTTACTTCATTCAATTTCAACATGAGAAATACAAATGGGAGGTCTCCTATTTATAAGTGGAGGAGCCTTGGAGAATAAGAAAGAGGGTATGATGGGAAAATGACACATATGGTGCGACTAGGGTATTAACCTTGGTCAATGTCGCACCATCACTCATATTCTAGAAGGTAGGTTTAGCTTCCTTCCCTAAAGGACTTCTCATATGCCCAATTTGATAACTACACCTTCTATTTATGCTATATGGACCTACTCTAGCTTATTCTACTATTTGGACCCCTCAAGTGAGCCAAAATTATTTACAACATATTTTAATCATTAAGAAGACCAGCAGGAAGAACATTAGATGCTCTGATCTTTGTCCATTCCTCCCTATGGTAAGGTCTCCACTTGTATGTTGAGATGACTTCTCATAGTTTGTTAAGATTATGTAACAAACAACTGAGATTTAATCAAAGCAAAACATATTTGAGATTTTCACTGATTTTGCTTTTGAAAGAGTTAGAGATTGTTTGGATAAAAGAGAGTGTGATATAGGATTTTCATCTTGTATTGATTTCAGATCTTTTTTGTAACAAGTGTAATCCTTTGTACTTTGAAGAAACTCTGTGTGTGAAGCTGAGAAGTGCTGTGTGTTCTTGAGGTTGTCAGGATCAACATTCTTAGTGGTGTTTGTGCTGAGCCAAAGGAAGTGTGTGTCTTGAGGGGATCAAGGTCACTTCTTTGGTGGTGTTGTAAGTAATCTAGGGTTGATTGCTTAGTGGATTCCCCAGTGGTTTCTGGAAAGACTGGATGTAGCTCTTGGTTAAGAGTGAACCAGTATAAACCTGTGTGTTCAATCTCTTTATCCCTTAAACTCTTTAATTTCAGTTTGTATTTGTGAACTGATATAAACAACCGATTGTTTCTGCGAAACAACCGATTGTTTTTCTGGTGTTGCGCTAATTTGCTTTGCGCTTTGGCAAACTGATTTCTTAATCAAGTTTTTCTCGAAGTAATTTCATTCTAGACTTAAAAGTTTGCGAAAACCCTCTTTAAACCATTCACCCCCCCTCTAGTTTAAAGTCATACATTCTAACAATGATAACATTTGTACCCCTTTTTGTTGGAAGTATAACCGAAGAAGACACATTTGATGGCATGAGGATCTAACTTACCCCGATAAGAACTATGAACATGGACAAAAACAGTACAACCGAAGACACGATTTTGAAGAGTAGTCAACATGGGAATAGAAGGATAAAATGTGGTCATAAGCTGAATAGGAGTAACACCCACTAGAACCCGATAGGGTAATCTATTAATCAAATAAGTGGCAGTCAAGATTGCTTCCCCTATAAGATCTAGGAATAGACGTTTGGAAAAGTAAAACACTAGTAACCTCAAGGAAATGACGATTTTTCCTTTCAGCAACTCCCTATTCTTGAAGGAACTTTGGAAGGTTTTTGGTTCACATATTCTCTTCCATTATCATAATGAAATCTCTTAATTGGAATTTCAAATTATGTTTGAATCATTTTGTAAAACTTTACAAACAAGTGAAAAACTTCAGACTTATCTTTCATGAGGAATATCAGGTAACCTGAGTACAATCATCAATAAATGAAACAAACCATTTTGCACTCGAGATATTAGAAATAGGTGAAGGTCCCCATACATTTGAATGAATAAGATCAAAAGGTTTAGAACTTTTATTACCATTGGGAAGAAAAGTTGTTTGATGGTGTTTAGTAAACTGACAAACATCACAATGAAAAGACTCAACAAACACTTTTGTAAATAAAACAGGAAATAAGGACTTTAGGGTACTCAATAGAGGATGACCAAGATGTCTGTGTTGAAGTCATATCTGAGAGGATGACAAAGATTCACAGCCTTGCTGAAGATTAGAAGTGTGTACCTGTAGTGTAGCACACTTTTTATTTTCATCATGCTATAAATAATATAACACGCCTTGCTCTTTAGTTATTCCAATAGTCTTCCCTGTGGCAAGATCCTGAAAAACACAATGGGAATGAAAAAATACCACTGCACAATTTAAATCTTGGGGAACCTTTTGAATAGACAAAAGGTTATTAGATAGTTTCAGAACATGAAGCACATTTTTAAAGGAAAGGAAGGTTGAAGGTGAATGTTACCACAACCAGTAATGAGGGTATTGGAACCATTAGCAACAGTAACATATTGGTTACCAAATAAAGCAGTGTAGGATGAAAAATAAGAGGAATGAGGTGTCATATGATCAGTAGCACCAAAGTTTATAATCTAGATATTTTCAGTACTAGAAGCATTAAAGGATAAAAAACTAGAACTTTTACCACTCATAGTTAAGGAACATTTACTAGTTGTCTTACTAAGGGAGTCCATGAGAGCTTAAAACCAACTAAGCTTTTGCAAAATGGTAAAATTTGGTCTTGTTCACAAAAAAAAGTTCGTTGGAAAAAATTTCTAACGGCGATTTTCGGCGATCAGTGGCAGCGATCGACAACGTCAATGGCGGTGGCAGTAACGGTCAATGGTGCAAGGTGGTGGTCAATAGAACCAAAAAATAATTGCATCAATAAAGGTTGCCTACAAAAGTAATTGTATCAATAAAGACTACCCAGAAAAATAGTTGCAGCAATGAAGGCTACTAAAAAAACGATTGCAGAAGTATAGTCTCCCAGATCAGGAGCTCTGATACCAAGTTAAAAATATAGATGAAATATATTTTTGAAATGTTTTACAAATGTGATTATAATCTCAATGTAGATTGTTTACAACCGAATTAAGGAAAGAAATAATAGGTAATGAAAACAAGAAATAATAGGTGATTAAAGTTGTACAAATCAAATCACTAACAAATTTGTCCTAATAAATAGATAATGAAATTTGCACTTAATTACAGAATAATTCTCCTAATTATGCAACACCATCAAACAATGCTAGTGACCTTGAAATCCTTTGACATTTTCGATTAAGGCATGTTTCAAACATATGTATTAGTGTTTTCATAACTAAATTTCTTTTTGTTAAATATAAAAAATCTATTGTTTGTGATATTTGTCATTTAGCAAAACAACATGTTTCCAGTGAAAGTGAAGAAGAAAACATAAGTTTGTTATCAAGAAAATTTAGCAAATTCTTGAGAAAGAAACAAGCTTCTAAAAGGTATGACTCAAAGAAATCTAGTGAATTCAATTCTAATAAGTATACCTTTTATGGCTGTGGTGAACAGGGACTTATTAAGTCTGAATGTTCGAACAATGAAGTCAAAGAAAAAGGAGACTTCAAAAGGGAGAAAAAGGGGAAAGCTAAGAAAGCATATATAGCATGGGATGACAATGATGTCTCATCCTCAAGTTCTTCAGATGATGAAGAAGCTAATCTTTGCCTTCTAGCATCAGTAACAAGTAGCGTAAATTCTACTTCAACAAATAAAGGTACAACCTATGATCAATTGCTTAATGCTTTTTATGAAACTCATGATGAAGCCAACCGATTGGCCCTTTCTCTCAACCGATTGAAAGGATTAAATAACTGGTTAGAAAATAAAGTTAAGAATCTAGAAGAAGAGTTGTGCAAAACAAATGAAGATTTAGAAAATCTGGATTTAGTTTACAAGAATTCTTCTTGCAGTTGTGAAAATTGTGAACTTCTTGAAAAGAAGATTTGTTATCTTTAGAAAACCTTGGACAAGCTTACAACTGGAAAGTCCAACTTTGAAGATGTTTTAGCCTCACAGAAATGTGTATTTGGAAAAGCAGGTTTGGGATTTTACCCTCAAAGAAAAGAAAAAAAGATTGCAAAACCTTTTACAAATTATCTAGAAAAACAATTAGTTAAAAAGTCGTTTCAACTGGTTGTTACATGCTTCTATTGCATGAAGAAAGGTCATTATGTCAGGTATTGCAGGTTTCGTAAATCTCTATAAGTGGATTCCAAGATATATTGATAATACGAAATATAAATCTAACACTAAAGGTCCCAAATTCTTCAAGGGATCAAATCTTAAGACTTGACAAAGTTCTGTTTTGCAGATTTCTGATTTCTTTTGAAAGGGGCAGCAAGGATTGGATGTTCTGTACATGTCAACATATCAAAGTCTAGTGTTGGTTTCTTGAACTTCTGTAATTAGCAAATCAGTGATCTGAGAATTAAATTCTCATTCTTTGTTGAGAACTATTGGTGTACCAAAATTCAATTCAATATGCTTTTATATGTTTCTATGTGTAATTTCTATGTGTTCTATTTATTCTTCATATGTTTTATAGCTTGCAAATATGTGAAAACATAATAATTACTGCAACATGTGTTTTTGGTTTAAAACAAATTGTTTTTCTTTAGAATAGAAATTTAACCGATTGTTTCCTCGAAACAACCGATTATTTTATATCTGATAAACTCTGGACAAATTTGTTTTAGATTTTTAATTTCTGGTTTGTTTTTTTGTTAGACCTAGTGACATGTATGGTCAAAAGTGCATTAATTGGATGGTTGAATACAGGTTAACTCTGGTACTTTTGCTTTTAATAGATCAGATCTCTACTTTTCTTGAAAATCAAATATGTCTTAAATGTTTGGTCAAATATCACATGTGAATCTGTACCTTTCTGATTTGACTGACTGTGTCAGCTTTATGGTTCAGATTTGTTTTGTTTTTATGATTGAATGCAACCAGCTTTGACTAGGTGTTCTCTGCTATAAAAGCCAAAGCTTGTAACTGTTGTTTTCACTCACAAATAACCGGTTGATATAGAATTGTTATTTCTATCTATCACTAACTTTGCAGAAATTGTTTCTGATTTAAGAAATGGTTGGAACTCCTTCATCTGCAAAAAGGATGAAGTCCAGGGGTGTCAAAATCTCTGGAAAGCTTGAAGGATGGTTTGCAGGAGATACCAATCTCATCAACAAGTATCTACTAGAGACTAGTAGAAAGAATGTGAATACCCCAAAATCTGTTTCCTTCACATGGATGAAACAACAAAAGTTGGATTCGGTTAGGAGTATTCTTAAAGCACAAAAGTTGAAGAGATTCCTAGAACTTACAGGGAATATCTATCCTCATCTTGTAAAGGTATTCTACATTAATCTTCATTTTGATGGTGACTCACTTGTTTCTCATGTCAAAGGTGTAGATATGATCATCACAAGTGAGGTATGGTCTTTTGAAGTCTTCTGGACTAAGAATCAATAGGGGAAACCTTGGAGTAGTGGAAGATTTCTACAAAATTCAATTTTACAAAGGTTGTCTCAAGAATCCCCACTCCGAAGTGAAGAATTTTTCTCTTGGAGGGTTGAAGCTTGATGAAAGGCTTGTGGCCTTCATAGTTTCATGGATTCTCACACCTAGGGGGAGCAACCATTCAACTCAATGTGGAAGAAAGGATGCCAAACATGTCATCCTTTGAAATGCAAATGATCAATAGAATGGACTCCTTTGTTGACAATCAAAGGAACCTCTATGGGATGTGCGAGTCAAGGTTTACCAACATGGATACACGGTTCTCTACTCTGGATGAACAAATTGAAGAAGTTCAGAGATATATTTTGGAACTGCAATTTCAAAGGGAGGATAACCCTTCTTTTTAGCTTAACAATTTTTTTTCTTTATGTTGTTTTTAATCCTACCATTTGTCTATTTGATAAGACAAATACAAATAGGGGGAGAAGTATTGTTGGGAAGTTGTAATGTTCTAAATTATGTTTACTGCTTTTGAACATTGCTATTATTGAATGTGTTAATGCTTTATTTCTGGAAGTTTTTAAAGCTGATGTGTTTTCTGGTTTACAAAATTTTAACCAGTTATCTCTGTGAAATAACCGACTGTTCTTATGCAGTTATGCTTATTTGAAATCTGATGTATGGTGCATATCTGTTTTGGACTAGGCTATTATGTGTTTGTTCAATGATTGCAGGATTCAACAGATTCTAAACAAAGAATATTCCTAAAAGCATCCCAAGGATTTGTCTCCATCAAATAGAGGGAGATTGTTGAAGATGGGAAGCTTTGATGTATCAAAACCCCATGAAGCATGAAACTATGTTATGTTTTAGGTTTATGTTTTGTATGGGGCTTAGAATCTTAGTAAGATCAATATTGATTCTCAAACAAAGTTTATTTTAATCTGTTTTAAAGATTAAAGTGTTTTTCCATGCAAAGGGAAAAATAACCGGTTAAAGTTTCGAGATAATTGGTTGTTTGTCACTTAGCTAGCAAAGGTGTTTTGAAACTGTTTTTTGAATCAGTTGTATAACTGTCAAAACCATTCAACCGGTTAAATCGCAATTTTAACCAATTAAATGTATGTTTTCATAACAGTTTTTTGAAAACCTGTTTTAACTGATTTGGTTGTTCAAATATGCCTTTAACGATAGCTTCTCAAGGTTTATAAAACTAGTCTTCTTTCTAACGTAAAGAGGTTGATGAAACAAAAAAGTTTGATACTCTGATTTGAGATTGATTTTAGAGATTACCAACTTTATGTGAAAAGGTGTTTTACCAAGTTTTAGCAAGATTGCTTTTGAGCTTTATTGTGATTCAAAGAACTGATCAATAGGGTTTCTGGTGTACTGTGATTCCAGGTGTTTTTTAATCCTGTTTAGGTTCTTGTAAATGTTCATATTACTCTCTATAAAACTGTTGTAAATATCCTGTAAAGTCAATGTGATTCTGGCTTGAGGTGTTAGTTGTGTGCAAAAAGGGTGAGTAGGCTTTGTGGGATTCAAAGTCACCTCTTTGTGTTGTGTATGTGTAATTTGTGATTGGTTGCATAGTGAAATACTCAGTGGTTTGACTGAGGACTGGATGTAGCTATTAGATAGAGTGAACCAGTATAAACCTTATGTGTAATTCTCTCTATCTCTTCTCTCTATAACTTTTTGATATTTTCCGCTGTCATAAACAACCAGTTGAATCGTTATTTTAACCGATTATAATTCTGATATCTGTTTTTGTTTGGGAATTTGTTTGGCTTTCTGAATTGCTTTTTTGAGTTTTAAAGTTTCATTTTAAGCAAAGTAATTGTGAAAAGCTTTTGAAAACAATTCAACCTCCTCTTGTTCTAGCCATCAATACTAACAGTCTTCTGTGACCATGTTTTTCCATATCAAAGGGTTCAAGATACTAGCAATGAAACTAACACTCATAACATTCATGATCATTTTTTTTTACTGAAGATCCTCCTATTTTTAGTCAGCCATCACAAGTCATTTTTGTACCTTGTGATAATACTGAAAATACCAGTAATAATAATTGTGAATCAGACATTGAGGTTCCAGAAAAAAAGTTTGTTCTCATATAGATCAAAACTTCAATAAAGATCATGACACAACAAAATTTTGAAACATGTCAACTTGTCTGAATGAGTACCTGTGAATAAAAAGACCACCTGATTATCTAAAAGATTATCATTGTAATCTTAATGTTTCCAATACAACATCAAGAGTTAATTTTCATTTGAATTCTGTTTTGTTTATTAATAATTTATCATCTTCTTACACATATTTTGTTATGTCTCTTTCTTCACGTGTTGAACCAAACACTTATTTTAGAATTGTAAAACATGACTATTGAAGAAAAACTAAAGTCATAGGTTACAAATAGATATTGAAAATAAAATATAAGGCTAATGAAATAGTTGAAAGGTATAAAGCAAAGCTAGTAGCAAGGGGATGGACACAAACAGAAGGCATTGACTATCTTAACACTTTATGTCCAGTAACAATGATGACCACCATAAGGTTGCTTCTATATTTAATTAGGAATTGAAACAATTAAACATAAACAACGTCTTTTTACTTGGACAGTTGAAAGAAGATGTATACATGGTTGCTCCTCCTGAATTGACTTTTATTCAACCAGGACAAGTTTGTAAATTAGAAAAGGCTTTAAATGGCCTTAAGTAAGCCAAAAGAATGTGTTTTGCCAAACTATCATTCTTTTTATAAATGATCATTATTTGTTCATTAATTATTCAGAAAGATCTTTTACAACATTATTGGTGTATGTGGATGATATAGTATTGACAGAAAATGTTAAAGAGTTGATTGAGTGAATCAAGCAAGTCAATCAAACATTCAAAATTAAGGATAATGGGGATTTAAGATGTTTTCTTGTTCTTGAAATAGCAAAAAGTAAGAAAAGGAATGAATCAAAGAAAATATGCACTGAAATTGTTAACAGATGCAGGTCTTTTAGCCTGCAACCTACACTTACTCAAATTGATAATCATGCAAAATTATCTTTTGTTGGAAGTGCTCCTTTCACAAATGTTCAAGTCTATAAAACATTGATTTTGGAAGACTTATGTATCTCACTAATACCCGACCTGACATAACCTTTTATGTGCAACAACTTTCTCAATTTCTTCGTAAACCTGCAATTGCTCACTATAATGCAACAATTAGAATTCTCAACTAAAGGAGCTTCGAGTCTTGGTTCCAACACTTCTACTCATTTAAAAACCTTTTGTGATAGTGATTGGAGCACTTGTAATGATTCAAGACAATCAGTGACTGGTTGTAGTGTGTATCTTGGAAATTCCCTCATATCCTGAAAATCAAAGAAACAAGGAACAATATCAAAAAGTTCATTTGAAGCTGAATATAGGGCAATGACCACTATTACATGTAAAATTCAATAACTAATCTTCTTAAAGATTTCAAAGTTCTTTTTTAGTAACCATCTTTTTTATAGTGACAATGACTCAAAAGATACATTGCACTAAATCTAGTGTTTCATAAGCGTACGAAACACATAGAAATAGATTGTTACATTGTTAGGGAAAAATTGAATGGTCTCATACATTTACTTCTCATTTCTACCACAGAGCAACGAACTAACATTTATATCAAAGTCTTAAGTCCTCAATCTTTCATGAGTATTTATTCCAAGTTGGATCTTATCAATATTTACTCCTCAACTTGCAGGGGCTAACAAAGGATATGGACACAAGACTTATAAAAGGGAACTAATATTAATTTTGTCTTTTCTAATTCTTAGTTGTTTTTCTTTGTACATATGTCTAGCCTTTATTTTGTCTTTTCCTATTCTAGTCTTTGTTGACTCTTTATTTTATATTTTGTCTCTTTAACTACCTAGGATGAATGTACCGCTTGTATATATTCAGTTTGCTTTGATTTAAGTAAGGAAAATAAAATAGAAGAAATATTCTTTCTCGTACCCTTTTTTTTGCCTTCTTTTTTTCTCTTTTGTTTATCTCTGTTCTTTCTTTTTATAATAGTACAAAAATAACTTTGATATATGCAAGATTACCTCAGCAATTCAGTAATATTTCAGTCAGATTGATAAGTGTCCTTCTTTCCAGTAAGAATCATTGAAATTTGAAGCCCTCTACTAAATGCTTCATTAAATAGCAACCGAGTTTGAAACTTTGATACAAATGGAAACCAAGACAAAATGGTTGTTGGCAAGAATACTATTAATCCCATTACATATTCATAAGCTCTGGATAGCTCTTTCACCGAGTCCAATAGTTTAGCTCCTTTCAAGCATACCTTGCATGCTTGTGCAATCTTGAATGTGAAAAAGAAGGGAACATCAGTTTTTTTTGGATGAATGAAACTCTTCCTTAGAAAATTGTGTTAAAGTAAAATATATTGCAATATTTCTTCAATCTGCCCAAGACATGTCAGATAATGGTTTTATTTGGATAATTTTTAGTTTCTAGAAAATTAAGTTCAAATAGGGTCAATTTGACAAAACAGACCAAAAGTTGTTCCTAATTAATGCTTCTAGAACGTGCAAAAGTTTTAACTTACCAGAATAATGGCCCATCCAGAGAGCATGAAGGCAACAATGGCAGCAAACAAATCTGATATGGTGAGTCCACACACCACAAATAATACAGTCATGGCTGCGAAAAAGCCAAGGAAGAGAAGGGCCTTCAGAATACGAAACATGAGCTGAAAGTCGGTGCCAAATCTTCGTCTTGCCATGGATACCAACTGATATATACAGACAGCAGAAAACAAATGAATTAGTACTGCAGAAAAGTGAACTAATTTAACTGTACAGTGCCTAAAATGATCTAAAAGCTCCCTTTATTTTATGAAAATAAATGTTTTATGACTAAAATTTAAACTAGAAGCAAAAAATCACTTTGGTTAATAAGATTTTGTGTCAAGCAAATGATTAGGCTTAAATTGAAGCAGTAGTAGTAGTCTTATACAAAATCACTCTTGATCCCCATTTAGAATTTGTACATACCTTCAATACGATAAGTATTATTATTAGAACTGCCCAAGAAAGTCCAAATACCTACAATGAAAAACCAAAGGTAGTAAGATGGTGCCAACAAAACTTGCAACCGTTAATAGGATTGGAGAATACACAAAAAGAGTTACTCTACCTGCAACTCCTTGTTATGATGAGTGATATCCATGTGGTAGACAATACCATATTGGTACATGAAGAAGCGAAATGCAAGAATAATCTCAAGTATTTTTCCCCTGATATTTGAGTGTTTCATATGTTCATTTTCTTCATCCCACCAAGATTCCCAGCTTTTGTCAGCTGAAGTACCAATACCGCCACGATTCCCCATCCAGCGCTTCCAATCTGGCCAATCATCCACAGTTTTTTGCCAATCAAAGCCAGAAGGATTAAACCAGAAAGGAGCAAACAACCAGGAAGTGGCCAAAAACCACATTGAGATTGTTATGAACAAATAATGATGTGACATGCAATATGACTCCCCATAGACTTCACAAACAATCAATAGCAGAAGTATCTCAAGGCCCTTCACAAAATGACTTCGTGAGTACATCCTGTAGTTTTCAGCAAACGTTGCATGGAAGATAACAAACCCACGACCAGTTGATCTATATTTTGAGCCCCCATGTAAGAGTGTCATTCCATAATAATGAGCTTTTGTTCCAAGCTGGAAAGTAAAGAACACAGGGGCTAGGTGCAGTTGCATGATGATAAAATCACCCAAGGCTGTGCGAAATCCCTTCTCCAAGCCAATCTCCATAACCATGGGCAGCACAAGCAGTAAGCCAAACTGAACAACAGACTGACTTACCAAAGCCTCTTCAAGGGCTTTGCTGTAATGTATGTTTGGACTTTGAAGAATTTCTTTCTCAACACCACTCAAAACCATATATAAACGTCCATATAAGAACACATACACAGTCAACACAATTATCTGAAAAATTCATAACATCCAAATACAGGCATTAGCATAAGTCCATTTTAAACACCAAAAGGAGAGACATGTGCTTTTCTATTTAGTTGTCTGGTAATATCTGTAATTGTATTGTACATTCTAGTTTTCCAATATTTCACCACTATACAAAATTAAGTTGTTGTCATAGATTTCTTTAAAAATTTAGGAATGTTCCCATATCTAATATCAGATTAAGATATGTGATTTTGATAAAAAGATACACCTTTTGCTATCTTCCACTTTCAAAAGGTCAACACAATCTCAAATGAGCCTGAATTAAACTAAAGAGAAAACCCTCAGTTTTTCCTTCAAAGTTACATGCTGGTATGCCCATCAAAAGTGTTGGTTGCCAAATCAATCTTTCAAGGATTTAAATTGTCACCAAATTATTTCCACAAGGATCTAAAATGTCACTATATAGGTCCATGTGGAAGACTAAATTGTTGACTAAACAAATTTTTGAAAGACTAAACATTAGAGCAAGGCTACTCTAATATTTAGTCACCAATTTTTTTTAGGACTATATATCGCCAATTTAAGGTTTCTCTAAACTAAATGAACCACACACATTAAATACTTATTAAGCATTGTCTACACTCCTTGTTTTTATGTAATACACGGGTCTTGGCACAAAGTGCTTAAATTAAGCCTCAAGAAATCACTCATTTCATGAAAAATTGTAGATAGATTTCTATCCACATATCTTAAACTATCCAATAAGATCCCCAAAATGAGATTTAACCAATTACCATGCTACTGAAGTAGACACCAACTGTTGTGAAGTAGAATGACAACATTCTGTAGAAGTCAAATCGTTGTCCAAGTCGATAAACATCCCGGCTAAGTGATTGTTCTCCATTTCCATTTGCAACCTTGGCATCAAATAGGGATATCTGATTCATGCCCACATCACGCCCCTTACCTAGTTGTATGTATTCATGTTGTGTGATAAATCCTTGACGTAGAGTTGAATTGAACCCTGAGAATGTCAAGCATAATTAGTCAAAAATTCCAACAAACATAAATCACCAATGTGAATTTGAATTGAAAGCAGAATTAGTTGAAAATTTAGATCCGTAGGGTAGCAATTACTATTAGTACCTGCAAATATATCTTCACTTAAGTTTATAACTTTTGATGCTTTGCTTAAGCCACCTCTTGTTATGTGGAAGATTCGGTCAAATATATCAGGATGACCATAATGAAACCGGACCCTGCAAATTCAGAAATGTGGTTTACTTAACTGGAGTAAAAAAAAAAGGTTAGTTCATAGAGAATAAAGCAAGACTGTCCTATTCTTGAATTAAATTCAGTTGCAGCACAGAGTAGTGACATGTCTGTGCTCTGTTCATGTTTCAAGCCTAAAGGGATTTTTGTGGGAAAGTAAATAAATAATAAATCAAACCCTTTCTTGTACATTAACTAAGCGGAGGAAACAAAATAGAGAATAAGGTAAAAGGTACAAAAGCTGTGAAAACAATATGAAAATCCCAGGGGACTATTATACTTACAGTCAGTATCACAAGACAAAAAAATTGAGACTAACCTTAATGGATTTGCCAAAATTCTTTGGCCAATGGTGACAAAACTTGTCTCCTGGTTTGACATAAACCAAGCAAGTGAAGAAACACTGCAAAATAAGAAACAGTGGAAAGAAATAGATGAAATATATTTCTGAGATATCTTACAAATGTGATTACAGTCTCTATTTATAGACTGTTTTACAACCTAATTAAAGAAAGAAATAATAGGCAATGAAAGCCAGAAATAATGAGTGTTTAAAGCTGTACAAATCAAATAAAATCAAATCACTAACAAATCTATCCTAATAAATATAAAATGGAATCTGCACTTAATTATAACATAATTCTCTTGATTATGCAACACTCCCCCTCAAGTTGGTGAATGTATATCTATCATTCCCAACTTGCAAGTAAGATCTTCGAATTGTTTTGTGGGAAGTCCCTTAGTAAACATATCTGCCAATTGGAGTCTTGAAGGGATGTACTCAGTGGCTATAAGACCATCATCCAACTTCTCTTTAATAAAGGGTCGGTCTATCTCTACGTGCTTTGTTCGATCATGTTAAACTGGATTGTATGCAATACTGATAGCGGACTTATTAGCACATGCCAAACCCATAGGAGCTTCATATTTTATTTTTAGGTCATCAAGTATGATCTTCATCCATAAGAGTTCACACACCCCTTGAGCCAGGGCTCTAAATTCTGCCTTTGCACTTGATCTTGCAACTACATTTTGCTTCTTGCTCCTCCATGTCACCAGATTTCCACCCAAGAACATGCAGTAGCCTGTGGTGGATCCTGCATAGTCAGCATCAGTATATACTTTCATGGATAAGTTTTCCCCCTTTTTGAATAGCAATCCTTTTCCTGGAGAGGCTTTTAAGTACTAAATAATTTTATCTACTGCCTGGAAGTGTCTTTCTCTTGGATCATGCATAAATTGACTAACCACACCAACTGCATAGGCTATATCTGGCCTAGTGTGTGAAAGATAAATGAGTTTTCCCACAAGTCTTTGATATTGTGTCTTCTCCACTTTTGGGTTTTCCTCATCATTCCAATCCTATGATTTTGCTCTATTGGCACTCCAGTGGGCTTACAACCCAACTTACCAATCTCCTTGAGAAGATCAAGGATGTATTTCCTTTGAGAAATAAAGATGCCCTGTCTCGAGTAAGCAACCTCTATCCCAAGGAAGTACTTCAGCTTCCCAAGATCCTTCATTTCAAATTGAGCAGCTAGTCTCTCCCTCAAATTTTGTTTTTCAATCTCATCATCACCTGTAATAATCATATCATCTACATAGACCAAAAGTAGAGTGAGTTTATCATTCTGAGAATGTTTTATAAACAGAGTATGGTCACCTTGGCTTTGTCAGTACCCCAAAGATACCATAGCTTGAGTAAACCTTCCAAACCAAGCACGAGGTGATTGTTTAAGACCATATAGGGCCTTCTTAAGTCTGCACGCCTTATTCCCTTCATTAACAATACCATAACCAGGTGGAATCGCCATGTATACTTCTTCCTCCAAGCTTCCATGCAAGAAGACATTTTTAACATCAAATTGATGCATTGCCCAACCAAAGTGTGCTGCCAGGGAGAGAATAATCCTGACGGTATTCATTTTTGCCACTGGAGCAAAAGTCTCCTCATAATCGATCCCATAGGTTTGAGTGTACCCTTTTGCAACCAACCTTGCTTTATACCGATCCAGTGTGCCATCAGACTTATACTTAACTGTGTATATCCACCTACAACCCACTGCTTTCTTATCTTTTGGTCTCTCTACAATCTCCCAAGTCTCATTCCTTTCTAATGCGCTCATTTCTTCATTCATGGCTCGAATCCTGTTCTCATCTTTTAAGGCTTCTTGTACCGATGTAGGGATTTTGATAGAATCAATAGTTGAAAGAAAACTCTAGTGCTGCATAGAAAGTTTTTCTGTAGACACAAATTGGGATATAGGATATTTGGCACAAGATCTTTTTTCTTTTCTCAAGGCAATAGGTAAATCATTTAGGTTAGGTTCAAAAGCAGTATTTAAGGTGTCCTCAATAGTCTCACTGGTATGAGTTCTTACCTCCGATTCAGACAATTGAAGTTGTTGTTCGACCAGGAAGGGTTCTTGTTGCCTTCGCTGATATTGTTTTCCAAAATATTTGTCTTCATTATTCTTCTCTGGTAATGATGTTGGTGCAGGGTCTTTGTCATCCTCCCTAAGAACGAAATCCTGCAACAAAGGAAAAGGTGGCAACTCAAGGTCCTCAGCTTCTTGAATACTCTCCCCCTGAAGATGAGAACTAGGAAAGAAAGACTCTGTTTCATGGAAGGTGACATCTTTGGAAATATAAACTTTACGACTTTGAGGATGATAACATTTGTACCCCTTTTTGTTGGGAGCATAACCGATGAAGACACATTTGATGGCATGAGGATCTAACTTACCCCGATAAGGACTATGAACATGGACAAAAGCAGGACAACCAAAGACACGATTCTGAAGACTATTCAACATAGGAATAGAAGGATAGAATGTGGTCATAACCTGAATAGGAGTAACACCCTCTAGAACCCGAGAGGGTAATCTATTAATCAAATAAGTGGCAGTCAGGACTGCTTCCCCCAGTAAGATCTAGGAACAGATGTTTGGAAAAGTAAAGCTTGAGTAACCTCAAGGAGATGACGATTTTTCCTTTCAGCAACCCCATTTTGTTGAGGAGTGTCCACACAGGTTAATTCATGAACAACTCCTTTTTCCTCAAGGAACTTGGAAAGGTTATGGTTCACATATTCTCTTCCATTATCAAAACGCAATCTCTTAATTGGACTTTCAAATTGTGTTTGAATCATTCTGTAAAACTTTACAAACAAGTGAAAAACTTCAGACTTATCTTTCATGAGGAATATCCAAGTAACCCGAGTACAATCATCAATAAATGAAACAAACCATTTTGCACCCGAGATATTAGGAATAGGTGAAGGGCCCCATACATCTGAATGAATAAGATCAAAAGGTTTAGAACTTTTATTACCATTGGGAGGAAAAGTTGTCCGATGGTGTTTAGCAAACTGACAAACATCACAATGAAATGACTCAGCAGACACTTTTGTAAATAAAACAGGGAATAAGGACTTTAGGGTACTAAATGGAGGATGACCAAGACGTCTGTGTTGAAGCCATATCTGAGAGGATGACCAAGATTCACGACCTTGCAGAAGATTAGAAGTGTGTGCCTGTAGTCTAGCACCCTTTTTACTTTCTTCATGCTGTAAATAATATAACCCGCCCTGCTCTTTAGCAATTCCAATAGTCTTCCCCGTGGCAAGATCCTGAAAAACACAATGGGAAGGGAAAAATACCACTGCACAATTTAAATCTTGGGTAATCTTTTGAATAGACAAGAGGTTATTGGATAGTTTGGGAACATGAAGCACATTTTTTAAAGGAAATGAAGGTTGAAGGTGAATGTTACCACGACCATTAATGGGGGTAGTGGAACCATTAGCAACAGTAATATATGGCTTACCGGATAAAGTAGTGTAGGATGAAAAAGAAGAGGAATGAGGTGTCATATTATCAGTAGCACCAGAGTCTATAATCCAGATATTTTCAGTACTAGAAGCATTAAAGGATAAAAAACTAGAACTCTTACCACTCATAGTAAAGGAACAATAGCTAGATGGCTTACTAAGGGAGTCCATGAGAGTTCAAAACCAACTGAGTTTTTCAGATTGGCAAAATTTGATCCTGGTCACACACAAAAAAATCCGCCGGAAAATTTTTCCGGTGGCGGTTTCCGGCGGCCGACGGCGGTTTCCGGTGAACAGTGGCAGTTCCGGCGAGCGGTGCAGTTTCCGGCGAGCGACGACAGTGGTGGTCGACGGTGGTCAATGGCGGTGGCAGTAACGGTCAATGGTGCAAGGTGGTGGTGGTGGTCAATGGAGAAAGGATAAGGAAAATAGAAAGTTGCAGCAATGAAGGCTTCCAAAAAAAAAAAAAATTGCAGCAATGAAGGTGTCAAGGAAAATGATTACAGCAATGGAGGCTGTCAAGGAAAATGATTACAGCAATGAAGGCCAAAAAAAAATAAAAATTGCGGAAGCAGAGTCTCCTAGATCAGGAGCTCTGATACCAAGTGGAAAGGAATAGATGAAATATATTTCTGAGATATCTTACAAATGTGATTACAGTCTCTATTTATAGACTGTTTTACAACCTAATTAAAGAAAGAAATAATAGGCAATGAAAGCCAAGAAATAATGAGTGTTTAAAGCTGTACAAATCAAATAAAATCAAATCACTAACAAATCTGTCCTAATAAATATAAAATGGAATCTGCACTTAATTATAATATAATTCTCCTGATTATGCAACAGAAACAGATAAGCATATATAACTTGTACCAATTCAAGTTTGATGACATAGAAGTATATATTTTCTTGATCATGAAAAATTAATTCAAACAAAACTTAATATTAGATATTGTGACAACACATACCTTCCGGTAAATATATGCTCCCTTATACCCAATATGGTGGGTTTCCGTCTCCCACCACGTCGGAATTCTTCCAATACATTTCGCATTTTAAAAGCTTCTTCATAGTAGTTATCCTTAACAGAAGAAACAATGAATTAGGGAGGAGCATTGAGTTATACAGAAAGTGCTACTTAATTTGTATTAAATTGAAGTCCCCGGAAAAGTTACCTGATTCATGTCTATGGTTTGCAAGGCTTCTCCACGAGTAAATACAATGGCATGATTTTGGTTTTCAGGTTTCCCTTCACCAATTCCTGTTGGAGGACCAGGTAGCTTGATGCGATATATTTCCTAGTAATGCAATACCGAATAATTTGAACTAAATGTAAGGCTATTCATAACGGCAAACCAACTTAACATGAAATGAGCAATGTGTGCACAATATCAAACTATTTCATCATATAGTTAGGCACAACAGTAACACAATAGAAAACCTCTTCAGTTTATACTTTATACCATGCAAATAGTAGCACATAACATTCTTTAGTTTGACACCCTAATAATATTCTTATAGAATTATAGTAGCTGTAATCATATCTTTCCATTTGCTTCAGCTCTAAAGTATCTGCTCCATATTTATTTCTCCATTGTTAAAGAAGTGGTTACTTAACTGTTGGATAAAAACAACTTAAATTGCTCCTTTTAGTTGAATTTCTGTCTACTTTCAATCTTTTATTTTCAACAATTCAAGAATTCCATTCTCCATACATTTGAATTAAATCTTTTAAAATATGTGGCTTTATGTAAAGAGGATAGAAGAGAAATAAAGAATGAAAAAACTAATACTAACTTATACGCATTACAAAGTATTGATGTGCTGCTATGTTCATAAAAACTAGAGCGCTAACCTTTATTTACACTATTTATGACCATAAGTAAATTAGGAAAACGAATCATTATAAGATAGGAAAATATAGGAATCAATCCTAAGAGATAATGAGAATTCGCTAAAATTCATCTTAAAGGATAATATTAAGCTATAATAAGATATTTTCATATAATTCTAAAATCTAGATTCCAAAGCTTCAAAGAGATAAACCCAGGAGTGTTACGACAGCTTTCCCCATTGCCAACAATGACTAAACGCATTCTACCCATTGCCTCCAACCACTTCAAGATCCTATAATCTACAAATCAAACTAAAAAGTCACACAAGCATGTGGTTGTCACATGTTAGATGCATTAATTGTCTGTCCACTATTGGATTGAGCGCTAATCATTAGGCCAAAAACTATTAGTCAAGGTGTAACTCTTTCTACTTAAGAGCGTAATAGCCTAAGAATTACAATTCGATTGTAACTTGGTTCACTTAGCCCACACTATGGAACAGTTGATGTCACCTGCAACAATCTTTCCCTCAGCAATTGCCTCGCTGGAAACAATTAATGCTACCTGCAACAATCTCCCCTTAGCAATTGTCTATTTGGAATCGAACTCATGACTTTGACTTTGATACTGTTAGATATAATTAGATACTATGAGATATTATAGATATTGTTAGACATTTCATATTTATGTAATGGGCTTAACCCATATGTTTCTTTTCCTATATAAACATAACCCTATGTGTTCTATATACACAAGGGATTTACCCTATTTTTTCTTTTCCTTTAATATGGTATCTAGAGCATAGGGTTAGGATTCAAATTTTATTAGTGAACCCATTGTTCAATGGAATTTTCCAGCCACCGCCTTGCCGGAGCCGCCGCCGAAATCGCTGTTGAAGCCTTCATCTTTGATGTTGAAAATGAAGCTTTGATGCCTCCAAATCTGGGAAAAGAACTTGATGCCCGTGCTGCTGTGTTTGGGGCTTAGTTCAAGGTACTTTAGTATTTGTAAAATTTATTCTTAATCCAAAGCACAGCTGAATCAATCTGGTTTTGAAAATGAAAAGTGTTTTTCTAAGCTAAGTGAAAAACAACCAATTGATTTCTCGGTTTAGTCGATTGTTTTACACCCAGCTTGTTTGGAGGGTTTTCAAACTGTTTTTGACTTGATTGACTAACTGTCAAAACCAATTCAACCGGTTAAAACGACATTTCAACCGGTTGATTTTTGAATTTCTTAACAGTTTTTCAAAAACCTATTAAATTTGTTTTCAGTTGATTTGAAACTGTTTTGGCTCGTGTTTAACTGCCTAAAACGGCTAGTTTGAAGAGCTATAAAATTGGGTTACTCTCCATATTTGAATATACAGAAAGAGAGATTAAGAAACTATTTTGAGAGAGATTTGATTCAAGCTTAGCAAGATTGCCTAAGGCTGTGCAATTGGTTCAAGAAGTGAATTAGGAGCTCTGTGATTTCCTGTACACCAAGTGTAATATGTTCCTTCTATTCTTGTAATTGTTTTTCTTTTTGTATATTTGTAAAACAGTAAATCTGTAAGGTCAGAGGTTGTTCTGACTGTGTTTGTGTGAAAAGGCAAAGAGGGTGTGTGTTCTTGTGTGATTAAGATCACCTCTTTGTAGTGTTGTGTGATTGTAATCTGTTGTTGGTTACTTAGTGAAATACCCAAAGGTTTTCTAGGGATTGGATGTAACTCTGGTAAGGAGTGAACCAGTATAATTGATTGTGTGAAATTTCTCTCTCTCTCACTTATTACAAACTGTTTGATGTGGTTTTTGTCTCTAGTGCTATAAACAACCGATTAAATCGAAATTTCAACCGATTGTTTTTCTGCAAACAGTTTTACCAGCTTTGATTTCTTGGCTTCCCTGATTGCTCTTTCTGTAATTCTTCATAAATCTTCATTATTAGCTAACATTTGCGAAAATTGTGTTAAACAATTCACCCCTTGTTGTTTAGGTCATTAATTCTTACATTTGCTATTGCCGCCAATTGATCGGGGACTGGATTCGTCCTTATCCTCTATGGCTTCTTCCGCTGCCACTATGGCTTCTTCTGCTGTCGCTGCCACTGTGGCTTCTTCCGCTGTCGCTTCCACTGTGGCTTCTTCCGCTGTCATTATGTCGGATCCGTCTATTTATACTAATTATGTCAATGTTCATCTCTCCATTGACAAATTGGATGAAACAAATTATGACACTGGGTCATTAGATATTAAATTATGGCTTAAGAGTCAAAGTTATGTTGATCATCTTACCCATCCTAATGTTGCTGAAAATGAGGTTTCCCGTTGGTTGAAAATTGATGCTCAATTATGCATTGGTATCAAATCTACTATTCACAAAAAGGATATAAATATTTCTCACCTTTTTTAAATCGTTATTTTATTTCAGCATATGTCACCTTCAATGAATCTTCCCTTTATTTTAAGTCTTGTCCTTCTTCTATGTCGTCATCTAATCAAGTTACTATTCCTCTTGTTGTGCCTAGTGCACCTAACGATTCACCACCGCCACCAACTCTTCAGGTGTATAGTCATCATCAAACGTCTCATCGTTCATCAACTAATTCTCTTTTGGTGCCAACACCTCATCCCCCTCCAGCTCTGAGAGTTGAACCTCCAGCAGTTGAACCTACTTCCTATTTCTATTCGTAAAGGTATACGTTCTACTCGTAATCCCTCTTCACATTATACTGCTTTGAGTTACCATAGACTATCTCAACCCTTTTATACCTGCCTTTCGTCTATTTGTTTTGTATCCATTCCAAAATCTGTAAGTAATGCCTTAGCTCATCATGGTTGGCGTCAGGCCATGCTTGATGAAATGAATGTGCTTCAGAATAATGGAACTTGGGAACTTGTTCCTTTACAAACTAGGAAATCTCTTGTTGGTTGCAGTGGAATTTTGCTATCAAAGTAGGTCCTGATGGTACTATTGATCGTCTCAAGGCTCGTCTTGTGGCTAAGAGTTATACCCAAATTTTTTGTTTAGACTATGGTGATACTTTTTCTCCAATGGCAAAGATGGCTTTTGTTCGCTTATTCATAGCTATGGCTACTCTTCAACAATGGCCTCTTTATCAACTAGAATGCAAAAATGCTTTTCTTAATGGGGATTTGTAGGAAGAAATTTATATGGAACAACCACCGAGTTTTGTTGCTCATGGGGAGTCTCATGGATTGGTATGTCGTCTTCGCAAATCCTTATATGGCCTCAAGCAGTCTCCTAGGACTTAGTTTGGAAAATTTAGCAATGTTGTTCAACAGTTTGGTATGACTCGCAGTGAAGCAGATCATTCAGTTTATTATTGTCATGCGAGTGTTGGGTGTATCTACCTTGTAGTATATGTTGATGACATTGTTCTTACAGGCAGTGATCATCATGGCATCTCACAAGTAAAACAACACCTTAAGTTTGGTAAGTCAATTTCTTAATTCTCCATGTGAAGATCATTGGAATGCAATCATTCGTATAGTGAAGTACATTAAAGGCTATCATGGAAAAGGTTTGTTATACGGTCATAATAACCATACTAAAGTCGTTTGTTATTTAGATGCTAATTGGGCAGGATCTCCATCTGATAGAAGATCAACTTCCGGTTATTGTGTGTCCATTGGTGATAACTTGATCTCTTAGAATAGCAAGAAACAAAGTGTTGTGGCGAGATCTAGTGCATAAGCAGAATATAGAGCTATGGCCTTGGCTACTTGTGAGCTTATTTGGCTTAAACAGTCACTTAAAAAACTAAACATATTGAGATTAATTGTCATTTCATTCGAGAAAAGATCATATCGAGAGATATGAAGACTGAATTTGTTAATTCAAATAATCAATTAGCAGATATTTTTACTAAACCCTTACGAGGGTCTAGGATTGATTACTATTAAGAAGTGAACTTTAAGTCTAACTCAACCTCATAAAACTGGCTTATGATGAGGTTTGCACCCACTTATATATTATGAAATTTCCTAATCTCTAGTCGATGTGGGATCTCCAGCACACTCCCTCACGCGGTGTGCTGAGGAGGTAGTTTTGGTAGTGGCTAGTCTCACAGGGCAGAAATGCACTGCTTCTTTTATATATATTTTTTTTTCAGTTTAACTTTTGATATTTCCTGCAATTTTCAATGTAATCATTGCTTATTCTCTGAATTTCTTGATATCATTCTTATCATAATTTCAGTATCTATAACATACCTAGCATAATTTCTTATTGGTTGAGCATTAAAAAAATTACACTGGCAGACAATAGATATTAAATTCCATTAAATATGGAAAAAACACAGCTCGCAATAAATCATGAAACAAGGATGTTTTGTCCGTACCTGATCATACTTGTCCCCTCCCTTGACAAGAACAGAGTAATAAACATTCTGAGATTTTCCATCTTTTGTCTCTTCTGTTTTATCTATGTAAGCAACACGAAGGGCTGAATTCCTGCATGGAATGTTCCATTTTTCCATTCAATCCCATTGTTGTTTTACAAATACAAGAACTAATAAAAGTTGAGCAACTGGTTGTATTGACTCACGTTAACATCAGATTGAGAATGTTATTATAGCAGCTTCTGTCTCTAGGATTTTTGGACTTCTTCTGAGAACCATACACTTGACAAGAAACAACATAGGTGAACTTTAAATCAGCCATAGCTTGTGCATCTTCGAGAAGCTTCTTATTTGTTTCATAAGAATACATTCTCCGGTAGCCTTCAGAGAGAGCTGCAAGAGAAAAGACGTGTATTTCATCTATAAATGAAAGGCTTCTGCATATCTCAGAATTTTAACTTGAACGCAGTATGCAAATAGAGAAATAACCATTGTCTCCCGCAGACTCGATGAAGCATTGAAGGATCAAAGCTTGCCAATAGTACATCATTCCTCTCACTAACAAAAACAAGAAGTTGAAAAACAACATTTAAATTGGAATGAATATTAAAATCTAGCAATGAAAATACTGTTCATTACTATCAAGACCTGTTCGATAGAGTGTCTGCCCTCTGTAAGATGCCCACTGGCGCATTAACTCTTCCTTGTCTTCTTCAAGATCTTCACTTTTTAGTCGTTCATGGAAATTGGCCCATTCATCTACAGTACATTAGTTTCAGTCAGTAAATGAGTGCACATATACAAGAGGAACAGAAATAAAAGTAAGCATATAAAAATACTCACCAGGATATATCTTGGTTAGGTAGAATAAAATTGATATCCCATCTTCATTTTCCTTATTGAGTTCTTCATCAGAATATAGAACATCTTCTTTGAAATAGGGTGTCAGAACACTGAAGCAATATTCAGATAAGTTACATTTCACAGTAGTATGAGGGAAATTAGTTAGGATATTAACACTAATGTTAAAAGTTTAGCATTATTCGAATATGCTGTGAAGTGTATTTAGGTTTTACGTTTGATAGTTCGGCCAGATATTAGTTAATTTGTCACCTTAGTACAACAACCAATAAATAACAGAGCATGTGGTTAGGTTTAAGCACAACTTCTCCAATAATTCTCTCAGCAAAAGTAAACAATCATCCATATTTGGGAAAGTCAACAAATAGATACTTCGATGCAGCCATAATAAATGAGGTGTCAACATGTAGTGCTAACCTAGTTAGGATTATAACTTGTATAGTGATGCAATAACCTTTTTATCTTGATTTAAAAGGAAACAATAAAGAGAAATAGTAATGAAAAAGGACATTTGATTAGTATCTAAATATGCTCTTATACCATATTACAAAGTGGACTTTAAGCCTAACTCAACCCCATAAAACCGGCTCATGGGGTGAGGTTTGCACCCACTTATATACAATGAAATATTCCCATCTCTAGTGACAGCTCGTGCGTGGGATAACGCCTGATAACGGTGGCACGATAGGCCCAACAAACAGTCACTAGGATAGGCTTTAAATGCCTCTGATACCAAGTTGAAATAAATAGATGAAATGTATTTTTGATGTATTTGATAAATGTGATTACAGTCTCTATTTATACACTGTTTTACAACTTAATTAAGTAAAGAAATAATAGGTAATGAAAGCCAAAAATAATGGGTGTTTAAAGCTGTACAAATAAAATAAAATAAAATCACTAACAAATTTGTCCTAATAAATATAGAATGGAATCTGCACTTAACTACAGCATAATTCTCTTGATTATGCAACAGGTTTAGTAGACATTGTGCACACACAACAATTCATCCATCACTTCAACACAAAATAGAGTATACCAATGTGTTTATTATACACTGAATCAGAAAACCTGTAAGATAGAAACTCCCAAAAGTGTCCAAAACCTCCTACTATCACTAACAAATCTGTCCTAATAAATATAGAATGGAATCTGCACTTAATTACAGCATAATTCTCTTGATTATGCAAGAGGTTTAGTAGACATTGTGCACCCACAACAATTCATCCATCATTTCAACACAAAATAGAGTATAATAATGTGTTTATTATACACTGAATCAGAAAACCTGTAAGATAGAAACTCCCAAAAGGAAAAAAGAACTTCTCTGTATAACACTTGCAATGTACAAACAATTTACACATACAACACTGGCACTCAAAGGGTCCAAAACTTCCTACTATCAACACAATATTTTTCTGCCTACCCTCCCCCCAGAACCTGCAAACACATATATACACAGCTTCCTAACATAACAACCACAAAAACACTAACAAACTCTTCAGCTACTTGAATTAAATCAAATAGCTATATTTCACTCTCCCTTATTCTCCTTTCATGGACCTTAATAGGAGGTCCTGTCCTAACAGTTTGTACATGGTTTAAGCTCAAAGCACTCTTGTTTGGGCGGTGGGTAATGTAAAACCATTCATGACTTTGTCCTTCAATTTAATCAATACTTGTTCTATTTTTCCCCTTTCCTTTCAATATATAATTAGCATATCACAATGACTGACCTGAAGGACAACATGTCCCGAACTTTGGGAGCCTTTGGCATGTTCATAAATAAGGAATTTGCAAAGAATGTAATACGACGGCGGGCTTCTACATTTTGGGGAACATTTATGGCTGATTCCTTGACTGTTAAAAGCAAATGAAGCCTAATAACCTACAGAGAGAAAACAGAAACTTGTAAGCAACAACACATTCAAAAGGAAAAATGTAATAGATTCACTAAATTACAATTGTCAAGACTACCTTCTCCATCACTGCTCTCTTGTGTGTAAAAGAAGTGTCAACGTTGACAAACCTCTGCCCTCTCTTAAAATTATGCTCAGGTGTTTGCAAAAACCTGCAGAAGGAAGAACCAAATCAATATTGTAAAGCAGTACTTACTATCTCGTTTAAGAAAAAAAATCATAAACCTAAGTTCCAGTCACTGTTTCAAACATACAAATGGCCATCAACCATGACATCCTGTATGATAATTTCTACAATATCTTGCAGGACATTGACTATTTGGGATTCAAGTTGGCCGTCTTCAGATTGCTGCCAATGGGTTAAAAATAATATTTGTAAACCTGAATAAGTCTTACAAGAAGGAACTGAAGTATACTGAGAAAAAAAGGTAGCATGATTGGGAAAACGTACCAGTAGAGTTAAGAATTTCTCTAACTTCTCGCTGAGTGAAGGTAAGCCACTCATATTCAGTTCCTTGACAAATTTTTCATCACGTATACACCGTTCTACTTTATCACATATACTGCTCACAACCCTGTCTCATAGATGGAAGAAACCCAATACTCATGAGGATTCCATTAAGAAGAAAATTAAATGGGAGAACAGAGGCTATACAAATATTTCTCTCTTACAGCTTATCTTCTGCTTCTAACAGAAGGTGCAATATGATCTCCTTGAGAGTCTCATAGCATTCAACAACTGCTGAATACATATACCCATCACTCTTTATCTTTTTGAACAAATCATCATCAGTCTCCTTCTTATAATCTTTTGCCATGTCAACAGCAATAGTAATCTGTCACATTGAAAAAAAAATTAGAAAAGCAAAAGACACGTCCATTCAGTCATAATAAACCTCTGGCCATGGGAACCACTCATATGACACACCTTACTAGCAAGCAAGAATGGAGGCCACTGAATTACAGAAACATAACTTGCAGTGTATGGGACGAGAAGCAAATCTCTATCCCTGGACAATTAGAGTTAAAAATATAATCAGAAGCTTGAAATTCGGGACCAGGCATGCAATGCAAGAAGTATCAGGTCAGTAGTTCGGACCTGTTACTGATGAGGTCTTCCTCTCTCATAGAATTTATAAATTCATTCCAAACTTGAGAGAAGTATGCAATATTATTCCGTTCATAGGTCTCATCCTGGCACCAAAAATTCATTCACAAGACACCAGATACTTATTCAGCTTTCACGTAGTTATATAGTTTCATAGTACATAAATACCAAATTTTGAAACATGAACTCCAGTACCGATTCCTCCTGTTTAGTCTTTCTGTCTCTTCCTGACCAAAAGCGCTGACTGAAAGCTACTGGAACAGACTGAAATCTGGACCGGAGCATTCCAAGCGTCCTTATCTAAGAGATGCAAAATATTAGGAGAAAATTACCAAGAAAAAAAAACTATGTTGCATGGCTATGGGTACAAGCACTAGCTAAAATAAGATACAACACATAAATATGATAAAATTTAAAACTTAGGATACAAGTACATTATATATTAAAATATGATGATTATAAATTGTGTATATGTTATTGATTTATTTTTCTTAAATATATAATATGATATTTATATTGGTTTTCGATCACCATCTATTATTGAAAAAATTATTTATATAGAATCATTATAATCAAGTTAAGATAATGATCCTTTTGTTATCCAAAGAAAAAATGCAAGTCGTTTGAAGACAAGGCATTCATGCTTTGGTACAGAAGCAGCAGTATAACATATATCAGTATCTGACATGTCCACATCACCAAATTTAGGTATATGTGCATTCTCAGGTTTAGAAGGAATAATATTTTCTTCTATTTAAATTATGAGGTCATTAGACCTATATATACATGAGTTTGCTAGTTATTTTAGGAAATATGGACAACTAATTCTAGAGAAACAAATCCCTATGATTGTTTCTAAATACATAATCCTAATATTAATAGTAAGATACAGCTGTGATACAAAATAAAAATATAATAAGGATAAAATATAAAACTTCCTAAACAGTTTTGACACTCCCCCTCAAGCTGGTGAATAGATGTTCTCCATTCCCAGCTTGGATATAATTCTTTCAAAGTTACTGCAGTTCAGTCCTTTGGTGCGTATGTCTGCAAGTTGACTCTGAGTGGACACATATGGGGTGCAAATCAAGCCACTGTCTAACTTTTCCTTGATAAAATGTCTATCCACCTCGATATGTTTAGTTCTATCATGCTGTACTGGGTTGTGGGCTATGCTAATTGCAGATTTATTGTCACAATATAACCTCATAGGTTCATCCCACCTTATCTTCAAGTCTTCCAATATAATCTTCAGCCATAGAAGTTCACATATTCCTTGGGCCATTGCTCGAAATTCTGCTTCAGCACTTGATCTAGCTACTACACTTTGTTTTTTACTCTTCCAAGTCACTAGATTTCCACCAAGGAAGGTGCAGTATCCAGTAGTTGATCTCCTATCCACAACTGACTCTGCATAATCTGCATCCGTGTATGCTTCAAGACGAACACTTTTGTTTCGTTTGAACAAAATCCCTCTTCCTAGAGTCCCTTTTAAATATTGCACAATTCTAAGGGCAACTTGCAAATGTGCCTCCTTTGGTTGGTGCATAAATTGGCTGACTAGACTCACAGCAAAAGCAATGTCTGGCCTAGTGTGAGATAAGTAAATAAGCCTGCCCACGAGTCTTTGGTACATTTCCTTGTCCACGGCATTATCCTCCTCCGCACTTCCCAACTTTATATTTGGATCAACTGGAGTACTTGCTGGTTTGCAGGCTGTCTTTCCTGTTTCTCTAAGCAAGTCAGTAATATATTTTTGTTGAGATATGAAGATTCCTTTCTTGGAATGGGCCACTTCAATTCCCAAAAAATATTTAAGTCTCCCTAATGTCTTAATTTCAAATTCCGTGGCAAGACGTTGACTTAACGTTTGCTGCTCCTCTTTGTCATCTCCAGTTATTATAATATCATCTACATACACCAATAATATTGTTACTCCTCCTGAAACTGAATGTTTGATAAATAAAGTGTGATCTCCTTGGCTCTGTTTGTAGCCCAAACTTGTCAAAACTTTGGTGAATCTTCCAAACCATGCTCTTGGGGATTGTTTCAGCCCATATAGAGCCTTTTTTAGCTTACAAACGGTTCCAGCAGCAACCTGTCCATCATAGCCAGGGGGCAACTCCATGTATATTTCTTCTTCAAGGTCTCCATGTAGGAATGCATTCTTCACATCGAACTGCTGCATATCCCAATCATGATTTGCTGCTAATGACAATATTACTCTGACCGTGTTCATCTTAGCAACCGGAGCTAATGTCTCCAAGTAATCCACTCCATAGGTTTGAGTGAATCCTTTGGCTACTAACCATGCCTTGTAACGCTCAATAGTCCCATCAGCCTGATACTTTACAGTGTATACCCACTTACACCCTACTGGTTTTTTTCCAGTTGGTAAGGTGACAAGCTCCCAGGTCCTATTCTTGTTTAGTGCCTCCATTTCCACATCCATGGCTTGTTTCCATTTCCTGTCAGATAATGCTTTAGATACAGAGGAAGGTGTGGGTGTAGAGTTTAAGTTTGTGAGAAAGGTTTTATGGGTAGGAGAGAATTTTTCAAAGGATAGGAAATTTGATAGAGGGTAAAGTGGCTGTTGGGTGCAGGTTCTGGTTCCCTTTCTAAGGGCAATAGGAAGATCCAGGTTTTGATCCTCCTGTGCTTCTGAATTTTCCAAAATAAACTCATTAGAATTATTGGAATTTCTAGGATTAGAAACTGTTACCTCATGTAAAGATGGTAGGTTGGATTCTTGGACATGGATAGATTCTGGAATGACCTTTCCTCTTCTTGAATATACCAGATTTTTTCCGAATTTCCCACCACCATTAGGTGCAGATTCAACTGCTGATTCAGGTGCTTGTTCAGGAGCTGATTCAGGTCTTGCTGCTGGTTCAGGTGCTTGTTTTGTTCTTGTCTCAGTTTCAGGGACAGCAATGCTATTTGTCCCAATTTCAGGTCCAAATGCCATATTTGGAAGCATGAGAGGCTCATCTTCCTCTCTTACATTCTCCCCCTGAAGATGAGGCTGGAAGTAGCTCTCTTGTTCGTTGAATGTGACATCCCTTGACACAAAGAATCTCTTTGACGGGGGGTGAAAACACTTGTATCCTTTTTGTGTGGTTGAGTACCCTAAGAATACACATTTGACAGCCCTAGGGTCCAACTTTCCCCTTTCATTACTATGAACATGCACAAAGGACACACACCCAAATATTCTAGGTTGGAGTTTATTTGTAGGGTTTAGGTGTGGGTAGAAGGAGGATAGGACTTCCATGGGGCTTTTTGATGCTAAGATTTTAGAGGGTAACCTATTGATTAGGTAGGTGGCAGTAAGAAAGGCTTCCCCCCAAAATTTCTTAGGGACATGATTTTGAAAAAGTAGAGCTCTAGTTTGGTCTAATAAGTGCCCATTTTTTCTTTCTGCAATCCCATTCTGTTGGGGTGTGTTAACACATGAAGACTCATGAATTATCCCTTCCTTTTGGCAAAAGTTGTTTTTCATAACAACTATTGTGTATTTCAGGACAAGAACTCAAGGAGGACGATTGGACATGCTAGAGAATGGAATGGCCTATACTACATGGAGGATCCTAATCTCGGTATCAATAGTCACTCTCTCATATCTGAATCCACCATGACCAGTAAAGAGAAAGCTCAACTATATCATTGTCGGCTAGGACACCCTTCATTTCAAGTTGTAAAAGTACTCTTCCCTTCCTTGTTTCAGAATTTAAATGTGGAGAGTCTCCATTGTGAGGTGTGTGAGCTTGTCTTTGTCCTTCCCTTTTTGGAGGGCCTCCTTTTTGGCCCCATTCTCTGCTTGGGGGTTTTCCATGTAATTTCCAGCACTTTTCCCTTGTGTGGCGCGGCTTGTTGCAGTAGGTACACCAGACTTCCTCCTTTTTCTCTATATTGGAAAACCCGCTTTTCTTCTGGTTAGTTATCATGGCTGTTCCTCCTTCAGCTTTCATTGCTGAGCTTTCAGTAGTTGGGGTCTCCAACATCAGTCCTCTCCTGCTTTCTTCACTTCGAATAATGGCTACCACTTCATTAAGCCCTGGGACTTTCTCTTTTCCCAAGATTTGGATTCGAACCTGATCATATTCAGGATTCAGGCCTACCAAGAAATCATAGACTCTATCTTGTTCAATATACTCCTTAAGGATTGCTGAGTCTTCTGAACATTTTGCTTTTATAACTCGGTAGTGATCCAATTCCATCCATAGGGACTTGAGTTGATTGGCATATTCTGTAACAGATTTGTTTCCCTGCTTGGCAGCCTCAGTTTTCACTTTTACATCATATATTTGAGCAGCATCTTGGCCTTAGAATAGGTTTGTTCTACTGCCTCCCAAATTTCCTTTGCTGATTTAAGGAACATGCAGGTATCACTGATTTCTGGGACCATTGAATTCCACAGCCATGCCATGATCATGGAGTCTTCTTCATCCCATGATTTGAACTTGGCATCCTGTTCATCAGGGGCAATATCAGTCAGGTGACTGACCTTTCCTTTTCCTTTCAAGATGGTTCTAATGAGTTGAGACCATTTGAGATAATTTTTTTCATTTAATCTATAAGCAGAATGAACATTCTGCAATTCTCCAGCAGTTTGGGATCTGTCCCCAATAGGATTCACGATCTCAGTGATCTCAGCCATCACAGTGATGAACAGTAGCGGCGGTGAACAGTAACCGTGATGAACAGTGGCGTGGTGAACAGTAACCGCGGTGAACAGTAGCCGCGGTGAAGGCTACACAGCAATGAAGGCTGCGATTAGGCCAAGGTTGTGCAGCAATGAAGGCTGCAGCAAGGCTCAATGTTGTGCAGCAATGATGGCTGCAACTTAGGGTTTTCAGGCACGGTCAGAGACTCCTAAAGATCAGGAGCTCTGATACCATCTCAAGTTTAGAAGGAATAATATTTTCTTCTATTTAAATTATGAGGTCATTAGACCTATATATACATGAGTTTGCTAGTTATTTTAGGAAATATGGACAACTAATTCTAGAGAAACAAATCCCTATGATTGTGGGATTGTTTCTAAATACATAATCCTAATATTAATAGTAAGATACAGCTGTGGTACAAAATAAAAATATAATAAGGATAAAATATAAAACTTCCTAAACAGTTTTGACATGCATCATAATCAGAAATGTATTATATCACTAATATACCAAGCAAATGTTCAATTAAAGAAAAAGAAACCATGAACAAATGTATTTTATAAGACAGCTTAGTATCAAATAATGCAATTATTTTCTTGTGGGATTAAGAAGAACTCAAATAAGAAGGGGGGATTACAAAAGTCAGATATAAAATGTTGCAATAAACATGCCACTAACCTCTCCCAAATGGCTGAAGGCTCCAACAATGCCACCAAACAGAGTGGCATAAGTAGCATACCATATTTGAGTATCCATAAAATAAACCTATATATTAATGAAACATATAACAATGGAATGAATTAATGTACAAATGTGAAGGCAGAATAATGGAATAAAATGAAGTTCGTTAGTCCAAAATTCCTTTCCTACTATACTTACCAGGATAACTGGAGCCCATATTGCAATGACGATGCATATATTGTGAGTCTCTGTAGCAGTAATGTGAGTTGAAGCCAGTTATGCTGACTGAATAAGTAGCAAAGACAGGTAGATGTGAAAAGGGCATAAAATATTTACCATTTTCTGGAAAGAACTCATGCCACTGGTAGTTATCAATGGACATCCCCATGATTAATTTTGTGGGTCCAATAAGGGGCAATATCTGTGGAAAGATAAATTTAGTACCAAAGATAAACAAATTTAATGAATTACAGTTTAAAATATTTGTTGACTTTCGTACAATCTTGGCATGTATATAAAGAGGAAAAAAGAAAATATATGAAACACGATTGCAAGAATTTGGTAGTTCATTTACTGGGAATTGATTTCATTATCTTTTTAAAGTTTTCACAAATTTATGATTGAAGAGAAAATGAGAAAATGAGAAAAAGAGAAAAAGGAGAGGCCTGAGATGTTGTATCATTAATGTAATGAGAAAGCTTCCTGATTAAGATAATTACATGATTTGGAAATTATTTAAGTCTAAAAGAGTAGAGGAAGAATAGAAGATTTAGAGGAGAGAATAAGAGGAAAGAGAGAACTTTATTATTCAATACTAACTGAACGTACATTTAGAACAGGGAAGACTGGGTATTAATAGTACCCAGTTCAGTAGTCAATACATATAAAACAGTTTAGACTGTTATAACTAGCATCCCCCCTTAAATTAATAGTTTAGGATACACCATTAATTTATGTGACAAAGTAGAAAACGGGCCAGCACTTAATGGTTTGGTGAAAATATCGACGATCTGTAGCGTAGCAGGAACATGAAGAAGCTGCAGTTGCTTTTGTTGGATAGCATCTCTAACAAAATGAAGGTCTAATTCAAAGTGTTTGGTCTTGGAGTGCATGATTGGATTGGATGCAAGAAGAATAGCGCCAAGATTATCAGATCGAGTGGTGGGAAGAGTAGGAGGAAGATGAAGTTCGGTGAGCAGATTTTGTATCCACTTGAGTTCAGCAAGAGTGGCAACAATACTGCGATATTCAGCTTCAGTAGAGCTGCGAGAAACAACCTTTTGTTTCTTTGAAAGCCAAGCAATAAGATTTGATCCCAGGTAGACAACAAGGCCTGAGGTTGATTTCTTGTTATCAGGATCAAAGCCCCAATCAGCATCAGCAAAGGCATTAAGTGTGAGTTGAGATGGGCGCCGAAGATGAAGACCATGAGTGGTAATGCCAGCTAGGTAGCGGAGAATGCGCTTAACAGCATTCCACTGGTGATATTGGGGGTTGTGCATGAACTGACACGCTCTATTGACACTATAGGCAAGTTCTGGACGAGTAATGAGGATATATTAAAGTGATCCAACCACGGATCGATAGAGAGAAGGATCATCTATAGCAGTGGTAGTGTCTTTTGTTAGACGAGAGGTGGAGAGCATTCGTGTGGGTTGAGGCTTGGAGGAGAGCATGCTGGTTTTGTGAAGGAGATCCTGAATGTATTTGGTTTGAGAGAGATGTAAGCTGTTAGATATTATTAGATATTATTAGATATTATTAGATATTATTAGATATTATTAGATATTATTAGATATAATTAGATATTATTTGATATTATGAGATATTATAGATATTGTTAGATATCTCATATTTATGTAATGGGCTTAGCCCATATGTTTCTTTTCCTATATAAACATAACCCTATGTGTTCAATATACACAAAGGATTTACCCTATTCTTTCTTTTCCTTTAATATGGTATCTAGAGCATAAGGTTAGGGTTTAGGGTTCAATTTCTATTGGTGAACCCACTATTCACTGGAATTTTCCAGCCACCGCCCCACGGTCTCGCCGGAGCCGTCGCCGGAATCTCATTGGAGCCTCCGTTGGAGACGCTGCCGGAGCCTTCATCTTTGTTGTTGCCGCCAATTAACCGGTGACTGGATTTGTCCTTATCTTCTATGGCTTCTTCTGCTTCCGCTGCCACTAAGGCGTCTTCCGCTGCCGCTACCACTGTGGCTTCTTCTGTAGTCATTATGCCGGATTCATCTATTTATACTAATTACGTCAATGTTCATCTTTCCATTGACAAATTGGATGGAACCAATTATGACACTTGGGCATCAGATATTAAATTATGGCTTAAGTGTCAAGGTTATGTTCATCATCTTACTCATTCTACTGTTGCTGAAAATGAGGTTTTACGTTGGTTGAAAATTGATGCTCAATTATGCATTGTTATCAAATCGACCATTCATTCATCTTTAAAACAAATTTTTCGTACCTATGAGACATGTTCAGAAGTTTGGGAACAAGCAAAATTATTATACACCAATGATACTCAACGTCTTTATGGTGTGTGTCAAAATCTTCTCACAATTGTTGCTCCCAAACGTCTTGATGGTACAATGGCAGAGTATCTAGGTAAACTTCATGCTCTTCTTCATGATTTTAATGAGTTATTACCTCCTGCCTCTACTCCTTCTCAAGAACTAGAACAAAGATCCAAGTTCTTCATGTTATTGGGTTTACATGGCCTTCCTGATGATTATTCTCACGTTCGTGATCAAATTTTGGGATCTCCTATTGTGCCCAATTTTACTTCCACTTGTTCTACCCTTTTGAGCGTGCCAGGTAAACACACCACTGATATAACGTCTCATGTTGATGACTCTTCTGCTTTAGTCTCTCAGCATAATGATCGTACTCGCCCTCACAAGCCGGGCAAAGGGCGTCACAAGTGTGACCATTGTGGCAAACTTGGCCACAAAATTGACAAATGTTATGCCTTACATGGTCGTCCTCCTAGATCTGTGGCGATTGCTCAAATTGCCCCTGTGCAACCTTCTACCATGGACCATACTTCAATTGATACCCCAAGCCAGCCTGCTATTTTCAATGAATTTCTTAAATGGTATGAGGATCATCAGAACCCTAGTTCCACGGCTTCTGTTGCACATTCAGGTACATCTTTTGTTGGCCTCACTCACTCCACTTCCCATGGCCCTTGGGTTCTAGATTTAGGTGTCACTGATCACATTACTGGTAATAAATCCTGTTTCTCTTCCCTATCTACTACGGGTTATTTACCTTCGGTTACCATGGCCAATGGATATAGGGTACCATCACATGGTGTTGGTACTATTAATCTTTTTTCTTCTTTATCTATTGATAATGTTTTGTATGTCCCTAGGTCTCCATTTAACTTATTATCCATTAGTCGTCTCACCCGTTCCCTTGATTGTGTTATTTCTTTTACCAAAGATTCTGTTACTTTACAGGACCGGAGTTCGGGACAGATGATTGGCACCGGATGTGAGTCTCATGGACTTTATCAACTACAGATCTCTGCACATGTTGGCGCAATTATGGATTCTCCATCTCTCATTCATGCTCGGTTGGGTCATCCTAGTCTTGCCAAGATGCAG
Source organism: Phaseolus vulgaris (assembly GCF_000499845.2). Taxonomy (NCBI): domain Eukaryota; kingdom Viridiplantae; phylum Streptophyta; class Magnoliopsida; order Fabales; family Fabaceae; genus Phaseolus; species Phaseolus vulgaris. Next base: position 12,277,953 of record NC_023754.2, on the reverse strand, counting down.
CAACTTGTTCCAAGTTTGTCTAATGTGTCTACTTTATCGTGTGAGTCGTGTCAGTTAGGGAAGCACATTCGTAGTTCTTTTCCTAGTAGTGTCTCACAACGTGCTTCATCTCCTTTTGCCTTAGTTCACTCTGACATTTAGGGACCAAGTCGTATTAAGTCTAATTTAGGATTTCAGTATTTTGTTACTTTTATTGATGATTATTCAAGATGTACTTGGGTATTTTTAATGAAAAACCGTTCTGAGTTGTTTTCTATATTTCAAATATTTTACAATAAAATTAAAAATCAATTTGGAATTTCCATCCGAATTTTGCGCAGTGATAATCGACGTGAGTATCTTTCCATCCGTTCTGAGTTGTTTTCTATATTTCAAATATTTTACAATGAAATTAAAAATCAATTTGGAATTTCCATCCGAATTTTGCGCAGTGATAATGGACGTGAGTATCTTTCTCATTCTTTTAAAAATTTTATGGCTTCTCATGGTATTCTTCATCAAACATCACGTACTTATACACCTCAACAAAATGGGGTAGTTGAGCACAAGAATAGACATCTTGTTGAAACAACTCGTACTATTTTAATCCATGGTGATGTTCCTCAGCGTTTTTGGGGTAATGTTGTTCTTAGTGCATGTTATCTCATTAATCGCATGCCATCTTCAGTTTTAGATAACAAAATTCCTCATTCTATTTTATTTCCACATGACCCTCTCCACTCTTTACCTCCCAAAGTTTTTGGGTCCACATGTTTTGTTTATAATTTTAGTCCTGGTCTTGATAAATTATCTCCTAAGTCACACAAATGTGTCTTTTTAGGGTTCACTAGATCACAAAAAGGATATAAATGTTTCTCACTGTCCTTAAACCGTTATTTTATTTCAGCAGATGTCACCTTCAGTGAATCTTCCCTTTACTTTAAGTCTTGTCCTTCTCCTTCAATTTCTTCATCTAATCACGTTAATATTCCTCTTGTTGTGCCTAGTAAACCTAACGATTCACCACTGCCACCAACTCTTCAGGTGTATAGTCGTCGTCAAACGTCTCATCGTCCATCAGCAGACTCTGTTCCGGTGCCAACACCTCATCCCCCTCCGGCTCCTACAGTTGAATCTCCGACTGTTGAACCTGATCTTCCTATTGCTATTCGTAAAGGTATACGTTCTACTCGTAATCCCTCTCCACATTGTACTCCTTTGAGTTACCATAGACTATCTCAACCCTTTTATACCTTCCTTTCGTCTATTTCTTCTATATCCATTCCAAAATTTGTAGGTGATGCCTTAGCTCATCCTGGTTGGCGTTAGGCCATGCTTGATGAAATGAATGCGCTTCAGAATAATGGAACTTGGGAACTTGTACCTTTACCATCTAGGAAATCTGTTGTTGGTTGCAGGTGGATTTTTGTTATCAAAGTTGGTCCAGATGGTCCTACTGATCGTCTCAAAGCTCGTCTTGTGGTAAGGGTTATACCCAAACTTTTGGTTTAGACTATGGTGATACTTTTTCTCCAGTAGCAAAGATGGCCTCTGTTCGCTTATTCATAGCTATGGCTGCTCTTCAACAATGGCCTCTTTATCAACTAGATGTCAAAAATGCTTTTCTTAATGGGGATTTGCAGGAAGAAATTTATATGGAGCAACCTCTCGGTTTTGTTGCTCACGGGAAGTCTTCTAGATTGGTATGTCGTCTTCACAAATCCTTATATGGCCTCAAGCAATCTCCTAGGGCTTGGTTTGGAAAATTTAGCAATGTTGTTCAACAATTTGGTATGACTCGCAGTGAAGGAGATCATTCAGTTTTTTATCGTCACTCGAGTGCTGGGTGTATCTATCTTGTAGTATAAGTTGATGACATTGTTCTTAGAGGCAGTGATCACCATGGCATCTCACAAGTAAAACAACACCTTTGTCAACACTTTCAGACCAAAGATCTTGGCAAACTCAAATATTTCTTGGGGATTGAGGTAGCACAATCCAATACTGGTATTGTTATCTCTCAAAGAAAATACGCAATAGATATTTTGGAGGAAATTGGGTTGATGAATTCGAAATCTGTTGATACTCCCATGGATCCCAATGTCAAGCTTCAACCCAATCAGGGGGAGCCTCTTTCAAATCCTGAGAAGTACAGGAGATTAGTTGGAAAATTAAACTATCTCACTGTTACTCGTCCTGATATTTCCTTTGCAGTCAGTGTGGTGAGTCAATTTCTTAATTCTCCATGTGAAGATCATTGGAACGCAATCATTCGTATAGTGAAGTACATCAAAGGCTCGCCTGGAAAAGGTTTGTTATACGGTCATAATAACCATACTAAAGTCGTTTGTTATTCAGATGCTGATTGGGCAAGATCTCCATCTGACAGAAGATCAACTTCTGGTTATTGTGTCTCCATTGGTGATAACTTGATCTCTTGGAAGAGCAAGAAACAAAGTGTTGTGGTGAGATCTAGTGCAGAAGCAGAATATAGAGCTATGGCATCGGCTACTTGTGAGCTTATTTGGCTTAAACAGTTACTTAAGGAATTGCAATTTGGAGAGGTTACTCAAATGACACTCATATGTGATAATCAGGCTGCTCTTCATATTAGCTCAAATCCAGTTTTTCATGAAAGGACAAAACATATTGAGATTGATTGTCATTTCATTCGAGAAAAGATTATATCGGGAGATATCAAGACTGAGTTTGTTAATTCAAATAATCAATTAGCAAATACTTTTACTAAACCCTTACGAGGGCCTAGAACTGATTACATTTGTAACAAGCTGGGTACATATAATCTATATGCACCAGCTTGAGGGGAAGTGTTAGATATTATTAGATATAATTAGATAGTATTTGATATTATGAGATATTATGAGATATTATAGATATCTCATATTTATGTAATGGGCTTAGCCCATATGTTTCTTTTCCTATATAAACATAACCCTATGTGTTCAATATACACAAGGGATTTACCCTACTCTTTCTTTTCCTTTAATACTTACGTTCAACATAACCATTTTGTTCATGAGTGTGAGGGCAAGTTAGACGATGAGTTATGCCATTGGGTGAAAGGAAAGATTTAAAACGGAGAAACTCTTTTGCATTGTCAGTTTGAATGCTTAAAAGTTGAAAACCAGTTTGTTTTTCAACATATAATTTGAAGGATTTGAAAACAGTGAGTGGTTATGATTTAGTGTCAATTAAATAGAACCAAACATATCTAGTGTAAGCATCCACAAAAGAGATATAGTAAGTAGCACCATTAGTTGCAGGGGTAGCAGACGGCCCCCAAATGTCAATGAAAACAAGTTGTAAAGGTTTAGAGTATATAGTTTGAGAAGCAGTAAAAGGGAGTTGATGGGACTTGCGAACAACACAAGATTCACAGAATTCGCGTTTAGCAGTAAAAGGTATATTACAAATCTTCATAATTTGATGAATCACTCTTGGTTGGGCATGACCACCAAACCGGGAGTGCCACAAATGATATGTAGAAGAGCCAATGCTAATAGCAGTAGTGTACGCAGAATAAGGTGCAGTTTGAACAAGATTTGGAAACATATAAAGACTATCTTTAAGCTTGCCTTGAAGTAGAATTTCATTGGTTCCCTGACGTTTAACAAGACAAACATCAGCAAGGAACTCAAAAAATACGTGATTATCACGTGCAAACCTAGAAACACTCAACAGATTTTTAGATATAGTAGAAACATGCAGAAGATGTTGTAAAGAAAAAGTATTATGGGTAGTAAGATCAGTAAAAGTGGCAGAGCCAAAGATGCAATAGGGAGCTGTGAGATGATGGGAGGCACCACTATGAGGATCGAAAGTTCATCATCACTAAGAGATGTAGAAAATGAGCAGTGTTAGCAGTAACTTGAGAGGGATTGGAAAAATCAAACCTATGCCAACAATGAAGGGCAATGTGCCCATATTTGCCACAAAGTTGACATTGCACCAGAGACGAAGACAAGTTAGATGGCATCTTGGTGAAGTTCTTGGATGCTGGAAAGTGTGGTTTAGAATAAAACCGTTGTTTAACAGGACCAGAAGGGCGGAAGGAAGGGTGATGATTGGTAGAACTGGAGTTGTAAGGAGAGAAAGAAGATGGAACATTGGCCTGCAGAATGTGATCAACAGACTGTTTTGCCTTTTCAATACGACTTTCTTGAGCAAGAAGCAGAGCTTCAATATCTGCTACCATATACGGGTCAAGATGGGATGTGACAGAGGTGATGAATGAATCATATTCATCGGAAAACCCATCAAGAATAGCTTCAATGTGATCTTCTGTAGAGATGGGACAACCCACAGTAGCCAAGTGGTCTACAGTTTTCTTGATGTCAAGAAGATAGGCAGAGATGGATCGATCCTTCTTGGGTGTACGCAGTTGTTGTTTGTGCTTCTTTATTTGAGCACGAGTTTGAGACCCATAATTGTCTGGAGTTTGTGCCAGACTTGATTTGAGGTGTCCATGCCAACCATCTGAGTTAGGATACCTGCGGTCATAGACACCAATAACCAGGCCAAGATTGCCTGATCCTGACGATCATACTGGATATATTTGGAATTAACAGTGGGAGAAGAGGTAGCACAATCCAATACTGGTATTGTTATCTCTCAAAGAAAATATGCATTGGATATTTTGGAGGAGATTGGGTTGATGAATTCAAAATTTGGTGATACTCCCATGGATCCCAATGTCAAACTTCTACGCAATCAGGGGAGCCTCTTTCAGATCCGGAGAAATTCAGAAGATTAGTTGGAAAATTGAACTATCTCACGGTTACTTGAGTCAATTTCTTAATTTTCCATGTGAAGACCATTGGAATGCAGTCATTCGTATACTGAAGTACATTAAAGACTCTCCTGGAAAATGTTTGTTATATGGTCACAATAACCATACTAAAGTCGTTTGCTATTCCAATGCTGATTGCGCAGGATTTCCATCTGATAGAAGATCAACTTCCGGTTATTGTGTCTCCATTGGTGATAACTTGATCTCTTGGAAGAGCAAGACACAAAGTGTTGTGGTGAGATCTAGTGCAGTAGCAGAATATAGAGCTATGACCTCGGTTACTTGAGAGCTTATAAGGAATTGCAATTTGGAGAGGTCACTCAAATGACACTTATATGTGATAATCAGGATGCTCTTGATATTAGCTCAAATCCAGTTTTCAAGAAAAGACCAAAACATATTGAGATTGATTGTCATTTCATTCAAGAAAAGATTATATCAGGAGATAACAAGACTGAGTTTGTTAATTCAAATGATCAAGTAATAGATATCTTTACTAAACCTTTACTAAGTCCTATGATTGATTACATTTGTAACAAGCTGGATTGCATATGATTTATATGCACCAGCTTGAGGGGGAGTGTTAGATACTATAACAAAGTGGACTTTAGCCTAACTCAACCCCATAAAACTGGCTCATGAGGTGAGGTTTGCACCCACTTATATACAATGAAATATTCTTATCTCTAGTCGATGTGGGATCTCCAACGGATACTATTAGATATTATGAGATATTATAGATATTATTAGATATTTCTATTTATGTAATGGACTTAGCTCATATGTTTCTTTTTCTATATAAACATAATCATGTGTTCAATATACACAAGAGATTTTATCCTATTCTTCCTTTTCTTTTAATAAATGTAATGTTATTTTCTTTCTTTTTTATTTTTCTTATGTGTGTACCCAACTTTAGGGTTAGTGTTTTAGGCAAGTGTCTTGCCTCTTCTTTGTATCATATATATACATAAATAAAAGTCCAACACTGTAGGTTGAATACACTGTCTTTCGATCCTATTATTTGTTCAAGTGATGTAATACAATAGACAATTCACTAACAACCCTATTTATAGTAATCTATTACACGCAATACTTGTCCTCTAAAATATTTTGTAGATATTCTAACACTCAAAATAACATGAAGGCTTAAATATGCTTTTTTGTTCTTGAAGTATAGTTGTACTTTTTTATCTTTATAAAAAAAAATTCTTAACAACGGGTGCCTGTGACATTTTCTTTTGGTCCTTGTTATTTTATTGTAGTCCTTGCAAATATCTACTTTTATGATTTAGTTCTTGTTATATGTAGATTATTTGCTTATAGTCCCTCAAATTTTTCAAGAGACTAGTTCAAAACGAACAAAATATTATAGGGACTAAAATGAAAAAATAGATATTTAATAGGGATCAAAATAAAATAACAAGTACCAAAACTTCAAAAAAACATTATTGGGACTAAAAGTCATACAAGGTTTAGGAATCAAAACCAAAATTTACCTTATTTGAGTGCAATTTGAAAGGATATTTTGACAGAGAAAGCAAGTCATTGAAGATTTTAATCACTCTTGGAATTCAGGGCATGTTTTTATCACTTACATGTGTGTTATTGTCAACAAGCCATGCAAATTAGAAGAAATTTAAATAAAAAATCAATTACATAAATAATACCTCCACATAGTAGCTGAAAGCTAGCTTGCTAATCAGCAGCATGATCCAGAAGAGGGTGTACCTGCCATAACAATATATTTAAAGCCATAAAATATGAAAAGATACTTAATAATAGAAGCAGCAAATATTATGATTGAATTAAATACCCAATCATTAGTCTGATCAAATTTTAAGAGAAAATAAAAAAACTGTTGTCTCTCTATATGGGCCAAAATAGTCTTGTAAAACATATGACGAAAAAACTAAAAGGAAGTTGATAGATATATTAATCAGTGTGTCTTTAACTAGGATAGTAGATGCATGTTTGAATATTTTTGGGGTAAAAAATCTTTCTTCTTAGCTTCTTGACAAAGCTTTAAGGAAAAGAAAAATATTATTTTCTACGAGAAAAGGGTTCCCTATATACTAAGTACAAGTATCTTATAAAGCATATAATAAATCAAATTATGTTTAACATAACAAAATACAATTGGAATTGTACACTCATTTTTATAAATATCATCTTTCTAAAGAAAAGATTTGCAGAGCACAAACTAAGCCAATTAAGAGGAAAAAAATGTGGTTGGAGTAAAATGATGGTTTCCACCTTGAAATCCTTCCTCATCCATCCCACACAAAGAACTGGATTCTAAAAGGAAAATGATAAGAAATTCTCACTCACTTCAGCAGTGAGAACATGTTCTCATCCATGCCTCTTCCTACATACAAGTTTGGCTGCAGCATACTCAATGTTAGACAAAGCACACCAAAACCATATTTCAATTAGAAAATGGAAAGAAATGAAAATATAAATACATGAAGCATCTGTTAGGTATTTCCACACAAAAAATGAACAAATAAATGAATGCGTTGCTGACCTGAGCCCACCACATCAAAATGGCAAGGATTCGCAAATTTGAGCGCTCCAATTTTCTCCGCAGAGGAGGAAGGAAAAAAAGTATTGTAGCCACTATGTTTGGAATCATATATAATACAACAACATAGGTATAGAGGGACTGATTCCCCCAATCCCCAGCCCAACTAGTGACAAATTTGATAACCCCTGATGGATTCACTAGAGAACTGGAATAACAGATTGGCAAAACAACAACCCAAACAGCTGCTACCACAAATTTCAAAAAATATCGAAGCAACCGAGTAAATTTCATGTTCTTCAATGCATTCCATGTCAGAATAATATCAAGAGTTACTGCAGATAAAAGATATGAGAAAAAACTTAACAAATGATACCAGTAATTCCAATTAAAACAACATAAAGAATATAGTCATTCAACCTTAATAAAGTCATAACACGGACCAAAACAGTAATAATAATAACACGGGAATAAAGTACCTTGAAGAAAATTGAGAAAAGCGTATGTAATGAATATAGACATAACATTTCTGAAGACATCTTTGTCAAAAAACACCCCAACAGGTCCCAAGGAACTCCATCCTATGAAAATCATTGCCTGAAACAAATAATTCCATATTTGAAATAAATTTTCCATGGTGAAGTTTAAAGACGTAACCATAGCTCTAGACATTTAGTTAAAGTCAACATAAAGAACATTCCACAGGTCCAAGTACTACAATTACCTGTAAAGCCAATATAAAGAATATCCACATTCGATTAAAACTCCTATACAGGTGCAAAAATGTACGAACTTCAACAAAATTTGTTTTGGGCTTCCTCTTACCAACTCCAATGTTGGCTTGGCTACGGCGCTGTCATTGAAATTTCAATTATTTCAAAAAGAAATGTAAGTTCATCTGACCAGGTGAGTATAAAGTTGCGTATAATCAATGCCACAATTTTATTAGTGTGGAAGGAAAATACAAGTAAGCTGCAATTATATGTCTATTGAGCACACTAGGGCAAGGAAAAAGAAGTAGAACAAGTACAAAAATCAACACACAAATAAATAGCTATACATGAAATTCAGCCTGAGCAATATGTTATATACATACATGACATATCCAATTCAAGAAAGGCATCCACCTAGCAACTTAGCTTTTAGGAGAGATGGACCTTCAAATTCTAAAAAAATATAATATTTACCAAAAGTGTATCCTAATCCAAATTTCTGATGCTGGAATCCTTCATGAGGGTGCCATGAGAATTAGCACGTCATATCCGTAGTTATAGGATTATTCTTGCTATAGCCCTTTGTTTCAATATAACTTCCAAAACATAATGGCATCTTTTGAACTATGTAACCAGTCCCAGCTTGTGGAAAAAGGCCTAGTTGTTGTGGCTGTTATTATATCTTAGGGATGAAAATGTCTTAATAAAAAAAACCATTCTTCAATAAAGGGGTAAAATAAGATATTATTAGGCACATTGGCATAGTGTATAAAAATATGGCACATAACATGAGATGAGAAATTATTCAAACAAATAGAGTAAATGATATACTGAAATAAATTTTCTTGTATTCTAACTACATCCAATCCAATACATATGAAAGAATTTGACAATTGGAAAATAGCACATATATACAGAAAGTAAAGGAGAGACAAAGAGAACATAGACAGACCCGATGTCTTGTTTGTGTCTCGTCTGAATGCCTAAAGAAATCTGCGTTGAGATTCATTGGCCAATTTAGATCTTCAAAACATTTTTTAGACCTGGAAAAGGACAAGTTTGAGCTTTGTGTTATCCAAATGCATATAAAAATATCACTGTTTCAATTCAAGAGTTTTAAATATTTGACAAGCAAAAGTCTAATAAAATGCTTACCAAAAGTATTCATTAAGATCATCATAGTTTCTCCAATTGGAGTGACTTGCCTTGCCTTTGTTGTTTCTCAGTGCTTCCTTTTTCAACAAATACAGAAACAAGTTTCAGGCAACATTTGAACACACAGCAAAACAAGTTCCAGACAACATTTGAAAACGTACTGCACATCATACTGACCTTTATTAAAACTTGATAAATAGGACATATAACTGCCCTCAGAAAATATTCATCATCACGTCCTTCTACTAGCTCAGTGCTCTCAGTCAAACGAGAGGGATTCTTACCTAACATTCTATAGACTTCATTGCACATCTTTGCAAGGAAAAAAACGAGAGAATTATTAACATGGCATCAAACCATCTAGCCCATGTTTGCTATGTTGCTTGGTTAAAACATGAAATTGAAATTAAAATTTTGTGAAACTATAGGGTCAGGATCAGTGCTAGGTAAAAGAGTTCCTACTACTAGACTTAGAAAGAATGATGCTGGAACTAGGTCTGTCATTAGGTGAAACTTGAGCCATGTTCAGAACAGGTCTGATATTGATATGGCTTTTGCTTTGTAAGTTGTTTGAATGTTGTTGAATATTAATAATAGATATTCTATTATCTATTTATGCTTGAGAACTAGGATATAATTTATGCGGTAGAAGGTAAACACTCTTACAATTTTATGACTTGTTTTTACTTTCCCCTCCACAAGTACACCTTTGTGTTTGAAAATGTTGCATAGCTTCCCAAATCAGGTATAAAGGATTCTGGCATAAGCGGTGATTTGAAAATTAACTGGGAAAAGTCTCCATTCCACAAACTTTCTTTGGGGATTTCACATGAAGGTATTTTTTTCAAACAAAAAATAATTGATTAGAACTTCATGAGAGAAGTGATACCCTGAAGAAATCTTTTTCCTTTCAAAAGACATTCAGCTAGAAAATTAATTTATTAATAAGAAAGTGAATCTTGTGCTGTGTATACAAAAGGTTTTGCCTAATTAGAATGACTTTTGGTAAATAATTAGAATATATTAATTCTTTAATCTAAAAATATAATCTACGATGTTCTTTTTATTCATGAAATATCTTCTACTTAATTTTCAATGCTGTCATTCTGTCTAAGAAGAAGAATTCAAGACATTAAACATATTGATAAGAAGTATGGTTACAGATGGAAGCTATAACAGTTATGTTATTGATGGAGATGAGAATGATGGTAAAATGATAATTTAAAAGAGGTAACAAAAAACATTTTGGTAACCTAATGAAGCACAAGCTTGTTATGAATAATTAGAGCATGAGATTAAGATGGTGGACTCACAGGGCAAGCACAGCAGAAGAATGAATGCTTGCTAGGTCATAGAGAACTTACATGATGGAAAATATAGCAAATACATTCAGGCATAAAGCGGATATTCGAAGCTTCTCCCCATATTAGAAGATAAAGTGCAATATATATCAGCTTTATCTGTTGCAAATCAGAATCTCCTCGAAACCTAGTGTTAAAAATTAACACCAAAATGAATCAATGAGCTCTTGTTAGTAAATAAACACTGTATGAAACGAAATCTAGAGTATGCTTGGGTAAGGGTTTGGAGAGAAAGGGAGAGGAGGGTTAGTTTACAGTTTTAAATTGATAGCTATAAAACATTTGTATAAAACAAATAATACTTCAATTTTTTCCTTTCATTTAAAAAAATGTTAAAAAATGTTAATTAAAATTGAAAACTTAACCTTTCTTTCCCTTTCCAACTCCTCATTCCAAATATACTCTTAGGGTCCAAGTCTTTGGGTTTTATTATCCCAAAATAAAACATTCAATTACCTAAGCATGGATGTACAACCCACATAATGACACCATGACTCATAATTTTTGAAAATTGTTTCCATCAACTTCTCTATAGTTGCTACATGAAGCTGCAGCAAGCTTTGTATTAGCTTTTTACTATGATAACCAGAAGTGTAATTACAACTCTGAAATTTAGCATCACCCTGTCCATTAAATACGAAAAACAAAAGTTCTATGTTGGAAATAATAGTTCACCTGAGAAGATGATTCAACCCTGTCCCGTATATTCAAGTTGGCAAGTAATAATATAAGGTGCTCCCTTTGATTTGCCACATTTCCTTTCTTCATATCCCAAAAGAGAAGGAAACAGTATATCAGATCGTTCACTAGAAATGTGCATGACAAATATACCTACCTGTATTTGTCATTGGCTGATTGCAATAAAAATTGAAAACTATAACTTTCGTACCAAGGATAGATTCAAATAAGGGTCGGCTAAATTGAGCTCTTCAATGGCTTTATAAATTTATTAATAAAAGCTCATCAAAGAAGCCAAACTTTCAAACGAATGACTAATACTTGTTCATTTGCCATGTTTGTGGTGAAAAAACCTAATGTCATAAAAGGTTCAAGGAGAATATCTCCATTGAAAAAACAGACATTATGCTTCAGCCAAAAACAGACAAACCTGCAAATGATTATGCTCTAAGCATTGCTGAGACATATTTTCAATACCAGAGAACAACGAAAAATCTATTTTGAGAACCCTTCTCAAATTCCAACCTAAGTTGAAACTATGGTTCATACCTATGAAACATCGCTTTTTCTAGTCATTAATCATTATCCTGTTGCTTCCAGATTAGCCATACGTTAACACAAGTTCAACTGAGTGCATATTTGGTAACACATTTTGGGGAGAAACAAACTATATTTCAAAAGCTCTCTTGATAAATTGGTAAAAAACAGAAATCGTTAGTTCTCTTAAATATGCTTAGCAGAACATATAAAATAAACCCTCAATCCAACCTTTTCAAACTAACCCTCGTGCCATCAAAAAATGGAATCCTTTTATCAAATAGTAAAAACTAAAACAATGATTCCATGTCTCCAATAAATACAACTTCTAAAACCCAATCATCACTCCAATCAAAATCTCTTCATCCTCCACCAACTTAAACCAAGAACTAATAATAAATGTAGCACCTTATTCACCTACATTTGTAACAAGGACAATTTCCACTCAAAGTGAAATTAGGAAATAGAAAGGCGAGGGAGAGAGAGAATAACCATTACCTGAAACCCAAACACTGAGGCAATCCAATCAAGTATATCATTCACTTTTTTAGGCCTATCGGTAGGTGTTGTATAATCATCATTAGATGCATCAGGTCTTGCACGAATTATGGGCATTGGAAGATTGTCCACTTTAGATAAAGCAAGAATTGCTGCTTTGATCTTTAATTTTCAAGAAAAGAAAGAAAGCAGATTAAAACTTTAAATTTTCAGCGAAATTATATCATTAACAGAAGCAAAAGAAACACTATATCCCAGACACACAAACCTCTGGAAGTTCCATGATTGCTGGCCTAACACCAACAGCATATAATGGAAGGATGTTATAGTGTTCATATTGTCCTCTCTTATGCTCAACATCCTCAGCATACCTTTTTGTCTGTCAATAAAACAACATCCTTAGTCCAGGTCCTGAGCTATGCTTCTAGAATTCTAAAATTTTAAACATGGTAGCCTAGTAAAGCAAAACAAACCTTCTCCTCAATATTTGGTGGAGCTACCATAGTCTTCAGCACTTCATACAATACGGTGGCAATCTGAACATTCTTGGCCATCTCCTCACTACAAGAGCAACATCAGAACAATAAAACATCATATTACAATTCACAAAACTTGAAAGAACAAGATTTAGATCAAGCCTCACGGTCTTTGGCTAAATTCTCCATCCCGGATTTTCTTCTCATAGAAATTTTGGTAGTAGGCCTGCATCTCCCTGCCATCACTTCTTTTTGCAAGTCTTGCTGTAAACAGATCTTCCTGCAACCAATAAATTTAAAAAATGTGTAATACATCAACTACTTGACTTTTATTTCCGGGTAGCAGGTAAGAAATGACTGCTCTGCTTATTTGTAAATGATCAATCAATATAATCATTGTATAATGTTTTTCCTGATAAAAAAATCTTTATTAAAATGAAAAAGAGAAAACCCTACCAGGCTGAGAGTAATATAAAATATAAATCACCGGGACACCCATCATTACCAGCATATAGAGACCAGAGGAAACAAACCAGAACCTTCAATAACTATAAGAAATGTAAGAAAATAAAAATAGACAGTGTACTTTTTCGAGTTTGTGGACTAGGTAAGTCTTGAACTGACGAACACCACGCCCACTTGATGTTGGATCCATAGTGTGGGCCTTCTCAAATGCATGGAAGCGACCTAATTTAACAAGCAAACATCAGTACCATATACCTTTGAGATACTGAAGGAACACTTCCATTCTATATATTGATTCATTTCTCTTTTAGGTGTTGACTTTGAATTTGTGTTCACCATGAAAGTAACAATTCTAAAAGCGGAATCTGGTTTTAATGTGACACTTTGCAATAACTAATAATGAATTTTTTGTATATATTTTTACTAAAATTTATTTTGTTATACCCTTCCTCTTCTTAGTTCTGTTTGGATTATGTTAAACAGACCAAAAATTTAGGTTCGTCAAAATTGCCCTTAGAAAATAGGATTTTAGAGAGTAGTTGAAGTGGATCTCCCTCATAAAGGATAGATAGAAATCGTTTAGTTTCTTCCCGAAGACTATGAAATCTATCTATGAGTAACCACATGTTGTTCTTTTGAGAATAAACTGAAACAATTTCAAATAAGTGACAACTGCAGTCACCATTCATTGTTCACAAACAAAAGCTTTTTATCATATAAATCCAGAACATAGTTTGAAGTAAACATATATGAAATTGTTTTACAGAGTATTTATCAATTCAAGAAACAAAAAGGAAAAGAAAGGATGTCAGTTTAGCAGAAAATCTATCTGCACATTTTTACAGGAAATATTTCTCTAAATAAATGGTATTACAAATCACAAATGATGATAGTAACATAAACAATATAAAGACAACTTTAATTTTTGTCTTCGTTAAGTAGTGCATGTCAAGAGAAACAACATGCAGAAGAGTTACTAGAGGCTTGGTTTATTTTATTTTGAGAAAATAATCATTTATTTTTCAAGAACTCTCGGAAAGCTTTAAAAACAAGTAATTTTTTCTAAATAATATAGGGAGAAATATTAGTATGTGTTAACAGGTATGCAGTCATAAGGACAACATTGGTGGCGAAATGCAATGCTAAAGATATAAGCATCCACTGTAAGGGTTTCAATCAATCAATTAAGGAAAATGAACACTATTTTAACTTGATAATTATTGCTTAATTGAAATTCAATATTGTTGTACCTCAATTTCATGAATATTTGAAGTGCCAACAGCTTACTTTCTTTTGTCCACTAAATGATTTTCATTGAGTGATTATTTGGCCATTTTAATTGTTCTTTTCCTTTTCCCTAAGAGGATTAATTTCCCAGTCTCCTGTGATTTCATAAAATCCCATCACTAGTTACTACTACATTCTTCTGGGGTCAGTAAGGAACAATGAATTCAGGCTACACATCCTTTCATTTTGAAAACATGGGGACTCTCCACCACTTTGCATAACATTTATGATATATAGAGTTGAGAGAAGAATTGAAAAGTAGAGGGACAGGAAAGTTTTAAATTTTGGAAAACATAATTAGTGGTAACCACTGACTAGTGATCCTCTTAACTGATTTTCAATTCTTTGCAAGGGACTCTTACCTTTTTTATATTCAGTGCAGTGGTAATATCTCAGTTACTTCCCTTATACATGATCATATTATTTTCATTTAGACTTATTTGTCAAGCTCTTCTTTTAACAGAACACTGTTTCAAAGTCCAATCCAAAGCTCATACCAAAATTTTGTATTTCATTTGGATTGCAGTACTCAACAAGATAAGCACTAAAGCTCTAATCCAGTGATGTGGTTTAACATGAACGCAATCTGCCACTTATTTTCTTGTTTCCTTATAGACAATTCCTTATGATGATCATTTAATGTGTGAGGTGAGTGTTGGATGTGGTCTCTCAGTGTGAACTGGTAAATTTTCTGTTCTCTTTCTTTCTCGCCCCTCATAAAGAGTTTAACCACACATGTAAACCCTTTATTTATGATCACTCAAACCATAATATAGGGAAACCTAATATAATGGCTAATAATGAAGAATATCCCTAATTATAAGTCGTACATGTTTCCCTAATTACTTAGATCAAATCATATCTTTTACACTACTTTTAACACCTCCCCGACAAACGGTACAATCATGCAATAACATGAGATACAAATCTTTTATTGTAAGTATTTTATCATTGGTTGTTAATTTGGCAATTTGCAACTCTCAATTAGAATACCCCAGCCTTAACTTTTGCACTGTTCTCTTCCATAATAAAAATTATTCTTTCATTCTAAGAATGAAGAAAAGAAAAAGACATATTGCCCAAAACATCCAAAGGAAATCCACACAGCCTTATATACTTCTACTTCCATACACAAAACACCAACCATCCTGGTGAACATTCCCCGACATTATACACCTACTAACAACACAACACCTCACTATTTGCACACATCAAGCAAAAATTAAAAAATAAATCATCAAAACAACCCAATGAAAAAATACTCACAAAGATAGGCAACTCTGGGATTCTCCTCCTCAATCTCAAGGGCTGATCTGAGAATAGGCTCAAGCACAGCAAGTGAAGAGGGCACAATCTCACTTTCCACCACACCCTCTTCATTTTCCGAGTCCACACTCGTAAGAGCCCTCACCATCCTCCTTGTTGGCTGCCTACCAATCTCTAAAGGACCCTTTGTGCCACTGGTTCTGCCCATGGTCCTGCCACCAACACCACTACAGCAAATGCAACAAGGTTCGAGATGTCTTCCACAATTTTCTTCTTTTTTTTCTCCTTCACCACCCAGAAAGCACCACAGGTATTTGGGTTTGAGTGAAGAGTGAGGGAAGGTAAAGTTGCCATCTTTTGTACTGGGGTACAAGAAGGAACCAAAAAGATTGATACTTTGATTGAGAGAGAGATTTTGCGATTGCTCCGGAAGCAAGGGAAAAAAAAGGAGGGAAACAATAAATAAATATTTATCAAAATAAAGAAATAGAAGGGAACAGAAGGTGAGGCAGTTGCTACTCCTTCTTTTGGGAGTGTCTCACGTTGGTGATAAATAAAAAAAGGGTCCGATATATTAACACCATCTACCTCCTACACATTTTTGACGCTCCATAAGTGACATAGGCATGGCGTCATGGTGGTGACATGCCAAATAATTTCGGTGTCGAAATGGCAAAAGTTTTTGGTGGAGTGCTTTACAGCGGTTGGTAGTGATAATCGCTGTAAAATTTCAAATGTAAGTGAAATTAATTGTTGTTGCCTTGTCTCTTTTTGGAGTTCGCTGAACGGGAAAAGTGGTTACCCAGGTTCAAAAAACTGATTACCTATACACAGGATGAACATGTGCCACAAAATCAAACTCAATTTCACCCACAATGGTGCTTTACAGCGGTTGGTAGTGATAACCGCTTTAACATTTCAAATGTAGGTGAAATTAATTGTCGCTGGCTTGTCACTTTTTGGAGTTCGCTGAACGGTAAAAGTGGTTACCCAAGTTCAAAAAAGTGGTTACCCAGGTTCAAAAAACTGGTTACCTATACAAAGGATGAACATGTGCCACAAAGCCAAACCCAATCTCACCCACAATGGTAGCATGCACCAACAAACAACCACACAAGGCACACCACAACAACACACCAAAGGGCCACGACCCTACCCATGGCAAGGCCATGCGCTGAACGGGAAAAGTGGTTACCCAGGTTCAAAAAACTGGTTACCTAGGTTCAAAAAACTGGTTACCTATTCACAACATGAACATGTGCCACAAACCCAAACACACTCCCACCCACGATCCTACCATGGACCAATAAACAACCATTAATGCACACAATAACATATCAACAATTCATCAACGTTCGATTTCGGTTTGTGTTTACCTCAATGTCGAAGGCCATATGACAACAGATGTATGATCTTACCTTCGATTAGAGGTTCTACCGTTCTCCCTCCCTCCGCAATGTCGACGACGACGGTACTAATGTTTGTTATCTGATTGGATGACACCTTCTACGGTTTCTTCCCTCACTCCGACGGACGTACCCTTCTTTCACCACCGACGACTATGCCCTTCTTTGGAGGATTTCGCCCCAAATTCTTCCGCTTTCACAACAAAGAAAAACTCTGAAATCACCATTCTACCCTCGCATAAACTAACACTTACATTGTGCAGTATTGTGTTCTGTATGTTTGTCTACGTGGGCAGCGTCAAAAGTGTGTAATGTGCAGAGGGAGTTAATAAAACATTTTCCATAAAAAAATGGAACATCAGTTAGAATCGAACGAGTCACGTTACAATATTGATGACGATGGACCAGATGAACTAGTTATATTAAATAGTAAATAAAGATATATGCGATAAATTAGATAATATCTTATAAATTTGGGTGACATTTTATAATTCCGGTGACCATGCGATAAATAAGTTAATATTATTTTATTAATGATATACATCAGATACGACTCATAAGTGAGATAGTCCACTATTAACACTATAAATAAGCATTGTTACACAAGAGTAAAAAGTACGATTT
This sequence comes from Phaseolus vulgaris, assembly GCF_000499845.2. NCBI lineage: Eukaryota > Viridiplantae > Streptophyta > Magnoliopsida > Fabales > Fabaceae > Phaseolus > Phaseolus vulgaris. Next base: position 12,260,174 of record NC_023754.2, on the reverse strand, counting down.
TATCAATATATCACTCACTCTTATACAAAATACTTACTTTATGGACGGAGAACTGACGCAAGTATCAGAGGCAATTGTTCAAGCCAGTAGCAGGTACTATCTAGGTCCTATCAATCTATACAAATGTGGGTTTGAGTGGAAGGAGAGAGAGAAGGCAAAAGAATATATTGGAGATTCAAATATTATATTATGAAAAGTTGGGCACATGGGTATATATACATGCAAAGAAGGTAAGATTGTAGGTTAAAACAGACTAACAATACGACTAAGTAATATCCCCCCATTAACTAATGATGGGGTGAGGAACAATCCTTAGTTTAACCATGAACTTATGAAAAGAAGTTTCAGTGAGTGGTTAGTGAGAAGATCTGCGAATTGTTTGTGGCCCGCAATGTGTAATAGCTGAAGGTCTTTCTGTTGAATAGAGTCACGCACAAAATGAAGATCAAGATCAAAATGTTTAGGCTTTAAGTTTATTATAAGATTAGCGGCAAGCAGAACAGGGCCTAAGTTATCATTGTAAATCTTTGGTGTATGGTATGCTACATGTATTTATTGAAGAAGATTACGAACCCATTTGATTTCAGCTAAAGACACAACATGATTGCGGTATTCAACTTCAATGGTACTGCAAGAGACGGTCTTTTGCTTGTTTGAAGCTCATGCTATTGGATTGAGTCTCATATATACAATGTAGCCAGAAGTGGATTTTCGATCATCTGGGTCGGATCCTAAGTCAGCATCGACAAAGGAAATTATGGTGAAGCGTGGAGAAGGCTAGAGTAAGAGACCATGTGATGTAGTGTCAACAAGCTATCACAATATGCGCTTGAGAGTTTTCCAATGGTGAAGTTGATGATGATAAAGAAACTGACAGACTTTGTTTATGCTATAAGACAATTCAAGACGAATTGTGAGAATATATTAAAGGGAACCAACAATGGATTTGTATAGAGAAGGATCATCAAATGTTGTTGTGCCATCTCGTGTGAGACAAACAGAGGATATCACTCGCGTAGGTTGTGGTTTGGATGATAGCATTCCTGATTTTTGTAGCAGGTCCTTAATGTACTTCATTTGAGAAAGATGAAGAGAGCCATTGGTAGTCCCAGAAGCTTCAATGCCAAGGAAGTAGTGTAGTGACTGTATTGTAAGAAATTATGTAAATTAATTTCTATAAAGTGACTCACATGACTTAGAGTTTGGGCTTTGGACTCGAATATAATTTAATAATAATAGAATTAAAGGGCTCGTTGGTTAACGTGAGAATCTATATATGATGATACCTAATGAAAACCTACATCTGATGGAGATTGAGAATTAAGAGCAATAGGGTTTTGTCTCTGAAAATAAACGTTGTCTCACTTTTAGCCATCAAGAACGTGTGTGACAATAAAGTAATTGCCAAGAGATAGATTGGGACAAAGGAAATAAAGTAACTGCTCAAATAGGATCACTCATGGATCAAGGTAAGTGTTTATTCCTTCTTGATTGTATGAATATGTGAGAGAATCATGATGTGATAAGATCTATATGTGAACATAAATGTATGCGTTCATTATCATGTTTTATTTTATATGTATATCACTAAGAGAACTGCCAGTAATTAGAACATCATCAACATAAATCAGAACAAATAATGTAACATGTGTATCAGTTTTGACAAATAAAGAGGAATCAAATTTTGTTGAAGAAAAACCAAGTGAAGACAAAGTATAACTTAGCTTTTGAAACCAAGATCTAGGTGTTTGTTTAAGCCCATAAATTGCTTTGTGAAGCTTGCAAACTAGTTGGGAATCTGTTTCAAAACCTGACGGTTGAAGCATGTAAATTGATTCTTGTAGATCGCCATAAAAGAAAAACATTGTTGATTTCAATTTGGTGGATAGGCCATTTTTGTTGGACAAAGCAATGGTTAAAACGATACGAATGGTTGTCGGCTTGATCACTGGGCTAAAAGTTTCTGAGTAATTGATGCCTGCATGTTGATGAAATCCTTTTGCAACAAGCCTAGCTTTGTGACGTTGGAAGGACCCATCAACGTTGTACTTATTTTTGAACACCCACTTACAACCAATGGGTTGAATATCAAATAGCAGTAAGGTGAGGGTCCAAGTATCATTGGCTCGTAAAGTGTCATATTCTTCTTTCATTGCCGCAACCCAGTTATGATCTTGGAGGGCCTCTTTAAGCGTTGAAGGATTAATAGTAACCTCAATATTAAAAATTTGAGGCTTAAAAATACCAGATTTACCTCGTGTGATCATGGGATGAACATCTTGAGTAGCATGTGAGGTATCATCAGGTGTATGTTGAGGTGATGAGTTGGTATTAAATGGAGAGAGAACAAAGTGTGATGGTGATGCAGAAGATAGAGGATGTACACTAGTTAAATTATTAGTTTAGGAGGGGGTAGAGGGTGATGCAGAAACAGAAGAAATAGAGTTTATAATAGTTAAATAATGGTTAGAGGAAGTATCATGCGTAAAAGATGAGTTAGTGGTGTCAGGTGGAATGAAACAGGATAAGTAAGGAAATACAGATTCATTGAAAATAACATGACAAGTGATGTATTTGTTACTAGATGTAGATTCACAGACATAACCTTTGAATTCTGGACTATAGCCAAGAAATAAACACAGTGAGGAACAAAAGTTTAATGTATTCTTGTGAAAAGGATGCATGAGAGGATAACAGGCACATCCAAAGGTTTTATAGAATTGTAATCAGGTTGTTTCTTAAAAAGCAAATGATATGGAGTATCAAAGTTAATAACAAACAATGGTAAAACATTGATAAAATTCACATCAGTGGTGAAGGTCTCACCCCAATATTTGATTGGGAGAGAGGCGTGAGCAAGAATATTTAAGCCAACATCTATTATGTGACGATGCTTACGTTCAATAAACTCATTCTGCTAATGGGTGTAGGGACAAATCAAATGATGGTGGATACCATTTTCAGCAAGAAAAGATTTTAAACACAAAAATTCTTTAGCATTATCTGTTTGGATATTAATTTAGAAGAAAACTATCCAAGATTTTGAATGATTTAAAAATAGTTGCAAGTTGATATTTATGTTGTAAGAGATAAAACCATGTGTATTTGGTGTAGGCATCAAGAAGAGAAATATAGTAGTAAGAACCATTACAAGAAGCAATGGAAGATGGCCTTAGATATCAATGTAAATGAGTTTAAGAGGTGCATCATAAACTGTATGTGAATAAAAAAAAAGTTAATTGATGATGTTTTCCAACAATGTGAAGAATCACAGAACATTTGTTTAGTAAAAAAAGCAATATTACAGTGAGCCATAATATGACGAATTACAGTGGCATTAGCATGACCAAATCGTGGATGCCATAATTTATATGTATCAGTTGCATTTGAGATAGTAGTAGCTTTAACAATAGGTTGAGAAAAAGGAATAAAATTTGAAAACACATATAAACCATTCCTAAGCATTCCTCGAATAATGATCTCCTTGGTATCTTGCTTTTTGACAAAACAATGGTGAGGATGAAATTCAAAGAAGACATCATTATCTTGAGCAAAGCGAGATACACTAAGAAAATTTTTAGTTATGTGAGGAACAAGGAAAAGGTTATTCAAAGAAAATGTGCAATGATTATTAGGATTATTATATACGGTAGTGCCAATATGTTTAATATACAAACCAAAACCATAACCTATTTTCACTATTTCAAATCTCGTGTACGGAGTTTTGGTAGTGAGAGTTGAATCATCATGAGGTGAAGTGATGTGAAGCACCACTGTCTAGGTACCATAAAGAATCTGTAGAAGTGGGAGGAGAACCAAGAATGGAAGGTTCATCGTTGTCATTGGGCATAGGTGCAAACTATGAAGAATTAGCATAAACAGATGGTGCATAGTGACGTTCATATCTATGCCAACAATCAGAAGCATAACGGCTAGATTTCAAACAAATTTGACACTAAATCTTGGATGGATTGGTAGAGTTTGAGGAAAAGGAGGAAGAAGTCCATGAAGGTTTGCTTGTAGATCTTGCACCAATGGAACGAAAAAGAATGTTTAGGAAGTGGAGATCGTGAAGAACCACGAGCATTGCGTTGATTATTTGCAAAGAACTTGAAGCGACAAAAAGAAGCAGTTTGTGCTTGAAAAAGATAAGCATTTGTGCGATATTTTTCCAGACACTCTTCTTGGGCGAAGAGAAGAGCTTCAACTTCCTCTATTGTTTATGAATCCATTTTAGAGGTTACCTAGGTGATGAAGGTGTTATATTCTTCAGGTAAACCTTCTACGATTGCTTCAATATGATCTTCAATTGTGATAAGAGACCCAACAACAGCCAGTGAATCCACTACTTTCTTGAGATCTTGAAGAAAGGTTGAAATGGATCGATCTCGTTTGGGAGCACATAGAAGCATCTTTAGTTTCTTGACATGAGCACGAGTCCTAAAGGCATAATGTGTTTGAAGATTTGACCGGTGTGATGAAGAAAGGCCAACTATGTTGGTGAGGAGAGACAGAGAGATGGAAGAAAGTAACCAAGCAACGATGGCTTGATCTTGTTGATCAAAAGAACGAAAAGTAGGAGAAAGAATGGAGTGAGATTCATCAGCATCACATGAATACTGTGAAGGAATAGAAGTAGAGTCCAAGAATTTGGTGAGATTGAGACTGTGTAGAGTAGCAAGGACTTGTTGTTGCCATATGAGATAATTCTCTTCATCTAGTTTGAAGTGAATGAGAGTAGTTAAAATGTGAGGATAGAAGGTGGAAGCATAAAAGTCTGGGTGGTGGTGGAGCTTGAAGAAATAGCAATTGAGGTTGAGGATGGTTCAGCTATAATAGCTCTGGATACCATGTGGGTTTGAGGGGAAGGAGAGAGAGAAGGTAAAAGAATATATACGAGATTCAAATATTATATTATGAAAAGTTGGGAAGATGGGTATATATACATGCAAAAAAGGTAAGATTGTAGGTTAAAATAGAGTACCAATATTGTTAAGTAATAACAAGTACAATTGGCATTCACCGTGGAGCCGAGATAGATTCAAAAGTACAGCAGATGGTTTCAACAAGACAGATGGCTAACGAAAGAATGACAGAGGCTGAGCAAGTAGCTATGCTCAAAACCTTACAAAGAGAGATGACAAAGATGTGCCAGAAGAACAAGGAGTAGATACAAGCTCTTTAGAAGAATAAGGAGGAAGGATGAGTCCTCCAAGAACAGAATGACCAGATGAAGTAGCAACTGGCCGATATCATAAATGGATCCGGACAAGGGCCTTGAAGACCAAATCAAGAGGTAAGGAGACCACCACTCGAACTAGGGCTTTGAATGCTAGATCCAGAAACTGAAAGACAACCCTCCCCACAAACATCTGAGGATACACAAAATCAGAAGAAAACTACCCTCATCCGAACTCATAATTATCAATCCTCAAGACACCATCATTCGGAATGTATTGTTATCTTGGAGGACAAACCCAAACGACACCCCTTTATTGATGAAATTATGGAGGCACAACTCCCTCCTAATTGGAAGGGGCTGAACATAGATCGGTATGATGATACTGTAGATCTGGACAAGCATGTGTAGGTCTACAAAACACAAATGAGTCTCTATACATTAGATAACTTGGTGTTATGCTGAGTATTCCCCACCTCACTAAAGAAAGGGCCACTCAGTTGGTTCACAAGGCTTCCCCCTGACTCGATGGATTGATTTAGAACACTTTTGTCCAAGTTTGGTACGCAGCTTGCAACAAGCCGATCACATCATCTTACATATATTGCACTTATGAACTTACGACAAGAAAAGGGTGAGTCATTCCGAGCCTTCATGAAGAGATTCAGTGAATTGTCTCTAAATATCCAAAATATTAGTTTGGAGGTGGCCATGCATCACTTGGTCACAACACTATGGTCGAGGTCGTCACCGACAGTCTATGCAAAAAGCCAATCCCTAACTTAGACGAATTAAGGCAGTGAATGACAAAGTTTATGCAACTCGAAGAATTGTGCGATTACCACAATCAGGTACGAGTAGAGAATGGTGGAGACAAAGGAAAAAGGAAAGATTGGGGTGGCCGATACACACCTGGACAAAGTGATAAGTATAGGAAAAACTGAGGACCTCGGCTTCACAACTATACTCTTTGAATTCTGGGAGGGAAAAAATTATTGATGAAGCATTGAATACCGACCTCATCCCGACACTTTGAAGCTACATAGCCCAAAGAATGCTCATACATCCATGCAATGTTGATATCACTGCAACTTCGGACATACGACTAATGAATGTCCGGCGTTGAAGGACAAAATCGAAGAACTCATTCGGATAGAGAATTTACGAAAGGTTTTCCAAACTGCTAACAGAAGCTCCAACAGATCCTCTCAAAGAGAAAAATATCCCAAAAGGGACGAACGAAGGGAAAATTATCCTTGACGCCATTGTGACGACGTTCGACAACCAAAAAAGAAACTGTAAAGGAGTGAGACCTCGAAAAGGGTCGAGCCTTCACGCAAAAGCAGAAGAGAAGCGATCAATACAACTGTTGGTGGATGTTCGAGCTCCACCCGAAAAAAAAAAAATCTTCAGCCTATTTAGCAGATAAATTCCACCTTGGCCATCGCCCGACCGAGGATACCACCAATACTCTTCAAAAATGATGATTTTAAAGCAATCGTCCCAACACAAGATGATCCTATGGTCATCACCGTAGAGGTGGATAACTTTGTCATCACCGTAAAGGTGGATAACTATGGTAGATCAAGGGATTTCAGTGGACATTCTTTATTGGAAAACTTTCAAAAATATGAGAATCCCAAAATTTGAAATCCAACCATATCACGACCAGATTGTTGGTTTTTCTGGAGAACGAATAGATACTCGAGGTATATTGATTTGTGTATCACGTTTAGTGAAGACGAGCATCTTTGTCGTACTATCAAGATAAGATATCTGATAGTTGATGGCAACATTTCGTATAACATTCTACTCAGGCGGTAATCTATGAACCTACTTTGAGCAATCGTATCAACTCCACACCTTGCTATGAAGTCCTTGTTTATGTCTGGTGATATAGTTATAGTGCATGTGGACCAAAAGGTCTCAAGGGAATGCTATGTCGCTAGGTAGTCATGTAGGGGGTGTTCTCGTGATCGTAGAAGGGAACACTCTCAAAGATCATGAGGACCGAGCAGAGAACGGTCCCGAGAGCCTAAGGCTCCCAAGAAAGAGCACATGGTCGCCCTTGTTAGCGATTGGCTTTTTGCATAGACTGAATAATGTCCCTAGAATGAATAACGCCCATATTGAGCCTGTAGTGGATCTACGCACGGTACCTCTATAGGATGACAAGCATGCCACCAAGATGGGAACATCGTTAACAGCGGTCGATAAAGTTATGGTAAGTCAAGCACTTATCGAAAATTTGATTTGTTTGCTTAGACTGCTTCCAATATGTTAGTGGTCCAAAACAAAAGAAAAATGGTGAAAAAAAACGCAATGCCGCTAGGAATGAAACCGACAAACTGTTGCTAGCCAGATTCACTAAAAAGGCACAATGCACCACACAATTAACTAATGTAGTCATGGTGAAAAAATTCAATGGTGTAGTTGATCATCATATTTTAAGTTTCTTAGATGCGTATTCTAGATACAACCAAATCTGAATGCATCCAATGAACAAGGAAAAAATTCCATTCATGATCGACTACGGTAATTTCTCTTATGAGGTAATGGCATTTGGTTTGAAAAATTTCGGAGCCACTTACTAATGACTAATGGATAATATATTCAAAGGAATCATATGGGCATACAAGTGTACTCGACAAACAATTACCCAGGAAACCCCGTACAACCTAACATATGGTACCAAAGCTATGATTTCAGCCGAGGTTGGTGAACCTTCTTTGAAATTCCAAATGTTTGATGTCAGTTTGAATCAAGAGAGTCTAGTCGTTGATTTGGATCTAATCAATGAATACAGAGACAAGAGCATAAATAGGGAAGAAGCATACAAGATTTGGGCAGCAAGAAGATATCTATTACTTAGAATATCTATCAGGAAATATTGAACTGAGGACGTGGAATGTCCCTCACCTCAAATTTTATTATAGTTAATAAATGAATATGTGCACTCTTTCCTTGCTTGGTTGTTTTATCCCGAATGAGGGTTTTCGACCGAGAAGGTTTTAACGAGGTACTTAAAATTACAACTTTCTTATTATTTTTTAGAGTTATGACGAACATACTCACAATACACTTTATCATTTGGTCAAGGCATCTCGCTTAAACATTAGCATTCCTACCAAACGAACGCATAAAGCACCAACATGGTTAAGGAATTTTTGTCTCAAAACGACAATCCCTATCGGTGCCTTAAAACTATACACTTTGGCTTACGAAGCATTACCCCCTAGGTGGCAATCCCTCCCAACTACTGTTAAACTAAAAAGTTAGCTCAGGTAAGGAAGCTTTGTCTCAAATGACAATCCCTCCCAACAAACTTACTAAAAAGGTTTTTACAATTTCTACATGGTTAGATCATCAAACAGGAAAAACACAAGGCAAAGCAAGTAATCAAAATTCAATTTTAAAAGCAAGCAGAGTAACGCGTTCGGTTGAAAATTCAATTAAAACGCAAACCAAGTAGGTTTTCTAACTATGCGATCGGATCGTCAAAACAATAAGGGTTCAGAAAAAATTCAAACATTAAGCAAACACAAGTGAAAACGAAGCAAATCCAAATAAGTTAGTCGTACGATCGACAATCAAAACGAATAGAAAAAGAAATTCATAAAGAACAATAATTGCATTACAAGAAGAAATTTTATAAATAAAGGATGTTCATTACAAAAAGGGCCCACATCTTGGGTCCAAAGGATTTCAAAATGAAAATAAATATTACAAAGTTAAACAAGGTCGAACACCTCTTCAACCGAGCGTTCCCCCTCCCCTCTTCCCCCTCGACATCGTTGAAGGAGACCAATTGACCATTGACAACATCTTTTGAGTTGTCGTATCGGTCGTCCTTAACCGAGACTCCATGGAAAAAGGCCTCCTGCCAAATGCCTTGGTTGAAACCTTCCTTGCTAATTCGGAGGACAAATGATTAATAATTGGCCAATTCCTCCTCCAAGGGTTTGTTCTTGGCCGACAACACTCCTCTTGAGTATTGGACATATCAGTATGACCTTGCTCAAGGGCTTGCACCTCGGCTTATAGGGTAGCATTGTGAGTCCGCACACTGTCAAGGTCAGACTTGACTTGACGTGAGTATTCCTCCAAAGCACTCATGGCCTCCAGGGTCGCCTTCTGAGAGCTCGATGACTCGGTCAACTATGCCTTCACCTTCTCTATAGCAACTGTCGAGTTCTTCTGAACTTCGGTCCCGATCACTCGAGAGATAACGAGAGAATAACTCATCATTTCCACGACAGCCAATACAATGTCTTCGATTGGCGCCAAGACAATGGCCTCTTCTTCATCCTTTCACATCCTAAGCGATCTGGAATCGCTCTACTAACATGGATGCTGACCCCAAACATATCCCCGAAGACGATTGGGGGAAAATCGACAAGGAGACTGCTCGAGTCTCCCCTCCTTTTTTGTCTTTTTGGGTGCTCTTCGTCACTTGATGGTGGAACTAAGTCTATGATGGGAGTGGACGAAACCCCACCAACAAGCTCTAGCGACCCCTTTTTTGTCGACTGACTGCTTGTTGGTGTAGTTGCTTCATCATGTTCACAACATCAACATTTGTTTCTGCCATTATTCTTTCAAACAAACATAAAATTAAGCACGATCAACAAACTGAGAAAAACACAAGTAATTTAAACCGAAAAAAATCCACCCAACGGTGGAGCGATTGGTACACGGCCAGAATTCTTTGAGTAGGAAGTCTATTCGAAAGTTGGTCAAATACGTAAAAGATCTATTTATCTTATGAGTCATGGACGAACTCCCGAAGATTTGTAACAAGTGGGAGACCGAGAGTCCAGGGGAAGGGAAACTTGGACTTACCCTTGACATCAAAAAAATATTGTTTATTGTTCGACTCCACAAAATTTTTAAAATACTAATCTTTGAAATTTTATACAAAGAGGTGTAGGAAGCAAAACGAATATTACCCGGACGTCTAGACAATGAAAGCTAACCACATGATGGGCCGACAGAGAGTGATATTAAAATGAAAACGATTGAGGGGATGACCTCAACCGAAACACAGTAAATAAGTCTAAAAGTTTGAAGGGCTGTTCATGAGTTAGGATGGAGTTGAGTAGGGGCTACATTGAGAATCCTAAGGACTCCCATCATGAACTCATCAAAAGGAAGCGTGACATGGAGGTCAGTAAAAAGACACGTATATATGATAGGTGCCAAAATTCATAAATATTTCATATTAAAAGATAAACACATATGGATTTTTATTGATATAATAGTTATAATTTATCTCCTAATTTGTGTTAATTACAGGATTTTAGGGGGAAATGGAAATGAAAAGGTTAAAGGAGAATGGATAAGATAAAAAGACAAAGTTGGAAAATTGAAATCTCGCCCAAAACTCACCTAAACTCGCCCAAGCAAGATCACCTTAGAGGAACTCACCCAAGCGAGTTCACTCGAGTGAAGTTAGGCTTTTTCTCGTTAAACTCACCTAAGCATGTAATAACTCGCTTAAGCGAGATGTCACTTAGCCCAAGCCCAACTAGGTTAAATAGAAGGCGTGAGGCATAACCCTAGACATCATTGGAAGAATAGAGAGAGATAGAAAACCCTAGATGAGGCAACCATCAAGGAGAAACATCTTGGATCTTCTTTTCTTGCTTTCCATGCTTATTATGGCCAACATGAGTGGTTGATTCTTCCATTTGGAATTGGGAGTAATCTGTTCAAACTATTATGTATTGAGATGATACTTCTATAATATTCAGTTCTTAATTGATGATTGATATTATCATTTTATTCTCAAGGCTTGAATTATTCATGATTTTAATCCTTAAATTTGACAGAAAAGTACTTCTAAGCATCTGACCTGACCTAAATGATAATGCTTAACATGTTTGAATGATAGGAATAAATTTGAAATGTTATTTGTTTTATAACATCTGTTCATAATGATAAAGAGTTTTTATAAATATGCGAGGAAATCAATATTTAAGAGACTCTCTTAATAATTTTGTATGCGAGGAATCAATATTTAAGAGACCCTCTTAATAATTTTGTATGCGAAGAATCAATATAAATGATTTTTATATGTTCATCAAAATTAATCAAGATTGAATATTATATTTTTTTGAAAAAAATACAAACGAGTGAGAAGGATGAACCTCAATCCCAAATTTCCCAATTTACTCATACAAATCTTTTACTTTGCTTTATTTAATTTCTTGCAAACTCATCATACACACAAATTTTCAACAAACTTTTACATTTTGTTTTATATTTAGTGAATATTATACTTGAGAATTTAATTGTTCCTTGTGGTTTTGATATTCGTCCTTAGAGACAAATTATTACTTCTAACACGATACACTTGCCGTAAAAAAGAGCCATCAAGTTTGAAAAAAATGAAATGAAATTTCTAATTTAAAATAAAAATAATAATAATGAGATCTACACCATTAAATTTGTTTTTGTTGACAAAAGTTAGTGAAGTTGACTAGGAAGAAATTGAATTGTGATTTGTGATTCAAGTCAAAATAAATTATTTTTAATTCATTTAGAAATGTAAGATATACACTTTACAGCGTTTTTTGCAAAGAAAAAGGGAGAAATTAATTAAATAAAGATTAAATATGTAAAAGTAAAAACTAAGAAATAAATTATTACTATTATTATTATTTGTTCTTTTATAAATAAAAAATGTCTGCAATAAAATATTATTATTATTATATTTATCACTATATTTATATTTTATTCTTTCCTTAAATCAACGAGGTTTTCCATCTTCTTAGTCTTTATTGAAGGAGATAATTTTGATCATATGTAATATATTATTATTATTATTATTATCACCATCGTTGATTTAAGGAAAGAATAAAATATTCTTAAGACTGACATTAAAATTAATTATTAAATAAGAATATAAATTAAAATAAAATGTATAAACTTTTGTGATAAAATGTCAATATTTTTAATTCTTTAATTAAAACTCTAGTACATTTCAAATGTTTTCTTTGTACAATTGTAATTCATTTGATAAATTAATAATGACATGATAAATTTATTTGATAGACATGTACCTGTGAGTATAATAAATTTCAAAACTAACATTGTATAGAAAAATAATACATTCTTTCAATGAATTTGTGCCATTATTTTCTCATAAACGCTTAAATTTGATTTTTCTAAAGTAAAAACTTGAAACATATGAAACATTTTCAATCATAAATTAAAAAAATTGAATTAACTTTTTAAAAAAGTTATATATTATCAATTAATCAAAAAGAATGATTAGAAAGACCTTTTAACATAATTGTTATAAAAAGCTAATATATATATATATATAATGTCGATAATATAATCGACTTAAATATATTAGACTCGTGAGATATACATAATATATATTTTTAAAATAATGGACTAAAAATAATAAGTATAAAATTTGAAAAATATAAAATAAAAAGTAATAGTAATAATAATATGAAATTTTATCAAGTTAAAAATATGATGAATTAAATATATCTTGACTATTTTAAATTTTAAAAGAAAAAATGTAAATAGTAATTGAAATTACATTAAATATGTTCTTGTTTATTATTAGTATGGTAAAGTAGTTTGTAAAGTATAAAAAACTATTATTAAAATGGTTTGAGTTTGTTTAAAATTATGATTCTCAAGTTTTCTTGTTGTTTTGCTTAAAATTTAAAAAGTTGTAAAACAATTCAATAGCAGAAGAGAACGAAAGAAATATTTTAAAAAATTAAAAAAACAAGAAGATTAAATATCAATGTACATATATCACAGCTATGAACCATTTTTCATGCAACACATCATAAAAATAATATACATAATAATATATATATAAACATTAAATAAAATTATTTTAGAGATCAAAATAATTAATTACTATATTAACTATATTAGAAATTATTTTATAAACTAAAAAAATTATTGATATCTAAATTAGTTTATATTATACTGATAAAAATTTATAAAGTAGTTTTTAAATTGGTATCTAATCATTAGCTACTAACTACTTTATATACTAAATTGTTTTTTATTAATCTTTCAGAAACTAATTTGTAATCTAAAATATTAGTAGTTAACATTTTAGTAACTAATTTAGATATCAATTTATAAATTTGTATTAATAATAGAAACGATTTTAGATATCAATAATTTTATAGTGTCTAAAATAGTATATAATTTATTCAATATAGTGACTAATTATTTGATTGTCTCTATATTTAGTCAATATTATTATTCTCTTAATGAATTTCCTATGCACAATTATTAATAAGTTTCCTAACTTAGCGGTTACTTATTGTTTGAGCTACATTTCTCGTTTAGAGAGTGATATACATATATTGTAAGTCTTCAAAGCGTTTAAGTGACCAACCATTGTTTGAGCACAATCTCCAAGCTTCCAAAACTTATGTACATCGAACACATATCATTTTAGTGTTAAATACAATGCTTGTCCATCTAGTATATTGCTTGAACATCCATCATAGCTCTTCAACATTCATTGTAATGTTTGTGTATTATACCTCCAAAAATAGGGGCAGACTCACTATTTTAGCCCGCTGACCTGTCCAACATAATCCGTAGTTCCGTGGGACCAACAACGGTTGGCCTACTGGCCCACATAAATAAAAAAACAATAATTATTTTTAAAAAAAATCATACCACAAGTATTAAGAGTGACAATGAATTTTAAAATTTATTCCTAAAAAAATAATATAAATAAGAGATTTCAATAAAATAGTTAAAAAATTAGTCATTTTCATTAAAATGTTTTGTAGCAAAAGTTTGATAACATACATATATAGGAAAAAAATATATGCAAAGCAAAAATTTAATTATTTTTAATCAAGCCTTCTAACAACCCTCATACTTGAATTTATATTTTTATCTTAATTAAATAAATTGAAACACGAATAAAATTTTAATTTTTCAGTAGTAGGAATAATTTTTTTTTATAATGAATGAAATTTTAATTTTTGAAATAAAATAAAATCTTATGCGGGCTGGCTTGTAGGCCTGCGAGTTACTTCGAATGTGGGGCGGACCAGGCCAGTGAAATGAGCCCGCACTCCTAGCGCGAGGCGGACCAACCCAACCCGAATTTTGCAGGCCAAAGATGAAATGAGTCTATGCGGGGCGAGCCAACTTGCATTGCCACCCCTATTCAAAAGAGAGAGTTGTCTTAGTCTCTCACTTGCTCGAGTCACAAGCTTACGTTGAACTAAATATGTCATCACTCGAATTATGAGGGTAAAGAGTTAGTGCAATCATTACACATCGTTAGAGTGAAGATGTCATTTGAGCATACTTAGCCTGAGAACACACCAATTCAGAAAAAAAAAACATATAACCAAACAACATCTAAACATCTAGAAATTTCTAATATTTTCATATACAATAATAGACCGTCTAAAAGTAATGTCTTTATAAGACTGTTCAATGAGGAAAAGTCTATTAAACGCTTAGACTGTTTAATAATTTGTTAGACGCTTAAACTACCTAATAGCATGATAGATGCTTGAACCGTCTAATACACCATATAGTTCAAACCACCATTAGAATAAATAAATATTTTAGTTGATTTTGTTATCATTTATATCAAACGATTGTCTAATGAAAAATCATGGAGATTAATAATGCTCGAAAAATAAAGAAACAACACTCTCATGAGCACAATGAAAACTCCCTAGATATAATGATTAGACACTTACTTTTATATATATATATATAATTTTTTTATTTTTTGGCTTGTTTTTTCCTGTTAAAATTCTTTAAAAGTGTTGATTATACTTCTTGAAACTATTAATTTTTATTTTCTACAAATTTTCGTTTTCTTGGTACTAGACGCTTAGAATCTCTTCTTCCTCCTAAAACGTGATAAGATATTCAAATTTGTATAAACAACCACAAATATTTACAACGTGTTAGAAACGCATTCACAAAACTTAATTTGAACAAATTTGCTAAAGAAAAAGCAGAGTATGTTCGAACTGTAGTTTTTTTTTTAAAATTTCAAGAATATTTAGAATATATCTCAATTAGTTAAAAATCTATTCAAAGAAATTATTTTCTAGAAATTATACTCAAAATTCTCTTGTTTTCTTAAGACATCCACTGTTATTAAAGTTAAAATATGAATTTTTATTTAGTTCAAGACACATTAAATGATTACAAAGAGTGTAAAACCCACTAATTTTTAATTAGACATACACGGATGTGGCATAAAATAATCAAATATTAAATTATTTTATTCTTGCATTAGACAGTCAATAATTCTTCTTTTTTTAACACAACTTAGAATTAATCCTTCAAAATATAAATATATTATTAGTAAAATAAAACTCAGAACTTCATTCAATTAAAGTTTTGAGTGACTAAGAGGCATAATGCAGAAAATATAATGCGTTAGACGTTTTCTACAGCAAATAAACTAATAGACTCTCCCTGCAGAAAATGCATAAAAGAGTAAATGCTCTCTACAACTTATATATTGTTATATATAACTAAACACTTAGGTTAGTATAAGAATAGATATTGTATTTAATTTATGACATCTTGCTTTGCTTGAATTCCTTAAACAAATTCTAAATTTGGAAATTTATAATATTATGAGTGTGTGTCTGTGTGTTCAATTTTTTACATTCTAATTTGTTGGTTTAATAGGTGGATCATGACTGCTTGTTTGTGATATTAGTCATTGGTTTATGGTGGATGAGATTATGTGCATTACTTGTAATTTGATTTAACTTGAATGATGTAATTACACATAAATGGTGAGGACTAGGGGAGGAGGTTCACAAGGTGACCGTCTATATCCCACAACCTCTATTAGAAGAAGAACAAGACATGTTAATGAAAATGAAGAACATGAAGATGCAGAACATGTTGAACCGGAAGAAGGCGAACCCCAAATGGAGGCGAAGGATGAAGGCGCACCTCAAGTAGGAGGCGAAGATTATCCCGGAGGTCCACTGGATGGGTCATTGTTGACAAGTTAGGAAGACCATGTGGTCATGCAATTATGGAATGGTGTGGTAAGTAAATATGTTTGTTGGAGATCCCACATCGACTAGAGATTAGGACATTTCATTGTATATAAGTGGGTGCAAACCTCATCTCATGAGTCAGTTTTATGGGGTTGAGTTAGGCTTAAAGTCCATTTTCTAATATGGTATCAGAGTCATTTCGAGCCTATCCTAGCGAGTGTTTGTTGGGCTTATCAAGCCACCTGCTATCGGGCCATTATCGGACCACCCATAATATGTTATCCCACGCACGAGTTGTCACTCTCGACGTGAAAGAGGTGTGTTGGAGATCCCACATTGACTAGAGATTAGGACATTTCATTGTATATAAGTGGGGTGCAAACCTCACCTCATGAGCCGATTTTATGGGGTTGAGTTAGGCTTAAAGTTCACTTTCTAATAATGTTGTAATATGATACTTGTTCATTGTTAATTTTATATGATTTTGGTTGGTTAAATTAGGATTGGGGGAGTTAAAATTGGTATCTCATGACCAAAAAATGAATAAGATGGGTGCTCCTCATCTTGGGATACTACCTACAGTGGATTGTTGGATCCTGTGTTCCTGCATATATGGAGTGATGTTGATACTATCTTTGAGCATCTCGCAGTGGTAAGAACTTATTACTTGTTTATTTAAATAATACACATTGAGTTGTACTTAATAAATTTGTTGTATCATTGTAGGCTTTTTGTAGAAGAATTGCATCCATCTTACAATTGATTGTAGATGGTGGTTATGTCATCAAGGATTCACCTGCATGGGAAGGGACATAGACAACCCTGATGCTAGCCCGATCAGCCACCAATGACATGTTAGTGTATGTCCACAAACGACGACACATTAAAGACATCACTCACCACATGTAAACTCTTTCGAAATGAAGATTTAATTGCATTATGTTGCAAGATAATTATCTTATTCATGGAATCCCAACAAAAGCATAAGTCCCCCCATTACGTCTCAAGGATCCTCTTTAAACTCCAATTTACAAACTCAACCTTGTTACTTGTCGTGTTGACTAAATGCATGACCTTATCTGTCCAATTGTTAACAAACTTTTCTTTATGTGGATTTAACCAAATACTAATCACATGTTCAGTAAATATAGGTCATGGTGAACAAACAACATTAAATGTCTCTACACAATGTTCATAGGACTCTACATTTTGACCATCAACAATAGCTCTACAAGATTCCATCACTTGATCCCAAGCCTCTTTTAGATGAACAATCATTTTACATTTTGCTTTAACATTTTTATCAATGGAAACTACATAACAAATGAGCAACTTCGGAAAACACAACATTCATTGCATTCATTAGAGCAATATCTCTATCACTGACCACAACCTTAGGGTACAAATCAACTCTAAAAAATAAACCTCTTAGTTTCTCAAGGGCCTATACAAATTTATGATGACATTCTAATGTGAGTAACATAAATGCAACACTGAAGATCAATCCTATTGAGATAACACCAACAACTTTAAACAAGGGCATCCTATACCTATTAGTTTTGTATGTTTTGCCCATCATCAATACAATGTTAAAGGCATTCAATAGCTTCACTTAATCAGGGTGTGTCCAAAATAAATCTTGCACAAGATTCATCCCTTCCTCAAACCTAGAGCAATGGACATACATATCTCACTCAAGTATTTGACTTTATGGGAGTCTAAGTTCAAGAAGGGGGTGAATTGGACTCAGGGTAATTTTCGCAAAAGAACTATTTAAGCATGTTGTAAGTCAAATAACTGTTGAACAAGGCTTTGATGTCTCCAAATCAATATGGATTGCTTGAAGGCTGGATGTAACTTGTGTGTGCACTAGTGCAAAAACATAAAACAAATGCGGCTATTTCGAATTTATAAATGCGGTTTTACAACCGCATTTGATCAACACGCAATTGTAAATCAAGAAATATAGCCGCATTTATAAATACCATTTATAAGTGCGGTTATTTGCTTTAACTGCACTTGTATATGCCAAATCATTAAAAAAAAATTAAAAATTTTAAAACATCGTTAATCTTGTGTGAAGCCAAGGTTGATGAAGAGTCACAGGAGCGAACAACGGTGGCGGCAGCAGAAGCGACGGCGGACAGGGAAGCAGCAACGGAGCAAACCAAAAAATCCACAAGAAACCACGAATACAATGAAAGAGTGCTCCGAGACCACCAATGCAAGGAAAAAAACATATATAAGAAAAACGAAAAACATTTATGCATATATTTGTGAAGATGAAGAGGAAGAAAGAGAGTTCAAAAACTTACATTACACAAATGGAATGCAAATGCAGCAGAAGAACTCAGAGTGCGAACGCGAAACGAAGGCAAAGACGAGAAATAAAGTTTGAAATTGTGTGTGGCGCGCTTCAAAATTTAAGGTAAAAAATGATTTACGAATGCGGTTAAAGGTAAAACCGCATTCGTAAATCAAAGAATTTTGATTTACGAATGCGGTTATTTGAATAACCGCATTCGTAAATCAAGCACTTTGATTTACAAGTGCGGTTATACAAATAACCGCATTCGTAAATCAAGTGCTTTGATTTACGAATGCGGTTATTCAAATAACCGCATTCGTAAATCAAAATAATTTCAAAAATGCCACCGCATTTTTTACGAAAGCGGGTAGCGCAAAAGCCGCACTAAATAAAGCGTATCCTTTTCTTCTTTTAGCACTAGTGGTGTGTGTTCTGAGTAGTTTGAATTGTAAATCCACTCTTATTTAGGATTCAAAGTTGGTTTAAATCAAATCCTTTTGAAAAAAAGTGTTTTACAAAGAAGTGGAAAGACAATCAGTTGTTTTATCATTTCAATCAATTGTTTGACACTTGGTGTTTTTGAAACAGGTTTGACAAAGCTTAAATTGCTTGACTTTTCTGTCAAGCTAATTCAACTGGTTGTTACGACAATTCAACCGATTGTTTTTTGAAAACTTTTAACAGAATCTGTTAAGTTTGGTAAGTCTGTTTTAATTGATTCAAAATTGTTCTGGCTCCTTCATTAAATGTTTTTAATTGCATTTTGGAGTTTAAATAGGTTGTTTAACGCTCCTGGTAGTAACTATCTGAAATTAATCTTTTGAAAATAGTTTTCTCAAAGATTTACATCAAGCTTTGATTGAACTTGATAAGAGTGAAATAAGACTGTTGTGTAATCTTTTGTAATTCAATCTGTATCAGGTGTGATCATTCCTTATTCTCTCTTGATATGTATTTCTGTAAAGAACTGTGATTCACAGTGTCAAAGGCTATTCTGATTCGTGGTGTGTTGTATTGCCAAAGGAAGTGAGTGTTCTTTAGGGGTTCAAGATCACTTCTTTGGTGTGTGTGGTTGTAATATGTGGTTGATTACATAGTGGAATACCAGTGGTTTCTGGGGACTAGATGTAGCTCTTGGTGTAAGAGTGAATCAGTATAAATCTGTTTGTGTGATTCTCTCTTTCCCTAATCTCAATTATATCTGTTTTAAGTTGTTTTTATAAACTTCTGACAAAAAGAACCGATTGATTTCCTGGAAATCAACTAAAACAGTTTTGTAACTTAAGCATTTTCATTCCTTTGGCCTTGATTCTTCATTGGCTTTCTCCATACATTCAAAGTTTGTGAAATTTTTTTAAAAACAATTCATCCCCCTCTACAATTCTAACAATAACAACTGATTATAGTAAATAACAACTGATTATAATTCAGATTTCAATTTACCTAAATCAGCTAATTCACTTACACAAAATTTGTTTTCAAATTCAGTTTTAATACAGAAGAATTAAAATTGTTCTTAATACTTGATGACTTATTAACTACTTGATTTATAACATGAAAGATTCAAAATTCAATACACTTTGTAGTTTTAAAACCTGTAAAGCTTTTAAGAACTTTATCAACAGAAAACAACAAAGGCAAGTACTACAATAAAACAACAAATTTATCTTTGAAACAACAAATTCCTTTTGTACTAGTTTCACTATTTTTCTAGATTTAAAGGTAGTGAATATAAGTGCAGAAAGGCACACAAGAATTTATACTGCTTCACTCAAAACTGAGCTACATCCAGTCTCATCTCACACTAAGATGGATTTCACTATATCACAATAATCTTTTACACAAGAACAATTCTTGAACCCTTTAAGAACAATATGCACACACTAAAAAACACTATTTTAGCTAAGCATATGCTTAATAAAACCCTATCTTAAAAGCACACTATTACAACTTTACAAAGAAAAAGAATTAAGGAACAAACACACCTTATATGCAAACTAAAAGATACAAACTTGACCTCCAAACTACAACACCTTAATCTCAAGGCAATGGAGAAACAGTATAGTGTGTAGACCAGAAAATAAATCTGGTTGCAAAAGATTTTAATAGATTAAAAATCTATGACAATGTTAAAGCAATTTTAGATTCTTTCACAAAGCTTTGTGCTTAGACTCACCATCTTGAGGTATGAAGATTGATCAAGATATCAATAGATCAAGATATCAAGGTCATTATCTAATCTACCTTAGCTACTAAAATAATCTAATAGACAGAAAAGCTCCTCTTGAATGCTTATGCAAGACAACATCCACATTTATTCCATGATATTTTCTTCATCAAATACTTCTTCAACCAAACACAATGATTGGGTAGTCTTCAAGATCTCTAACAACATAATCAATTGTTGCATTTTAGTTTTATCACCTAATTTTGATTTTCTGTACAAATATCGTGCATTGTAAACTTGCTTTATTATGGTCACATTTTTCTCATTATGCTCTTTCACTGTTAAAAAAATATTTTTGGGCTTCACTGTACTGTCTGTCATGTCCACAAACATTTACTTCTCACTACATGTGAACCTACCAACATATGGATGACCAACCAACGTATTTGCCAACTCATGATTATGAGACCCACAAAGTAATTTCAATATCCATCCTTCACCACTCTTTACTGGATACCCTAGTAATTTAAAAAGACAATCACATTTCCTACTTCCACTCTCAGTAACCAGTAAATCCTTCTTATATCGCTTGTATTTACCTCCTCTCTCACAACCTCATCATACAAATGTCTTCATTCCTCGTTGGCCTGTTGAAGTATCTGATCTCATTATCATAATAACAAAACCAAAGTGAAACGCAACTTTTCTAATTCACATCAAGAGTTCATCCCGAGTACAAAATATCTATAAAAGTTATCACAACAAATTATTTAATTTACCAAATAACAAAACAATCTAAACATACTTTACAAACTTCAACTTTACCTCATTTGTAGTAAACACATTTGTACACTTATACCTTTCACTTTCATTAATTACACAAAATATAATATAATAAAAGTATTAACTAAAAGTACATCAGATAATAACTCAAATAAGAAACAAAAATGTTACTTTCACTATCTGTTTGTAATCTTTTAAAATTTCTCTATCTTCTCTCATGATTATACATTTCAAATTTCACTAAAAGATTATTTTTTATTATACCAGTTGTAATTTAGAACAATTCAGTATTGAATTGTCAATATAGCATGACTAAATAAGAAATATGAATATAGATATTTAAAACTTAACTTATTTCTGACTTGGGTCAAATTAGTGTCTGGGTTTCCAAAATTTTATTGTTCTTTCAGCAGCTATCATGAGAAAATATTGTTCTGATTAATTTGCTTCCTCTTGAAGGTTCATATGCTTCTCATATTCAGCAGAATTTCTTCAATTACACCAAACCTTGCGAAATTCCCAATGGTTCAATGAAAAGAGAGAAACAAGGTTTCATGATTACTCATCAGATGCAACTGCACATGTACCCTAAAGAGAAATTTCTATACAAGTCCTAACATCAAAAAGCATTGTGACAAAATAAGCCATATATAACTTTTGCCAGATTCTATGCTTCACAGTAGCACACAATTACATCACATTTCTCAATTTGTGCTCTGTAAAGGTAATCTGATTAATACTATTTGAAAAAGAAGTTTAACACTTCACATCATCCCAGATTTTGATAATTCATTCAAAGTATTGGCAATCTTGTCCTCAGTTGTTTCACTAATGCATGCCACAAGAGGACTCTCATTTGGTACAACGTCCTCTCTTAGGTAGCTTCCTGGACCTCTAAGTATTGCTTCTGAGCCATTAGACACAACACCCTTCATGATTATGGTCTTGTGAGTTCCAGAAATCAACTCCTCATAATCTGTGTCACCAGTTTCTCCAAGAAAGACAAACATGTTTGCAACATTCAGTCCCCAACGGACAAAGAGATACCTAAGAAAATAGCAAACACTCAACTGCTGAATATTAAGCATCTTGTTTTAGAAATTGTATAAAAAATAGCAATCTGAGTAAATAGAGCACGCCAACACTTCACTAGCCAAGTTTCTCTTTTGAAAGATGGGAAACTTGAGAAATAGGATTAACCTTAATAAGTACCTAAACCCAGCTTGTTTTGTACTACACCCTCTTGATGAAATATAGTCTTAAACATTAAATTAAGTACTAACATGAATGCATTACATGCTGTCCAAATTGACTTCCCACACAAAATCTGCTTGAATGTTGTATGATGTAGTTTTTCTGTAAGCATTTCATTATAGGGTAAATAGTTTGTTCAATATAACAAATATTGACATCTTAAACCAAAACTTTAATTTTGTTAGTTTTGTTTGTCCTCAGTTATTAGTTGAGGTAATTGAGCATGTGTTAACGTTAATATGGTAATTGAGCATGTGTTAACGTTAATATGGTAATTGAGCATGTGTTAACGTTAATATGCAATTTCAGAGTTTTCTCACAGTACCTCATTCCAAAGTATTAAAATAGATTTCTACAAATTCTCTCAGCATATATGCTAGTATCAGACCCTTCAATCTGAAAGTGTTGAGTGATGAGTATTACAGAGTTGACTTTACTGCTTATTATGAATTATTACCTTAGTGCCTGTGCCCTTGATGCAAGGAGTGGAATAACCTGCACACTAGATGAACCCCTGCAGTACATAGGATGACAGCGTAGGCCTCGCATCCGAAGCTTCTGTCTCAAGTCATCAACCCTCTTTGCCTGAGAAAGACAATACAAGAATCATTTCAATCAATAAAACCAGTTTCCTTGACCACTGTTACTGTGAGTATGTTGAATAAACTTCTCTAAAGCCACTTCTAAGAGAAAATAAATAAGCCAGAAATAAATTTAGTTTCTCTACAAAGTAAAACTGACTTAAACATAAGTTATAAATTTGCAGGAGTCATTTCCTACTGATACTTCAAAATTTAATTCTTAACTCATGCATAAACTAATTTTAACTTGCTCAAAAACTGTTTCATTTCCTTCTTATTTTTCTCTCTTGAAGTACTTCTAAAAAAGTTTCCACCAAACAGGCCCAATGCAAACACAAAAGTGAATTTCATGTACCTTAGTGAGATCCTTTATTTTGTATGATATGCAATGAGCATTACTAGATTTCAAATCTTCCACAATGGGGCTTGAAGGTTTTTCTCCACCTTCAGCAATATTCATAAGATTCCAAATGGTTTTCTTTAGACCTTCACAACCCCAACGATAGTCAATATGCGCTTCATAATCCGGATCAGGCAAAAGCTTTCCATCTTCTGAGTAAGTACCGGGATAGTAAACTTCACTACCACTACTGCAAATCAAAACATCAAAATCATTTGCTTGAATGTTGCCTGATTTGAGGAACTCTACTAATTCTAGCATTGGCATGGCTGTTGACAAAGCAAATCCAGAAACTCTTGCATTTTGAGGGTCAAGTTGAGCAGCTTTAATGATCGTCTGCACTATCTGGATCATTGTCTTATCAGGAGCTCCTTTGTCATCATAGATATCTAGTGCTATAACGATCAACCTACGTCTTCTCCACAGAAGAGGATATTTCCCAGTTACATTGTCAGGCAACTTGTTAATGTCATTTAAACCACCAGAAGAATCTGGCTTCTTCATCTTGCTTAGGAGACGCTTAACCTGGTCTTGCATGTCTGATCCCGATCCTAAACCTGCTAAGTCAGCGTCAATAGAGAGCCTAAGGGACATGTCCTGCACATCCTTAAGCGAGTCATTGAAAGACTCTTCAGCATTTATATCATTCCCAGGAGTGTTAGTTTGCCATTGTGGATGCCTCATCCTGCAGGCAGCCACCCTTGTCAGATAAGTTCGGCAGTGTTCTGGCCACGAGAAAAGGTGTATGTTCTTCCAACCATTTTTCCTGCACTCATGCCACAGGTTTTTATCTGACAACAACTTGATCAATGCATCAGTAATTGCTTGCTGATCATGAGGGTCCACAAGTAAACCATTGTTCAGGGCCTAACACATCAAAAGGAGACATAATAAGTGGCTGCAAGGTTTGGAGCGTGTAATAACCTTTGTGACAAGAGATTTTTCCATTTGAATCTGAATTTTATGTTTTCCAATTTATCTGAGAAACTAGTTCACCACATTGAAACATGTAGGATGATGGTTCTTGCATGGACCATGTAACTAAGATAAAATTCATTTTACCCTATGAATGTCCACTGGTCCCCCATTTTTAGTGGCCACCATTGGAAGCCCGTGTGCTGCTGCCTGCATGAGTTTGAGCATGTTTAGAGATAAAAAGGGATCACTGTAACATAAAAAGACCAAAGTAGCTAGTTAGTTAAATCCTACCTCAATTAAAGTAAGACCAAAAGGTTCCACTAAAGCAGGATTGATGAAAACACCCTGATAGAAAATATAAATCATTAGCTGTTCATAGTTGTTAAAATTCAAGTTATTGTTTATAAATAGTAAAAATCTACTAAACTTCATTATACCTTTGTTTTTGCGGCAAATCGGTATATCTCAGGGACATCAGATTGCTTATGATGTTTAGGGTATGCCACTCGCCCATATAGGTCATACTTATCAATCATTTTCAACACTGTTGTGAGCACACTAGCATTCCCAGAAGACATCTCATCTATGTCATCCCTATTTCCCATTATGAGAATCTGTTTTGTAAACACATTAGTCTTCTGAGTACTTAGCAATAGTTCTTCTGAGAGGACAGATGAATTAAGTCAACTTACAAGGTTAGCAAGTTCTCTTAAGGGACGGCTTTCTCCAAAGGCTTTTAACAGAGTGGTTAAGTTCTTCTTAGGATCTGGCCTTGATAAGGCCAAGATCACTGGCTTGTGAGGATTCCTAAAGAAACGCATCAGCTGCACTAAACTGTAAGTAGAAAGCCAATAACAGTAAATGAGTAATATTATGAAGACAGATCCGGATTATCAGTTACTCACTTCTGCCCAAATTGATGGCACTGCTTTTGGTGAAGATCCTTCGACACTAGCAGTAAGCTGAAAAATCTCTCCATCAGCTTCAGGGCCATCTTCTTGGCTCATGACATTGCTGAAGTCCATTCCAGGAGGGATAACCTGCAGAAAGTTTGAACCATTAGTAAATAGCACTTCACCAAGTTATTAGAAAGAGTAGTCTACTTAGGTGATGCAATCAGCTTACAAAAATACAACAAAGCCGACATATCCATCTGGTGAAGAGATTTCTTCAAAATTTCTGAGTAAGATTAATTATAACACAATTTTATGCAAATTTAGTAATGGTTCATTAGCATATGCATTAATATAAAGAAAAACTAATTTAATTTCTTCTTAGTTTTATTTTCTAGAAGTTCTTATGAAGAAGTTTGTCCAAACAACACCTAAGGTTATATTAGTTAGCAAATTACCGCCATCCTGGGCATGTATCGACCATGACAGTTGACGCCACGCCTAGCACGAGCTCGCAATACTTTCTCAAGCTTGACATCAAATCCATCATAAAGTCCCCACTGCTCATCAATTTCTTGTTTTGTACTAGTGATAACAAGTTCTGCTGCATCCAGAGAAAGCTCTTCTGCCTCAATCCTCCTCATCATCTTATATGTGGAATTGATATCCTCTTTCGATTGGCGTCCCTGCTTAAGAAGTTGTTCAAGCTTGTTTCTTCCAAGTGAATGGCCTGTCAGCATCATTGGTACATTCAAAGCACCTGAAAGAATTGCAGCACTATCTCCAGCATCAGCATAGTGTCCATGAATTACATATGGCCAGACAGGTTGTCCCCCACCAACTTGTTCACCCAATACTTTTGACATGTTGAGAATGTGAGCTAATGCTCCATCCACAAATTCTTGAATGTAAGGCCAGAGAAGTTCTTTCTGGAGGTACTTATCGCGTGGACCAAAGGGTATACGTACGATATATGCACCGCTGCTCTCCCCAATGTTCTCATCATCATCTCCACCCACAGTTAGCATTTCTGTAGGCTCTCCATAGCTCCAGTCAATTTCAGGTGATGAGATTTGCCGTGTAAACAGATCCACTCTATATACTCCAGGCATTTTTGCAAGTGCACGAGCAAGTTCTACCACATATTTAATCTGCAAATACATTGTTTCTAGCATTTATCACCATTTTTAGGGATTGACATAAAATATTCTATAGTAAGTTTGTGATTTAGGTGTATAAGAATGTGAAGTACCTGTCCACCAGTATCAGAATCTCGACCAAGCTCCATGTTTTCTCCTCGAACCAATCCATGCAAGCTGTGGAACAAAAGAACGAGGTTATAGGAATCATCATGATTACATTTACACGTGTTTCTAGAGTTTATTTCCTGAAACATTTCTCAACAACAGTGTTTTTAGAAAAATGAGACTATCTTGAGAACAAATGCTTAAAATTCATAGGAAGCAAGTGGTTTCTTTCTAAATTCTTGATAGCAAATGCTTGGAAATGCAATCCCAATCCTCCCCCTACCCCTTTTGTATTTGTCAATGACATTTATCATCAGAGTCCCCACCAACATTTTCCATTGTGCAGAACCAGGATAAAACTTTAAGTGCAGAAAAAAGGTCATTATGATTGTTTTATGATAGCCGGTGAGACTTCATAAATGACTCATTGGCTTAATTCTTATAATCGGAATTAAGCAGTACAAAGCATCTGAAGCAAAGCTAAATTATTTTCCTGATGACTGATAATGGGAATAAATATGAATCTGTCTTCCACTAGATCAATCAATGAGTAAGTATTCATTGAAGCATTGACGCAACCTGAGAAATTGTCTATTTGTTAGCACAAATGTCAATTCAAAACAGCTATCGGAGAAGGGTGGATGGTTACCTTAAGAGGACAACATAGAGTCTCTTTTCCTTTTTGTCATCAGACCATACTTCCAAGTTGGAAATCTGACGCTGGAAATTTTTCTTTGGGGTCTCACTTTGCACCATCTCTCCAATACCATCACCTTTTTCTCCTTCTGACAAGTCTTCAGACATGTCCTCTGTTGCTTCTCTGCGACCTTGTTCTCTCTCCCATCTCCGGTTAGCCACCCTCTGGGTTTCCTCCCATTCCAACTACATGATAGTTCCCCCAACTTTGTTAGGTGAAGGACCAAGCATAGTGAATTGAACACTTAAAGCAAACAGTTCACTCTATCTAGTTAGAAAACTCCCTTCACTATCTTGAACTGGAAAACAAAAAACAATAATCCTTGCTAATGCTACAGCTTAGATAATGTCACTTTAATTCAGTGTACACATACATAGGGCTAAAATCTTTACTTGAAAATTTTTGTAATGACTGAGACTTACAAGTTATCCTAGCATCATTAAAAAAATCATCCAAATCACAGAGCAATTAAAAAATACTTTAAATAGATCAGAATATCAGTCAAGAAAAGCACAAAAATTTCCATGCACATTGGTACCGTGTTTTCTTATATGATATTGACATTGATTCGATCATGCCATCAAAATTGGAATCTAAAACAGAAACCCAGCACTGGATTCACAAATAGATTCTTCTTTCATTAAACTTCTTCGAAATCACATCAACCTTATAATTCATATAATTTACAAATCATATCCAAATTCAAATGAATTTTTTTCATTCAAACCAAACTAACTTAAAGAAGAACCTGTTTTTTCTTGCGGGTGAGATGCCAAATGCGCCAGCACATGTTCTCCAACCTTGAACTCCTCTCCCTGGTGTTCCTGGTGGCAACCACTTTGATCCAAGTCCGATACAGATCAGATTCATCAACACTTGTCACCACCTCTTCCACAAAGTACTTGGTGGGGTTGAAATGCCCCCCATCTCTTAGAGTCACAGGAGCAGGCTTTTGCTCCTCAATGGTCGATGCCCCAGTTGAAAGTATAGCCTCCAAGTACCCATTAATCCATTCATTCCCCGCCATCACCGTTTTCCCGCTGTTTTT
Organism: Phaseolus vulgaris; assembly: GCF_000499845.2. Lineage (NCBI taxonomy): Eukaryota > Viridiplantae > Streptophyta > Magnoliopsida > Fabales > Fabaceae > Phaseolus > Phaseolus vulgaris. Next base: position 12,231,702 of record NC_023754.2, on the reverse strand, counting down.
CTCAAGAAAATGATAAGAAACCAGAAAAACAAAAACCGGGGTCTTTTGATATTTCTAACAACGTAGATTGTATCAACCGAATTATCTCCTAAAGAAGATTTGTCTAGGAAGGAAAAAGAAAGTATCTTGAACAACAAATTTATCCCAGAAAGAAAAATTAAAACTTGAAACAAGAATATATCACATATGTACAGTGCTTATAAGTCCATCAAGGTTTCTTGGATATTAAGTAAACATGAGAAGTGAAAAACATGAGAACTGTGTCTTCTGCTGCGTTAAGGCTTAAAGGGGTGAGGTGGTGTTGTGTTTTTCTGTTATTGTTATGTGAGAGTTTGTGTCATTCATTCATTTGGATGCTGAGAGAGAAAGTGGAGGTGTTGCATGGGATAGAACGAGGAAAAGGGGTGTGTTGGGATTGGTGAAGAAGGGTTCAAAGATAGAGTTTTTGGGTTGTGTTTGGAGAATCACGAGAAGGGTTGGATGGGAAGAGATGGTGAGAAGTGAGGAAGGGGTGGAGGAGAAGGAGATGGCAAAGGTGAGGGAGCCACGTGGCGGGGAATGGTGGGCCAGAGAGATGCACACGTGTAGAGTGAGAAGAAGATAGAGAGAATTTTGGTCTTATGTGTATGAATGATGGTTATGGAACTCAAAATACTACTAATTAAGAGGATTTTAGGTTTTCTAGTTATCATTAAGAGTAATAAGTATCCAACTATTTGTAATAAGGGTTTCTAATAGGAATTATTTATTCATATTATATATTTGTTGGATACATTTTTTAAGAATATTATATACAAAAGTACTTATTTAGTATGTAATTAGTATCAGCGATCTATTATCTATCTATTATATTATATAACTAGTTTTCTGTGCTTTGTCGTTAAATTTCTATAGTCGAAATGTAAATGAATTATTTTATTTATAAAAACAATTAATTATGTTTAAGCATACCAATTGATCATATTTTGGACATGATAAATATAAAGTATATATGGCTGAAAACTAAGTATAGAAAATATGTGATCATGTGATTTACTAACTTTTTTGGTGTTTTTTAAATACTCGATTTGGCAAGTTGAAGAAATTCGTTGATCAAGGTTCAAAATGTTATATTCACTCACTTTCTAGGCACAACAAATTAATCTTAAGAAGATTAGTTACAAATAAAATATAATTAAAATCTAATAACACAATTAAGTATATATGGGGTCTGAGATAATCTTTGTTCATAGTAAGGGTCTAAGACAAAGATAATGAATGTTGAACCTTGAACCTATAACCTAAACCTATAACCTCAATATAACCACAAATTGATTTTAGTTGTTTAAACTGTTGTTTATTTTTTAAAATTGATATTGTGGTTGTGTTAGAGATCTCAATGATACACTAAAAAAAAAAATTAAATAAAAATTAAGTTTAGAAAAAAAAAATTAATTTTTAACTTAGTCAATATAATAATTAATTATTTTTATTTTTAAAATTAATTATTATTTAATTATTTTCTTATAGTGAAATATCATACATAAGAAAATCTTTTACACTGCATTTATCCAAATACTTAGTAATTGGCTTGTCAATAAAAAAAATATAAAAAAGAAGACAATATAAAGATAAAAGGAGAAAAATACTAGAGTAAAAAAGATGGTGGAACTTAGTGTTTTAGTTTGAGAAAAGAAACAAAATTAACTAAAAAAGTGTTTTCCCTTATTTAAATTTTATGTGCTTGAAGAGGGAAGAAGAATGGGAATTGACTATATTCTGCTGAGGAGGTTCTTTCTTGTTGTGGTGTTCAAGTAGAAAAACAACATATTTGAGAAGTATCTTTGTTTTTTTTCTCATACGAGTATTTTAGTCGGTGGAGTGGAAAAAAAAATGGAAGTATAATTTTTGTATTTCTCATGCATTTCCTTTCATGAATGAAAAAAAAACTTATATTTTCTTCTTTTTATTATATTTACTTAATGAATATAAAAAAAGGTTTTCTCGAAGATATGTTAATATTTTAATGCACAATATTATAGTCTAACAAAATTGTTCCATGTAGAAGATATATAAAAAAAAGAATAAAGGAATTTAAAGTTGGAGAATGAGATTTGTGCATCTTGATGTATTAAGTTTATTTTTAACAATTTATTTTCTTATCACATCATGAATAGTGTATTATAGTTCCAATCATTGCATGAGGATCTTTTATATGAAAAATAAAGTTTTCATGTTGGACCTACGTAATCTTTATCAATAACATAAAATGTTTGACTTTGACATGTTTAAAGGTTTAGTCACATTCATTTATTTGAATGGAAAAAAGTTCACTTTTAACAGTGTATTGGAATAAAAAATTTAATTAAATGTGTCTTCAATACTATTTTTTTTGTTATATATGAAAGTTTATATCGTAAATTTAAGCGTAAGTTATTAATTTGATATGCCTATTTTGTTTTTACTAAAATTTGACATGCCTATTTATTTAATCAGTTTAATTTATATTTTTAGTAGAATTCAGCAATAATTTTTTTTTATTTTAATGAATACAATGTTATTCTTCATTCAAATGTGTAATGTAAAACTTTTTTTTGTAAGAGACACAATAAGAAAATGACACGTAGTTAGGCGTATGATACATTTGTTAACATAAATTCTAATGATGTTGCCAAGAAATGATAACGTTATTCTATTTTATTTTTAAAATTAAGAGAGATTAAATCAGATTTTCAATTATTGAGAAACCATATTGAATTAAGTAAAAAAAAAAAAAAACATGCAACACATTGAAAATTTAGTATAAATTTCATTATAAATCTTATAAGAATAAACAAAAATAATAATATTTTGACTGTATATATTAAAAAATTAGTAGAATAAACTAGAAAACTTATGATTTTTTTTATAATTTAAATAAGTTGGTTAAAATTTTCGTAATACTTCATGTTTTTACAAGGTCTTTGAGTCAACTAACTTTTTTTCTTCTCTTCCACACGACCTCTCGGTCTCTTACGGATGACTTGGACTTTCAGTTATTGGAATAGTTGATTTGGTCTTGTTCTCAGCTACTAGATCTAGGTTTATTCTCGGTTGTTGGATCTAGGTCAACTCTTGGCTACTGGGTCCAGACTCATTCTCGGTTAGGTGGATGTACCTGCAAGGCGCTCCAATGATAAAGTCAAAATTAGTTTGCTTAATTTATCAGAAAAAAACACTTTAATTATCAGTTAAACAAATCACCTATTTATAATTATCATTATTGTCTTTATTAACTTAATTGGGCTTTTACTTTTCACATCTTGAGTTCACTAAATGTATTTTTAGTAATTTGGGCTTATTCATTGAGCCTTGATACACAACTAATTTTATTTTACTTTTTATTTATATTATTATAATTTTATTCTTCTTCTAACATATTTACGGTCTTTCGACCTTCCGACCTCTCAGCCTAGCCAGTACACTAGCCCCCAAGCATGAGGATTTTATGAATTATGAAATGCTGGGTAGAGTTATTTTTTAAATTTGAATAACGTAATCATTTATGCTTTTTAGGGTATATTTTATATTAAACGCTCTTCGTATGGAAGATCGCATCGATTCATGTGAGTGATAATTACTGTAACATTTATTTGAAGCGTCTCTTATCCTTAGCCGTAGGATGTATTTAAATCTAATGATCAGGATATCGTGTCCTTTCATTTGAAAGAGGTTTCTGATTTCTATAAATAGTTGCCCTTTGATATCAATGGCCCACTGTGTTGAACAAGGTGTTTTGATGTCTCAAAATCCAAGTGGAATGAATGAAGATCATTGTTGTTGGTTGTGTGTGTGTATAAAGTAGTTGAATTTGTTAATCCACTCTATTTGATGATCCAAGGTTGTTTGATTTTAATCATTTTTAAAAAGATGCGTTTTCAAAGGAAAGTGAAAAATCAGACTATTGAAATTTTTATTCAACCAGTTGTTTCACACTTAGTGTATTTTGAAAATGATTTGAAAAAGCTTGACTTTGGTTGACTTTGTTGTCAAACCAATTCAATCGATTGTTTTATGTTTTTAATCAATTGTTTTTCTAAAAACCTTAACAAAATTATGTTAAGTGGATTTAATCTGCTTTAAATGATTTAAACTATTTTGGATCTTGCATTAAATGCTTTGATCAATTGATTGAAGTTTAAATAAGTTGTTTTACGCTCCTAGTCTGAATTAATTCAAGAGAAATCATTCAAATCAATTTTTCCAAGATTGCTAAAAAGCTTTGGATCTTTTCTAAGAGTGAAATAGGATTGTGTTGTATTCTTTTTGCTTTAATCTGTGATTGTACCAAGATGTACTCATTCCTTTCTCTCTTGACTATTGTAATTCTTTGTGAATTGGTGTTGTGCAGATTCAGAGGTTGTTTTGAAATCTGTGGTGTTTTTGTCAAAGGTGGTGTGTGTTCTTGAAGGGTTCAAGATCACCACTTTGTTGTGTTGTTTGTAATCAAGGTTTTTGATTACTTAGTGAATTCTCAGTGGTTGTTGAGGACCAGATGTAGCTCTTGGTAAAGAGTGAACCAATATAAACCTTTCGTGCTAATTTCTCTATCCCTACTCTCTTTAAATCTGTTTTGCTTTGATTTTTAATACTGCTGATATAAACAACCGATTGTTTTGCAAAAACAACCAGTTGATTTTTTACAATCACATTAAAAAAAATTTTGAAATTGGTTGAACACATTAAAAACATATATTAATAGGAGCATTCATTTTGCTGCTTCATCAACAACTGTATCAATCGCGAGGAATAAAGCTTCCATTGGTTTACCTTTGAGTGATGAGTCTCCACATATTGAAGCTGAAAAACAAGTTGAAAGGGCGGAAGAGAATTGGAGTCTCAGACGAGGTTATGAGTGGGTTGACTACAAAGTCTGAGAGTATTTTTCGGGTATCGTTGGTCTTCAGCCTTGCGTAGTTTTTTGTCAAATATTTCTGTCTACTCTTTTGAAGCTACTAAAGAGATTATCTCTTTTCAACGTTGTCGGGCTATTGACAATGTTTATTATGGTTGTGAGAACGAGGCTTGTGATTTTTTATTTATTTTTATGAGTGTCTTTTTACTGACATTCATGTTCGGTTTCCTCTTGACGAATTTCAAATGGGTGTCCTTCGTCTTCTGAACGTAGCTCCTACTCAGTTGCACCCTAATAGCTAGCCTTCAATGCAAGCTTTTCGCATTGTTTGTAAATTTCTTTCTTTAACTCCTGTCCCTAAAGTTTTTCTTCATTTTTAAAGGAGGATTCCAGTTACTTCTTATAAAAATTTTAAAGGAGGATTTTTTAAAATTCTTATAGAAGAAGTTGGGAAAAAATATTTTTATGATGGAAATGTTCCAAAATTTCCTTTCTATTGGACTGATAGTCCTTTAAATTTTAACTCTTGATCATGCCATTCAATTAAGCCGAAAGATCTTCAAGTCCTTTCGGTTTACTTATCCTAGAAGCTTCCCACTCGTGGTTTGCTACGAATTTACCTCTCTCCCAAACCGGAAAGAGACTTTATTGGTATGCATTTGTTCTAATTTTGTTATTTTTATAGGAGAGTTTTAAGTTTGCTAAATTTTCTCTTGCATTGCAGGTTTGATGGCTTCTATTCATCCGAAAGGCCGAACTTATTTTCAAAAAGGTTTGAACAAACTTGGTGGCAATACTCTTGAGCTGAGAACAAAATTCGAGGTTGTAACACCCATTACTCAGGTTGATCCTATTCTTGAAGGCTCTCACATTAAACCTCAAAAGAAAATCAAGAAAAGAGACAGAAGTAGCAGATGTTCTTATTCATTGGCAAGGCATCATCGTCATGGTGTTGGCGATTCTTTTCAGCCTCTTTCGAAAAGTCTCTATGGCACTTCTACGAGATTTTCAGAGTTAGTAAGCTTTAACTTGAATGGACCAGAAAGGCTAGTCTTTCAATCAACAACAACTTCTTCATTGGCGGATGCAACTATTGAGCTTTCTACTCAGTGTTTGATGATTTCTAAGAGGTTGAAAGAAGTTGTAAATGGTATTTCCACCATTGAGCACGAAAATTTGAAGAAAGAGCTTTCTAAATCTGGGAAGAGTCTTTAATCTGCTTTTGATGCCAATGTTGCCTTAACTGCTCAAATTAAAGAGATTTCGGATGCTCATTCTTGTTGCAATACCGAGAAAGAGTCTTTAAAGGATGAAATCACTGCTTTGGTTGCCGAAATACTTTCTTTGCAAATCGAGAATGAAAAATTAAAAAGGGGCTTGAATGATTATCTTCTTCTAAACATGTTGATGTCGAGAAGATAATTCAGTTAGAAAAATATTTAGAGGAAGCCCAAAATTTGTAATAAAACAACACAAATTGGGTTTTTCGAGAGCTCTTCAACAAGCCAAATACTTTTACAAAATTCCTTTAAATGAAGGCAATTTTGACGTTTGAAAAGACTTTCACAATGGAAATCTCATTCCCGTTGAAGAACCTTATGAAGAAGATGAAGAAGAGGCCGCCAACACCAAAGATGTCATCGTTGATGTTTAGATTACTTTGTTTGCTTTTTTTTTTTATGTACTTCTTGGTCATTATTTACCAATATTGTGTATATGGGTTTGACATTTATTTGTCAACCAATATGAACATTTTGTTTTTTAATATTAATAGCTCTTATTTCTACTTTATTTCTTGAATGATATGTATTATATATGTGATGAAAATTGTATGAAATTGATGTCATACATTTGGGATAATGTATGAGTTGTTGTTTGATGGTACATTAAGTATGAAAAGCCTATGTTTAATAGAGATCTTCTAGCTTAATTGATGATCTAAGTCATATAGACTAAGATATCAGGTGGTGAGAAGCTGATGAGGGGGTTCATACACACCGGGTCCCGCTATAGACACTCGGTATTGGATTTTTGAACTTATCCTGATCCTTGATGTATGAATTAGATGTTAGTCTCTGGTAGAGACATACTTAATGAGTCTTCCAGAAGATGATGGATTTATGTGTAGTAAGGGTGATTGAAATGAAATCAAAGTACTATGGATTGAAATGAAATCAAAGTATTATGGATTGAAATGAAATTCAATGACTGTGACTGAGAAATTGATCCATGTAATTTGGTTTGCTATTTTGATTGAATTGTGTATATTATAAAAAATTTATTTTCACTAGCTTACCCTTGTTTTTCTTGTTGTGCTTGAACTACAATGACTATACTATGTACACGAGAAAATAATTATACAGGTGCAGGAGAGTCCGAAAGGCTTCAGAGTTTTGTTTTGAGCTATGAATTGTAAATATTTATACTTTTATAAGTCTTAACCATGTATTATGAATGTTTTGTAAAACTCTAAGTTTGTATAGAAACATGTAAAACTTGTATTGCAATAGTTAGATGTATTTTTTAAGTGTTACAATTTCTTTGGAGAATGAGCCTCACATTATGAAGTTTTAGAAAAGATTTTTTTACTGCAAAAGAAAAAAAATTATATGCATAAATAAAAGAATTAATAATAAGTCAAAAGTGACAACACATTTTTTACAAATGACCCAATTAAGTTAAATTTACAACACATAGCCTCTCTCAATTTCAAACAAGACCCTTTCATAAATTTATGCATTTTAGGTAACTATTTTTTGTTAGATTTTTTTACAAAATAATTTAACCTATCATAATTTTTAGATGTGTGAATGTTACCTTTTACATGCTTGAATAAGTTTAATTTTTTCTACTTTTTGTTTAAATATGTTTTTACTTATGAAAAATAGTTTTATTTATTTGGGTTTCTATAAAATTAGTTCTCATAAAATTTTATTATTTTATTTTTCTTTGGTTTTAATTTTTCTAATATATATATATATATATATATATATATATATATATATACTTTCCTTTTAATCTCTGTAATATTTCGTTCATTTTGATTTTTTTTTAACAAAAACTTATTACACAAACAAGAAGGAAAAAGATAAATTATCAAAAAAAGATTAAATAGAATAACAATATATAATACTTAAAAATATCATTTATTCTTTTTTCTAAATATGAGGACTGAAAAGTAGCATATTATATAAACTTAAAACATTTTTTATTTTTTATTTTTTCTAGTGTTGAAATCTTGAAATACCATACTCATGGTATATATATATATGGGTCATCATCCAATTAGCACTCACTATCAAGCATAAATGGAGAATTAATGATTAAATGTGCATATCTTGATCTCTTTGTGGGGACTTGATGCCATTGTTTGTAACAAGTGAACCTCATCCTACAAGTTGTAAACATCACTGTAAACCAGACATTATCTATTGCCATATTTTCCTTAAATTTGAACCCTTTTTAACTAGATTCTGCATTTGAACCAGAAATATTCACTATATTTGCCCTAATTTTTAAATTAGTCATATTCATGTAATATTCACAACACACATTTCCATCATCAGCAGAAGGCAAAGATGACTCATCTATATTTATGGCAAACTCAAGTTTGTGTCATCATTCATTTGGGTTTGGGGTTGCTCATTTTGAGGCTTATAAATTTTCTAGTGTTTGGATAAATATCAATATTCTCTTTCAATTTTGTTTGGTGTTTAATATTTGAGGTTTTCCTTCTTCATTGTCCTTCTCTTAAATGGGTCTAAGAGATGACTTGCCAGAAAAAATATGAATATGAAGCTGAAGGTTATTTGAGATCTTTCTTTTCTCACACACACAATATATATATAGAAAGATTATTCTTATCCTTTTTCTTAATAATTTTGTGTACAACTATACATAGAAAAAATATTTTAACATCCCACAAGTGTTTAGTCATATTGTCTGAACACCCAATTTTATTTTATTTTTATAATACATATAAATTATTTAAATTATTTTTTTAATTTTATTATCTTAAATTAAGAAGAAATTAAACCTTTTTTAAAATAAAAGAAATTAAAAAAAATTAAAAATTAAAAATTAAAAATTAAAACTTTTCAATAACTTGAACTGAAATTTTCTTTTTAATAATAAAATTATTAATTTCTTTAAAATGATATATACTTTTGTAATTTAGTTAAACTTTTTATTGGCCTAAGATTTTATCAGACATTCTTATAGGCTCTTTTACCAAAAAGAAAAAAAAAAGTTGATATACTACATTTTTCTATGCTAACCCTTTTTATTATTATTATTATTATTATTATTATAGTTTTCTTGTTCATTTTCTTTCATACACACTACTTGAATATTTAAAGAGTCAACTTCACTCAGTCTCTCCAAAATTCTCTATGCTTCTTCAATATGAACTGATAAATTGACATAACTTAATTCTTACGTTAAACAAAATTTCCACTCTCTCAAATAACTAGAACACTATGTTAATATATATATATATATATATATATATATATATATATATTCATACAGTCACATAAAGTGAAAAGGATTGAAAATAAGAAAATTTGAGATTGCAATGAAAAAATAAAACTTAAAAATTGAGAAAGAAAAAAAAATCATCCAAAGCAAAGATCATAATAGGTAACAAGAAAAACTTCTTATTCCATTATTCATACTATTTGATACAAAAATAAAGTTTTCCAATACCATATTGAAAAAGATATAAAAGGAATTAGTAATCAAGTATTTGTTTAAGTGTTTAACCTTATAGAAAGAGAAAAAAAAAGAGAAGAAGATTCTACATACACTACATCATTTTTTTATCTTACACAACAACTAGAAAATGTTGTCTAAAGTAGAAAAATCATTGTCTTAACTTTAGGCAACAGTTTGACAATGATTTTCCAATTGTGGAATATGCAGCCATGAGCTTAGGTTTGGACAATAATTTCTCCAACCATTGTCTTATGTTGGTAGAATAAACAACATTTTTTCTCATAATATTTAAACAACGTTTTGTAAAATGTTGTCATCCATAAAGACAACACTTATTTAGATGTTATCTATCTTTTTAGACAACACTTATTTACACTTTTCTATTTTTTAGACAACACTTATTTACATGTTTATCTTTTTAGACAACACTTATTTATAATGTTATCTATATTTTTAAACAACACCTTTTTTAGTGTGGCAAATTATGAAATATATTAGACAACATTTTCTACGTTGTAAGCATACATGTTAATTTATAAAATTATGTGTTAGGCAACATTTTAAAACTAGTTTAAAACGTAATTGTACATTTAGATCATATTTATAATTTTAAATTTTGGTTATTCATTTATTTAATTTCTATAATATTTGTAAATTATGTTATACATTTATATTTCATAACATAACTTTAAAATGTGTCCTTTTTAACTAAGAATAATGTATACAATATTAATATTTCAAATGTGCAAATTACATACTCCAATATGTACCAAATAGTAGAACTTTTAATCATTAAAACTAATTAGACTTAGAAATTAATAAAGAAAACCCCTAAAAAATTGTGCATTTCTTCAATCAATCGTGAATCAATTTCCTATCCAATATTATCTTGAGGTCTAACCTGGAACAATTAAACAAAATGTACAATTTTTTAAAAATATTATCAAGTTTGTAAATAAAATAAGATAAATACAAAGTACCCAACCTATAACATTGAGTGCAAATTATGTGTCTATACCTGGTCCAAATAAGGAACATGAGTGGAAGCAGATGAACATGGAATAACTACACTGTTTTCTTTCCCTAAAACTTGTGACATCATATGTTCTATATCCTCCTCATTCAAATATGGGATTTTTTGCTTAAGCATGAATTTCATCATTGCTTATAAACCTTTAATCATTTTTTCCATACCACTCCTTTCAATAGCATGTCATTGTTTAATAGAAAATTTCTTGATTCCTTTTAGTGATGTTGGTGTCACAGTCCTTCTACAAAAACGAACTCCGCCAGGTCTTTCTTTTCCAAACATTAATTCAAATGTTTTTTTTTCCACAATTTTCACTTGAGGTGTTTTGCATAGAGCCTTCAAGTATGGACTCAAATATATCTACATATATCAAAAGTTAATGATTAAAAAAAGCACATAAACATATTTTGTAAATTAAAATAAACTTACAATAACATCTTGGGTTTCTTCATCCAATGTTTTTCCTTTTCGACTAGGATGACCTTGACGTGTTTTTATAAACATTTCATCTCTAGTGACTTCTTCAACATCCTTTTTTCCAACACTCTATGAAAGTAGAAAATAAAACTAGAAAGTAGAAATAGAAACAAATACAAAAGTTGAAATCATAAACAAAAGCTAAAACTAAAAATCATAAACAAAAATAGAAACTAAAAACACAAAACAAAACCATAACCATAACTAGAATAAGAAACAAAGACTAGAACTAAAAACAAAAATAGAAACAACAAAAAATAGAACCATAAATTAATCAACAAGCAAATATATTTATGACAAAAAAAATTCATAATAAACCTGGGATCGGTAACATCATCATAATAGGATTTACATCATATAATGTCATACCTGGATAACAACATTTTTTCAATATGCAATCAATTGCTTGAAAGGATATTCAGGAATTGACGATGGTCAATTCATGGTGGGATATTTTAGAAAATGTTGTCTCTTGATATGACATTTGTACCACCTCTATGCATCATTTATGCGATAAAATATTGTTTTCTCTCAATTCTTAGAAATAATAAATTTATCTTGACTATAAACTCAGGTTAGACACCACTTTGTCATTGAGACCAACAAACTCTTCATTTTCGTCCAAGATAACTTTCAAACTGTCTTGAGTATTTTTTGCATGTATTTTTAAGCATTGATTCAATCCTTGAGTTCTTTTCTTGTTTGTGGCTAATTGAACATGAAAATTGTTTAAATTCTAATATATATAAGCATTAAACTTGGCAAATAAAGTATTATTACATTCTAAAATAATTATTTCATGGTCTTCTCCTTCATTCAAACTTTCTTGTTCATGATTTCATCTTCTATTTCTTTTTGAAATTTTGCATCTTGGAGGTCTTTTTCTTCTTCAACCACTTGTTTAATTCATTCTCCATTTTGATCAAGAAAATCACTTATCAACATTAATCCACATAATTTTAACAGCAATCATTGATTCTATTAATGCTTTTTTTAACCATTGACATGTTAAGGTGACCTAAAGTGAAAAATGATATAGTAGTATAATAATACATACATATAAAAGAAAATATGGTTGTTGGAGACGAATTTTGGTACCCTTTCTCATATCATATTTTCATTCTTCATTTTTCTCTTAATGAATACCAAAAGTTGTAATGTTCAATAATCTTGCAAAGTGTTAGAGCTTCAAATGTCCTTTTTTACATCCCATCATAATAGGTTTTTCTTTATCTGATGAAAATTGGAGTACAATGGACCCAATATATTTTTTGGTCAAGTTTTACTTTAGGCATACAAACTTTGAAATGATTTATGACTTTATTATGTTTATATTTTAATATAATTAGTTAGTTCAATACTGTAAAGAGGTATTTAGATAATGGTTTTTAAAGTTGTACAACAATGATTTTAAAACCATCGTGTATGAAACTAACATTAAAATAAATTCAATATAGACAATAGTATATTTTTGCATATAGATAATGCTTATTACTAAAAATCGTCATTTATTTTTGTCTTGATAGACGTCATTTTCTCCAGACCATCATCCTTATGCTACCTAGTTGAACATAAAAAGACAAAAGCATTTCAGACATAGATGACGACTTTGGTTCCAATTGTCGCCTAAGGTGTGACAAATTGTTAAAAAATACACCAAAAAAGAATTGTTGTATAAACGACGAATTTATATGATACTTTTTTTTAGTTCAGTTTGATTATTTAATTTCCTCCTCTTTGCTAACCTGTATTAACTAAACCTCAGACAAATTCAAATATATGACACAAAAACATATAAATGTGATTTATATACTCATAAAATAATAGAAAATTAACAACATCAAATGAAATTATAAATTAATTATGTAAAGTGGAAATTTCTATACACTAAAAGCTTATAAGCGAAAACTAACACTAAACAACATAAGATTTAACAATTGTGTTAGAATGTGTGACCAAACCAAGAAGAGAGGGTAAATTATTTTCACAAGATTTTTGCAAAGATTGAAAGTAGAGTGAAAAGATCTGTGAAATTAATCAATTGATTTTTTGTTCAACTGGATCAATTATCATATTTACAACTCTATATGAAAAATCAACTAGTTATTTTATTGAAACAACTGATTGTTTGTAGCAGAAAACAAAGAACATAATATAAAGCAATGTATAAGAGTAGGCAAAGAGAGATTCACACAGATAGATTTATACTGGTTCGCTCTTAACCAAGAGTTCAATCCAGTCCTCAGCTAACCACTGAGAATTCACTATGCAATTGAAACTAGATTACAAAACACACACCAAGAATGTTGATCTTGAACACAACACTTCTTGGCCACACTACAGTTTCTAGAAACCCTTTCTGAAACTAACTTACACACAATTACAATAGTATTCAAAGAAGGAAATAGAATACACCTGATCTTAACAAAGTAGTAGAACAAAGAATAGAAAATCAAGTTCCTACTTCACACACAAGCAATGATCCAAAAGCTCTTGATCTTCTCTTGAAAGCGTTTTTGATAAAACTCTCTTTCTTAGCTTTTGAAAAGATCACATAATAGTCATTATATAAACTTTAAGAAGTGGTTAAAACTATTAGACCATTAATTCAAACCAGTTAGAAACATTTAAAATTAGTTTGGAATTCATAACAAAATTTTGTTTAAAAAATAATTGATTGATTTTAAAATAAACTGATTGAATTCTTTTTCTATTAAGGATTTCACATAAAACAAGTAGTTCTTTTATCGAAATAATCAACTTTTTTTGCCTCACAGAAAAGATAAAAAAAAAATCAAGCTTTTTGAAAACCTTTGAAAAACAGTAAGTGCAATTCAATTGGTTGTCACGACAAATCAATTGGATAAAAAATTTGTTGTAGTCACCAGACTTTGAACTACAATATTTTCAACTGATTGAAAGCTTGAAACAACTAACTAAAATTCACATAACTTTTTAGAAAATACTTCTTTCAAAAGATATTAAGAATAAAGTGAACTTGAATCAATACTAGATGTGAATTGACAACTCAAAATCTACTAAATAACACACACAAACACAACAACTGATTCTTCAAGTCTTCAAAGCAGATTTGGAAGCATCAAAGCACCGTGTTCAACAATCTCCTCCTATTTGATGAAGACAAATCCCTTGTTGTTTGTGTTGTAGATTTTGAACTTAAGAATTCTTGCAAAACATAAATATATACCACATAATGCAAGTATAGCAGGATAATACATATTTATAAAGAACACTTAAAGCATTAGTTTCTACTTAACCAAATAGTAGTAGAAAGAAAACCAGAAAGATTTGAAAGTGTTCAGTGTAGTGCAAAGTAGCAGTAGTAGTTTTGAAACATACAACCAAAACAAACAAATAAATTTCTCCCCCTATTTGTCTTCACTAATAGAGACAAATAGACAAAGAGAAGGAACTCGCATAATAGAAATAGAATAATAAAGGAAACAATTTTAGCAGTACATAAAGCATTTCAGAATTAGAAGATGATATTGAGCTTTCAAGATTCCTTGCCATATTGGAATTCAAAGAGTTGGGTTTGAACAACTTCAATCTGCTCATCTAGATGTTGGAACCTGGCTGCAAAGAATTCGTAGTGGTTCCTTTGATCACTTGCGATGTTGCCCAAGCGACTGATCATCAACCTTTCAAATTGTGACATTGGAATTCCATGATCTATAGGCAGCTCATAGCCCACTAGTGCATTCATAACATAATCTTATGCAACTCCAGCACTTGGACCAACTTCATCATTTGCACCACTATCTTGTCCACCAACACCCTGCTCAACTTGATCACCAACATTTGGTTCAGCTTGGTCACTGATGTCCCTGTTTGATCGAAGATAAAGATACACTTGTTTTTCCTCTTTGCTAACCCATTTGTTATTAACTTTAATGAACTCCATCTTGCTAAGTGATTCATTGTTAATTTCATAAGATGGTTTTACCACCTCTTACAGTTCTTCATTAAGATCAACTTCAACATATTGAAGAAATTTAGACACAAGAACAACATAAGGAAAATGGTAATCACTTAACCTCATAGATTTTTGCATATGCTCCTGGAAGACATGACTTTGATGTTGTTCATGATGCAGTACACTAAAACAAGGTCTTCTTCAATGAGGACAACATGATTGCTCCCCCTTGAAGTTATCATCCATGTGACAATGAAGGCAGTGACCCTTTCATTCAATTTTAAGGCACTAGCATGAAAACCCTTTACTTTCATGTGAGGATTTCTGAGGCAGCTAACATAGTATTGTATTTTATTGAAATCCTCCACAGTACTTGTGTTCCCTTTGTTGATTCGTGCTATAGATAATTTTAGCCCAGTGATGGCAATCCACATAGCATGAGTAATCTCCATATCTACCCCTTTGACATATAAGTACATGTTTTCACCATCATCAGTTAGGTTTGTGTAGAATACCTTCATAAGATCTAGAAAAGTATTTCCATTAATCTCAAGGAACCTCCATAGATTCTTATTTTTCAATGCCTTCCCAGCCTCCTTAAGCTTTTTCTCCTTCAGCCAGTTGAAAGACAATAACTTTGGGGTGTTGATGACTTTTCTGCTCATCTCATGCCGAAAACTTTCATTTTTCTCATTCTCTCCAGATAACCAAGTCTCTAAATGACCAACCCTTGTAGTTCCTTTGGTGGAACATGATTTATTTCTCTTTGGTGAGTGGGATGAAGAGGCCATGGTGCATATATGTGTTTATAAAGATGTAGTGAAAAACAATTTCAAGTGAAGGTGTAGAGAATTTTTTTTATTGTTTTTGTGAAATATTCAGTTGAATCCACACTCTAATATAAGTAGAAAAAGATAGCAGAAGTAAAGTTGCTTTTAGTGGGTTGACTTTTCAAGAGAAAATGAATCTTCTGCAGTTTTGGAAACAAATCTTCTTTGATTGTACTTTATGGTGATTAACCATTCATGAAAAGAAATTACTTTTCAAGTAAACGACATGTTATACTCTCTTATGATCAAATTTCGAGGCAGACTCGATGTATATTTGACCAAAAACAAGTTTTGAAAAACAAAAATTGGCATAACCATCCGTAAGCAATTATGGTCCTTTGATCAGGCACTATACATATGTCAAGGATGTCTCTAAACTATTAAAGAAACCTACAAGATATATACAATTGAAAAGAGGAGGCACAAAGACTATCTTTATTCTTGATTTTTTTCCTTGAGTAGTCATTCTTCAAGCCCAAGATGATTCTTGGTTATTTAAAGATCCATGCAAGAATGGTCAAGAAGCAAGATTTGGTCCCCTTATGAATGTGAGTCCAATTATATTAATAGGAACCTTGGGAACCTTAGGTACCCATTTTAAAAGACCTTTAGGAACAACAAACCTTCTTGCTCTGCAAAATTTAATTGTACGGTCTTTTTTCATGTAGTATAAATAGGTTTTAGTCAGTTGTTTCGATAAAACAACTAGTTGTTTTTCAAAGATACTAGAGAAGGATTTTGAAAAAGGTTTGTTCTGGTGGTTTCGATTAAGCCCAGACCAACCTTGCCAAAAACACAACTTTGTGAAGAAAGAATATATTCAAAGTTGGATTGTCCTTTGGAAAACTTGTCCACTATTTTTAAAAGATAGTGAACCTTATTTTGAAGGGAATCACAATTTTCACAAAAGCTTAGATCAAGACACTTATAAGAAGAGTTTTTGTTGATCATTTTCAGGTCTTCAAAATCATTTTTTTGAAAGACTTAACTCTTATTCTAAGGTCTTGACTTTATTTTCCAACCAATTGTTTAACCTTTTCAACCGGTTATTTAATAGGGCCAATCTGTTTAGCTTCCTCATGAGTTTCTTTGAAGCATTAAGAAGTTGACTATAATTTTCAAAATTAACAGGAGTGCTTGAACTTACACTGCTGGTTTCTGAATCTTCATTTGCCATCAAACACAGATTGGCTTCTTCATCTTTCTTTGATGAAGAACACGAGGATGAGTCATCATTGTTTTGTCAAGCTATGTAGGCTCTTCTTGCTTTGCCTTTCTTCTCAAATTTTATGTCAACTCCTTTCTCTTTGCTCACATTGCTTAGACATTAAACCTTGATGTGTCCCTGTTTTCCACATCCAAAACAAGTGTAGTTTGTAGAATTAAAATCATTAACTTTCTTGCTATTATACCTGTTTGATGTCTGACTTTTGTCCCTGTTCTTCTTCTTTAAGAACTTGCCAAATTTCCTTATGAGCAGGTTGAAAGTATCATTGTCACTGTAGTCATTTAGTCTTGATTAACCTTTTGTGTTGTTTTTTTTAAATAAGTGCTTTTCACATGCTTTTCTTTATTTTTTTGGTCATTCAGTCGGTTCATCTCAAGTTCATGCTTCCTTAGCTTTCCAAACAAAGATGTAGTGATCAACGTATTCAAATCCTTTGACTCTAAAATGGAAGTGACCTTTGGTTGCCACGATTTGTCCAAGCATTTGAGGATATTCATGTTCAACTCCTCTCTTTCAAAGATTTTGCCAAGACCAATAAGATGATTTACTATGTGAGTAAATCTCTTTTGCACATCAGAGATAGTTTCCCCTTTCAGAATCCTAAACATTTCATACTCTTAAATCAAGGCATGCTTCCTTTCCCTCTTTACATCAGTTGTGCCTTCATGGGTCACTTAAAGGATGTCCCACATCTCCTTTGTTGATCCAAATTGAGAAACCCTAACAAAATCATCTGAATTCAAAGAAGAATTTATAATTTTCTTGGCAATGCAATCATATTAAGCCTTTTTTCCTTTACTCTCAGTCCATTCAGATCAAGGTTTTTCAATGAAAACTTTATCTTTTTCAATCTTAGGAGTTAAAGGACCATTTGTGATAGCATTCCAGACTCCTCTATCAATTGACTCAAAAAAAAAACTAATTCATTCTTACCTTCCAGAATTGATAATTCAGCCCAAAAAACAAATGTGGTCTGTTTATAGAAGCATCTTCCCCAAAGGGTAGTTTTTTAGCCATTTTCAAAAGGATTTAGGATCAAAACTTGAGTAACTTTCAAGAACTCAACACCTGATGCCAATTGTTAGAATGTGTGGGCAAAACAGGGGGGGGGATTGTTTTCATAAGATTTTCGTAAAATTGGAAGTAGAGTGAAAAGATCTGTAAAATCAATCAATTAATTTTTTGTTCAACTGGATGAATTATCAGAGTTACAATTCTTTATGAAAAATCAAGTAGTTGTTTTATTGAAACAATTGACTGTTTGTAGTAGAAAACAAATAACAAAATATAAAGTAGTGTAAAAGAGTTGGGAAAGAGAGATTCACATAGATAGATTTATATTGATTCACTCTTAACCAAGAGCTCAATCCAGTCCTCAGCTAACCACTGAGAATTCACTACGCAATCAAAACTAGATTACAAAACACACACACACACACACACACACCAAGAATGTTGACTTTGAACCCCTCAAGAACACACAACACTTCTTGGCAACACCATAGTTTCCAGAAACCCTTTCTGAAACTAACTTACACACAATTACAGTATTCAAAGAAGGAAATAGAATACACCCGGTCTTAGCAAATGAGTAGAACAAAGAATAGAAAATCCAGTTCCTACTTCACACACAAATAATGATCCAAAAGCTTTTGATCTTCTCTTGAAATCGTTTTTGATAAAGCTCTCTTCCTTAGCTTTTCAAAAGATAATATAACAGTCTTTATATAAACTTTAAGAAGTGGTTAAATTTATTAGATCATTAATTGAAAGCAGTTAGAAACATATAAAATCAGTTTGGAATTCATAACAGAATTCTGTTTCAAAAATAGTTTATTCATTTTAAAATAAACTGATTGAATTCTTTTTCTGTTAAGGATTTCACATAAAACAGTGGATTCTTTTATCCAAATAATCGACTATTTTTGGCTCACAGAAAAGACAAAAGAAAACTATGCTTTTCCAAAACCTTTGAAAAACACTAAGTGTAATTCAATCGGTTGTCATGACAAATCAATTGGATAAAAAATCTGTTGTAGTCACTAGACTTTAAACAACAATTTTTTCAACTAATTGAAAGGTCAAAACAACTGACTAAAATTCACACAGTTTTTTTTAAAAACACTTGTTTCATAAGAGATTAAGAATCAAGTGAACTTGGATCAATACTAGATGTGAATTGATAACTCGAAATCTACTAAATAACACACACAAACACAACAGCTAGTTCTTCAAGTCTTCATAGCAGATTTGAAAGCATCAAAGCACCTTGTTCAACAAATTGTAATCATCATCTATCCTAGAGTGTGTAGAAGTTAATAAAAAATGTCGCTCAAGTGTTCCTTACATAATCCATTGATTCAAAATCAAATGTTTGAACACCTATAAAATACTACAACACATAATAATTTGAAATTAGTCTATAAACTAGACATAGTTTTATATAAAGAATTAGTTAAACATGATTATTTGGTCTCAACCTCTTTCAATGTCACTTGTGACAATGGTTTCCATCCATTGCATTATATAATAGTCACACTCATACCCTCTTGAATTTTTATTGCACTATAATTCAATATTAATGATGACTTGATAAAAATATTTATTTCACAAACAAAAGAAGATATGAAATTAATTAATGAAAATTACAAATAACCTTTAGGTGCAACCATGTTAGCTTATAAGACTTTGCACTTGGTCGACCTTTCAAAATGTTATATACACTATATGAGGTAATTAATAAAAGAACCACTTGTTAGGGGACATTATCAACTTACATATATATATATATATGTAAGTTGATAATGTAATTACCAATCCACTATTTGCCTGAGATATGTAGGTGGCTTCTTGTGCAATGAGTAGAACCATGTTGTAGTGTAATCATTTAGGGATATCACAAACAACTTCTAGTGATACTTTGTTGAAAAAACTATTAGTAAAACTACAAGTGATGGAGTATTAATGATTGGTAATCTTAAACACTGTACTTACTCATTAATGTAAGATGCAAAATGTATTTCTTTCCCCTTGTAACCAAGCCATTGATGATGTATGTTTGGGTTTTAGTTTTCGTATTTTCCAAAGGATTAATTAATTAGGGATTCATGAATCCATAGAAATTGTGTTTCCCCTTATTAATTTATATTCTATACATATACCTACAAGTATAATATAATGAATGATTTAATTATATAAACTAAAAGGAATTGGTGTTTAAGATACTCACATCATCCATAATTGAATGACCGATATATTAAGATTCATGTTTGTTGTTAAGGATTAGCGAAAAGTGAAATCAAAGTAAAAAATGCAATTTTGAAGTATTAAAGTTTTTGTTGGTTGAGGATTTCCATGGTTTTCTTCCTTGCTTGCTAAAAATAAGTGTTCTCGAATTATATCACTCAAGAAGCATCTTATCGTTCAAGTGACACCTAAGTTATTTGTAGTAATCAAATTCACCATCACCAAGTAGTAGTGTAGACACTCAAATGATAGAGTTCTAAAAGCTTGTAGCTTGAGTAAGATCACTGAGACAACTCTCTCCCCTTTAAAATCATATCACTTAAGGGACATGTTGGTCACTCAAGTGAGGATACTGGTATGTGCATGGATTCTAAAACCTTGGAGGGTCATGCATAGGCGCCAGACACTTAAGTGGTGAAGGTATCACTCAAATGCGAACAAAGCAATGAAGGAAGCTTCAAAACTTGTTGGAAGAAATCAAATAGGTGTGTATCACTCAAGCATTATGAAACGTTCAAGTGATAACGGTAGACGCTAAAGCATGGAGTATGACACTTGAGTACGAGGCCTTAAGCATAGACTATGACAGTTAAGATAGAATGCTAATTCCCAACTATTGAATGCGAGATCAGTCAAGTGAAAGGAGCTCGCTTAAGCAGTGTGTTGCTAAGAATGAGTTGTTATGCATGTGTCGCAATGAACATTATTGATGATGTAGATTAAGTAGAGTATTAAGCAAGTTAGCTCATTAAGTAAATGAGATATCATGACTTTATTGATGACTTGATCCCGTAAAATTAGTCAATAAAGTAACTAATTATTTTTTGTTTGTAAAATTAATTGTTATTTAGTGATTTTTTTAGAGTACATGAGTTAAAAATCAGTGAAAAAACTAACAAAATAATCTTTAAAATTATGATAAAAACCTATGTTTAATTTATGAAGAAAATAAAATTTCTTTCTTTTTAATATTTTTTTTTTCTTTTTTCTTGAAGCTTGAGAAAAATTATAAAATCTCGTTAAAACTTTTGATGAGCTTTGCGTTTAAAATATTCATTGAGTAATACATTTTTTTGTGATCTAGTGGTAAAAGATAGGTGGAGAATTTGAAGGGAATATATACCCATATCCCTCCTTTTGGTTCTTTATTTGAGAAAAATGAGTGAATGAAGTCCAGCTCTTGCGCAACATTTGAAGATAATGAAACGAAAGTAAAAAGAATCTGAAAAGAAAACAACCAAACACGGTCTTTCATGTGAACTCAGACTATAAAAAGAAAGAACACAGACATAAAGAAAATTCAGGGCATCTTCATATGTCACTTAGAAATAAAGGTACCTTATAACAGGTGCATCTTTAGGGATATTTTTTTATAAATAGTTATATTTTTAATATTTTAGAGAAATTAATTAAAATAAATGTTTTTCTAAACTTTTTTATACGAAAACTAAATACTCATCCATTTTATTTTCCTTTTAAAGTTGTTATCTAGACATTAATAAGAAATATAACAATTTTTTATATGTTAATAAAAAATTATGGTATTTATTTTATTTTTATTTTTATTTTTACTTTCATATTACAGTAATATATGTATGTAAATTAATTTCATATGAGATGAAAATAAGAATAGTAAAGTTATCACAGGTGTGAAAAATAAAAATTAATCTAAGTAGCTTCAACTCAGTAATCCACACGTGTCTTGATAATACACATATGAGTATAATAAGATATCTTTAAATATCCCAAATCTTGTGTTTTATTTAAGGAATTAATGACTTACCTTGGAGATTTATGTGTGTACCTTTGAGTACCAATTTTAATTTTCCTAATTTTGTTTTAGTAAGTTATTCAAAAAAATCATTAATTTTATTATGTTTTCTAAAATAATAATAATATTTAAAAATATAGAATTTATTTCCACACACACGGTGTTAATTATATTTACCAGGTTTTACATATTTTTTGCACGTAATATAAAAAGATAGAATGTTAACTAGCTTTGTCTTTTTGCTTTTTTTTTTTAATTTAAAGATATTTTTGGCGTCTTATTAACTTATTAGTGTAGGAAAGTAGTGATTGCAGAATCAATAATCCATTAGAAATCATGCGAGGGTGTCTTAATAACAATTTTAATAAAATATATTACTTTTACACGTATCAATTACGAGTCAAAAGTGAAAATTAAAAGCAATTAAATGTATTTTTCTCCTTTAATATTCTGAAGTGCCAATTCTCTCCCAAAATTTAAGAATACTTTATATGTACTGATTGACACTAAGATATACATCGATGTGTTTATATGTTATTCTTTTAGTATAATTTATAGAGTAGAAGGATAAAATTGTCCTCATTCCTTTTACATATAACTTCAAACATTTCTTATGTTTTATTAACTTAAATTTTATTTGGGAATAAATCATTCGTAAATATTCACTTTGGCATGATCTTAGATATTGTTTAAATCTGCTCCTATCAGTTTTTCTTACTTTAAGTGGGTAGTTTGATTTTATGTAAGTAGTGTATGGTATAGATAAACTGAAAAGAGATAGATGGGTCTTGAGTGTTGAATTTTGTATAAGTGTTGAATTTTGTATAAGAGTTGAATCACTCCTAAAGTGACCCATATTTATTTATTTTTTTTCTGATAGAAAAAAAAAATCTTAAATCCAGAACTTATTATACATCCTGTTACTTAATTCTCATGTCACTTAAGAATTAAAATCATCATCTATTTAAATATATTTTCATTTATTAATCTATTAAAATGTTTTTTAAATACATTTTTTTAAATAGTTTCCATTAGTCCTACTATAAAACATTAAATAATATATACAAACAAACCAAATGTTCTTATATTTTCGAGTTTAAATAACACAATTGCAAGCAAAAACATTAATAAATATAGAATATAGTATGATTGAAGAATCTAAAAGAGGACCAGTCCAGAAGGAAAGTGCAATTTTACGTGTAATCTTTGGCCAGCAAAAGATGAGCAGTGCCAGCCAAAAGCCTTGTCGTTGAAGGATCATCCAAGACACTAACGTCATACTTCATTGCTTTCTACGCATATAAAAGGCACTTCACAGACCCTCTCTCCACATGCACACCAAACAAAAACGACCAAAACCCTTTTGATCAATACTCAGAATAATTTGATGGAGAAGAAGGGCACATGCTGGTCGTTTAAGAAGCTGAGCAAGGAGTTGTGGCCACGGAGGTTGTCGTCGTCGTTTCGAGGAAAACGACTCCACATACACACCACCATCGTCGACAACGTCGTTTACAAGATTGTCTCTATCGTGGAAGGAGTTGTCATTGTTTCCACGCTCTGTGTTTTCTACCTTTGTTGTGGTTGCCACCTCTGAGTTAGTTCTATCCATCTTCATCTTCACAAATTCGTTTGTTCCTTCATTTGTAAAGGCTAGTTTAGTTCATTGGCATGAGTTTGAGATGTTGTAACTTTTATTGCTATGTAGAATTAATTAGCCATGCAATGAATAAAGTGTTTCGTTTTTACAACATTGGATGTTAGAGGTGTTTCGTCTTCATCTAAGTTTAAGAAATCTGGTAATTAATTACATCTACAGTTAAGTTCTGTAAAATTATTTTATTATTATTATTATAATGATGAGTTTGAAGTTTATAGAACACTCATAAATTTTACACATTCAAATATTTAATCAGAGATTTTCTCCATGAACAAAATTATCATCTATTAACATAAGGGCTAAATTAATAATTTAATTTTGAAATAAATCTATATGCAGAATAATTTTTTTTACAATGTCGTTTAATTATGAAATGTGTTAAATACATATTTCTTGCATCTTTCCAATTTTTCCGAGACAATACTGATATGATATTTTTTTATCCATTGACATATATTAAACCAAATTTAATATGTTGAGTTTTTCTTCAAATAATCTGATTCAACCAAATTTAACTAAAGTGATGTTTGTAAGTAGAAAACCGTATAAAAAACATTTTACGCATTTAGTGTTTATATTGTTCATTCTAAAACCAATCAGCTTTTTCTAACTCTAAGAAACTATAACTACGAAAACATATTAATGAGAAAATTCGTAAGTAAATAAAATGCGAGTAATTATCATTGTTGGTATAAAGTAAAATAATTGAATAAAAATTAAAAATTATATATGTATATATATTAATAATTAAAACCTAAATAA
This sequence comes from Phaseolus vulgaris, assembly GCF_000499845.2. Classification (NCBI taxonomy): domain Eukaryota; kingdom Viridiplantae; phylum Streptophyta; class Magnoliopsida; order Fabales; family Fabaceae; genus Phaseolus; species Phaseolus vulgaris. The sequence goes on along the minus strand of NC_023754.2, from coordinate 12,207,172 downwards.
AATCATATATTTTTTATTTGTATAGTTATCAAAAATCAGACTAGACCGATCAATTTTATTGAGAATTTGATTGTTGTACGAAATGCACCATTACAAGGTGTTTAGAGTAGGCCAAACACTGACACAAAAGGGAACAAGCGACCTCTAAATCATAATAGTGTGAGTTGAACCCTCTATTATTCGAAGCTAATATTGTAGGTTAGACCTCGTTAATATAGTGAGTTGAGTTCTCACTAAGTGGTATAGTTATAAACGACCGTCAAACTCCAGCTAAGTTAAACGTGGTAGCTAGCAAAATCCTAACTAAGTGATTTTGTCTTGGTTAGTGGTGCATTTACTGTTAGAACTAAGGTTTCGTGAATGCTTCGTAATTGGTGCAACACTTGTCTTAACTCCTGTAGAAAAATAAGGTTTAGGGTTACTCATATTGTTCATGAAGGAGATGTGTGTGGGGATAAGTTGGTTAACTTATGATTTATTCATAGAGACTCATTTCATTGCTATAATAGGCTTTCATCTAGTATATTCTTAGAGTTCTTTATGAATAGGTATTACCTATATATCGTTTTTGTTAACATATGAGTTTTGGTCTAATCCCCCATATATTTTTTGTATTTTTTTTCTTTTAATAATAATTTTTTCATGTGATGACAGATGATTGTTGTTACTTGGGGTGTCAGTTTAACTACGATGTCAAGTTTCATAGTGATGCCTAACATGAAACCTTTATAATAATCAAATTCTCATATTCATTTATTCTTATTTTTATTTAAATTACAAGCACATTTTATTTAAACAATGTTCATATCGGTCAAATTAATTTGTTGCACATATTTCAATATCTAGTGAGTTTTACACATTAAAATTTTAAGAAAATTGTTCCTTTTGGATTCGATATCTGTTTTTTAGGAAAAATTATTACTTCTGAATGGGTACACTTGTCCAAAAAGATTAATAATTGTTTTTCCATTCAATAAATCCCTCCATAGTCACAATTTTAAGTTCAAATTTTTTTAATTTTAAAGGTAAATTTTGTCAAATCATTTGGAATAAGTAAAGATGGATTTGAAGTTGATACTTAAAATTAGGAAATTTTGCTTTATGTGGATTCACTAAGTGAAGAAGCATATATATATATATATATATATATATTTACTTATATTAGCAAGGAGATGAAGTAAAGAAAATAAAAAGATTGACTATGTTAACGTTCTAGCAAGGAATCACAATTCAATTAGACTTATGTCTATTATATCTAAGTTGAAGAAACACTAAATAGGACACCTATTTTCTTCTTACTCAAATATTGCTATCTATTATATCTAAGTTGAAGAAACACTAAATAGGACACATATTTTCTTCTTACTCAAATATTGCTTCTTTCATCACCTTACTGCCCCAACTTGGGAATTATTGTTTATCACTACTTTATATATTCTAAATAATTGCATTATCTATCAGATGTGGGCTTCAAAGCCATGTGTATTCTTGACTAAGAAGGTTTCAAAGATTGCAAGAACATATTGCGAGGAGAAATTAACTTTATCACTTCTCACTTTCAAATGCATTTTAAAATAAAGGACTTAATTTAGAATATTTCAAACTTATGAGAATTATATATTAATAATTATAACTAAAGCTAAAATTACACATAAAATATACGTACATCAAAAGCTAAAATAAAACAGGTTAGGTTTTTTAAAGTATGAGCTCGTAACAAAAAAAACTAGGAATTATATAAACCAACTATCATCCATCGTAATAAATATGCACATACTCTTGACATACTTATTATCCAAAATTAGTTGTTGACATACTTATTATCCAAGGTTATTTTTGCTTAGATTTTAACATAAATTTTTGAAACTTTAGAAAACTTATTTGTAATTTAAAGTTACACATTCAAAATTTCAGAGAATTTAGTTATAAAATATATTAAAACTATATAGTTTTTAATTATTTATATATAAATAGATTTAATTATATTTATTTATTGAAGTTTGAAAAATCTGGAATGTTTTATTGAGGTTCTACGCCAAATCTTTGGAATTTAACGAAGGTTAGAAAAACCTATGTTATTTTGCTAAGGTTTTAAAATAAACCTTTAGAATTTAAGGAAGGTTAAATAAACTTTCGTGATTTTGCTGAGGTTTTAAAATAAAACTTTGGAATTTAATCGAAAGTTAAAAAATCTCCATTATTTTTCTGAGGTTTTAAAATAAAATTTTGAAATTTAACAAAGGTTAAAAAACTCTGTTATTTTGTTGAGGTTTTAAAACAAACCTTTGAAATTTAAAAAAGGTTAAAAAAACTTTGTTGTTTTGCTAAGGTTTTAGAATAACCTTTAAAATAAACTTAATAAAGGTTAAAAAAAATTTCGTTAATTAAAATAATTTCTAAGGTTATATTAAGCTTCGCTAAATAACCTCGTTAAAATCTTTTTTCTTGTAGTGCCAATTTAAAAACTATTTTTATAAATTTTTATTAATAATAAAAATCTCTTTAAATATCAATAATTTTTTAATCTCTAAAATAATATCTAATTTAATTAATATAATTTTTAATTACTTTTGATCTATAAATTTGAGTACTATTCAATATTTTGTTGTCTTGTAGTGTATAGGTAGTATCTTTCACTTAGTTTTTGTTTTGTTTTAAAAACTTATTTTTATATGTTCGAAAAACGATTTTTTTTGTTAATTCTTTTAAAAGGGTACTTGAAATAACTTCTTTTAAAGAAACTAACTTCTAGTATTTTTATTTATTTTTATCACAAGTATAAATTTTTTAATTTTTACTTTTTTATGACAAAATAATATTTATTTTATTATTTTCACAATAGACTTCAATGTATGGTATGATGAATAATAATATTGTATAATGCACTACCTTTATAACCACTAACCTTATGAAGTTTGATGTGGGCTTAAATTCTAAATAATATATATAATATAAATATATAATAATTGTGAGTAAGAAAAATCCAATGAAAATGATTGATTTAAAAATAAAAATTACAAAATTTTAAAATTAATTAAAAACTAAAATTTATAAATATATTTTATAAGTAATAAATTAAAATTTACACATCGTATTAACATGTCTATTTCTATTATGTTATTAAAATATTATTATTTTCAGTTTTTTAAATTTATAATTATTATTTTAATAAACAAGTTGATCTAACCTAAACTTCTTTTAGGCTTGTTCTTCCTGCACCCCCACGTTTTTCTTTCTGCACCCCCACAATTTTCAATATTCCAACATTAACCTTGAGCAAAAATTTGAAAAGGGCAACGTTCAGCACTTCCACAGTCACTGCTCATCTTCATCCTTGGGTTTCAAGTGTTGTAGAGGTTCTTCATAATTGTTGGAAGCAAGGCGAAGGAGTACACAACGTTGCCGAACTGTTGTCTGGGTTATAGAGGTAAGAGTAAAGGTTTTTTTTAAGAAACACGGTGGTTATGGAAATTTCGGGATTACCAGATATCGGAATCCGGTAATACCTTCCGGATTCATGAATCCGGAATAAATGAAATAATGTGTTCCGGATGAGGGGGTGTTCCGGAAGTAAAATGCAATAATATGTTGTTCTCCGGATTTGTGAATCCGGAAGCTAAAATTTCATTATGGATGGGTTGATCCGGTACAGTATTTTGTGTTATGGATTCATGAATCCGGAATGCTTTACTTGCATTATGGAGTTATGAATCCGGAATTGTATTTTGTGTTATGATGCATTCCGGATTCATGAATCCGGAATGGTTTTTTTGTGTTATGGATTCCTGAATCCGGAATAGTCTTTTTGAGTTATGGATTGTTGGATCCGGAATGATTTTTTTCACTTATGGATTCATGGATCCGGAATGCAATAACTTTGTTTTATTTTTTTTATTCGTAGAAGCATGGATAGTAGTGAAGAATTTGAACAACAATTATATGATGGTGTGAATGTGTGGGATGATGATGATATTGAGAAGTCATTATCTAAATCGAAGGGATATGAATGTACAGATGCGTTTATTACAGATGAGGTAAAGTTAAGTTTGTAAAGTATTTTTAAGTTGTTTGTTAATTAGTAAATAATTTGTTATGATAACTTTTGTAGGTATTTCGTACTCGGGATGAGCTCCTAAAGTGGGTTAGAAAAGTTGCGTTTGACTTTGGTTTTTGTATTGTGATATTGAGATCGGATACTTCAACTGGCCAACGAGGAAGAAAAACATTTGTGTTATTAGGTTGTGAGAGAGGAGGTCAATACAGACGATATAAGAAGGATTTACAGGTTACTGAGAGTGGAACTAGGAAATGTGGTTGTCCTTTCAGATTACGAGGGTATCCAGTAAAGAGTGGTGAAGGGTGGATATTGAAATTAATTTGTGGGTCTCATAATCATGAGTTGGCAAATACATTGGTTGGTCATCCATATGCTGGTAGGTTCACATGTAGTGAGAAGTCAATGCTTATGGACATGACAGACAGTTCGGTGAAGCCTAGAAATATTTTGCTGACAATGAAAGAGCATAATGAGAAAAATATGAGCACAATAAAGCAAGTTTATAATGCACGATATATGTACAAAAAATCAGTACGAGGTGATAGAACTGAAATGCAACAATTGATGATGTTACTTGAGCGTGATATGTATGTCCATTGGTCTAGGTTTGAAGAAGGGACGAATGTTGTGCAAGATTTATTTTGGACACACCCTGATTCAGTGAAGCTATTGAATGCCTTTAACATTGTATTGATGATGGACAGTACCTATAAAACTAATAGGTATAGGATGCCCTTGTTTGAAGTTGTTGGTGTAACCTCAACGGGAGTGACCTTCAGTGCTGCATTTATGTTACTCGCATCAGAACGTCATCATAACTTTGTATGGGCCCTTGAGAAGCTGAAATGTTTGTTTTTGAGATTTGATTCATACCCGAAGGTTGTGGTTAGTGATAGAGATATTGCTCTAATGAATGCAATAAATGTTGTGTTTCCCGAAGCTGCTAATTTGTTATGTCGTTTTCACATTGATAAAAATGTTAAAGCTAAATGTAAAATGATTGTTCATCCAAAAGAGGCATGGGATCAAGTGATGGAATCTTGGGGAGCAATTGTTGATTGTGAAAATGTAGAGTCCTATGAACATCGTGTTGAGGCATTTAATGTTGTTTGTTCACCATGGCCTATATTTACTGAATATGTGATTAGTACTTGGTTAAATCCACATAAAGAAAAGTTTGTTAAGGCTTGGACGGATAAAGTCATGCACTTAGGCAACACGACAAGTAACAGGGTTGAGTCTGCACATTGGAGTTTAAAGAGGATCCTTGAGACGTCAATGGGGGACTTATGCTTTTGTTGGGAATCCATTAATAAGATGATCATCTTGCAACATAATGCAATTAAATCTTCATTTGAAAAGAGTTTGCATGTAGTGAGTCATGTCTTCAATGTAACAAGATATAAGAAATTGCTTGGCTTCGTATCGAAATATGCTTTGCAGTATATTGCAGAAGAGAGTGATCGAGTTCAATATGTTGGTTTAGATAAATCTCGTTGTGGGTGCACCATTAGATCTACTCATGGCCTTCCTTGTGCTTGTGAACTGGCTTCCTTTGGTGTGGGTAGCATACCATTGCAGTCAGTGCATCTCATTTGGACACGATTAAGCTTTTTAGATATTTCAAGTGATGATACTTCAGCAGAGTTGTCCATCCAACAAGAGTGGGCTGTCATCATGAATCGTTTCAAGGAGGTTGACATGGCTGGTAAGATTAACATCAAAGCCAAATTACGTGAGATTGCCTATCCAGATAACACATCTTTATGTCCACCAAGGGAGAAAGTCAAAACAAAAGGTGCACTAAAAGGGCGTCAGAGTAAATTTGGTAGATCAACGAAGCGAATTCCTTCTTACTTTGAACATTGTAAATGTGGGTCCAGATCTAATTAATAAAAGTTTAACGATTTTCGGTACTGAAAATATAGAATATCAACATATACTATAGATATAATGTGTAAGTGAAGTGGGTGAAAACCTAGAATAGAAATACAAGAACAGTATCTCGAAGTGGTGGTGGAAACAAAAATCCATCAAAAGAGAAATCCCAATGAAAGAACACAAAAGAAATAAAACAAATTAAATAGTAATAATAAAAATCACAGCCTAAACCTGAATTTACAACTACTGCTTTGAATTCTAATAGTATAATATCCCAACTGTGATGGCAATGGCCACAATCAAAATCAGCAATATGCTTATCAACCAACAGAAAAACCTGCAGCAGCAGCTTCTTCTTTTCTTTGGTGTGACTCTACTTAAACTTCACCTAAATCCGAAATACTACCGGATTCCTAAATCCGGAACACTACCGGATTCCTAAATCCAGAATACTACCGGATCCTTACATCCGGGAAACTAACGGATCCACAAATCCGGTAAACTACCGGATCCCCAAATTCGAAAACTTACCGGATTCTGTGATTTGGAATGTGAAATAACATTTACGGAAACAACAATCCATGAAAAAAACGGATACCAAAGTCCGGAACACATGAATGTACCTTTATGAATGTGAGATGGATGAGATTTGGAAGAAGAAGCTATTGCAAGAGATTGCCACTGAAGAAGACCTCTGCTGTTGAAGAAGCCGGCCAGACACCACGCACAAATGAGCATCATTTTAAGTTTTTAGGGTTTTATAACATCAAGGGTAATGTTGTAATTTCAAAAATTTTAAAGGGCAATTTTGTCTTTGCACAAGACTGTGGGGTGCAGGAAGAAAAATGTAGGGGTGCAGGAAGAAACACCCCTTCTTTTATTAAGTTATGGGCTAAACTGATGCGGGCTATTTAGATGGCACATTTTTTTGTTTTTTTCACCCGTATGTTTTCATTGGCTGCTTCTTCCTGCACCTCCATACATTCTTTCAGCACACCATATTTTTGTATTTCAAAATTACCCTTTTGTAAAAAGTTTAAAATATATGAAATGTGTACCTTCTTAATTACCTAATTTGGAAACTTTTTTAATCTATACGTTAGCCACCCATTATTGTCGCTCTTGTGTTTCTAATATTGGTTTCACAATATTCTTCCTTCACTGTTATCTGTAATATACTTCCTATTGTTTCACGTGATAATTTTTTAATTATGGAATTCGAAAAATTATTATAGATTGGGCAATTTGTTACATTTTAAATAATTTAATATAATTTTTATTATGTAAGTTACAATATATTTTCATAAACTTAATATATTTTGGATTTGCAATTTAAAATATATTTTCAAATCCAGAATTCTATTCTGGATTTAATAATTTAGAAGACAAAATTCTTTCTGAATTATGTTTCTGTGTGTTTCAGAATATTATTTTTAAATTTTAAATTCCACAATCCAAAAATAATTATTATCAGTTTCAAATTAGATAATCCGAAGAACTTTTATCCAATTAAAAAATCTCTTGGACAATATAATTCAACAAAAACTTTAAAGAGAAATCCACAAATTTCAAAACCAAACAAAAATGTAAATTTCTTACCCACTTTCTAACTTTACTATCTTCCCTTCAACTCAATCTTGTGCCAAAGTTTCTTCAACAGTTCAAGGCTGAACGATAAAAATCACAGACCAATATTAATTACAAGCATGTAATAACAACAAAAAAGCACTACAAGGGCAAAATAAGGATTTATATATTTATGGGTGTAGAAGTAAAGCACAGGGTGAAAAAGAAATCCCTGCACTTAAAATCATAACTATTTTATCAATTCTACCTAGTGTCACCCTGAAACTAAATTTAAACTCCAACTAGCGTTTTTGCTCCAAATAGTTTTTGTCAAATGCAACATTAACAAGGTTGTTTCTTTATGTACCTCTATAATTTCTCTTACACCCCATAGGTTAGGAAAAAAATCATTTTATCCTTAAAAATATATATTTCGGATTATAGAATCTAAAAATTATTTTTGGATCTGTTCTTTTTTTCTATTTGCACATCCTAGATTATAGAATCTGGAAGGTATTTTGGTCTAATTCTCCAATTCAAAATGTTATCTTTCTAAAAAAAAAATACATTCCAAATTATATAATCCCAAATGTATTTTCAAATCCAAAAATACCTTACAGATTCTATAATCTGGAATGTATTTTTTTTTAATTTACATATCCTTAATTGTATAATTCAGAAGGTATTTCCAAAATACCTTATAGATTTTACAATTTGAAATAAATTTTTCTTAAAAAATTATATTTTGGGTTATAGAATTTGGAAGATATTTTTGGATTCGGAAATACCTTTTAGATTCTATCATCAAGAGTTTTTCTGGACCATCCATTCTAAAAGAAAAAAAAAATCAATGGAATAAAGAATATTTTTGATATTTTAAGAAGTAGGAGGGTGTCACAAGAAGTTATAGAGGTGCAAGAAGAAGCAACCCGTCAACAAACCTCTATCATATAAAGGGACCACCCGTCCAGAGTAGATAAACATTAGTTTGGTTAAGCAAATTTCTCCTTTCACCTCTATATTTTTTTTAATCCCAATAATACCTTTTTGAGATGACTGGTGGTGAATATTGAGGTAAGTTTTGTGATATTTTTACTAGTGGTAAATGTCTTTTTGTTCGCTTATTTTTTTTTGGAAGCGACAAAACCTAGAAAAAAAACCTAGAAGTACAAAATTAAAAAAAAAAATTATCTTTCCACTAGAAAACGTTGAATACAATGAATTTTCTTGCCAACTATCTTACACACGCTCAAATGATGAAAATTTTCTCTCAAACGCTTGACTAGAGAAAAATGAAAGTGTAACGACTAGAAGGGAGATATGGGGTGAAAAATGTAGTTGAGGTTATTTGGAAAGGTGAGATTATGGTTTATTTAGAGTTATTTAATTTTTTTTAAAAGTAAAAGTAACTTTTCATAATTAATATGAAGGCGGAGGGAGAAAGTATAGAAGTGAAGGGAGAATTTCCCTTGGTTAATTGTTAGGAATGAAAAATCTAGACCCAATCCAAAACGTGATATAAATAAGTGGGTTGGAAACGAGTGTTGAAAAGAAAGAAAGATTGATTTGGAGGTTGAACCAATTGGTTATAAGGAAAAACTTGTGGCAAAGTGTTTTTTTTTTCCGAGGAGGGAACCAAATATAGCGAAGCATAAAACACTAGGTTTTTATAACTATGATGAATGTTTTGAATTTAGTGTTACAACTACTTCATGTTAACTTTTTTAATGAAAATCTTGAGGAGCAAATTTATAGGTTCCTTGAGTATGAAAAAAAAAGACTATAAAGGAGATATAAAGCGAACAACTTTTTGTTTATGAATGCGATGAGAGGTTATTCTGATTGGCCATATATATTACTTCATCAGATTCCTAATTCATTATATATTTTAGTTGCAAGTGAATGGTGAAAGTTCATGATTCACTCATTGTATTTCTAGATTACTCTTTATGATATTTTTTTTGTCACAGCTAAGAATATTGTAACCAATATTTTCACAGAATGAAATATATCTAAGTTAATTGCCACTTTATCTATCAACAAGTGCAAAATTAAATTATTCCAAGTGCATATACTCAAATTTATATGTGGGTATTCTAACCCTTATAAAAAAATATAGACAAGTTATTTATACCTCTTACCAATAACCACAAGAGCAAAGGTAAGCAAGCATACAATCCAGAATAACAGAAAAAAGAGTCACATAGATTCCTTATGAAAAATGATTATTAGATAACCCTTTTCTCCATTGCACCAAATTACAACCTTCACGTGGTAGAGGTTGATGACATGGAAAATGGTAATTTTTTCATTGTAGAAAAATATTTAGAATTTGAAAGATTGGAAATCGTGAACTAATTGACGTCAGAATAGAGAAACTTGAGGCAATGTTTTGTATTTTCCTTCTATTTCTTCAATTTCGCTTTTGTTTTTGTAGAATCTAGGGTTTCTTATTATGAGGGATCCATGCTTAGTTTTTGCGAAAGGAACCTCTTGTCTGTGTACATACTTTAGAAATGGGTTGTGCATTAGATGAAGAAGTTGAGGAACGGGAATTGGTAAGTCATTTCTGTTGAAGATGGTTGCTGCCCCTTCAAGATTGTGTTTGATGAAGACTTGTATGCTGTGTTTGATGAAGACATTTATGTACTTTCCATGTATTTTGTGCTTTGCTTTAAGTGTGTCTTAGTTAGTGCTTAGGGGTTGGCTAAGAGTAGCTTTTTGCTGAGTATCTCACCTCATAACCACTGGCCATGTGTTAAGAACAAGCATAAGTTTTCTAAAACTGTTTTGCACATGTTTTACACAAAAACACGTTTTACTGCATAAAAATAAATCTGTTCTTTTCTAAATAAACAGATTCATTTTCTTCACTGATGCCTTGGCTAAAGTCTTGTAAAAATTGGATTTTGTGCATCAGGTATTTTGACTAAGTTTTCTTCTTTTCAAAACGACTGAGTTTCAAATAGTTAAACTTTCTCTGTTTTCGTTTTGAAAAATAAATCTGTTCATCTGTAAATGAATAGATTCTTTTTTGCCTCTGGTGCCATATCACACTTAAACGTTTTTCAGTTTTATCTCAGCACCAGAATGGTTGACTAAGTCTCCTCACTTAACAGAATCTCTAACTGCTTTTGAAAATAAATCAGTTTATTTTATTTTCAATCTGTTCATTTTATAACAGCTTTAACTGTTTTTCAAAATTCTGTTATAAGCTGGCTTTCTATAAAATGCAAACTTGTTTCTGAGCTTAATAACGATTCAAACAGTATATACATTTGCAAAAAACAAGTTTTAACAGCAGAGAGTTAAGTGTTTTCAAGGATTAGCATTTGTTCTTCAAAGATTTCAAAAATCAAAAAGTGCTTGTTCTTGGTTTGGTTCCAAAAGCTTGGTGTGAGGTGCAGCTACTGTTCTAGCAATCTTGCCTACTGGTTTAAGGCTGATCTTTGTTACCTCAATCAGGTGTAGTCGTTTCATTTCTTATTACTTGTAAAAGTTTGGTTGAATCCTCTTCTTGATAGGTGTTCTTGGAGAGTGGATGTGTGTGTATGAGTGCTGAAATAGGTTTTTTCAGCAAGAGTACCTAAGTTCTTGTAGGTTTCAAGAACAGTGGGAAGTGTACTTGATTGTACTGTGTGTTAGTGAATTCCACCTGTTGTTGGTGAAGACTGGATGTAGCTCAGGTTGAGTGAACCAGTATAATTGTTTGTGTTCATTCTCTCCCTCACTCTGCAATTTCGTTTCTGCATAATTGATAAAACTGCAAAGAAATAAATCTGTTCAATTGTAAATAAATCTGTTCTTTCTGGGCACTGTGCATACTGTTCTTGATTTCTGAAAAAGCTGTTGTAATCTGATAAGAACATACATAATCTGCTAAAACCATTGGAACAGATTGATTGTGATAAGCTGATCAAGAAACTGTCAATATCATTAATTGAACCTTAAACAAATTGCTACAAGTTGAAGCTTGCTGTTCTGTGATTAAGTGTTCTTAATTTCTGGAAAATTGCTTAACATCAAGAAGAACATTCATAGTCTGTTAAAGGCCACTGGAACAGCTTGTGTGCAAAGATCACTCAATTAATCAGCATGCTATCAATTGAACCTTAATCACTTGCTTGAAATTGAAGCTTGCAGTTTTGTGTTTCACTGTTTTTCAAAACAGATATCTGTGTGTGTGGTGCTGAAAATTTTCACTGCATGATCTTGTGATTAATCTTGCTGAATTAAAAGCTTGTCAAACAAAAACAGTGCTGAAATAAATCTGTTCATTTTTACATAAATCGATTTACTTTCTGCAAAACTGGGTTAAACACTGTTTTTGCGAAGAAGTTTTAAAAGGTCAATTCACCCCCCCTCTTGAACTTTGGCACTATTAAACCCAACAATTGGTATCAAGAGCTAGGACTTGTATTTTAATCAAGTTTGTTTGTAATAATGTCTGAGTTCAATGTGCTTTTTGCTGAAGGTTCTGCTGTTAATAGACCACCTATGTTTAATGGAATGAATTATGCATTTTGGAAAGTTAGAATGAGAATTTTTATGGAATCCATTGATGCATTAATTTGGGAAGCTATGGTCAATGGACCTTATGTGCCAATGCAGGTTGTCAAGGATGAACAAGTGGAAAAGCCAAGATCAGAATGGAATGAGACCGAAAGGAGAAAGGCTCAACATGATCTTGTGGCCAAGAACATCATAACCTCGCATTGACAATGGATGAGTTCTTCAGGATATCTCAATGTAAGTCAGCTAAGGAGATGTGGGAAGTCTTAGAAGTGACTCATGAAGGTACTGAAGATGTGAAAAGGTCAAGGAAACATGCACTCATCCAAGAATATGAGCTGTTCAGAATGCAACTCGAGGAGAGCATTGCTGATGTGCAGAAGAGATTCACCCACATTGTGAATCACCTCACTGGCTTGGGAAAAGAATTTGACAGAGAGGAGCTCAACACAAAGATATTGAAGTGCCTCGACAGAAGCTGGCAACCAAAGGTGACAGCTATCTCTGAAAGCCGTGATCTGTCAAAACTGGAAACTGCTGCACTGTTTGGAAAGCTGATGGAGCATGAGCTAGAGCTTAAAAGACTTAAAGAGCAGGAAACAACAGAGAGAAAACCCAAAGGGCTTGCACTGAAAGCAACTGAATTGGATGAGATCAAGGAAGAAAAAGAAGATGCTGAAGATGATGATACAATCAGCCTTCTTACAAAAAGATTCAGCAAATTCCTGAGGAAGAAAAGCAAAAACAGGAACCAACAGAAAAGAAGGTATCCTAAACCCAATGATTCAAATTCCTCTAAATATACTTGCTTTGGATGTGGCAAAACAGGGCATATCAAAACAGATTGTCCAGACAATCAAACAAGGGACAAATCTGCCAGCAAGAAATTTGAAAGGAACAAAGGAAGAAGAGCCTACATCTCATGGGAGGAAAATGAAGTATCCTCAACTAGCAGCTCTTCAACAGAAGATGAGGAGAATAATTTGTGTTTCATGATGAAGGATGAGGAGTCAAGCTCTGAATCAGTAAGTAATTTTTCTGCTGATTCTGATAACTATGATGATTTGCTTGCTGCCTTCAAGGAAACACATGAAGAAGCCAATAGGCTAGCTGTAATTTGTAATAAGCTGCAAAAGGTAAATAATGTGCTTGCACCTAAAGTAAAAACACTTGAGGAAGAATTGCATAAGGCCAAAACAAATTTGGTAAGCCTTGAACTGACTTGCTTGCATGCCTCTATTAAATCCTGTGAAAACTGCAAAAAATTAGAAAAACAAGTGGAGTATTTGCTGAAAACCCTTTCCAATTTCACCAAAGGAAGAGAAAACCTTGAGTCTCTCCTTGGATCACAGAATGCTGTTTTCAATAAGAATGGACTTGGTTATACCCCTGGAAATACAACCAATGTCAAAAAGCTTTCAAGTTTTTTTGTTCCAGCAAAATCAGTTTTTTCAGCTTTTAACAGTGGCAAAAAGGCATCTCATGTAACCTGTTTTTACTGCATGAAATCTGGTCATACATCTAGGTCTTGCATTGCTAGAAAACATCTTGTGCCTAAGAACTTAGCTAAGTGGCTACCAAAGAGAAGGTGTTAATCTGTGCTGGACCCTATACTGAAAAGGGTACCATTTGTATATTTTTTATTCTGTTTTGCAGATTGGAAGCAAGAAAAACCAGTGGTACTTGGACAGTGGCTGTTCCAAGCATATGACTGGAGATCTTACAAAGTTCACCAGCCTAAAGCTCAAAGCAGAAGGACATGTGACCTATGGTGACAATAACCGAGGGAGAATTTTGGGCAGAGGAACTGTTGGAACAGAAAATTCAACAACCATTGAGAATGTGCTGTATGTAGAAGGACTTAAGCATAGTCTTCTCAGCATAAGTCAGCTTTGTGACAAAGGATACAAAGTGAATTTTGAGTCAAGTGGCTGCACAATCTCAAGTAATTCATCTAGTAAGGCACTGTTTACTGGTAAGAGAGTGAATAACATTTACTTGTTGAATATCATGGAAACTAACTCTTCAAATGAGTGTTTGCTGTCCAGAAGTGATGAGTCTTGGTTGTGGCACAGGAGGTTAGCTCACATACACACAAATCACTTGAATAAATTGAAATCTAAAGATTTAGTTTCTGGTTTACCTAACATTAAATTTCAGGATAACAGGCTTTGTGATGCTTGTGTGAAAGGTAAACAAATCAAATCCTCTTTCAAGTTAAAGGATATTGTCTCTACAAAAAATCCATTGGATGTGTTGCATATGGACTTATTTGGTCCATCTAGAGTTGCTAGCTTGGCTGGAAATTTGTATGCTTTGGTTGTTGTGGATGATTACTCTAGATTTACATGGACTTTATTTCTTGCACATAAACATGATGCTTATTCTGCCTTTAAGAGATTAACAAAAATTCTGGAAAATGAAAATGGTTGCTGCATTAAATCAATTCGAAGTGATCATGGGGAAGAGTTTCAAAATGCTAAGTTTGAGAGGTTCTGTGAGAAGCATGGGATAGCTCATACCTTTTCAGCCCCTAGGACACCCCAACAAAATGGTGTTGTTGAAAGGAAAAATAGATCACTAGAAGAACTTGCTAGAACTATGTTAAATGAATCTAAGCTTCCTAAGTATTTTTGGGCTGATGCTGTTTATACTGCAGGTTATGTCTTAAATAGGACCTTAATAAGACCAATTCTTAAGAAAACCCCATATGAATTGTATAAGGGCAGAAAACCTAGTGTGAGTCACCTTAGAGTATTTGGGTGTAAATGTTTTGTATTGAATAATGACAAAGAAAATCTTGGTAAGTTTGATGCTAAATCTGATGAAGGTGTGCACATTGGTTATGCTTTGAATGGTCATGCATATAGAGTCTTCAATAAAAGGCTGCTTATAGTAGAAGAATCAATGCATGTTGTTTTTGATGAAACTGATCATAGTATATCTAAAGCTGCTGATGAACCTGACAGTAATGAATTTAAATCTGTTTTAAATCAAAATGAATCGATTCATTTTGATACTGCTGATACACATACTGTACAAGAATCTACTGCAGCTGCAGGTTTGCCAAAAGAGTGGAAAACCCCAAGAGACTTAACCCTTGATAATGTCATTGGGAACATTGAGAAAGGAGTGTCAACTAGAAAATCCTTGAACAATTTCTGTGAAGCAATGGCTTTTGTATCTCAAGTTGAACCCAAGAATTTGAAGGAAGCTCTCAAGGACAGTAACTGGATTTTAGCTATGCAAGAGGAACTGAATCAGTTTGCTCTTAATGAGGTCTGGACTCTTGTTCCTAGAATACCAGAGATGAAAGTAATTGGAACAAAATGGGTATTTAGAAACAAAATGGATGAGCATGGAGTGATCACCAGAAACAAGGCTAGGCTTGTAGCTAAAGGGTACAATCAAGAAGAAGGAATAGACTATGATGAGACATATGCACCAGTGGCTCGGTTAGAAGCTGTTAGACTGCTGCTTGCCTTTTCTTGCATCAAAGGGTTCAAGTTATTTCAAATGGACGTGAAGAGTGCCTTTCTAAATGGCTATATAAATGAAGAGGTATTTGTCTCACAACCTCCAGGATTTGAAGATCATCAACATCCAGAATATGTGTTCAAACTCCAAAAGGCTCTCTATGGACTCAAGCAAGCTCCTAGGCAATGGTATGAGAGGCTAAGTGATTTTCTCACCTCTCAAGGCTATGACAGAGGCACATCAGATAAGACCTTGTTCATTAAGAAAAAAGGAGATGACTCAATTCTAGTCCAAGTATATGTGGATGACATCATTTTTGGATCAAACAATGGAGAATTGTGTGAAGCTTTCGTGAAGGTCATGAAGAGTGAGTTTGAAATGTCAATGATGGGTGAGTTGAACTATTTTCTAGGCTTGCAGGTCAAACAACTCAAGGATGGCATTTTCCTAAGTCAAGCCAAGTATTGCAAGGATTTGCTGAAGAAATTTGAAATGGACAAGTGTAAACCAATCAGCACACCCTTCTCAACAAGCTGTCATTTGGATCATGATGAAGCTGGAATTCCTGTTGATGAAACCAAATACAGAGGACTCATAGGATCACTGCTGTATCTCACTGCCAGCAGGCCAGATATAATGTTTGCAGTGTGCATGTGTGCAAGGTTTCAGTCTGCTCCTAAAGAATCACACTACAATGCTGTCAAAAGGATTTTGAAGTATTTGCAAGGAACTAAAGAAGTTGGCTTGTGGTATCCAGGTAACATTTCATTAAGCTTAACTGGGTATTCTGATTCAGATTTTGCAGGTTGCAAAATTGATAGGAAGAGCACAAGTGGAACCTGTCATTTGCTTGGATCAAGCTTGATCTCATGGCAATGCAAAAAGCAGGCTTGTGTAGCTCTTTCCACTGTTGAAGCAGAATACATTGCAGCAGGGAGTTGCTGTGCTCAAACTATATGGCTAAGACAGCAATTGAACGATTTTGGTATCTTACTTAACCATATACCTCTGCTGTGTGATAATACAAGTGCAATCAACTTAACCAAAAATCCTGTCATGCATTCAAGAACCAAACACATTGAAATAAGGCATCATTTTCTAAGAGAACACATATCTAATGGAACATGTGATATTAAGTTCATTGGTACTGATTTACAACTTGCTGATTTGTTCACAAAACCATTAGCCAAAGATAGGTTTAATTTTCTGCTTAATGAATTGGGTATTTTAAATGTAAATTGTACCTAGCAGTGAAAAATTAAATCTGTTTATTCGCAATTAAATGTGTTTATTTTCTGCACTGATACGCATTGATGACTAGGAAAGAGAAATTCTGATCTTTGACTGCTTTACTGACTTAGTGGGCATTAACCTCTGTACCTTTGACGGTTTTGGTCATGGTTATGTAACCGATTTGATGGTTTGGGTGCTCAATAAGAATTTGAGTGTATGCATCGTGACCCTAAAGATTTGGTGCATATTTTCAAAGATTCTCTGCACAAAATTCAGAAGCATAAAATCTTCATGCA
The DNA here is from genome assembly GCF_000499845.2 of Phaseolus vulgaris. Taxonomy (NCBI): domain Eukaryota; kingdom Viridiplantae; phylum Streptophyta; class Magnoliopsida; order Fabales; family Fabaceae; genus Phaseolus; species Phaseolus vulgaris. Next base: position 12,190,150 of record NC_023754.2, on the reverse strand, counting down.
TATCCACTCATAACTGCCATATCAATCCATTTATTCTGCTATAAATCTGTGTGAATACTTGCTACCCACATTGGCCATTCTCTTTCTATTCTCACCATTTGAAATCAAGAAAAGAATTCAGGTTACCATGGCTTCGTCTTCAAGACAAAAACAGAAAGGCAAGGGAAAGCAAACCACTTCTCAAGGTGTGTTAGAAGGATGGTTCGCTGGAAATGAAGAAGGCATCAATGCCTACATTCATGAAACAAGCAGGAAGCAGATCAACATACCCAAGGTGCTGGATTTCAACTGGCTGAAATCTGAAAAATTGGTAGAAACAAGGGCTGTGTTGAAACACCAGAAACTGAAAAAGATGCTAGAATTAACGGGTAATGTCTATCCTGACTTGGTTAAGGTGTTTTATACTAACCTCACATTGGATGGGAAGAATGTTGTCTCTTATGTGAAAGGGACAAAGATGAAGATCACAAGTGAGGTGTGGAATGCTGTGGCTGGAATAAAATATGCTGGACTGAAAGTAGGGAAAGGGAACACCAGTGGAGTGGAATTTCAGAATTCAACAAGCTGCAATATTACAAAAGTTGCATGAGGAATCCTACAGAAAGCATAAACAGATTCCATGCAGGGCATTTGAACCTCACTCCACGTCTAGTTGCATACATCATAGCTTGGCAACTGATTCCAAGAGGAACAAACCATGCTGTCCTACATGAAGAGGATCTTATCCTCCTATATTGCATCATGAACCAGATTAAGGTAAACTGGGTGTTCATTGTCAATGAACACATGCTGAAGTCAAAAAGGTTGGCGGATTACAGATTTCCCTATGCTATTCTTGTTTCCAAATTAATTGATTACTTTGGTATTGATGTTACAAATGAGAGAAATGACCCTATCAAAGCTGTAAGTGAGATTGATACTACAACTCTCACCAAAATGGGTTTTCACAAAATTGAAAACAAGTGGGTGGTCCTCAAGGAGAAGGACACTCAAGCAGAACATGAAGATGAAGATGAAGCTATTCCTATGGATGATGACTCTCCTGCTGTCCAATCTGAACATGAGGAAGTTGCTGCAAATGCCATAGTTGCCTATCAAAGTCCAGAATACCGTGGAGAACCAATGTCTTTGTTTGAGAGGCAAGTGCTGTACCGTCTTGATGTCATGTCTGCAGAACAAAGGGCACACTTTGAGGCTACTCATGCAAGGTTCCAACACCTTGATAATTAGATTGAAGGAGTTCAGGCACAACTTGCAGAGCTTTACTACAAGGATTAGTAGTTTTCTGCTTTTAATGCTTTTCTTATCAGTTTTCAAGTTTCTGTAATGTTGAACAATTTGGTTTTTTGTTTCTGAACTATTATGATTATGGTTTCTGCGTTATATCCCTTTATTCCCTATGCTTATATGCTGTTTGATGAATCCAAAGGGGGAGAAAAATAGCTCACCATGCTAGGTGAAGCTAGCTGTAACAGGGAGTTAATTCTGCACTTTTAAACCTATTCATATGCTATGCAATACTGCTGTTTTTTTCTGGTTTAAAATCTGGTGCAGTGCAGGTGCAATTTTGGTTTAAAATCTGGTGCAGTACAAGTACTTAAAGCAACAATGCTATGAGGTTAGCTATGGGGATTTGTCTCCATCAAACAGGGGGAGATTGTTGAAGATGGTTGCTGCCCCTTCAAGATTGTGTTTGATGAAGACTTGTATGCTGTGTTTGATGAAGACATTTATGTACTTTCCATGTATTTTGTGCTTTGCTTTAAGTGTGTCTTAGTTAGTGCTTAGGGGTTGGCTAAGAGTAGCTTTTTGCTGAGTATCTCACCTCATAACCACTGGCCATGTGTTAAGAACAAGCATAAGTTTTCTAAAACTGTTTTGCACATGTTTTACACAAAAACACGTTTTACTGCATAAAAATAAATCTGTTCTTTTCTAAATAAACAGATTCATTTTCTTCACTGATGCCTTGGCTAAAGTCTTGTAAAAATTGGATTTTGTGCATCAGGTATTTTGACTAAGTTTTCTTCTTTTCAAAACGACTGAGTTTCAAATAGTTAAACTTTCTCTGTTTTCGTTTTGAAAAATAAATCTGTTCATCTGTAAATGAATAGATTCTTTTTTGCCTCTGGTGCCATATCACACTTAAACGTTTTTCAGTTTTATCTCAGCACCAGAATGGTTGACTAAGTCTCCTCACTTAACAGAATCTCTAACTGCTTTTGAAAATAAATCAGTTTATTTTATTTTCAATCTGTTCATTTTATAACAGCTTTAACTGTTTTTCAAAATTCTGTTATAAGCTGGCTTTCTATAAAATGCAAACTTGTTTCTGAGCTTAATAACGATTCAAACAGTATATACATTTGCAAAAAACAAGTTTTAACAGCAGAGAGTTAAGTGTTTTCAAGGATTAGCATTTGTTCTTCAAAGATTTCAAAAATCAAAAAGTGCTTGTTCTTGGTTTGGTTCCAAAAGCTTGGTGTGAGGTGCAGCTACTGTTCTAGCAATCTTGCCTACTGGTTTAAGGCTGATCTTTGTTACCTCAATCAGGTGTAGTCGTTTCATTTCTTATTACTTGTAAAAGTTTGGTTGAATCCTCTTCTTGATAGGTGTTCTTGGAGAGTGGATGTGTGTGTATGAGTGCTGAAATAGGTTTTTTCAGCAAGAGTACCTAAGTTCTTGTAGGTTTCAAGAACAGTGGGAAGTGTACTTGATTGTACTGTGTGTTAGTGAATTCCACCTGTTGTTGGTGAAGACTGGATGTAGCTCAGGTTGAGTGAACCAGTATAATTGTTTGTGTTCATTCTCTCCCTCACTCTGCAATTTCGTTTCTGCATAATTGATAAAACTGCAAAGAAATAAATCTGTTCAATTGTAAATAAATCTGTTCTTTCTGGGCACTGTGCATACTGTTCTTGATTTCTGAAAAAGCTGTTGTAATCTGATAAGAACATACATAATCTGCTAAAACCATTGGAACAGATTGATTGTGATAAGCTGATCAAGAAACTGTCAATATCATTAATTGAACCTTAAACAAATTGCTACAAGTTGAAGCTTGCTGTTCTGTGATTAAGTGTTCTTAATTTCTGGAAAATTGCTTAACATCAAGAAGAACATTCATAGTCTGTTAAAGGCCACTGGAACAGCTTGTGTGCAAAGATCACTCAATTAATCAGCATGCTATCAATTGAACCTTAATCACTTGCTTGAAATTGAAGCTTGCAGTTTTGTGTTTCACTGTTTTTCAAAACAGATATCTGTGTGTGTGGTGCTGAAAATTTTCACTGCATGATCTTGTGATTAATCTTGCTGAATTAAAAGCTTGTCAAACAAAAACAGTGCTGAAATAAATCTGTTCATTTTTACATAAATCGATTTACTTTCTGCAAAACTGGGTTAAACACTGTTTTTGCGAAGAAGTTTTAAAAGGTCAATTCACCCCCCCTCTTGAACTTTGGCACTATTAAACCCAACAATTTCCTACATTCTTGATTCATATCTATTGTTATGATTTGTGTTACTAAACTACGATTATAAATTTTGCATCATAATGTTTTTCTTTTTCAATTTCTGCTATCATTACACAAGTTGTTGTCCTTTAACAAGTAACGTGCATAATAAATTAAGGACAACGTTAACTATGGTGGTTGATTGATTTGTTTTTCGTTGTGCAGAGTGTAGGGTGTATGGTATCATGTCCATGATGCAATTTTATTTTGGTGTTTTTTATACTTGTATAACAAATTTGATATAGATGTAGTTATTTTTCGACTAAGAGGAAAGGAATAGAAAATTGTCATCATATTGTAATTACAAGATTTAGGGAACGTTTTATTCATACTTCTTAAGCACTTGTTTATGTTTGTTTTTGGAGTGTGTTTGCTTTGGTGTTGTAAATTGATAACAATATATGTTCATTTCGCCACTTCGCCAGTGACCAAATTTTATTTGTCTAATAATGTTTAAGCAACAATTCATCATTTTCCATAATTATTTTTATTTATGGCATGTTTTCAATTATATTGTACACAATCCAGCACCAATGGGATGAAAATTGTAAAAAAAGACCACTCGAAGGCATGTTATGTCTTCCGTCGTCATGCTTGATCTTGAGAGTCACTGCTTCAAAACAATATAATTGTCCAAAAATACACACCCAAGTCACCACATACACAAATCAGGGTAATCACTTATAATCAAACAAACTAGCATAATACCTACACATTTCTTGATATTTGGAGTACATTCGTCAAAATCGAGAAACACTTGTTTCACGTAAAACACAAAATTACTTAATGAAATATCACACCAAAACAAACCATTATGTGCAAACACGAAATGAACTTAAGTCACATCACTCATCATCATCCTTGATATTGTGGGCAAGACTTTAAAAAAACTACAATTGTGCAAACACTTATGCTTAAGTCACCGCATACACAAACCAAGCTCACCAATTATAATTAGACACTTATCTTATCTCAGTGTCATTGTAGTTAGTCAGAGTTAGTGGTGATATGTGTAAGAATAATTGGTGACCTGCTACTAACTTTTTGCATAATTAAATAACTTTAGAAATTTTGAGCTTTGTGTTGTTCTTGTGTGAATTGGTCCAGTGCATGAAATATGTGTAAATTCACCTCAGTGAAGGACATGAAGGTCAAGTTCTTTAATTTGATTGTTAATGTAGTTAGTGACAGTCACATTAAATGGTTACCTGTGTAGGAATAAGTGTGATCTGCTACCAATTTTCTATGTCGTTAAGTAATTTTAGAAATTGAGTTGTGTTGCTCTTGTGTGTGGGACACCAAGGTACAATTATCATATTTCAATTTTAATACAATTAGTCAAAATAAGTGCTACCAACTTTCTGCATAATGAAGTAATTTTAGAAATTTTGGGCTTTGTTGTATTCTTGAGTGTGGTGGTGTAGTGGTGTGTGTAAAGTCATCCTAGTAGAGGACATTATGGTCAAGTTCTCTAATGTCACTTTTAATGTAGTTAGCGATAGTCACATTAAGTGGTGACCTATGCCAAGTTTCTGCACCGTGAAGTAATTTTAGAAATTGAGCTTTGTTTTATTCTTTGGTGGTGCATAACATGTTTGTAAAATGACCTCAGTGGAGGAAACCAATGTCAAGTTTTCTAATCTCAGCGTCAATGTAGTTAGTCACAGTAAGTGGTGATCTGCTACCAACTTTCTGCATAGTGATGTAATTTTAGAATTTTTGAGTTGTGTTGTTCTTGTGTAGTGTGGTGCAGTGCATGCAGTGTGTGTAAAGTCACCCCAGTGAAGAATATGAAGGTCAAGTTCTATAATATCACTGTTAATGTAGTTAGTTAGTAACAATCACATTAAGTGGATCCTGTGTAGGAATAAGTGGTGACCTGCTACCAACTTTATGCGCAGAGAAGTAATTTTTGAAATTTTCAGTTGTCTTTTTCTTGGATGGGGTGGTGCAGTGCATGAGGTGTGTGTAAAGTCACCCCAGTGCAGGACATGATAGTCAAGTTCTCTAATGTCATTTCTAATGTAGTTAGTCATAGTCATATTAAGTGGTGACCTTTGTAGGAATAAGTGGTGATCTGCTACCAAGTTTCGACATCGTAAAGTAATTTTAGGAATTGAGCTTTGTTTTGTTCTTGGGTGGTTCATGATTGATAAGTCTTAGATTTCAGTAATATTTCATATTAAAATACAGACACTTATGGATATTAATTGATAAAATAACTATAATATAACCCTTAATTTATGAATTTAAATCTTTTTATATGTCTTGTGATTATAATTTGAATAAGAATGATTTATTCCCAAATTTGTGTTAATTTCAAGATTCTATGAAAAAATGTTGATGAAAGGGCAAAAGGAGAATATACAAACCTAAAAAGAAAAAGTTTGAATGCACCAGCACTCACCCAAGCTCGCCTAAACTCGCCCAAGCCAGGAGCTCCCAGAGGATCTCACCCAAGCGAGTTCAATCTCGCCCAGGCGAGATCACTCCATTGACATTGGGCCTTTTTTCGTGCAACTCGCTCAGGCGAGCCTAATAACGCCTAGGCGAGTAGTCACTTAGGCCCATCACAACTAGGTTAAATATGAGGCTTGAGGCACAACCCTATACATCATTGAGTGGATTGGAAATCATTTGGGAGAATAGAAGGTGTTAGAAACCTTAGAGGAGGCATCCGTCAAGGAGAAACATCCTGGAACTTCTTTTCTTGCTCTACGGGCTTGTAATAGCCAACATGAGTGGCTAATTCTACCATGTAATGGGACCAAATTTTGGTGCTTGATTTTTGTCTTATGGAGGTTCCTTTGGTGGAAAAACAGCACATGTGATTTCATGACTGTGGTTGCTACAAGCATATGACAAGGGAGAAATTCTAGAAGCTTCAAGTGCATGCAACCTATGGAGTTAACAACAAGGGCATTCTTAAGAATCAAGAAAAAGCTTGGTCAAAAGAGACGTGTTGTAGTGAAGATCAATCAAATACGGCGGCTTGAAAGTAAAACGGGTTTTCTTAATCTTAAGCATTGCATAAATTAAAAGATCTTATGTTCTCTTAAACTCTGGAATAATATTCTCTTTTATTTTTTTTAATAATTTCATTTGTTTTTCTTTTGTGCCATTTATTATGAAATTTCATATTTGCTGTTACAAAAAAACAACCGATTGTTTTCACGAAACAACCGATTGTTTCCCTATAACAACATTGCATTAAATGGGTCTCTTTTCTCTATGCATTGTTTCTATTGCAGATTCCTTCTCCAAATTGTTACAAGTCAAATTGCATTCATCATGGATTTTTTGTTCTCTCTGAAAGGAAGTTACATTGGTCATAAATTGAATATATTCCATATTTTCTTTGAAAATAAAGTGTTTTTATGACTAGTCAAAGTTTACATGTGCTCTCCATGTGATTTATGTGCCTTGACTGTCATAAAGCTGTCATCTTCTGCCATATTCTCTATGTAAAACAAAACAACCCATTGAATGAAAATTTTTGTACTATTTTTATCTCTATATAAATAACTTATTTTGTTGTTCTTTCTCACAAGAACAACCCATTATTTTTGCTCTAAACTTTTGTGAACTATCTCTGTGTGTGTGTTGTTCCTTAAATATTTTCCATGGAATCTACACCTCTTTCTTCCAAGAGGATGAACTCTAGGGGTATAGAGAGAGAAGAACGTTTGGAGAATTTGTTTTCAGGTGAAAGTGAGAAGATAGACAAATATCTTCATGAAACTAGTAGAAAATTGATCAACACTCCAAAGATCATATCCTTCAACTGGCTTAAATATCAAAAGCTTCTGGAAGTGAGGAGTCTTCTTAAAGACCAAGTGCTGAAGAGGTTTATTGGGATGACTGGGAACATATACCCAGGTTTGGTAAGAGTTTTCTATACCAATCTTCAAGTTGTTGGTAACAATATTTGCTCTCATGTGAAGGGAGTAGATATGGAGATTACCCAAGAGGTATGGACTGCAATAACTGGTTTGAAGGATGCTGGACTGAGGATCAACAAGGGAAACATTGGAGTTGTTGATGAGTTTAACAAAATGCAATTCTACAAGAGCTGCTTGAAGGATCCTCATTCTTCAGTGAGAAATTTTTCTATTGGGAGACAAAAGTTGAATGAAAGGCTTATTGGATTCATTGTCACATGGATGCTAACTCCAAGAGGAAGAACCATTCTACATTGACTGAAGAATATCTTGTCTTCATATATTGCATCATGAGCAAGACCAAAATCAACTAGATTCATGTCTTTAAGGAGCACAAGCTGAAATCTATGAGGTTATGTGATTATCACTATCCTTATGCTATTTTGATTACTAAATTTCTACATTATTTTGAAGTTCATTTGGAGGATAAACAATATGAACTTGTGAAGACTATAAGTGAATTCAATAATGGACCCCTAAGTAGGATGGGATTCACAAAGGTTAATGGAAGATGGATAAGCAAAGGTGGTGATCTTGTTGGTTCATCAAGTGGTGCACATGCTGAAGGTGAAGATGAAGATCAAACAGTTGTTGCTACTACTGATATGGAAGCTGGAGGAGATGGTGCCGGTGGTTATGAAGTTGGACAAAGTGCTAGAAACATGGGTGAACGCATCACATCCATGTCACCTTTTGAGAGGTTGATGTTGAGCAGAATGGACAGATTTGCAGATGAACAAAAGAGCCATCATGAATTATGTGTGTCTCGTTTTTAGAATCTTGATGAGCATATTGAAGCAGTTTAGAATCATCTATTTGAACTCCAATATGGGAAAGATGATTGAAGATTTGTTCTTGTCTTAAGTCTTTTAATTTTGTTGGGTTTCTGATGAACAATCTTATATTTGCTGGGTTTATTTTGCTTGAACATTTGATATTGTGAAAATTGTTCTTATACTCTTTTACTCTATTTGTGAGGACAAATAGGGGGAGAATTTGTTTGTTTGGTTGTTGGTTTATTGTTGCTTATAACTGTTTGATTGCTAATATGTAGTTGTGCAGGAAACTCTGATTTTCTCTCCTACTTACACTAGTTTTTCAAATTGATTTTGTGGTTTTTCTTTGTGGAAATCACATAGTGGAAGTTGGTTCAGCAGTGCAAGAGATTTTGGATGGAATTACCTTCTGGTACTGCTGTTTTGATTGTTTTGCAGGTACCTTCAAATTCAAACAGAACTCAACAAAGCAAACCAGGGATTTGTCTTCATCAAATAGGGGGAGATTGTTGAAGAAGTGCTTTGATGACTCCAAATCTCCATGGATTGTTTGAAGGCTGATGTTAGCTTAGTTGGGTGTGTTCGGGGGTAGTTTGAATTTGTTAATTCACTCTTAGTTTGAATCCAAAAGCTGGTTTAATTGAAATCTTTTTGAAAAGAGTGTTTTATGAAGAAGCAGAAAAACAACCAGTTGTTTTATCATTTCAATTAATTGTTTCATACTTAAGATTTTTGAAACTGGTTTTGGTAGGTTTGAACTTAGTTGACTTTGTTGTCAAACCAATTCAATCGGTTGTTTCGACAAAACAACCAACTGTTTTTTTAAGTGCCTTAACAGAATTTTGTTAAGTTTGTTAAATCTGCTTTAAATGATTTGAAAGTGATTTGGCTTTTATATAAATGTTTTCAACTACTATTTCGAGTATAAATGTTCTGTTATATGCTCCTAGCAAACTTACAAGATCAGTTTTTGAAATCAAGTTTTCTGTAATATTGCTTAAGGCTTTGGATATTTCTCTAAGGGTGTGTTTGCTTCCAAGTGGGAGGAGGAGGGAGGGGGTGTTTTTTTGTGTTTGTTTCCATGGTTTTGAGAGTGGGGGAGAGGATGAGGGAGAGGGTGGAGGGTTTTTTTCTTTCTTCACAAAATGAAGATATTTGTGGGGATTTAGTAAGATTATTGCATTTTACCAAAATACCCTTGTGCATGCATTTTATTTTAATATACAAAATTAAATATTACATAAATTTATTTATTATTTATAATTTCAAAAATATTTAATTATACTATTAATAACAACATATAATTATAAATAATAAAATAATAAAATAAAGTTATAATATCAACAATATATAGTTATATAAATTAACAAATGAATATTATTTTCATAAATTTTAATGTATTTAATAAATTTATTTCAATTTAACACCAAAATATTTTATATTATATTTTTTAATTTTTTATTAAAAATATAAATAATTATGAATATTATATGTTAAAAATATTTAATTAATTCAAACCTACACAAAAAAAAATCATAATTTATTATTTAAATATTTTTTAATAAGGATAATTTTGTAAACTTACAATAAACCATCCTCACAAATCCTCTCTATCATCCCTCAATCCAAACAACCTCACATATCCTCACACATCCTCTTCAATCCTCACAAATCCACTCTCTCCCCTCTTCACAAATCCCCTCCTCAATCCAAACAAAGCCTAAGAGTGAAGTAGGACTTGCTATGTACTTTGATTTGATTTGTACCAGGTGTGATCAATCCTATTTCTTCTTGATTTGTAATTCTGTAAGTACTGGTGTTCACAGAGTCAGAGGGTGTTCTGATTTGTGGTTTGTTTGTGGTGTGCCAGAAGAAGTGTGTGTTCTTGAGGGGATCAAGATCACTTCTTTGGTGGTTTTGTGTTTGTAATCTGGTTTTTGATTACTTAGTGGATACCCAGAGGTTTATGGGAAATGGATGTAGCTCTTGGTATAAGAGTGAACCAGTATAAAGTTGCTTGTGTGATTCTTTCTCTCCCTTAACTCTTGCATATATGTTTTTAGTTGTTTTTTACACTCTGCTGATAAAAGCAACTGGTTGAATCGCAGAAACAACCGGTTGAATTTCTGGAATTCAACTAAAATTGATTTTTATCTTGTGTTCTTCGATTCCTTTGGCTGTGATTCTTCTTTGACTTTCTTCATACCTTCAAAACTTTTGAAAAAACGTTTGAAAACAATTCACCCCCCTCTTGTTTAATGTCTACAATTCTAATAATTAAGACAAGTATTTCATCGATTACGAAACATCCAGGAAACATTAGTCCTAGCAGTAAACACAACACAAACCAAGGCAAAATCACATCCAAGTCATACATTAATAAGCCCCATCATTTGAAGCCCCATCATTTGAAGGTTCTTTAATCTTACTATCAATGTAGTTATTTATAATCACATTAAGTGGTCATTAATTATTATTTTTTTCAATTTTAAATTTCCTTTTCAAAAAATTATAAATTTGATAGGTGATATGTATATATATAACTAATTTTAAATCAATATAAATATATATATATATATATATAATCTTATACAAAAAAAAAATTGAAGTAATAGAAGTATAAAAAAAAAGTTGATATTGTTGTTATATAAGTTATTCAATAGAGTCCACTCACAACCATAATTTATCCAAAAACAAACTCCGAGTTAGTGGCCAAAATGAATCTCTTAACATCCCCGATTACAAGCTGTTGAATTAATGGCTTAAACAATAGGGGGAGGGTGAATTGTTTATCAAAATATTTTCATAAAGATTGAATAAGAATGAAGCTTTATCACAAATCACAGATTAAGCAATCAAGGAAGACAATCAAACAATGTAAAATACTATTTGCAGAATTTCAATCGATTGAATCTTCGTTTTAACCGGTTGTTTATGGCAGCAGCAAAAGCAAAATTAAAACTCAAGCTCGAGCCTATGTCGAGTCGAGTCAGCCCAGGTTGACTCGACTCCACTTTGGCCTAGGTCGACTCGACTCGACTGTGACCTGAGCCGACTAAGACTCGTGTAGACAAATATTTTATTATTTAATTTGATATTATTAAATTAGTATCACCTACTAATTGATTAAAATTTACAATTAAATTTATAAAACCACCAGGTAAGAATCATACTACTTATAAATTGTTTTAAACTACAATCCACTTTTTAATTTAAAATATGTGATTTCAATTACAAGACTTGCAATATTTTTCAATCGTCAATCAAAATTTCAATTACTACACATGTAATTTTTTCCAACCTCCAATCCAAATTTCAATTATAACACCTCAATTTATTTTGAACAGTCAATCCAAATATCAATTTATAATTGAACTAGAATTTTAAGTATAACACCTGCAATGCTTTTTAATAGGCAATCCAAATTTAAATTTGCAATCAATATGGAAGTTCAATTGTAACACCTACAATTGGGTTCAAGTTCCAAATCAAAGTGAATAACAATTGAACTTCAATGTACTTGAACAATTGATTTCCTAACACTTGCAATACTCTAAATGAGAAATAAAAATTATGCACACAAAATTATAGCAATAACTTACATAAGTCTATCAGGCACAACTATCTACCCAAAGCCCATCTTCTTATTGTGTGTGACCATGAATAACTTATCGGGTTCAACCGGTCGACCAAATTTACGTTCTTGAAATAAATGAAAAAATTATCAACATTAGATATTATCTACTGAATTCAGACTTATGTAACAAAATATAGATACTTACTAGGCCCAATGCAATGTCAATGTGTGATTTATGGCCATAGAGTGCAATGTCCCACCTCGAGTCGATGATCTATTCAATTTATTTTCGACTGATTTCTCTTTGAACTTTTTAAAATCCCAATAGTTTAAGAGACCAATCCATGCTTTTTAACCGATCCAGCTAGGTTTAGTCACTTTCACCCTAGCTTTACCAAACATATCACAAAGACATTTTCTTATCTTTGACTCATACACTTTTCTAATTTGACAGTCATCATGAGGAGTCCAAATCACTTGAATCGATAAAAAGAACATATTTAAAAAACATATCTAATATTTAAAGAACATGTCTAATACCTTAAGTAAATAATATAGTGTTACACAATTACTATATAACTTAGTTATTCTTTAGATAATTAGATTAATATATAAAAATATATGAAGTTGTGCCAGTAAAATGAGCCCAGACTTATTTAGTAAAGATAGTGTGGTATTAAAAGTGTGAAAAAGTGAAATTGCTGGGAGTGAAAATTGGCCCCGCGTGAGTGTAGTGCAATGAATGGTTCCTCGTGCAATAGAACTTTGTCCTTTAGAAAGAAAAAAAAAAACGTAAAAAAGTCATAGCCATTATATCCCTGCAGGTCCTGAACGAAAAATGCTAGTTACAAGTATACAACAGAAATGAAAGAAAATAATGGAAACTAAGATTCAATTAAAGTTCATAGTGATTTATACCATGAAAGTAATGCATAGATACACATATTAATATGAAAGTGCAACAAATTTAAACTCTACTGTAACAGTTGAATCCTCTGTGTCAATTGCTTCTTGACCATGTCACTGATTTTGCCAACTACAGGACCATTAAAAGAAATTTTAGATCCAAATGCCACTTGCTTGAATGATTCAAAAGTATTGTTGAATTTCATAAAATTAATTAAATCAATATTATTTTTACTTTTAATTAATTTTTTCATCAAAAGAGAACTTTACTTTTTCATGACTTTCTTTATTTGGTATAAAAAAATCAATAAAAATAACTCACTTAATTATTTATAAAATATATACCATTAAAACATTAATATTTTAAGCAATTATTTAAAAACCTACCGATTCAAATATTTAAATAAAAATTTTAAGTCTGAATATTTTAAGATAATTTAAAACGCGTAGGAATCAATTTTTTTCCCTTCTTTATTTAATTACAAAATGATCTCTTATTAACTCAGAGAAAATATTTCATTAAAAAAGGAGATAGATAAACTTTTGAAGTGATAAATCATTTTATAATTTAGAAAATAAATGTTTGGAACCAAGTGCTTGATTTTACGGAAGTTTTTGGAAGTTGATGAAGATGTACCTCTCAGTTGCACCATCGACAGCCAATGCCAAAATCATTGATTTTAATATGAGCTTGACAATGATATTGCGTGCACAACCATTCACACACAGCAAACAATGTTTTCATTTTCAATATACATACATACATATATATATATATATATATATATATATATATATATATTTAACCTTGATTATAAATGTAAAATTTTATAAAATTTAATAACAATAAAATAATAACTAAATAATCCATTACAAAAATCATTAAATAGAAATCATTTAAAAATAATAATTATAATATTAATTAAATTAAATACTATTTTATAAATTAAAAAAATTATTATTATCTAAATTGATTTCTATTGTTACTAAATAGTCTATGTTAATATTTAATTAGTTATTAAGATAATCATAACGTACCTCTTTAGATTTCAAATATAGATGCCATCATCCAAATATATATACTGGTAGAAACAATATTTTGGATAATGCGTTGAGTCTATTTATGTTTAGGCAAAAAGCAATAGGGAAATTGAGTAGAGATTGGGAATAATATAAATTATTTATCTCTTTAACCTTATTCTATATCAAATTATTTAGTTTCAATTTGTTTGATTATGTCACTGCACAGATGCTATCAGGGGAAGAAGATTAAATTAATAAATGTTGCATCTTACTGCTTGAATATTAAGCTGCGTGCCTTCGATGCCCTTCTGTGTGGCATCTATATCTCCTGTTACAACAAGTTCTTTTCATTCCATGAAGAAATTCTTATTAAATTTACCAACATCCACACATGTTCATGTAAAAACAAAATTCAGCATATCTTCCTTTCATAGGCTATTCTTCAAAATGGACATGAGGAGAAAGAGTTAAACTGTTAGCAACTAATCAAGGGTTATAATAATTAAAACTAAAATGCTTTCTAACACACTCTATTAGTAATTGAAATTTATTCCAACTAACACTAGATAACAAATAAAACTAAGACGGGTGTACTTTTATAAAAAATCTTTCATGTTATGCGATAAAATCTTTCATGTTATACATTATTATAATGTAACTTGATTTCTCAACTATGTTGACATCTCAAGTAAAAACAATCATCTGTCATCACATGAGAAAAGTATTATTAAAAAAAATAAAAATATGGGGACCTAAGTCAAAACTCATATTTTACAAAAAACGATACATAGGTAGACTATACTTATTCATAAAGAATTCTAATAACAGATTAGATGAAAACCTCTTATATCAATGAAATGATTTTCTATGAATAAAATATCAAATCAACCAACTTATCAGCACACGTATTTCCTTCACGAAAAATATAAGTAACCCTAAACCTGATTTTCTTATAGTAATTAACACAAATATTTCATCGATTCCGAAATATCAAAGGAACATTTGTCCTATCAATAAACGCAACACAAATCAAAGCATAATCACATTCCAGCCAGACAGACATTAGTAAGTTCTATTTTTTAAGTGTATTTTAATCAAATTATTAATTAAAAAACCAAATTCTGATAATCTTTTAAAGTCTTAGATCGAGTAGATACTATAATATTTCATAATAATAAATCTTATTTTACAATTTTTTTTTTTATAAAATTTAACAAACTTAAAGTTTGCTTCCTAATCTAAAAACATGGAACAACTCATAGCAAAGTATATTTTTAATGTTAGACTGGATCACTAGTCATTATTGTTTAAAATTATTAGAGATTGTCTTGTGGGTATGGATTTATAATAAAACAAGGTTTTAAAAAAATAATAGTAAATATCAGTTTCAGCATCTTGTGTTTCATACCTTGCTGTTTGTTAGTATCCATTCCTCATGCACATTTTCTACTACAAGAATCTATATTTATACCTAAGTTCCTTGTATCCTCCGAGAGGTGGTAGAAGATTACAAAGTTCCAGTTGCACAGACATAGAAATCATCACCATGGGAAGGAAAATAAGCCAAGCATCACCGAAAATATCGAAGGATGAACCTCAGAAACATCAATTCAAGAGTTTGATTAAGGTTTTGCGACCTAAGGTCTACATCACTGACAGCTCAAGCTTCAAGAAGTTAGTTCAAGAGCTAACTGGCAATGGAAGCCCCACCACTTTGTCTCCCCCTCCTTTGGAACCAAACATGGTTCAGAGTTGCCCCTTTATTGGAACTGAATCTCATGGGGACCCTGAAACTAGTTGTGATGATGTATCAGTTTCTCCTGATGCAAACTCACCAGAGTTGTATGATGCATTGATGAATGAAGAGTTTAACCAAGTTTGCAATCAGCTAAGCTTAGATGGCCTAGCCTTCCAGGAATCAGTGGCCAACATAGACCATTTGTTGGCATATCAGAATTTCGAGTCACTACTGTTTGATGTTGAGCAAAATCCCATGTACAGCTGTTATGAACAAATGGTGCAACCAGATGTCAGCATATATGATTATGAGTTGTCAGGACTACTATAGAAACATGTTTATCTTTCATGGAAGATCATGCACTATGTTGTTTCTTGAGTTACTTTTGTAAATCTTGTCTTGTATTATATGAATGCTTAAGTATATTCTTTTTGTACACACATATATATATATATATATAGCCAGTGCTTGAGTGCTTTTTGATGCATAATGATTTTACTTTGAGTTTGTTAATGTTTCCATGGATTAATCTTCAATGAGGGTAAATATTTATGTTTTGTGTTTGGTTAGTTATATTTTCTTCAGCATGCATGAAGCATGGAACCATGTTTGGGGTTAACCTAATAAAGTACTACTACAGTTTTCATCAAACAACAAGGCCATTATTACCAGTGATGTTGATGATTCTCACAATCGATTTCTAATGATGTTCAGGAGATGAAATCTCAACATATTGAAAAAATTCTCAAAATTCAGTTGCTTTCATAATCTATTGCAGCTCTGAAGAGATTAAACACAACTCAAATGAGTAATATTTTATGATGTTGAATACCATAGCCCTTTCACATTTTACTAGTAGGTTCTAACCATTTCCACCCTTTTTAAACCATTCCTTACTTAATATTGTGTTCATTTTTTTAATTATATTGAATAACAGTACATTCATTAACATATATACAAAACACGAGAGTATTACTTTTTATGATTAGACAAGTTTTTTCCAGAATCTTCAAGAGAAAAATAAAAATAAAATAAAAAACTTTCTAAAGTTAAAATCAATTTTTTTTTATATAAAAGTTAAAACTAAGAATTCAGAGAAATTTTATAAGAGTATTTCTGGAAACTCATTTAGGTGTAAAGTAATTTTAGTGTTTATAAAGAAATTGATTTTTTTTCTTATACATTTTTTTTTCTCTTTTACAAGTGTTTTAAGTTTCCAACTACTCTAATATATAATAATAATTTATATGTTAAATATCTATTGGAGTGATGAGGAAAGGACAAAGGATCTTTTATTATGATGTCACATTTTCAATTTGTTTGGAACTTGTATTGAGAAATGTTGATTTAGACTGAATAGGAGACAAATTAGTGAATCATTGATGGCGTGCCTACAAAGTCCTTCTATCTCATGAACATTTTTGTTCCTTATCACCTGCTTCTTGGAGGCCAGCAAACGTATAAAGCTATTATGCTATAATATTTTATACAGTTTTCTAGCTAAAAAAGTAGCTTCATTCATAAATTAACTTCAATAAATATTTTTATGTCAATATAATTCTTAGGATTTGTGTTTCCTTCGAATGTGAGCAATGAAGAGAGGATATCACTACAAGAAAAAAAGGTTTTAATAGAGGTTATTTAGTGGAGGTTAATATAATCTTAGGAATTGATTTAATTAATGAAGGTTTTTTCTAAAACCTCAACAAAATAACGAAGATTTTTTAACCTTAGCTAAATTCCAAAGGTTTATTCCAAAACCTCAGTAAAATAACAGAGGTTTTTTTAACCTTTATTAATTTCCAAAGGTTTATTTTAAAACCTCCGCAAAATAACGGAGGTTTTTTTAACCTTCGTTAATTTTCAAAGGTTTATTTTAAAACCTCCACAAAATAACGAAGGTTTTTTTAACCTTTGTTAATTTACAAAGGTTTATTTTAAAACCTCCATAAAATAACGAAGATTCTTTTAACCTTCGTTAATTTCCAAAGGTTTATTTTAAAACCTTCGTTAAATTCTAAATATTTATTCTAAAATCTCATCAAAATAATAGAGTTTTTTAATTTTTTTTCAGTGTCAAAAGTTTATTGTAAAACATCAATAAAATATTTTATATTTTCTCAATTCTTAATAAATAGATATAATTAAATTTTTTAGTGAGTTTAGCCTAAACTGGTATACATATTTAAATATGCTTTGAACTTAGGTCTTAGAAGTTGATTCATTAATTGAAGTTAGAAGGCACTTCATTAATTGAAATTATTATTCAATTCTTACATGTTTTGTGTCCATTATTATTGTTAATATTAGACTATATTCAACATTGATTATCTTACATGTAACATATGTAACATTGATTATGTGGTTTTATTTTGTTTCTATAAGATATACAAACGATTTAAAAAAAAAAAAACACATGATTGAACAAAACACACTACAATGGAATTTGAAACCAAGTTCCTTTAAATAACCCAAAGAAAATTTAACCACTATACCAAGCAAATTCTTTAATATTAATATGATTTTTATTATACTTATTATTATTAACAATAGTAACAACATTAATATTAACAATATTAATATTGACAATATGAATATAATATTAATATTGACAATATGAATATAATATTTATAATAATATTAATAACATTTATAATAATATTAATAACATTTATAATAATATTAATAACATTTATAATAATATTAATAACATTTATAATATTTATAATAATATTTATAATAATATTTATAATAATATTAATAATATTAATAATAATAATATTAATAATATTAATAATATTAATAATATTAATAATATTAATAATATTAATAATATTAATAATATTAATAATATTAATATTAATAATATTAATAATACTAATAATAATAATATTAATAATAATAATAATAGTAATAATATTAATAATATGAATATTATTAATAATATGAATAATATTAATAATATGAATAATATGAATATAATATTAATTATAATAATAATATTAATAATAATGTTAATAATAATGTTAATATAATATTAATATGTATAAATTATGTTAATAATAATAAGTATAATTAAAATGATAATATGACCAAAGAACTTCTTTAGTCTAGTGGTTAGCCCTTCCCTGGTTATCGGAAGAACTTGGGTTTGAATCCTGGCTTTTGCGTGCTTTCCTTGCAATATTAATTGGGTGCTTGGGTTCGTTAAAACCATTTTTCCCTACAAATGAAAGAAAAATCTATCAATACATACTGACCCCTCTATCCCCACAAAATCTAACGTTTTGTTATCATATTAATACAAGTATTTGGACATTGGACCCAGTTGGAGAAAGAAAACAACGTCATTGGGACCTTGTTTTTTGACAAAGCCCACGACTACATTTGGATCAGGGCGAAGATTTCACTTGCATCCATTTTTGCTTGGTTAAACACAATCTCATTCCTATGTTTCCAAATGTATCGGATGATGGATACCCACACTCCTTTCCACAACTTATTGCATTATTCTTTGCTAAATCAAGAACAATGAAATTGTTCTAAGTGTTTCTTCAAAGCAAAATGATTTACAAATCTAACCCCAATCCATTTACTACAACAATTCCAAAAAACGCTTGCAATATGACAACTTAAGAAAAGGTCTGAAGACATTTTCTCCTCTGTCCCACATAAAACACACAATGAATCCGCAAGGTGGACCAAAGTTCTAATTAGATTTTGTTTTGTGACAATCCTATTTTGCAATGCCCTCCAAACAAAGCATTGTGCCGATAGTGGGACTAACAAACCCAGAACCCTATACATAACCTTAATTGCATTTGGGATATAATTAGAAACGATTGCATATGCATATTTGACAGAGTACTTACAGGTTGTGGGTCTCTCCATAATCATTTATCCTCCCTACTTGATTTCAAGGTTTAACTTTCCGGCACAAACATAAATTCATCTACTTGGGCCTTCTCCCATTTAAACCACTCTCTTCTCTACTTGAATTCCCAAACCCAACTGTCTCTATTCCATTTACCAAAGAAACACAGGGAATTATCTACGATGAGAGAGTTATCAAACAACCTTGAGAATATGACTTTCAATTAACAATTATCAACCCAAACGTCTTCCCACAACTTGACTTTTTTACCAGACCCAACTGCCCATTCCATATTAGAATCAAACCAATTGGTGCCTTGCCCATCCTCACACACTTTGTTTAAATCGCACTAGCATCTAGAAGCATGCTTTGAATTTCTAGATTCAGATAGATTCCTCTAAGAACCATATTTAGAAGCAATAATATCTTTCCATAAACCATTCTCAAGATATACAAGTCTCCATTTCCATTTGCCAAGTAAAGTTTTGTTGAAAGTATCTATCAACTACAGTATCGAAACAAAAAAATTGCAGAATAATTAAAATTTTATTCTTAATTAAATGAAGTAAATAAAGATTCTTATATGTCGATCATTTTTATTGACTAAAAAAATTGTATGATTAAGTTTATTTTCTTATAATTTTTTTTATAGGAACTTACAAAAACTTAAAAGTAAAATGCAAATTATTTTAGATAATATAGTTATGGTTAATGAATGAAAGGAAAAGGTAACTAGTGCCTTCAAGAAAATTTTAAATGAAAATACACTACAAGAAATTTACTTTTTACATACCGATTATTACATACGGATTCAAATCCGTATGTAAATTGAACATTACATATGAATTTTATATACGAATTTGAATTCGTATGTAAAGTGACGTTACATACAGATTTTTACATACGGATCTTGATCTGTATGTAAAGTAAGCATTACATACGGTTTTTTCATACGAATTTGGATTCGTATGTAAAGTCAGCATTACATACAGATTTTTATATACGAATTTTGATCCGTATGTAAAGTCAGCATTACATACAAATTTTTACATACAGATTTAGATCTGTATGTAAAGTCAGCGTTAGATACGGATTTTGATTAAATATTTTTAATAATTGCAATAATAATAATATTGATATTAGTGATAATATTAATATTAATATTAATATTTTTATTAATATTAATATTAATAATTTAATAATATTATTAGTAATAATAATATTAATATTAATATTAATAATATTTAAAATATTAATAATATTTAATATTATTAACAGTAGTTAATAATATTTTTAATAGTAATAAATTTATAATGTTTATAATATTAATAATATTTAATAATATTAATAATGTTAATAATATTTAATAATGTTAATAATTTTTATAATGTTAATAATATTTAATAGTATTAATAATTTTAATAATATTAATAATTTTTATATTATTTATAATATTAATAATATTAACAATAGTTAATAATATTATTAATGTTAATAATAATAATAATTTTAATAATATAAATGATATTAATAATAATAAGTATAATAAAAATCATAATATGACAAAAGAATTTGTGTGGTGTAGTGATTAAAGCTCATTGGATTCGAGTTCTCCCCTCTACAGTTTGTGTCTAAATATGGGAAAATGTATCATATCACAACTTGTCTAAGCATAACAAATTTTTTTTTAAAAATGCAATTATATGATGTACACTAGTACAAAATTTGAAAACAACGACTATTTATTTAGTGCGGCTTTGCGTTTAAACGCATTTGTAAAAAACGCGGTGGCATTTTTGTAATTAAATTGATTTACAAATGCGGTTCTAGGGTAAGACCGCATTTGTAAATCAATTAAAATGAATTACAAATGCGGTCTTTACTATGACCGCAGTTGTAATTCATTTTAATTGATTTACAAATGCGGTCTTACCCTAGAACCGCATTTGTAAATCAATTTTACCCTAAAAATAGAAGCGCGCCACTGGTTTTCACTTTCCCTTTCGTCTTCTCCGCTCTTCGTTTCAACGTTCTCAGCTGTCTCCGCTTTGCATTGTAAGTTTCAGCTCTCTCTGCTTCAACGTTTGTTTTCGTTTTCGTTTTTGTCATTGTCATTATTCACTTCCTTGGCATTGTCATTTCGTTTCCTTACTCGTTTTCTGCATATAGGTGGTTACTGTTCTATTGGTTCTCTGGTTTTTTCTGCTCCGCCACCGCCACTGCTTCCGTCACCGCCACTGCTTCCGCCACCGCCTTCGCCTACGTCTCCGATCACCATCAACCTAAAGGTTGGTGTTGTATTTATTTAATATTTTGAATTTATATTTAAAATTTTGAATTCATATTTAATATTTTGAATTTTTATTTTTCTGTATTATAATATATATTTAATTAATAACTAATATAACTTGGAATGTATATAACTAATAACTAATAATTTATATATTTGTGTGTATTTTGAATTTTTGTATTATATAATTTCTATTTTCTTAAATTTATATTATATATAAATTCTATTTTTGTAATTATTTATATTTTTTGCACTTTCTCTTTGCATATCTTTCTTTTTTTCCCTGGCATCATTTATTTTTTATAATTGTCACTTTAAACTACTTTTACTTAAATAAAAATGAATATGATATTAATCTTTATGGAATTATAATTCTATAGTGTATTAAACTTTGTTCTAGAATTTTAATTTTAAAAGTGAAATATTTAGTTACACTAGTACAAAAAGGTAAATTAACGACGGTTAAAATCGACATTTAAAGACGGTTCCAGAACCGTCGTTATTACAGGCGTCGTTAAAAGATATGATTTTTAACGACGGTTCTGGGAACCGTCGTTAAAAGGTATGGACTTATAACGACGGTTGTGAAAACCGTAGTTAAAAGTGGTTTCTATTTTTTCAAAAAAAAAATTACGTGACTTTCAAAGACGGTAGGAACCGTCGTTATAAGTGTCCCTTTTAAAGACGGTTCCAAGTGGAACCATATTCTATGGTTACGATTCTACCATATATGTTTTTTTCATTCCGTCGAAAATCAATTTGACGGTATAGACGCTTATGACCTCCCCCTCTATGCCCTGCGGTAATTATCTAACCAAACCATTTATACTTAGTTCAACAAAAGAAGCATGTCCTTTTTCGATAGAAGAAACTTTTTTGTCTTGTCGTTATATGTACTGTTTAAAAAAAATAAAAAATTTTATTTTTTAAAAAATCTCAAATAACCTGCATAAAGTTTTCAATTCCAGAAAATAAAAACATTTCAAATCATAATTTAAATATAAAAATTACATACAACAAATTATAACATAATACAAAAAAGTTTGGTAATATATGAAAAAATTTGTCATTGTAATGATTTATCTATACTAGAGTGTTATACATGGTTACAAAATACTTTGACCATGTTGTTCTCACATACTCCAATGCTTCTAAATTTAGCGGGTGTTGGTCGTTGAACAACTGTGACATTTGAAATATTTTGAATTAGTGCATGATTAATAAATCTCAAATTTTAAAGTGTTTATTGTATTGAGGTATTACCTTATCCCAACCTTTCATAATTTCAGCTTGCAAAATAGTCAACATCCACTGCATAACATAATAACCGCACTCATAATTTTGAGGTTGCCTGTTGGACTGCATGTGAAAATAAATGTATTAAATGAATGAGTGAAACACATTAAATTAAGTGAACAAATATACTTTAAATACCTTAAGGTACATCCAAGTGAGTTTTTGTGCGTTTGAAGTTCTCCTCCCACACAACATATTATATCCAGAGTAAGCACTAAAATAATAAGATTTCATGTTAGAATACATAACATTATATAATATATAAGTAATAATAAATGTTAAATGAAACTGTCGTACCTATCTATAATGTTTTTAAAATAGGCAGGAGGTTTTTTATGCAAGGAGCAAAACCATGCAGCGGTATGATCTTGAACAGATATGATCAATAGTTGCCAATGACGCCTGTATAACAAATCAGTTAATTAGTTTCTCTTATTTCAATAATTTATTAAAACTTATTTAATAAATAAGAACTTACTCATGGATGTACGGAGCAAAATAAATGTGTTTTCCACCATTCTTTAAGGCAGTGGTGATGTATGTTTGTGTTTCCGACTTCTTGTTTCCAATTGATTGAGTGATTTGAGGGTCTAAAAACCCATATATATTATGTTTCCCCTCATCAAAGCATAATCCAGAAAGATACCTAAATTTCAATAAGTTAGTACTAGTATATTTAATAAATCAAAAGTATAAAGAATTTAAAATTTGAACTTACATCATCCATAATTGCAGAACTGTTATGTTAATCTCTTGATCTCCGGATGCAAGGTCCAACAAATCAGACATGTGAACGTACAACGGTAGATTACTATGCCTTCCAAAAACATTGGCATCCCATGGAACTTCTAAGACGGTTGTATCTAAAGCTGTAGCAACTTCCACCAATGCCGCCAGAGGATCATCAATGGAGACTATTTTCTTCTTTCCCAGAGGCAAATTTGTCTTAGGTTCCTGCTACTCATCAAAACAAAAAATACTTAAATTAGTTAGAATGTAATATATCATAATTGTATTAGTATTAGTGCAAATATATACCATAGAGTCTATAGGTCTGACGAGATGTCTAGGCCAGGCAACGAAAGTATGTAATGCCTCTGCCACAATTGTCACCTCTGATGTCGGCACAGGAACTGCAAGATCACCATAAAGGACCTTCTCCACCGTGACCTTCATCAAATTAGAAGAAAGAGGCACATTGTGTAACATTGTGACCCCTTCATAACACTTACCCAAGGCAACGAATCGGGTTGAGGAATTACACTCAACATATAATTCGCATTGGCTAGTTGAGCCAAAGTCATCCCCTGATAGATCAACTGCCGAACAACTCCCTTTAGTGCTGACTTTCTTAATAGGAGGCGGAGGTGGTTCATCTTCTACCATAGTAGGTGGTTGCTGTGAGTGTCCTAAACCCTCCAACCGCTTTTTGAACTCCATTTCCATTCGCGCACTAAACTCCTCCATGAAGCTTTCTTTAAGCTCTTGAGTTACCTCAGCCTTTAACTGCTCACGTAGTTGTAGTAAATACTCTTGGCTAGGTTCATTGGACAATTGTTCCTTGCTGTGTGATGGAGGTCCAAAGTATGACCGAATCCCAACCCCATATCCAGCTACACGAACACGTCCAGGGTGTTCAGGTCGTCCGAGAGCAACATTAAGAATATCATTGCGACCACATGGTTTAAAAGTCCCCTGTGTTGATTGCTCATTAAGAGAATCCTAAAACAAATGAAAAGAAATTGACAAACTTCAACACATTGAATTTAAAATAACACATAGAATTTAAAATAACACATTGAAAAGAAATTGTCAAACTTACAATGCGTTCAACTGTTTCTTCTGTAGACTTAGAACTCCATGTCCCTAATGTGTTTATACGGGCACCCTTCCACATCTCATGTCGGAGTGGTGGGGATGGAGGTCTTAAAGAATCTACACTATTCATTTCCTCAATGGAAGTAGAACGTGCTTTAATCTTTTCTTCAAGCATCCTCTGCTCTAGCAACTTATAACCACCACGAGACAATAGGTGTGGGGTATCATTATGTGCCTGATTGGCTTTTGCTTTGTTTCGAACCTCCTATCATAACACTCAAAATTTAGTAATACGTTAATATAAACTATATTCAAATATAAAAGTGATACTAACCTGCCATTTTTCAGTTTGTCGAATATTGACAAACTGCTGCCAAGTTTCTTCATCAATGGATGCATATTTTGCACAAGGATTTTCTTCTTTCCTTTTCCCATATATATAATTTGTTGTCAATTTTGATTTAAACTGACGAAACTTGACACCCACATCTGAAAGAACCTTCGCTTTCAAGGTTTCCACATTCGGGATGTTGTAATGTGTCTACATTGTTTGAAAGAATTAGTTCATAAACAAAAACAAAGTATAAAAGAACTTTAGATTTAGCAAAGTAAAAACAGTTACATACCAGAATATCTTGCCAAATCATGTTTTTCTCGTGGTCAGTCACGTGATCCCAAGACTGAGTTAAGATAGAGATCCTTTCACGAGAAAGTACTCCGAGATAACTCCTATATTTCTTTGCATGTTGCCCAGTGGGCACACCAGTGTGGATATCAATAGACAAAGGTATTTTGTCATCTTTACTAATCTTCTTAAACATATTCTTCAATCTTGTAGGTCCTCTACCAGTTTTTGAATGGGAAACTTTATCATCTGCCATGTTCCTGTTATCAAAAAAATATAATAAGCATCAAGAATATGAAATATAATAAAAATGAAATATATTGTAAAACTAAACATGAATCACATGTACATACAAATATATATTCCTTCATCATGATCATTTCGAGTTGCATGTACAACATCAGCAACATCCTCGTACTCTTTATTGATGGTCGTTCTTGTAAGTGATTCAATCTCACAAATGTCATTGTTTGTATCTTCTGGGTCATTATGTTGTTTTTTTCCATGTAGCACAACAGACCAGTGGTCAGACGTAGGATCTTGGATATAGAAAACTTGGGAAGCTTGATGTGCCATTATAAATGGTTCGTCATGATAACCTATCTTTCGAAAGTCAACCAAAGTCATTCCTGATTCATCAACTTTGACACCAGTCTTATTGTCAACCCACTTGCATTTGAAAACAGGTACAGTAAACTTGGTATAATTAACTTCCCAAATCTCTACTATGACACCATAATAAGGCATTGATCCCACAACAGGATTTTGATCCTTTGCAGTTGAAAACTGCATAGACTCTGCCTCCAAGGTGACTCCGCTATTTTGCACTGTACTCCTATCATCTCGAGACTTTGTGTAAAACAAACAACCATTTACTTCATAGCCAGAACAACATAAAACATCAAATTTGAGACCGTTTGCAAGCCATGTTAATGTTTCAGATGCTGATGGATCATTCATTATTTGTTGCTTAAACCATGACATGAAAGTTTTGTTATGCTCAATTAACACCCATTTTTCTGATTGTCTTGGATTTTTATATTTGACAATGTCTTTGTGTGTATCTAAGTATGGTAACACCTCATCAGTGTTATTCAAGATATACAAGTGTGCTTGCAGAACCTCTTCTCTAGATTTGCTTATGACATGTACACCTCTTGAAGATTTACTTATGAATCTACGAGAGTGCCAAGCTTTTTCAGGAACTCCTATACATTTGGCTTTTGACATGTACTCGGAACAAAACTCAATAGATTCTTCTGAAATGTATCTTTCAATAATGGAAGCTTCTGGACGACATTGATTCTTCACATATCCCTTCAAAATCTTCATGTATCGTTCAACTGGATACATCCATCGCATATAAACTGGCCCACACAATCTGATTTCTCTTACAAGATGAACAACCAAGTGTACCATAATATCAAAAAAAGATGGAGGAAAAAACATCTCGAGTTGACACAAGATAACAATTATTTCTTCTTCAAGTTCATCCAACTTCTGAGAGTCAATCTCTTTACTACATATGGAATTGAAAAATGAACATAGTCGAGTGATTGTATGCCTAACATTTTTGGGCAAGATTCCACGAATAGCCACTGGTAATAATTGTTGCATCAGAACGTGACAATCATGTGACTTTAAGCCAATTAGTTTCAAATCATTCATAGATACAAGACTCTTCACATTTGAAGAGTAGCCTTGTGGTACCTTAACACCTTTAAGACATTCACAAAAACTTGTTTTCTCTTTCTTTGACAAAGTGTAACACGCTGCAGGCAAGTATGTACGTTTACCAACTTCTCTCGGTGCCAATTCCTCTCGTATATTCATTTCAATCAAATCCAGACGTGCATTCACACCATCCTTTGTTTTGCCTTTAATGTTCAGAAGTGTTCCTATTAGACTGTCACACACATTCTTCTCTACGTGCATTACATCTAGACAGTGTCTAACATCCAACTTACACCAATACGGAAGATCAAAAAAGATTGATCTCTTCTTCCATATTTCACTCACCGTTTGCTTCTTCTTCATTTTTCCAAAAGTCACATTAACATTTTTGATTTTTTCATAAATTTCAACACCACTTAAGGGAGTGGGAAAAATGTCATGTTCTTGGTATCCGTTAAAAGCTTTTTTCAATCGACGATACGGATGATATTTCTTTAGAAATCTACGATGCCCAAGATACACGGTTTTTCTTCCATGTTTCAACTGCTCATAAGATGTCTTGTCTTGACATATTGGACATGCTCTATGGCCTTTCACACTATAACCTGACAAGTTCCCATATGCAGGGAAGTCATTGATAGTACAAAACAACATCGCATGCAATCGGAAAGATTCATTTTTAAACGCGTCAAACACATCAACCCCTTCATTCCACAATAATTTCAAATCTTCAATCAATGGATTAAGATAAACATCTATGTCATTTCCAGGTTGTTTTGGACCAGAGATCATCATAGATAACATCATGTATTTGCGCTTCATACACAACGCAGGAGGTAAGTTGTAAATCACTAACAAAACGGGCCATGAACTATGATTACTACTTAAATTTCCAAAGAGATTCATTCCATCAGTTGCCAATCCAAGTCTTAAGTTTCTTGATTCTTTTCCAAATTCAGGAAATTCTTTATCAATATTCTTCCACTGCAAAGAATCAGCAGGATGACGAAGTAATCCATCACATTTTCTATTATCTGCATGCCACCTAAGGTTTTTAGCGTCATCTGCATTTGCAAACAAACGCTTAAGCCTTGGAATTATTGGAAGATACCAAACAACCTTAGCAGGAGGACCTTCCTTTGTCAATTCATCAATTTCATCATTCTGACCAACCTTAACCTTATAGCGTGACAAACCACACCTGGGACATCTTCTTAAATCTTCATACTCATTTCTGTATAAAATACAATCGTTAGGACATGAATGTATTTTTCTATACTCCATACCCATTGGACAAAGTATTTTTTTCGCCTCATAATTTCGATTGGGCAAGGTATTTCCTTCTGGAAGCATGTCCTTAAGCAATTGAAGCAATTCTGTAAAACTTTTGTCGGTCCATCCATTCATTGCCTTCAAATTCATCAACCTTAACACTGCTGATAATCGTGTGAAGTTAGTTGAACCAGGATACAAAGGAGTCTCTGCATCATTAGACATATTTTCAAAAACTACATTAGCAAATGATTCTGCTCCCACGTCACGAATCATGTCTTCTAATCTATCATCCATTGAGAAATGAACTTCCTCCGAACCTCCGTGCACAATTGGCAAGTCTAACAATTCACCATGCCACGTCCATGTCGTATAACTTTTCAAAAATCCATCACACAAAAGATGTTCTCTAATTTCAGAAACAGTCAATATCCTTCCATTTAAACAATTGATACAAGGGCACCTTATCCTTACTCCATTATTATAACTAACGGCATTATGTTCTGCGAATTGTATGAACTCTTCCACCCCTTTTTCGTAAGTATCACTTATTCGTGATGTATTAATCCAACTCCGATCCATAGAACTGTTAAACTAAGAACCAATACTTTCAATATGTAATCATGAAAAAATAAAACAAAAATGCCGAAGGTCGGACACCTCCGGACTCAGAACCAATGCGTTCAATATGTCAAAACAATATATAATCATTGAAAATTAAATCAAAACTGCCGAAGGTCGGACACCTCTGGACTCAGAATAAATTCGTTCAATATATGCAATCAATATCTAATCATGAAAAACTAAATTCAGATTGCCGAAGGTCGGACACCCTCGGACTCAGACTTAGTACATTCAATATATAAAATCAATATCTAAATCAGAACAAACACTCTCAAAATATAATAAATCAAAATTTAATACATAATTAAATAATAAATAAACATATACTAACCTCAAAATATAAACACTGGTCGCAGGGGTAGAGCAAGATGGCGCTGGTGTGGAGCGGGGCGGCGCTGGTTGCAGGGTTGTGGCAGCGTGAGGCCACGCTGGTCACAGGGGGCCGCGGGTGAGCTCTAGTCGCGGCAAAGCAAGGCGCGTGCGAGGCTAGGCGGCGCGGGTGAGTGCTAATCGCGGCAGGGCACGCGCGAGGCTAGGGCGCACGCGAGTCTAGGGCGCACGCGAGTCTAGGGCGGCGCGGGGAGCTGGGGCGGCGCGGGGAGCTGGGCCGGCACCGAGCGCACAGGGGCGCGCGAGTAGTAGGGGCGCGCGAGTAGCAGGGGCGGCGCGGTGGTTGTTGGTGTGAGCGCGAGGTCTAGGGTGGAGAGCTAGGTCGCGCGGGCGGTGGAGCGGCGACACTGGCGGTGGCGTGAAGGTACTGGGTGCGGGTGAGAATGAGAGAAAGAGGGAAACTGGAATGTGAAAATGAAGAGAGGGAAGGCGCGCTGGTAAGGGAAAAATTAAAAAAACAACTCACTTTTAACGACGGTTCAGTAGGGAACCGTCGTTAAAACCTCCTCATCCACATTTAACGACGGTTCAAGCTATAACCGTCGTTAAAAAGCCAAACAAAATTCAATATATTTACGAAACTGCCACCGCCTCGCTTATTACGATGGTTCTTTTCTAACAGTCTTTAAAGGGAGTCGTTAATGAAGTTTTTTGTACTAGTGTTAGTTGTTAATTACATTTTAATAAAAGTTTTATGTTATGTTAGTTATTGTTACTTTTAGAATAGAAATATCGTGTTTGGATTGAGTCCGGGGGTGTTCGACCCTCGGCAAATGTGTGAGATTGAAGAGAATACTAATTATTAGAAAATCCTAACTATATTCCAGAGTATATAATGGATCGAAGTTGGATTAATGTTGTTCGTATAAGTGATGAGTACGAAAGGGGAGTAGAGGAATTTATACAATTTGCACAGCGTAACGCGATTATTAGTGGTCATGATGGAGCAAAGATCAGGTGTCCGTGCGTTAACTGTTTGAATGGAAGGATACTGGATGTGAATATCATGAGGGAACACCTGCTATGTGATGGGTTTCTTCGATCTTATACAACTTGGACATGGCATGGTGAATTATTAAATTTACCACGTGTTTCTGTAACTGAAGAATATGTGGGTTCTACCATGGATGAAGCAGTACACGATGATGGAGATGATGATCGATTGGAGGACATGATTCGTGATGTGGGAGCTGAGTGTTTTGCAAAAGCGCATGGATATGAAAGTATGTCAAAAGATGCAGAGACTCCTTTGTATCTTGGATCAACTAACTTCACACGGTTGTCGGCGGTGTTAAGATTGATGAATTTGAAGGCAATAAACGGATGGACTGATAAAAGCTTCACGGAATTGCTCCAGCTGTTGAAGGATATTCTTCCAGAGGGAAATAGTCTACCTAATCGTAATTACGAGGCCAAAAAGATTCTTTGTCCAATGGGTATGGAGTACAAAAAGATACATGCATGTCCTAATGATTGTATATTATACCGGAAAGATTTTGAATTGTTGAAAAGTTGTCCGAGGTGTGGGTTATCACGTTATAAGTTGAAACAAAAAGATGATGATTCTATTGATGACATGGAAAAGCATGGACCCCCAATGAAGGTTATGTGGTATCTTCCCATCATTCCAAGGATGAAGCGTTTGTTTGCAAACCCAGACGATGCTAAGAATCTTAGATGGCATGCAGATGAGAGGGAATGCGATGGCATGTACCGACATCCAGCTGATTCTATTCAATGGAAGAAATTTGATGATGACTTTCCAGAATTTGGTAAAGAATCAAGAAATATCCGACTTGGTTTAGCTACAGACGGAATGAATCTGTTTGGTAATATGAGTACAAGTCACAGTTCATGGCCTGTATTACTAGTTATTTACAACTTACCTCCTGGATTGTGCATGAAGCGAAAATACATGATGTTGTCTATGATGATATCCGGTCCGAAACAACCAGGGAATGATATTGATGTTTATCTAAGTCCCCTAATTGAAGATTTGAAGTTAATGTGGGACCAGGGTGTCGAAGTATTTGACGGATTTGCTAATGAAACTTTCAAGCTTCATGCCATGTTATTTTGCACCATCAATGACTTTCCGGCATATGGTAACTTATCAGGTTATAGTGTTAAGGGTCACAAAGCGTGTCCAATATGCGAAGAAGACACTGCTTCTCAACAATTGAAACATGGAAGGAAAACAGTATATCTTCGGCATCGGAGGTTTCTTAGAAGTCATCATCCTTACCGGAGGTTGAAAAAAGCCTTTAATGGACACCAAGAGGGTAGTGGTCCACCAACTCCATTAACCGGTGTTGAGGTTTACGAAAAGGTAAATAACATAGACCACACCTTCGGCAAGTCCAAAAAAAAGTCATCTGTGACAAATATTTGGAAGAAGAAATCAATCTTCTTTGATCTTCTGTACTGGTCGAGGTTAGAAGTCAGACATTGTATAGATGTAATGCATGTTGAGAAGAATGTGTGTGATAGCTTAATTGGTACACTTCTTAACATTAACGGGAAGACGAAGGATGGTCTAAATGCTCGTTTAGATTTGATTGAGATGAACATACGCGGCGAGTTGGCACCCATACAAATGGGTAAGCGTACATATTTGCCCCCAGCCTGTTACACAATGTCAAAAGATGAAAAAATTAGTTTTTGTCAATGTCTAAAGGGTGTGAAAGTGCCACAAGGACATTCCTCAAATGTGAAGAGTCTAGTGTCAATGCAAGATTTGAAGTTAATTGGGTTGAAGTCTCATGATTGTCACATCTTGATACAACAATTGTTGCCGGTAGCTATCCGTGGGATCTTACCAAAAAATGTTAGACACACCATAACCCGTTTGTGCTCATTCTTCTCTTCCATCTGTTGTAAAGTCATTGATCCCTCAAAACTAGATGAACTTCAAAATGAAATTGTTGTTATCTTGTGTGAATTGGAAATGTTTTTTCCTCCGTCTTTTTTTGACATCATGGTTCATCTAGTGGTGCATCTGGTAAGAGAGGTTAGATTGTGTGGACTAGTGTACTTAAGATGGATGTATCCTGTTGAGCGGTATATGAAAATTTTGAAAGGTTATGTGAAAAATCATTATCGTCCAGAGGCTTCAATGATTGAAAGGTACATAGCTGAAGAAAGTATTGAATTTTGTTCAGAGTACATGACAAAAGCAAATCCAATAGGTGTTCCAGCTAATTCATGGCACCACAGGCGTTCTACAAGTAAATGTTTACGTGGTGTGAATATTGTAAGCAAATCTCGATCAGAAGTCTTGCAAGCACATTTGTACATATTGAATAACACAGATGAAGTTGTACCTTACATAGAAGCTCATAAAGCCATTGTGAAGGCAAATAACCCAAGACAAGCAGAGAAATGGGTCTTGATGGAACATAATAGAACTTTCATGCCTTGGTTTAAAGATGAGGTGTTCAAGGATTCAACGGCATCAGAGACCTTGACTTGGTTGGCTGCTGGATTGAAGTTTGATGTCATTTCATGTACAGCGTACGAAGTGAATAATTGTATATTTTACACGAAGTCCCTGGATGAAAAGAGTACAGTTCAAAATTCTGGTGTTACTCTTGAAGCCGAGTCAATGCAGTTTTCGACTTCGAAAGATACAAATCCAGTACTTGGATCAATGGCATACTATGGGTTTATAGAAGAGATATGGGAGATTGACTACACTAAGTTTTCCGTTCCAGTTTTCAAGTGTAAATGGGTTGATAATAAAAGTGGGGTTAAAATTGATGAATCAGGATTCACACTAGTGGACTTTCGAAAGATAGGGTATCGAGATGAGCCATTTATAATGGTTCAACAAGCATCTCAGGTTTTCTATGTGAAAGATCCTACGTCAGAACATTGGTATGTCGTTTTACACGGGAAAAAACAAGGGGAAGCCATAGATGATATTGAATATGGCGAAACTCGTTCATTCACACCAATGATAACTAATAAAGATGACGATGTACTTGATGATGTACATGCAACCCGTAAAGACCACAGTGAAGGAATTTACATATAAACATTCAACCCACATGCAACATGTAAATAAACATTTATAATTTTATGTATTATTTTTATATGATTTTAATTCGATGCACATTAACTAATGTTTGTTACCTAATTTTTTTAACAGAGACATGGATGACGACCAGACTCCAGTCAGACCTCGATCTGGGCGAGGTAGTAGAGGACCTACTAGATTGAAGCGTCTTGCATTGAGACGTGCTGCTGGTGAGAAGACACATGTTGACATTGACGTCAACACTGGAGTGGCTTTTGGTCCTAAGGCAGATGAGTTTATGAGCTATCTTGGAGTTGTTTCTCGTGAGAGGCTCTCCATTTTGATTAATTCATGGGATGAGGTTTCAGAGGTTGATCGGAACATGCTATGGGAGGATGTTCTGGTAAGCTTTACATTATTATTGTTATCATATAATGCTTTTTAATATTGATTAATTAATTTTAATTTCATGATGTTATTTTGCAGGCAAACTTTGACATTCCTGATGTGGAACCGCTTCGATCAAAGATATTATCCAATATCGCACTTAAATTTCGTACCTTTAAGTCAAGACTGACATCGAGATACATTTTTGGCGACCTTAAAGACGAAAATCCATGTTTAAAGTACCAACATATTGATGAAGAGACATGGCGTCTTTTTAGAGAAAGCCGTGAAAATGAGGCTTGGATGGTAAGTGAAGTAACTTTTTTGTTTATATAACATTAATAAGTTTATCTTATTTACTTCAGTTTGTTTATTTCAATTATGACAGGATCGTCGGAAGAAAGCTCAAGAGATAGCTTTGAAGAATCTTACCCCGCACGTTATGTCTCGTTCGGGGTATAGAAAACTTGAGCAAACACTGATGGTGGAAAAGGAGAAATCTCAACAGGGGACGTATTCTGAGAATGTGGAAACAGGGGTCACTTCTCCTCCACCACCTTTTCGCCATGAAAAATGGAAGAGGGCCCGAATTAAAAAGTCCGGTGCACCAAGTTCCGAGCAATCCGGGGTTATAATCGAAAAAATTGTAAGTTATTTTTGTTATTTTCAATTTTTTTAAAGCATTAATTATATTAATGATTGAAAATATGATTTTTGTGTACTCTTGCAGGATTCCTTGGAATCCGACGGTACATTTGTTGCTGAAGGTCGTCACGATATCCTGGTTGAAGCAATTGGACGACCTGAACACTCTGGTCGTGTTCGTGCCGCTGGACAAGGGGTCGGAATTAAACTTTTTTTTGGAGTTTCAGAACGACAGCCATCCTCCTCCTCCAAGAAGGAAACTCAAATGAAGACTAAGTTACGTGAAGAAATAATGGAGGAGATGAGAAAGGAGACTGATTTGATGTGGCTGGAGATGAAAAAGGAGAATGATCGAATGCGACAAGAGTTTCTATCGCAACAAGTTTGTGCTGAGCCGATTGAACCCCTTGTTAGTCCCACTCCCAAGAGCACAAAGGGGAGTTGTGCGGCTCCTCCAACATCAGGGGATGATATCAATGGGCAGACAGAGGATTGTGAGCTACTGGTAGTGGGCGGCAAACTTCCTCGGGTGGTGGCACTTGGAAAAGTCTATAAAAACGCCACCACCTTACATAGCGTTCCTCTCTCCCCTGATGTGGCGAAGGTAACTGTTGAAAAAGTACGATTTCCTGATGCTCGTGTTCCACTACCTTCAGATGAGGTAACCACTGTGGCCGATGCATTTCAGACATTCGTTGCCTGGCCCAGAGAGCTCATTCGATCTATGCCCGAACCTCATGTAATAATTTCGTTTCATTATATTATTTTTTATTTATATTTATATATTACATATAATTTAATACAAATGTTGTTTATCTTGTAGGAACCTTTTCAGCCACCAACTCCGAAAAAGAAGCGTGAGGTTCCAGTTGACGATCCTATGGCTTCCCTACGTCTCATTGCTAGTCAGATTGGCAATGATCCTTTTCCAGTTCCGTGGGATAATACATTTTTTCAAATCAACACTGAACTGCCACTGATGATTTACAACACAGATTTATCAGAATTTATATCTGGGAACCAGGAGCTCAATATAAGTATAATTCAATTTTTTATGATGTAAGTATCTTTACCTATTATTCAATTTACTTTATGTTAAATTATTATTGATTATGCTTTAACTAAAAACTTGTAGGTTTTTGCATAGAGTCTGTATCACTGAGGGGAAGGAAAATATGTATGGATTCGTAGATCCTGCATATACTAATCCCGTTGGACCAAACTCAACTGAGACTCAAGCATACATCACTAACATCCTGGAAAAAGAGGGAAAACAAATTTATTTATGCCCTTACATTAATGAGTAAGTTTAATTATATGTCATCAATTATTATTATTTCATGTTTTAAATATTTACTAACTCTTTTCAATGATCATATAGGCATCATTGGCAGTTACTTGTCTTATCAATGGTTGATAAGACTGCTGTGTGGTTCTGTTCCCTACACAAGAAGATGCCCACAAAATTTAAGGATATCATTGATACGTAAGTATAGTATAAACTTAACTTTGTATATGTTACTAATTAACCATCTACTAACGAGGTTTTTTGTATTAACCAGTTCATGGCGTGGATATAACATCCTAAAAGGTCGATCCAGTTCAAATAATTTGAACTACATAAGAGTAAAGGTTTGTAATTTTTTTCTTTCTCTATTATCATTGTTTATCAATATACTAACATATTACTTTTTATTGAATTATATAGTGTAATAAACAACCAGGAAGCTATGAGTGTGGCTATTACATTATGCAATGGATGATTACCATTATAAGACTAGGTGTTAAAACTGGTTGGAAGGAGGTATATGTTAAATCATTTTTATAATTCTTGAACATATATATCTAGAAACTAATTTATGTCAACTTTGCAATGCAGTTATTCACAGAAGAAACACCAATGAGTGAGGAAGGCATTTCATATGTTAGAGATTCTTGGTCCACATACTTCATTAATTTTTATAACTCTAGCATAAGTAAACAACATTAGTGGTTTTATTATATGTAATTTGATCACTTGTAAATGTACATTTTGATGATTTCAATTAGTTACTACATTTTGTATTTGTCTGGCTGGGTTTAATCATTATGCAGGTTATTTAAATATATGGTTTCTGCACAAAACAGGATGTACCAAAAAAAAAAAACACTATTTACAAATGCGGTCATTTACCAAGACCGCATTTGTAAATAGTGAATTCGCATTTACAAATGCGGTCTTAGTAAATGACCGCATTTGTAAATAGTGATTTATGAATGCGGTTTTTACCAAGACCGCATTCATAAATCCTAAACCCCAAACCCACTCCCTAATTCAGAATAATATACAAATGCGGTTATCTAAAATGACCGCATTTGTAAATGTGATTTATGAATGCGGTCATAGGACCGCATTTGTAAATTCCAGATTTACAAATGCGTGTTGATCAAATGCGGTTCTATGACCGCATTTGTAAATTTAAAATAGCCGCATTTGTTTAACTTATCTGCACTAGTGGTAATAGCATAACGAATTTAATATCACTAAAAATATTTACCATGCTCAATTGTTTGAAGATGATATGTTGCTTATTTATGCCTTTAAAAATGACATTCAACTCAACTGACCTATACTTTTTGCTAAATGAAGCAAAAAGTTGTCAAGTGTATCATCTTCCCTTATGTATCTTTCTCTCCAAAGTTTTTGAGCATTATGGAGTAGATGTTGAAGGAGAGTCTTTAATAGTTATGCAACCCTTAAATAAGATTGGAGAGAGATAAGTGGATTTACATGCATGTAGAAAGTGCTTTAGCATTTGAAGATAAGCTTGGTCCCATGCAGACTAAGGATAATCCTGCACTAGAAAATAAGGAGAAACAACTAACTCTATTTGAACTAGCCCTTCTCACAAAATTGGATTAAGTTTACAACTATCAAGTGAGAAAGAATGAAGAATATATTGAAACTATTGAGAATGTCCATTTAGTACTTGAGAGTATCAAGAGAAAGCTTAAAAGATTAAATTTGGAGAGTAGTGGAGAATCTAGTGATGATTAGTAACTCCTTGTTTGTGTTGTTTTTTTGTTTTCCAATGATTGAATATTCTTCTTTCAGTTATAATTGTTTTGATGAAATGAATAAATTGAAAATTAGTTTGTTTCAATCTTAGTATGAAATTCATAAGTTTTGTTTCTAATTTAATATGTTAAATCCAACAATAATTTATTAGCATATCAATTTAATGGATTACAATTTGAATAACAAATTAAATACATTTTGTTGGAACTATTTTTTTATATGAATAATTGATTATCAGAGGTTATAATTGATTATTCCACAAAGCATTAATCTTGATAAAGAGTTTTAGCTTTAGAATAATCGATTACATAGGAGCTTAATAAATTATTACAAGAATGAGATGTTTTAAAAGAATCAAGTTTGTTATAAGATAATCAGTTAACTCGTTACTTAATCAATTAATAATACTTTAGTGTGATATTTTCTTATCTTCTTTTATAGCATATGATATATAACATGTTTTTATTGATTTATCTTTTTTATAATTTCGCAAAGGGGAGTATGTACTTAATTGTGTTAGAATTAAAGAGGTTGAACTTAAGAGGTGAGATGAATTTAACTATAAAAAGTTTTCAAAAACATTTAGAATGTATCTTTGATCAGTTGATAAATCTCAGAATTTGGTTGTATTTCTTTTAATATGTTAAAACTACGAGACAAATATCAAAGATACAATGGTTTATTCTAATTCACTTTTTTTTCAAGAGTTACATCCAGTTGCATAGCTACACCGACCAAGCTCACACTATAATAATTTTTTTTACAACAATACGTTAATATAAAAATACACCAACACTACCATTATTGAACCCTACAAGAGCAAAAACGAAACCAACACTACTGCAAAAAAGCACATTTACGACACCAAATACACATTGCTTTTACTGTCAAATATTGTCCATCAAAACGCAGTGATATTTTTTTAAATTAAAACGTGTGTAAAACAACGATTGTGGGTGAAACCACTATTTTAGATCAAAACGCCTTAGTTTAAAACGACGATTTTGACCATAACTTCCATTTATATCCGCGGGGAAGGGTCTAAAACCGCAGTTATGGTCAAAATCGTGGTTTATACCACCATCTTTGTTGAGTCAGGGGAAAGGTCTAAAACGGAGGTTTTGACCATAATCGTCATTTTAGACCTCTTGCGTGTATAATGTTTGGCAGTGCATGGAAGGGTCTAAAGTGACTGCTATGGTAGAAACTGTCGTTTATGTATGAGATAAACACAATAGTCAAATAGCCGCCATCTATGTCTCAAGAGAATAGACTACGTATTTAAACACAACGATCCAAGAGTCATTGTGTTAATGCTAAAATAACCGTTGTTTTTTACTTTTTCTGCACCAATGCAATTACATCTTGTTGCTTATCCATGACTGGAATGTCTATATACAAATAACAACTCTACACAAGAAATAAAAAGTGCAATGAAATAAGGTCACTTGCATCATAGCTAAGTACAATAGAAAGTAAATATCAAGTGAATACCATGATATCTCCTTCACTCAAATGAATGATCTTTTAATCAATAAAAGATCCAGAAGAAAACATTTTTGGCTCAGTGCAAATTGTCTCTTAATATTGAAAATTATTTCAAAATAAAAATTTAAAAATGTCTTGTCAAAAAGAAGTCATGAATGAGAGTTATTCATCATCTACTGACACAATAACAACCTCAAGGGTGAAGAACACAGCGGTGAAGTACACACAAACAATATATGATGTATTCAACGGTACAAAAAATATTTTTAGCTGTGTCTAGAATTGTGCTTATACACTTTCATATATACTAGTAAAGAGCAACTTGTGAGAATTGGGTTGAGTTAAACTATTGTAAATCCTTCACAATGTGAAGTATATCCTTAGAGCTTTCATTGTTCTCCCGATAGATAGGTTTTCGTATTATAAAGAGATTTTCATCTCATGGGAGATTAGAATTAGTTTCGCAAAGAGGTAGAGAATATTTGGTAAACCTATAGAGGTTTAGAATACTAGGTGGACCTGTAGAGGTGTAGAATACCGATGTACCTAAAGAGGTGGAGAATACTAAAGATAGTGAAAGGCTATTGAGTGGGTTGCTCAAGGGGAACCAATATAAATTTTGTGTGCATTTCTCTCTTCCTATTATTTGTTAAACGTTGTATTTGCTTTGTTTTTTCAGATTTGGGAATTGAGTTCAAACTCTATTCAAGCCCCAATCTAGAGCCAATTGTACCTTCAATTGGTATTAGAGCTAACCTCAGGAGTTAGTTATTTACAGGAAACAATCCTAGGTGAATTCATGGAATTTGAAGGATAAGCCATCAACAAGTCATGGAAGAGAAATGTGATTAATTGAAACTGATAACAACATTTTTAGAATACAAAAATGTTGAACTCCTGAACGTCATCAAGAAAGGTATTCCTTTATTAATTGATTCTTCTAGAAATCCCACTGATTAGCATTCTTGGAACGAAAAGTAGATGGCATTGTCTCAATTAAATGATAAAGCTAGACATCTCCTTCTATGTGCTCTATCTGAAGATGAAGTGTCTAAAATTCACGCCATGGTAAGCGTAAATCATATGTAGGAGACTTTCGCCTTATATCATGAAGGATCCAAGGAAGTGAGACAAAACAAACTAAATCTTCTAAGAACTTAATATGAAATGTTCAAAATGGAAGAAAGTGAGTCCAATTTAATCCATAATAGCAAGGCTACAAATTATATAGGTTATGTTTAAAAGAAGTTCCAACGCATGCATATACCTTTATCATCTTACATCTCATCATTTGCATCGTCTAATGATTCATCTAAGAGTGAACCCAAGAAAACTAACAAGAAAGGATCCAAAACTTAATGGGTACCTAAAGAGAAAATAATACCTCTTGTAGATGTCCTCAATTCCAACAAGGAAACCCCTTTCATGATACCTAGATAGTGGTTGCTTATGTCACATGAAAGGAGAAAGGTCCATATTCCAAGACTTCAAACAGAAGAAAGAAGGAAAGGCCATCTTTGAAGAAAAGCAATACAACCAGGTGATTGGTGGTGGCCAGGTAAGTTTGAAACCTTCCATGTATATTAACAATGTTTTACTAGCAGATGGTCTTAAACCCAACCTACTAAGCATAAGCCAATTGTGTGACAAGTCTCGCACTTGGCTCCATTGGACAGATTCATAGAATAGAAAATGAGATATTAGACCAAATTGATTTAATAAGTTGAAAATGTTCAAGAGTAAGTTATCTTAATAGAGCGAGGTTGACATGCATTTGCTTAAACTAGCAAAAAGCCACACTTATATAAATTTTCCTTTTTCACATGTTCTCTTTAGGTTGTGTTAGATTAAATGATAAAAAGTTAATGTTGAAAACTATCTTAATCAATTATTATTTCTTTGCTTAGTTTTTAGTGTTTTATATTACATTTTCAATAAATTATCAAAATTACTTTATTTATTATCCAAGATAAATAAAAATAATATTTTTATAATATTTTTTCAAAAACCATAAAAGCCTAAATGTTTTGAATGTATGTTTAACAATTATTGTTAAAATACAATTATTAGGTCCGAAGAGAAATTTTGGGAGCACAGATAACATTTTCCTCGTAGGTAGATTCTCCCTGCACCCGATGATTTTTAACTGGCACCCAATCACATGTACGAAAAGACCAAATTACCCTTAATGAATTTAAAAATACATAAAATGTGATATGCACCCAATGTCATGCACGCAACCCTATTCTTCTTCTTCTTCCTTTGTGCGTGAAGCAGTAGCCGCAGGAACTGTGAGGCACCGTGAGACACCGTCAGCCACCTTCGCTCCATTTGTTTGCTTCGCCATGAGTGACCTTCATCATCGCAGGCAGAGGGAACCATTGTCGAAGAAGTCAAGGTATCCTTCGTCATCGTAGTTTTTTATCCACTGTAGAATAGTGGCTTCCGGATAATTTTATCCGCAAATCATTATTGGCTTCCGAATATTTATATCTGTACTTCATTAATGGCTTCCAGATATTTTTATCCGCACTTCAATAATAGCTTTCGGATATTTTTATTCGCACTTCAATAATGGCTTCCAGATATTTTTATCCGCACTTCAATAATGCCTTCCGGATATTTTTGTCTGTAAGATACATTTGACTTGCGGATATTTTTATCCAAAATGTTGTTGTTGTTCTGCATATATTAATATCCGTATGAGTGTTAGGTACTTAGGGCACTTGACTTCTATGGAATTTTTCATTTGTTGTTTTATACTATATGTGTTATAATTTTTTATATATGTTAAATTGAATGTTATTTTTATGAAATGTAAGATGGTGCGGACTAGAGGTGGAAGAAGTTCTAATTTGGATTGTGTGTGACCAACTGCATCAGTTAGAAGAAAACGGGGTGGCCCTAGTACTTCAATTTCAAATGAACAATTTGAAGATTATATTGAACAAGAAGAAGTTGAAGTTGATGATGAAGGTTAT
This sequence comes from Phaseolus vulgaris, assembly GCF_000499845.2. Lineage (NCBI taxonomy): Eukaryota > Viridiplantae > Streptophyta > Magnoliopsida > Fabales > Fabaceae > Phaseolus > Phaseolus vulgaris. The sequence continues at coordinate 12,148,234 of NC_023754.2, read as the reverse complement.
CCAAGAGGGCCATTGGATAAGTCCTTACTCGTTAATTATGAACATCATGTTGCCAAACAATTGTGGGATGGTGTGGTAAGTAATGAAAAATATTTTGTTGTATTTGGTATGTATTCTGAATTATTGATGATATATGTTGATTATTGTAGGATCGTGGTGAGCTGAAGGTCGTTTCACATGGGAGGAAGATAAAAGGTCGTTTCACATGGGAGGAAGATAAATAAGTTAGGAGCACCTCATGAGCACATACAGGCTGTTGTAGAATTGTCTGGCTTAGGTGGTTTGCTTCATGCTAGTTATGAGAGTTTAGACCGAGGACTGTTGTGTGCTTTTGTAGAGAGGTGGCATGCAGAGATAAACTATTTTCATTTACCGGTTGGGGAGATGACTATCACTCTTGATGATGTGTCAAATTTGTTGCATTTACCCATTGTTGGTTATTTTTACACGCAGGAAACCTAAGATTCAGATTCGGTGAATGATTTATTGGTAGAATCCCTCCGTGTTGACCATGGACTTGCATCTGAAGAAACAAGACACTGTCGGGGAGCTCATGTGTGCCTGAGTTGGTTAAGAGATGTGTATGAAGACGCATGCTCAAGGAGGCAGTGGATTGTGGCTGCCAGAGCTTACTTACTTCACCTTGTCGGATGCACTATTTTTGCGAACAAGAGTGCTACATCAGTCAGTGTGTTTTATCTTGAGTTTTTTTGTTGATTTGAGGCTTACTGGTGGATATTCTTGGGCATTAGCTGCCCTAACTCACATGTATGAGCAGCTAGGAGATTGAAGTTATGCAAACACTAAGCAATTAGCTGGTTATGCGACATTGTTGCAGGGGTGGATTTATGAGCACTTCCCGTCTATAGGGATGAGACGTATGCAAGCACTGTATTCTGAAGACCAACCTCGGTGTAGGTTGTATGATGCTGGAAAAGGTACTTCAATTGTTGTTGTTCGATCACAGTTGGATACATTGACATCAGCTTTCATTCGGTTTTGTCCATACAACGAGCACAAGAAAGAGCGTCCATTCGAGTGAATTTCCTTATTCTGTGGTTATTTGAGGCTTAGAAATTGGACACAATTGCACATGCCAAAATGTGTTCTGCGTCAGTATGGATATACACAGATCATCCCTTACAACCCATTTGTACTTGGACATGGTCATCCGGATACAGATGAAATGGACCGTCGATGGTTACATTTCAATGATTATGTCATACATGATTATGCCATAGCACCTTATCCTGATGCTTGTGTTGAAGAGTACATATCTTGGTTTAGATCTGTATCACATCCATATGTGATTAATACAAATGAGCGTTTTGTACCCGTACCTTCAGATGCACGTGATCACGAAGCAGTGCCAAGTCATCCTGAGGAGTCACATCTTGAACATCCTGCTCTGGTATGCTTCTAACAATGTGTACGTATTAATTTGTAATATCTTTTTCTAATAATATGTCATTCATGCTTGTAGGGTATTTGTCGTAGAATTATACAAACATTGCAACCATTACTTAATCATGGCGATGTCGTGGAGGGCACCCCTGTTTGGGAAGGCATACAAGCAACCATTATGTTAGCACGAGGAGCGACTAATGATAGAGTTGTATATGTCAGGAGATATGCACGTAGGAGTGATTGACAATGTATTATGATAATGTATCAGGATAATGTATTTGAACCTTATTTATATGTTTCAATGTATTTGAACCTTATTACAATGTTTTAGTATTTCAATGGACATCCGCAGGCACTTCACTCACTTCCAGATATGGACATCCGCAGGAACATTTGTGACTTCTGGATATTTTTATCCGCAGGCAAAATTTTGACTTCGGGATATTTTTATCCACAGGCAACATTTTGACATCTGGATATTTTTATCCGCAGACAACATTTTGACTTCTAGATATTTTTATCCGCAGGCACTTCACTAACTTCTGGATATGCCCATCCGTAGGCACCTGATAATTATGTAGGACAGTTCCAAAAGCTATTAAACATTGCAAATTTATTGAATACATAACCATTGCAAATGTACTAAACATCCATAAACCTAAACATTAAGTATCTATTACAAATGTTATGATTACAAATATCGTCTAATTGACATTAGTTGTGTATAAACTTGTATCCGGTTAGCGTAGTATGTTGACCAAGTTTGGGTCGTAGGATAACAATGTGATCCCAACAATATATCTATAGGTGGAATTGGACAACCATCTTTGAGCTTGACCTACAAAGGTAATAAATATAAGGTACATAAATCCTAATTTAGCAGTATGAGAAAGTTTTTGATTGGTTTAGTTTATACCTGCACAAAATGATTTCCGTGGACATGCCCAATTGCAATGATTCGGTGATGACGGAAGTTACTTGATGCTTGGGTTCTTAGAGGAAAAGTACTCAATGATTGTAACATGGACAAAGAAACAAGAATGACATTATACTGATTTGCAATAACATATCCCATGTCTGGAATTGTCATCCACTTATATGTTCCTGCCTGCAAGTACAATTGAGAAACAAAGTTAAATGAAGAAATGCAATGTAAAAATGAAAGGGTGTTAGTGGTTGGTACCATAGACATGTGCTCCACTAGAAGTGACTTCTTCAAGTATTCATATCTATCATCACCACCAAAGAGTTAAACATATTCTTGTCTCTATTCACTTAGTTCTTTTAACAAATTCATTTGAACAACAGCCCATGACTCCTCTCCCATTCCCAATTGGGCAGCAACAACACGGTAGCCACAATGGCCATCAGCCTTAACGTCGACAACATCAACAATGTTTGGATGATACCCTACAGGGAACTGATCAAGGAAAGGAATACATTTTGCTGGTACAATTTCTGGTAAGCTTCCTTCATTAGATTTTTTGCTTGCACAACTATCATGTTATGAGTGTAAGAAATCCACATGTTCAAAATAAGAAGGGAATCGCTTAGTTGATCTCATGAATTTGGTAGGACGAGACATCTTTACAGCACCTTTTGTTTTCACCTTATGATCTGGTGCGTAAATAGATGTCTTCTCTGGAAAGGCAATCTCCTACGATTTACTTTTGATGTTAACCTTACCTGCAACATCCAACTCTTTGAACCGCTTCGCGATGACCTCAAACTCTATCAACTGACAACTCAGATGAAGATTGTTCAGTTGGAATGTCTTCAAAGCTTAAACGAGTCCACATTACATGTACTGATTTAAGTGGTATGCCACCAACACCAAACGAAGCCAATTGACACGCACAAGGAAGACCATGAGTACATGTAAGAGTACATCCACACCTACTTTTATCAAACCCCACTGATTTAACCCTATCAACCTCTTCTGAAATAAGGTTCAAAGCATATTTAGACACAAAACTTATCAATTTTTTGTAAGCTGTAACCTTAAACCGATGTCCAGCCACATGCAGACTCTTTTGGAATGAAGCTTTGATTGCATTATGTTGTAAAATAATCATCCTATTAATGGAATCCCAGTAGAAACATAAATCCCCCATCGAAGAATTTTGAAGAACTCTTTTTAGGTTCTAGTGTGCCGCCTCAACTTTGTTACTTGTTGTGTTTCTTAAGTGCATCACCTTATCTATCCATGCCTTCACAAATTTTTCTTTATGTGGATGTAACCATGTATCCATCACATAATCAACAAATATAGGCCATGGAGAACAGACAACTCGAAGAGCATTGACACGATCTTCAAAGGCCTCAACAATATCACAATCCACAACAGATCCGCACACTTCCATTACTTGATCCCATGCCTCTCTTGGATGCACCAACATTTTACATTTTGCTTTCACATTTTTATCAATGTGAAATCGATAGAGCAAATTATAAGCTTCAGGAAACACCATTCTAATTACATTCATTAAGGCAACATCTCTATCACATACCACCACCCTAGGGCATGAATCAACTCTTAGAAACAACCCTTTAAGTCTGTCAAGGGCCCACAAAAAAATATTTTCCTTTTCTGTTGCTAGTAAACAAAATGCAACGAAGAAAGTCAAACATGTTGACGTAATCCCAACAACCTCAAGTAACGGCATCCTATACTTGTACGTACTGTCCATTAATATGACAATATTAAATGAGTTGACCAGTTTAACTGAATTTGGGCGTGTCCAAAATATATCTTGCACAATATTCGAGACCTCATCACACCTACACCAATGCACGTACCTGTCTCGCTCCAGTAACAACATAAGTTGTTGCATTTATGTTCTGTGACCTCGTTACGATCTTCAGTGAACAGTGATTGCATTATAAACCTACTTAATCGTCGTCACATTCTTCTCATTTCTCTCTTTCATGGTTAGTAAAATATTTCTTGCCTTGACCGAAGTTTTAGTCATATCCTCAACCATAACCTTTTCCTCTATACTTAACCTTCCGCATACGGATGACCCACCATTGTCTCTGCCAAGTCATGATTGTGAGAACCACAAATTAATTCAACCATCCACCCTTGACCACCTTTGACTAGTTTGCCTCGCAATCTGAAATGACACTCACACTTCCTACTTCCCGTTCGACTGACATCTACTTCTTTTTTATACCATTTGTATTTACCTCCTCTCTCACAACCTAACAATACGTAGGTCATCCTTCCTCGTTGGCCCGTCCATGTATCCGACCTTAATGTAACAATAACAAACCTATAACTATAGCCAACACTTCTCGCCCACTCTAGCATCTCATCTCGATCACAGAATACCTACAATAACATATGCCAAATTTTAAAACAATTCATAAAAAAAGCATTCACAACCCAACATTGACCATACCTCATCTGTAGAAAATGCCTCACTACACTCATGTGCCCTGTGTTCATTATCTAATGCGTTATAACTTATTGATTGCTCCATATCAACAACATCTAATCCATTCCACACATCAATCTCCCCTAAAACTCCTATGTATGACTCTGTTGTATCCATTGGGCTACTGAAAAAAAAATGAACACTTAGCTTTCGGATAAATAAATCCATAACAAAAAAAAAAAAACAGTTAGCTTCCGAATATATACATCCGGATTGCATAAAACAATTCTGGATATGTACATCCGTAAGCCAATTATGACCTACGAACATGGGCGTTCGGAAGCAAAGAACCACACTTCCGGATGTTGACATCCGTAATTGAAAAATTTGACTTCCGGATTTTAATATCCATAGTGAAAAAAACATACTTCCGGATGCCGATATCCAGGACCAGCTGAGCTCGAACGATAAATCAGAAATGACTGAAAATTGATTACTTACCTCATTAACTTGGCAAACGAAGCTTACACTGAATGTCCGTGCACAACAATGAATGTAACCTCCTCTTTTGCAGATCAAAGCAAAGCTTCACACAACAATGAACTTCCTCTACCTTACCATACAATATTTTTCAAAGTAAAGAAGAGAAGGGCACAATGGAAATTTTAGAAATTCGTCGGGTACCAGTCATAATTGATCGGGTGCAGGAAGCAATTGCCTTCCTCGTATTATGTGATAAGGTGAACTCCACATTATGGAGTGGGCTTGTGTTATCCAATACAGACCCAAGACTTGTTTCTTTTCAAGTTCTTTTTAGGGTTAAAAATAAAATAAAATAAAATATTAGGAAGGACAATGTTCAAATAAAATTATTAGGGACCGAGGACTAAATATCATAATTTATCAGAGAAAAAAAAATATTTAATGGATATTTTGTAGAAGTAAAACTTTTATTTTATCCAAAATAAAAAAATTGGGAATTGTTTACATTTCCATTGAAAATGTTTTTTTTTTCAAACTTTCCACAATAACATTCTCATGAACGGCGAGACTCTCCAACTTCTCAGAGCTAAAATAAAAAGAAATTAATGGAAAAAATATAATGTTACTACTCTTATTAATAAATTAATATAACAATAAATTAAAAATATTAATAAAAATAATATATTACTCTTTTATTTTAAAAAAATGTAAATATTTCCAGCAATATTTCATCAACCAGATAAACATAAGATTTATAATTTTCAATATGAAAAACTTTCTCTTGAAATCGGTTAATGGTTCTACAACCAATAAATTTACTCTTTTATAATAATATATTTGGTGATTAAATTGGACCAAATAATTTTGAATCATGAAATTGCTCTTCCATCACTATCTCTAATACTTCAGCATCTTCGATTATAAAGAAAATTGGTGATGCATATAAACTTGAGAATGAAACAATTAAATCATCAAAGAATGGCTTCATTATAAGCAAAACAATGATACAATTTGTTTGCAGGAAAAATATAAGAAAGCAAAAAGTATAATTAAGACTTAGAACTTTATTTCACAAGCCATTGTTACCTAGGTACTTTTTTCAACTTATTTCACAAACCATTGTTACCTAGGTAGTTTTCCCTGCATTACAGGCGAAGAAACAGCACTTGTATACAAAGATTTAAGCTGTCTGCTTATGAGTTTGCTATTAGCCTGTTGAAGTTGTGCATCACTAGACCACCATTGTTCCAAGGCATGAGCTTCATGAAATTTCTGCTTTTCCTTGGTGACCACAAACAACTTTGCTGCAACTTGTCCATTTGTTGGACCAACATTCTCCTTCTCAGCATCATTCTTCTCCTCTGAGCATTCAGGGTCTGTATAAGAGCAACATATATAGTCACTGTTGTTTACATACAAATGAGGAACCCATTTTCCCACCCCAAAACCAGCATTCTTGAAGCTAGATAACCGTGGTATCCAACTCTTCAGTCCACTGCTAACAGCTTCAGTTTCTTCACTACTTGAAGAAGGAAGCATGGACTTAAGTCTCTTCCAAACCAACTCAGCCTTTTCTCCAATGTTTCTCAGACTCATGGCTAGTGAAACAGAAGGTGGATTGAACAAATGTGTCTCCACATAGATGCCTTCCTTTGCCAATGCTTTTCCCACTTGAAGAGCAAAACCAGCTCCCAATGAATGCCCTGCAATGCAAACATTGCTGCTTCCATATGTGTCCGAGACTGATTTTAGTACCTCCAAAGCTACCTTAAACCTGACAGAGCCCTTCAGGCTTTCCCAGGCAAGAAATCTAAGGTCATCTTCGATGTCTCTTCGCATTGTAGGGCTTTTGAGCAATGTTCCTCTCAGAGCTAAAACAGCTTTGGGGGCACCACTTGGTCTAATTAGTACTAAGTCAGCCATTGCTGCAGATCTGTCCCATTCAAGTATTGCACCAAAAATGGATCCATCTCTTTCATCAATCAACGTTTGTGTGAGCTTGTACTTGAAGGGAATCCACCAATTTGGAGCTAGAGCATTTTCTTGTGTTCGGTTCTCCTGTCTGTCAAGTTCAAGCAGGTAAACTGCCTGTATAAAACAAGCAATGACAGTTCTTTTGTAATTTGCATCCTTCCTGCATACAAACAAAATACTCATCAGTATACACATACATTGCAAGAATGTGCTCTGAGCCAGTATAGCTTGGATGCTTTTCCATCAGGATCAAAATCGCATCTGTGAAGAATAAGGGACTTTTGCTAGAGTTCATAGAGACCATGTAGTGAAGAGTTTTAATACTCATCAGTATACACATACATTGCAAGAATGTGCTCTGAGCCAGTATAACTTGGATGCTTTTCCATCAGGATCAAAATGGCATCTGTGAAGAATAAGACACTTTTGCTAGAGTTCAAAGAGACCATGTAGTGAAGAGTTTTATGAACAAGAATGAATGAGAAAAAGATTATGATTTTCAAATTTTTTATGTTAAAATAAACGATCTAATCTGATGGGTCCAATCCAACGAACCAAGTAATAACAATACCACAGTCTGATCTCATCCATATTCAAAATATTCTGAAGGGGTTATGAATTTTTGGTTCAATTTGGCTATGTTAGATTTGTGGGTCAATGGGTCGTTTGACCTACTTTAAAGGAATAATAAATTTAAAAATTCAAGAAAAAATATGTAGTTTTAAAATATAAGTTATACACAGCATGAATGATCAGACCAAAAATTCTATTCTAAATACTTAATTAAAGAAAACTAAGAATGAATGCTATAATTAAACCAGTTCAACTTCAAAACAAATTAAATCTCGCAAAGTAAAAAAGTTAGGCCCAGATTAATACACAAGTCAAAGACCCATAAGGCAAATGAACGATCAACATATAAGGAAACTAAAAGAAGATACACATCAAACAATCAGTTAGATCATATCCAAGAAACATCTTGCTACGCTTAACATTTGATGAAAATTCTCAGTCCAAAAGACTGAAATTCAAACCCTTCGGATAAAATTTCTACATTTTCAATCGAACCCCAAAATTCAAACTCCCTACAAACCCATTTTCAAACTTTGCAGCCTCATGCTAAAATCTAAAATCCCATCACACTAACAACTTCAAGGCAACCATACCCAGAAGCCAAATTACACTTTCCACACTAAGGTTCAACCATTGGCCAAATGGGTCCAAAAGGCAACAACCCCACATGCCAAAAACCTAAATTTATCTCAGATTCAGAAGAATTAAAGGAAAACATGAAAAGGGCATACCCACCAGCTAGAACTGATAAGGTCTCTCCAGTTAAGGTTGGTCAAATTGCGAGGACCAGAGACATGAAAGGCGTAAGGGTGAGACGCTTCTTCCTCTTTTTCTTGAACCACCACTTCCTTTGTTCCTTCCTCTTTTTCTTGAACCACTTCCTTTGTTCCTTCGTCTTCTTCTTCTTTGATCACTGGGCTTGTGATTTGTCTGTTCATGGTGATGCTGCAGAGAGAAAGAGGGAAAGTGTGAAAAAGAGTGTCTTTCCTTTGTGGGAACTAGTTGCTTAAGGATTCTATTGTTGTGCTTACAACAATAAAATAACAACGAAATTCAAAACATTCACAATTCGGATCCCACTATGTAACGGTCATATTACGACCATATCCCACATCGTCCGTTTTTGTTCAACGGAATAATGAATGAAAAATAAAATAAAATTTTGTCTACTATTTTTATATATCTTATAAAAAAATATTTTTTATATAATTAAAATTTGTAATAACTATTTTTAATGTATAAATTGTAGACTTATAAAAAAATAGTTTTATATTTTAAATTAATAACAGAAACTTTAAATTGTTAAATAAGATTATTTTAAGTATTGATAATTTTGTTAATGATTAAATTTTAATTTAGGGATAAAATATAAAACATAAACTAAAAGAGATAAATAATTAAATAGTTCAATAAGAAATAGTACAAATGGAAAATTAAAGCATGTTAGATTAAAATTATTCCACGAAAATATAAAAGAATAAATTATATATATATTATAGTGGGACAAAGAGTTACAAGATGGTATAAAGTTAATAAATGAAAATTAATAGGATATATTCATTTAAACTAAAAACAAAACAATAATTTTAAAAAATAGATTAAGATATTCATTATTAAAATAATTCTTTTAATTCTTTGTTAAAAAAATTATTAAATAAAAATTAATTTTAATATATAAGAAAATTAGTTATTATATTAATTAAATTAAATATTAATTTAAAACTAAAAATAATTATTGATATATAAAATAGTTTCTAAATTTATAAATTAGTTTCTAAAATTAGTATTTAATTACTTAAAAAAGTTGTAACTATCAATTTTAGAATCTAAATTAATTGATAGCTAATTAGATACCAATTTTTTATAGTTACAACCTTTTTAACTAATTAAATATTAATATTAAAAATTAATTTAAAATTTTAGAAATTAGTTTAGATATTAATATATTTTGTTTAATTTCTAAAATAATATATATAATTTAATCAATATAATAATTAATTATTTTTTATTTATAAAATTAGTTTTTATTTAATGATTGTATATAATGAGTTATTCTCAAAAACATATAAATAGTAAGAAAATAATTTATATGGAAGAGAAAGAGAATAATTTATATGGAAGTGAACTCATGCAAAGAAAAAATAAACTTAACTGAATAGAATTCAAATTCAGATTGACTAAACTACAGATATTAGGACTCACAAAAGTTGATTTAAATTAAATATCAATCTCAACAAAGTTCAAGCTTATACTAAAATTTAATTCCAACTTGTAAAACCAAAGGACCACATAACCTATCAAAGATATAATTGTGTAGTAAATTACATAGTCTGCTTTGGTAATGTGTGATGTGTAATATCTTCTTAAACCACGTAATCATATTTCTACTACATGTTTATGTAAAATGAGAACACTTAGGTTGGAGGGCTTATGATTTTATTGTGAGGGTCGGACGACTGATTACTTATCTCAGTCCTATTATGGATCGATCGATATCATGATCCGCTTCAATTGGCCAACTGACATCTAAAATTCAAGTACACTCGGTTCGGTCTGGATGAAGCCTTAATTGACATACCCTGCTGACACCGCCTAACTTGGTTTGGTCTAGATGAAGCTCTAACAGGCATACCCTGCCAATACCTCACACTCGGTTCGGTATGGATGAAGCCTTAATTGACATACCCTGTCGACACTACACAACTTGGTTCGGTCTGAACGAAGCATTAACAGGCATACCCTGCCGATACCACCAAGACTTGGTTCAGTCTGGATGAAGCCTTAACAGGCATACCCTGCCGATACCACCAAGACTTGGTTTGGTCTGGATGAAGCCTTAACAAGCATACCCTGTCGATACCACCAAGACTTGGTTTGGTCTGGACGAAGCCTTAACAGGCACACCCTGTCGATACCACCAAGACTTGGTTTGGTCTGGACGAAGCCTTAACAGGCACACCCTGCCGATACCACGAAGACTTGGTTCGGTCTAGATGAAGCCTTAACAAGCATACTCTGCCGATACCACAACAACTTGGTTCAGTCTGGATGAACCCTCAACAAGCATACCGTGCCGATATCACAAAGACTTGGTTCGGTAAAGGAAGTAGCTTTAACCGGTATACCCAACTGACACCTTAAAGACTTGGTCCATGTAAACGCATCAAAACTTGTCAATTACCCCGACCGGTAGAGGCCACACCCCGCGTCAAATCTCGGGAGCCTGACCGTCACATTACTCTCAAAGACTCTTCGGATTAATCATACTCGAGCTTGGGGGGCAAGTGTACCAGTGAGGCCCGGAAGACTGATTACTTGTCTTGGTCCCCATCACTGGGTCGACCAATATCATGGTCCACTTCAATGGACCGACCGACATCTCAAATCCAGGTACGCTCAAGCAGAGTCAGTGAAGCTAATCCACGATTAAGGACTAGATAATGTAGCCCTAAACACAGTCCAACTCCCTAATCTGACCCAATAAGGAAAACCCACTAAGGTAATATAAATAGCACACATTCTTATAACCATAGGGATCATCTGGTATAATGCTCTAACAACCGAGTGTCGAATACCTTTACCAACTTGAGCGTTGAAGTGCCTTCTGCAAGAGGAAGACGAAGCTTCTCAATAGTTTTTTAGGTCTCATCTTCCTAAAATGAACAATGACAAATCAAGCACATCTAAAGTAAACAATAGTCGACTAAACCACTTATTTTTATTTTCTTTGAACGAGAATATTTAGTCTTAACGCAATTAAGAAACTAAGATCATCACTATATTTCATAACCAGAGACAATATATGTTAGCTAATATCTGAGATTAGTTCAATAATATTATCTAATTAATGATTAAACACCTTGCTTAAGGCGTGATCAAGTTAAATAAACATGAATCATTCTCATGACCAAAAACATAAAAGTACATATGAGACAACCTGCTCTTTTTTTTATATGCATGATATAAAAAAAAAAGCAATTAATTATTATTTAGGTTTTACTTTTGCTTGACTTAAAAATTTAGTTTACATTTTTGGTGAGCAAAATTGTGTTTTTTTTGTAACTCTAATTTTTTTTTCATAATTTTCTATAAACCTCTAAAATTTCTTAACATTACAAATTAACCCCTCTATTTTTAAATAATTACAAATTGACCCCTAAATATTTATTCATAACTATAAATTGGTCTTTAATTATTTTTTTACTATTTGTAACTTAGTTCTTGACTATTTTTAATAATTGTATTTTAGTCCCTAGCAAATTTTTAATAATTGCAATTAGATTCTTAGTCACCTAATTAAGTTTAGTTCTATAAACACTTTAAAACTTCAATGAAAATTATTCATCCGAGTTTAGAACTATTAAAATTACAATGAACTTATTTCATAATTGATTTTCAATATGAATTTAATGAATAGAAATATCTCAACTAAAGTTATTACTAATCAAAGTAAAATATTTGCTAAATATAAAACAAAATAATAAAATTGTGCTGAAAGTTATTGTGATGACAATGATTAGTTAGAAAACAAGTCAAAGAATTTGTTGCTTTAATTGGAAAAATAGGGATTGAGTTTCATCTTTCTCACTCTTTTGTATTTTGATTAGCAAAGTAATATTGTGCCTTTTGATTGATATTAATGACCGTATAAAAATTATTTATATCGATTCCTCACATAAAATTATTAAGATGCTTCCTAAATATAGATTTCTCGCATATTTATAAAAATAACTTAGAATTAAGATTAGACGTTAATAACAATAAACATTTCAAGTCTATTCATAACCTTCAAATATGTTAAGCATTATTGCTTAGTTCAGAACCATAAAAATACTTTCCAGTCAAATTTAAGATTCTAGATCAAGAATTAGAAGCAAAACAATAATACCAATAATCAATCAAGAACAGAATATTATATTCAGATATCACCTCAATAGATCAGAGTTTGAACAAATTACTCTCAATTCCAAAGGGTAGAATTAACCACTCATGATGACTACTACACTCAAGGATAACATAAAAAGAAGATCCAAGATGTTTCTCCTTGACAACTGTCTCCTCTAATATTTCTCACACCTCCTATTCGCCCAATTGGGTTACAAGTCACTCAATGGTGCTTTCCTCTTAAATCTTGCACACTAGGGTTATGCCTCAAGCCCCCTATTTAACCTAATTTGTCTGGGCTTAAGTGGATTCATGCTCAAGCGAGAATGAGCTCGCTTGAGAAAGCAAAACGTCGTCCATCCCAACTTCCCTGGTGGTGAGATTGTTCTTTGACGGGTTTTGGCAGCTTGTTGAGTGTTGATGCATTCCAACTTTCCCTTTTTAACTTTGTATATTCTTCTTTTGTCGAATCATCTTCATTCTCCCCTAGAATACTGAAATTAACACCAAATTTGGGAAAAAATCGTTCCTATTAAAATTAAAATCATAAAATATGTAGAAAGGTATAAATTCATAAATTTTGGGTTGTGTTATACTTATTTTAGCTATTAATACTCATAAGTGCCTATATTTTAATATGAAATATTAATGAAATTTGACACTTATTGGGCGTCCATGCCATGACAGCAAAATAGCAAAACAATAAAACAGGGAAAAAGAAAAACATCGAAATAGAAAAATAACAAAACAATGAAACAATAAAATAACAAAATACAAAAACAACAAAATAGTGAAACAACAAAATCAAAATAGTGAAACAACTAAACAAAGAAACAACAAAATAGAAAATCAACAAAGTTAAACAACAAAATATCAAAACCCCAAAGCAGAAAAACCTTAAAGTAAAAACTCCAAAACAAAAAAACCCTGAACTCCAAAATAGTGAACCCTAAAATAGTATAACAGAACAAGTACTTAGGAATTACGAAAAAATAACGAATCGTGGAGTGTTGTGAAAATCACACTAGTTGACATCGAGAAGGACAACAAGATCTTTAGACAATAGAGAAGAAGATGGTATTGCAGTAGATAGAGAAAATGATGATGCAGAGAAGACAAAGAAGACGGTGCCACCGCGAAGAAGATGACACGAGAACTGATAAGTTTTTTTAGGAAATTAAATTTTCATTCACAAAAAAGATAATTGATATGGAGAGAATGAAAACGTAAGGGAGGGAGAATATAGTCTATTTATAAAATGAAAAATGTAAATGCCACTTTTTGAATAAAAATTGTAGCAGTTATAAAGATGTAATATTATAAAGATAATTATGACAAAATTTAATAATCGTCACTGCTTACATAATTTTTTTTAGTGTTAAAATAACAAAATAGTGTATTACAAACTCATGAGCTCAGGCTCATTGTTTGGTCCTAATTGGAAACAATAAAAATAAGTGGACGAATCCCAAGAAGATTTTTCCTTTTCTCTTTCAAATTCAACCTACCTATTGTAATTGCAATGATTAAAGGCATATTTTTTTTACAAATTATCTTTGTCCTTTTGTGCAATGTTTTTCCTATAAATACAACCATATCTCTCATATCTTCCTCACAATTCCTACACTAAGAGAAAGAAATACCTAAGCGAAGCTTTCTAACCAAATGTAACATCCCTAAATTTTTACCCATATATAATAAAATAAAAGTAAAAGAAACATTATCTACTTAACATATGAATATATATGTTCCGTCCGGTTGACCGGGACGTCTTCGTGCGCGACCTCAACCGTCAGCTAGGGACTCCTTCCCACTGGTTGCCTGTGGATTCCTGCAAAAAAGAGGACAAAAAGGCGCCCTAGCGGCCGTGTGCACTCCGACGCTCAAGTCAGCCAGCAAGAAACACCAAAAACTGTCCACCTACGTGTCTGAGCACCGCGTATGGCACTCTGAAGGTGGTAAAAGAACTGTGTATATGTGTGTGTTGTCTCCTTCAGGCAAAAATATTCCCCAGTCACTTGTACGTAACCTTGAAGCACGAGCAAGCAACTAGAGAGTTCTCTGGTAAATTTGCCGAAAGTTCCAACCCTTTTCCCAACATTCTCCACGCTATTTAAACTACCCCAGCATTTACAGCGCCTTAAAGCGCTTTTAATCACAAACGTAACGCACTCATTAAAGCGCTTAATTAGAAAACGTAGCGCATTTAAGACGTTGAAACGCTCGGGAGCCATTATAGTACCTGAATGCTCGAAAAGGGAAACTGTATTGAATAACTTTTAATTACCTGGCACCTGACTAAAGGGTGTTTCCATTCTGGCTTGGCCGTCGTACACGTGGAGGGCCTCACGACGCCATGACTTTTGAAATAAAGTATAAAAAATAGAAAGTAAATGTTATGTGAATTTTAAAGATTATATGGATAGTTACATAGATACATTGGATATAGAGTCTGGAGGAAGGTCAACGGACCAAGGGGAATAAAGGGTGATGATATGGTTACCCTGCATTAATGTACACAACTAGCCTAGTATATTAAATCACAAGCCTCACGACGCCATGACCCCATCCGGGGACGCTTCTGCCCATCTGGGGACGTTTCTACGTGTGAGTCCTCCTGCTGAGAGTGCTACTGCGCTAGGGGTGACTTTTTGGGTGCCAACTCATGCCCCCAAGTATCTAGTCACTTACTTTGAGAGCGTATCTGCCTTCCCTTTGTACCCTGCACCCGGTTGCCCTGGGCGTGACTTTCCTCTTGAGTCGTATCTGCCCCACGGGCGTCTCTGGGGCGGCAGGAGCACTTCACGAGTCAGGCTGCCCTTCACTGGTACTATTACTATGGCCTTGAAGCCACCTTTTCCTTCTCTTTATCGCTGCCCCGTGTTATTGGGACCTGAGGCCTTCCCACGGCGTCGCTCCCTCCATGGTCTTTCCTACCCATGGGTATCGGGGAACCACACCGTGATTGCCTTACTTTAGCACTGTTTGATCTGGCGACGCCCTGGTTGGGCGACGCCTTCGCCTAGGCGACGCCTTGCCTTGGCGACGCTTCCTCTTGGCGTCTCTCCACCCAGGCGACGCCTTGCGTTGACTTTGACTCTCCAGCCGTTGACTTTGACCTTGACTTGGTCAACGCCCGGATACGGGACGGTACAATATATAACTATCTCATAATTGTATCTAAAAAACATATCCCTCTTCATAGGGATTTTAATATATACATCAAAAGTTTTAAAAAAAAACAGAGCATTCAAATTAAAACTATCACATCCTCCAGCTTCTCACTTAGGAGTTCTATTACCTGCAATCTCATTTGCTCCCGTGTACAACATGATCATCACAAATAAAGAAACAAACACAAACAAATAATAGGGTAAGCTAGTTATAACAAATTTTTTATATAATTTAAATTTCAAATTGATACATAAAATTCATAAATTCTCATACAATTTCTCAAACATTTCACATAACCATCAAGTGTCTATCACGTTCATCAACAACATTACTCTGGTCAGATTTTTACTGACTCACATACTCAGACACTTGACTCTACTTCTGGAAGACTCGTGTATTCAACCTCAACACAGTATTTTCTTTTCCTCTTTTATGCTCTTCCTTTCTTATTTATTTAAATTCTTAGTCATATAATTTCATTCAACTAGAGTTAGAGTTATGATTTATTCATTCATAGGGGTAACTTAAATAAGGGAATATATCACTTTGATCCTTCCATTTCAATCTTATAGTACCATCACTTTGATACTTCATTAAGGTAAGTGGGTAAATCCCAATCACTATCTATTTTGACTAATTTTTCTCCAAGTATACAATTTGCCTAATTTTGAGTCCAGAAATGGATTTCTTATGTATACAAACTTAGGGATAGGTTTGAAAACCACCTTATTTGAAGGTTTGTAGAAAAAATTATAAATAAAATAAGTTTGTTGGTTTACTTATCAAATTCTTATGTGGGAATTATGTTTTTCTAGTTGTCGTTCTGATTTTAATATTTTGTATTGATACTGTTTTTTCTGGAAAACAACCTTGTTTATTGTTTTAAGTCAAACAATACGGGAAAGATTTAAATCTATACACAATATACTAGAATATGTATTTTGAATTAGAAGATTGTAGTGTAATTTGATAAAAAAAAATAATCCAATTATGTCAAATTTTCAGTACCTTGATAATTTGATATTAAATATTTATTTGAATAAATTGTATTTGTTGTCTTAAAATTTAGACTATTTTAAAATTATGGGATATTCGAAATGTAGTCATTATGCTGCGAAAAGTTTTGTTAATAAATTTTAGTTGCAAGGTTTGTATGAAAAATAAACGTGGAAGAATGATTGGAAGATGAAATATGATATTGAGATTTGAAATAAAGTATAAAAAATAGAAAGTAAATGTTATGTGAATTTAAAGATTATATGGATAGTTACATAGATTGGATATAGAGTCTGGAGGAAGGTCAGCGGACCAAGGGGAATAAAGGGTGATGATATGGTTACCCTGCATTAATGTACACAACTAGCGTAGTATATTAAATCACTAGCCTAGTTAACTTTCCGTGATTAATTGAAGTGGCTCCATTCCTGCCACGTTAAATCTTTTTCTCTAGACAATGGAAGGCGCTGAATCTATAAAGCCTGAGCTCCTATACCAATTATGAAATAGGATAAACATAAGAAGGGAGGGTTATATTGTCTTTCAAAATCTTTTTAAAACTTGTTTCCAAAGTAATGCTTGTAATGGGTAGTCAAATGATGGTTTGTATGACAAACGATCTATAAGTGCGTTTTTTGAAAACCATTTTCACAACTGATCTCCTTATTTAGTTAACACAAACAAAATAACAAGAAATATAATAGATTAGGGAAGGAAATTTTACTGAATTTTTCATATTGGTTCGTCTGATAATGCAAACTACGTTCAATGCTTTACCAATTAGTCAAGTTCCACTAGGTAGACTACTATTGTGAAGTTCAAACGAGTATTCTTTCAACTCAGTCACTCTTAGCTAACCCCGTAAAAGTATTCTTTCGGAACGTAATCACTCATAAACCCGTCAAGTACTTTTTTATACTAAGTCACTCTTGGCTAAAATAAAAAAAGAAAGCCACTTTTGACTAAATATAGTTTATATCTTTGCCTTTTTTAATGTAACATAACATTTAATTATAATAATAATTAAATTGTATCAAATGATAATTAATAAAAACATATATACTTAATATATATATAGTAGTCACCATTGTTAAGAATTTTGTATACAAATTTGTAATTGATTATCTTAAGGATATGATTAACCAATTTTTTAATAAATGAAAATAAGGGTAAGGGTCATAAAGATGAAGAGTCTAGTCTTAAAAGGAAAAATAGTTATGACTCCAAGTATCAAAGAAAAGAAGGGGTGTGTTTTGAGCGTAGAATTATATATTATTCTATAGAGCCTGAAGTATACATTTCCTATTTTGATGGAAATAAAAATGTTAAGGCATATCTACAATGGGAGACAAAGCTTGATCAAATTTTTAAAAAATACCAAGTGGATGAATTTAGAAGATTTTCCATGGCTACCATATGTTTTCAAGAACATGTTAGGTTTTGGTGGACAGAAAGGCAGATGTTAGAATTGTCACAAAATCAAAAGTACGATATTGGAATGAATTAAAGGCGTGTATGAGAAGAAAATTTGTTTCGCCTTCATTTGTAAAAAAAAAAAAGCTTAGAGAAGAAATGAAAGAGCTTGTTAAAGTAGGAAGAAAGTTTGTAGATGGAGAAAAGGAATATTTTAGAAGAGAAAAAAAGTTTAAAGAAAAATTGCAAGCTCTTATTAGAAAGAAAGAAGAGAAAGAAAAAAGAGCAAGAGAGGAGAAAGAAAAGAGAGAATAGAAAAGTCTTCGTCTAGAGCTGAACCAAATATTGATAATATTTTATCTACTTTAGAAAACCTTGTTGAGGATTGATAAGTGTCAATGTCTAGTTTTTATGATTGAGAAAATTGAACACTTTGGACCTTAATTGTTGCTTAATGTAAGAAAATTACCCTAATATGAGAATTATTGAATCTGATTATATATTTTGAACCAAGAAACAAATGAAGAAATTTAATCTCAATTTTTTTGTAAATTACAGATGAATATGACGCATTGAAAGAATTATTCAAGCTGGCATTGAAAGAAAGAAAGTAAAAACTTAATTGGATCACAAGAAAATTTAACTCAAGCTAGAGGATTTAGCTTAAGCTAAAATTGTCTAGAGTTGATTAACGGTGCAGTACAATTCTAGCCCAAGCTAGAATTGCTAGCTCAATCTAAAACTGTCCAGAGTTGATTAAAGGTGTAGTACTGATCTAGCTCAGGCTAGAATCGCTAGCTCAAGCTAAAAATGCACCGAAAGATCTAGCTTAAGCTAAAACGGGCTAGCTTGAGCTAAAATTGATTATATAAATTCTGAAACATAACTCAAAACCAGTGGTGGAAAAAGATTGGGTTTTTATAGAGAGAGACTAGTGAGAGAAAGAGAAGAAACCTCTGTTCTTAGGAGAAGAACTTGCTCAGATAAGCCCTTCTTATGCAATCCAGATCAAGAATGAAGATGGAGGAGTTGTCATGAGTGGCTAAGTTCTTTCTAACTTGGGATTGAATGTAATTTACCTTGATCAAATGTATTCTTGGTGATATTATATATATATATATATATAATTCTCTTTTCTACTTGTTCTTGGTATTTTCGTTTTATGCTTATTGCTTGATTATGTCTGATCAATAGAGTCTTGATTTTGATACTTAAATTTAACTGGAAAGTACCTTTAAGGATTTGAAATAAACGAAAATACTTGATAACTTGTAATGCTAGGAATAGATTCTAGGTTATTGATTGCATTATAATTCTGTTCCTAAAGCTGGATGATTTGTTAAATATCTGAGGAATCAGTGTTTGAGAAATTATCTTCTGAATTTCATCTGTGAGGAATCAAGATGAATGACTTTAAATTAAGCATCAAGAATAAGTAGTTTTGAGTATTATATATTATATTATTCCAAAATGCAAATGATTGAGATAGACGCAATTCAATCCCAAGTATCTTTCTCTATATTTGATAAGTTGGTTTTGTTACGTCCTGAATCAAACCCTAACTCTCCGAGTTATTTGTGAAATCTTTAATTTGGTTATGAACAAAGTCTCAAAATTATTTTCTATACTCAATGAGTTTTATAACAGAACATCTTAATTGGAATTGTTCTCTGTGGGTTCGACATTCGTACTTTAAAGAGTACTATATTACAGTTGATTCGGTACACTTGTCGAGAAATATCAACAAGTTTTTGGCATCGTTGCCGGGGAGCAATTTCTTTTAAGAATTTCGGAAGTATAACTCATTGAGTATTGTGAATATTTTGTTTTCTTTGTGAATAGACACTTGTTTAGATCTTATTCTTTTATCCTGTGCTAATCCTTGCTTGAGTTGTCTTAGATACATGTTATTGACAGGACAGGTTCCTGAAGATCAATTGGAATTTGATCCAGAAATTGAGAAGACAACTACAAAAAATCAGAGCAAGAAGAAAGAAGAAAAGAAGAAGCAAGGACAAACAAAAGGAGAATCTTCCAACACTCTCAACTCACCCAATCGAACAGAGTTCCAAATGGTTGAAAATAGACAAAATCCACCTAGAAGGACATTGGAAGACTATGCTATGCAGCAAGGACCGAGGCATTTCTCCAGCATAGCCATACCTCCTGCCACCAAATCATTAGAAATGAAGCCAGCTTTTCTTAGCTTAATCAGCACTCATCAATTCACTGGAATGGATCATGAAGACCCTTATACTCATCTATCCACATTCTATGAGTTGGTTGGGACTATGGGCTTCGAGGAAAATGATATTGAATCTGTTTATCTGCGTCTATTTCCTTTCTCACTTGCAGGCAAAGCAAAAGACTGGTTAAAGTCGCATCCAAACTAGAGTCTAAGTAGCTGGAATGATGTAGAAGAGAAATTCCTACGCAGATTCTTCCCACTCTCTCGATATATCAAGGCTAAGTCTGATATCTCCACATTTAGGCAAGGGCCAGAAGAACCTTTTTGTGAAGTTTAGGAACGCTTTAAAGTGATGTTAAGGAGATGTCCTAATCATGGCTTTGAGGATATTGATTAGTTGAACATATTCCACAATGGTTTGAGGCCTGATACTAAAATGATCTTGGATGCTGCAGCAGGAGGTACAATGATGAATGTTGATGCAGAACAAGGTACAAGAATCATTGATGCCTTAGCCTCAACAGATTAGCAAGCTCAACATGATAGATATACAGTGCAAAAGAAAGGGTGTTGGATCTTAGTACTTCAGATGCAATTTTAGCACAAAACAAGATTTTGACTTAGCAAATTGAGGCATTAACCAAGCAAATGTCAAAACTGCCTCAACAATTACATGCAGTAAATTCTCCTTCAATTCAGAATCAAGCTTTGAAGTGTGATTTTTGTGGGGGAGATCATCTTAATGGCCAATGCTCTTACCAAAATCCATCAGAGGAAGAGGTTTAGTATATGAATAATCAAGGAAGGCAAGGTGGCTTTGCATATAATTATCCAAATAACATGGCTCAAGGATGGAGGAATAATCCAAATCAAGGATTTAGGTGGAAGCAAGAGGCTGGATCATCTAACAGAAAAGTCCCTTATCAGTAGCAACCACATTATCCTTCCATTCATGAGAGAATATCAAAATTGGAAGATACTTTTGAGAAGTTCATGCAAGCCTCTCTATCCAATGAGAAAAATACTGAAGCATCAATAAGAAATTTAGAGACACAGGTGGGGCAATTGGCTAAATAATTAGCTGAAAATCAAGGAAGTCAATTTTCAGCCAATACACAAACCAATCCCAAGGAGCATTGCATGTCTATCACTACTAGAAGTGGGAAAGTTATAGGAAAAGGAGTTGGAGATAATTTAGTTGTTGAGGAGGAGGTTTTAAAAGATATAGAGAGTGAAAAAGAACAAATTGAGTGTGAGGGAGGAGAAGGAAGGAATAAGGAAGATGTTGTACATATTGGAGAGAAAATAGAAAAAAATCAAAAAAGTGAAAAACAAGAGAGGAGTGTTCCTATAAAAGATGTACCATATCCACTTGCTCCTACAAAGAAATGCAAGGAAAGACAATTTGCAAGATTTATGGATATTCTCAAAAGATTGCAAATTAACATTCCATTTACTGAAGATTTAAAGCAGATGCCTACATATGCTAAATTCATGAAGGAATTATTGACAAAGAAAATAAAAATCAATGACCAGGAGATAGTTGAATTGGAAGCTGGATGCAGTGCTACAATTCAAAAATCATTACCAAAGAAATCCAGAGATCCTGGGAGTTGCACTTTGCCAGTTACCATAGGAAATCTAACTGTTGAAAAGGCATTATTGGATCTTGGAGCTAGTATTAATTTGATGCCTTTATCAATGCTGAAGAAAATTGGAGATGTAGAAGTGAAACCAACAAGAATGACTTTGCAGTTGGCTGATAGATCAATCAAATATCCACATGGAATAGTTGAATATCTATTGGTAAAGGTAGATAAATTTCTATTCCCAGTAGATTTTGTTGTAATGGATATTGAAGAAGATGTTGAAGTACCTTTGATATTGGGAAGACCATTCATGAAAACTGCCAAAGTTATAATTGATGTAGACAAAGGAAAATTGAAGGTTTGTGTTCTAGATGAAGAAGTAAGCTTTAATGTTTTTGAAGCAAAGAAGTATTCAAATGACCATAAAGAGTGTTTCAGAGTGGATATGAATGTTGTTGAACCTTCAATGATGTTAATCAGGCGTCAAGCTATATGACGTTAAACGAGCGCTTGCTAGGAGGCAACCCAGTGTTTTGTTTTGAAATGTGTCTTTAATTTTGTTTTGATTTAACCAGTTTGATATGTGAAATGGTCATGTAGGTTTGAAATGTTTGGTGAAATGAATGGATGGATGGAAGAGAGCTTAGAAAGGTTTGAAACTTTTGGCAAAGACAAAATGAAAATTTTTAAGAAAATTTCATTGCAGGGTAATTTTAGCTTAAGCTAGAACTTTTAGCCTAAGCTAAATATGCAGAAAAAGAAGAAAAAATTTTGTTCTCAACTTTCGCCTGAGCTAAAATGGTCTAGCTTGAGCTAAACAAATCTGTTGCTCTCGGCCAAGTTTTAGCTTGAGCTAAACTGATCTAGCTTGAGCTAAAGAAAATATGTTGCTCTCTGCCAAAATTTAGCTTAAGCTAAAACGAGCTAGCTTGAGCTAGAAAACTCTGTTGCTCTCGGCCAAACTTTAGCCTGAACTAAATTGAACTAGCTTGAGCTAGAGCAAATCTGTTGCTCTCTGGCAAAATTTAGCTTAAGCTAAAACGAGCTAGCTTGAGCTAGAGCAAATCTGTTGCTCTCTGCCAAATTTTAGATCTAGCCTAAGCTAGTGGGTTTTCTTAAAAAAAAAAAAAAAAAAACTGCAGCATTTTATAAAAATCACATTTTGAAAACCCTACACCCTAATACAGTTTCAGAAGCGCCCTATGTTCTAAAAAAAAATCCCAAAGCTTCCATCTACGCAACCATTCTCAAACAAACATTTCATCTACATTGTCATTATCAAGGTAAGTAATTACTCATCTCCATAATCATTCTCATTGCCATTTCCATTCAACCAAGTCCATTCATGCGTGTTTCTATTTCCATTTCACAGTTTCGTTTTTAAATTGAAAGATTCAATCTTTTTGAAATTTCAATGTCTTAATGTTGAATAGGATTGTGGAATGTGATAATCAAAGTTAAGTATGGTTTCCATGGATTAAATACCAAAACAAAAATTACTCATTCAATGTCATTCTACATCATGCATACCAAGTATTTGTTAAAATGTCAATCAAATATAACACTTTGGTTTGAGAAATGTTTATTCTTACATGTGAAGAAAAATGAGTCGCACCAAATCCACAACTGGTATTAAATAATCTGTGGTTGACACCCATTGAATTTCATGATTATCTATCTTGGCCTGGGGACATGCACAATTTTTCAGGGAGGCAGGAGCATATGGAGTTGGGACTAGAGTTGAAGATACACCAGAAATGGTAGCTGAACCAACTGGAGCAACAACAAATGATGAACATTCAAGTTCAGAATGATGATGTTGGCACAGAGCGGAACAAAATCACAAGAGGAGATTGATACTTATCATGCACAATGAACAAAAAACTGGTTTTATCTTTTTGTTTAACTTTACTTTCAGTTTAATTTAGTAAGTTGACTTTAACAGTTTAGTTTAATATTTCTTACTTTAGATTTTGTTGATGGCAAGCTTAAGTTAGTATAGTGGTTGATGTTTGCATATTTTGTGAAATCTTGTATATAGATGATGGTATAATTTTTTGGAAAAAGAAATCAAACCATAGTTCTAAATTAGAACAACCAAATGGATTGATCAGGGACTTAATTTGAAAAAGAATTTGTGGTTGGAGCCATCACTCAAATTGAGAAAGGATAGTAATGTGTAAAAGTTGGAACAAGGTAAATAGTTGAAAGCAATGTTTGAGAACAAATGAGGAATTGAAATTAGCCAACCAAGTGAGAGTGTGAAACCTTTAAACAATTTGAGAGACTTTCACTAGTGAAGAGTTAATTGAGGTTGCCTAATTTTCTAGTCAATTGCATCACAAAACCAAACATGGAGATGATTGAGGCATGTTTAATAGACTTGGAGGTGAGAAAACTCAGGGCCAAATAGCTAACCTTTGCAATATATGATGAAATGTGCAAAAAAATAACCCTTTTTTAGCTGAAATCTGTTTTATTGCACCCTAGCTTCTGATATACATATATTGTCCTACCTTGTGGTATGTTAACAAAAGGAGAGCATAAGTGCAATTCAAATTTCTATAATTAAAAGAATTGGGTTTGGTGTGGCTGTTGGAATTTTGAGAATGAAAGAAAAACAAAAAGAAAAAAAAAGAGAAGAAAAAGAAAAAAAGGGGAATGACAAAATTATCCAAATTCTCATTCTCTTTTCTAAAAAAGAAAGAAAAAGAAAAAGAAAAAGAAAAAGAAAAGCAAAGTGGATTACAAAAATAGAAAAAGAAGCAATATGGATGAATCTTATGGAAGGGATCATGGATAACACAATTAGAAATTGAATTGCAAATATGCTAATCTTTTGTTAAGTGTGCATTTTGTTATCCTGGAAAAACCAAATTTTCTTTGTAACCCAGCCTCATTACAACCTGAAAAAGACCTCAATATCTATGTTTGTAAAAGTGTTTGTAATCAACTAGAAATGAAGGGCAACCTTAAATTAGCTTGGAAATCAGTGAAAAGAGAGGGAAAACACTCACCACTGAGAAATGAAGAGAGAAATTCCTTAGTTTGATTCTCAGTGAAGAGTAACAATTGTTTACCTTGGAAATTGAATAGATTCTTATCCTATCTTGGTTTGAATTGATAGGAAACACCATAATTTTTTATTGAATTATCTTGTGCTCTTTCCATGAAGTTGTTCTGATATTAAACTATAGATTTGATTTCTAAGGATTTTGGGGAGGAATGAACTCTTATATTTTTTGGGATTCAATTACTTTGTTTGAGGACAAGCAAGATTCTAGGTTGGGGGGAATTTGATAAGTGCCAATGTGTAGTTTTTATGATTGAGAAAATTGAACACTTTGGACCTTAATTGTTGCTTAATGTAAGAAAATTACCCTAATCTGCGAATTATTGAATCTGATTATATATTTTGAACCAAGAAACAAATGAAGAAATTTAATCTCAATTTTTGTGTAAATTGCAGATGAATATGAAGCATTGAAAGAATTATTCAAGCTGGCATTGAAAGAAAGAAAGTAAAACCTTAATTGCATCACAAGAAAATTTAGCTCAAGCTAGAGGATTTAGGTCAAGCTAAAACTATCCAGAGTTGATTAAAGGTGCAATACAATTCTAGCCCAGGCTAGAATTGCTAGCTCAAGCTAAAACTGTCCAGAGTTGATTAAAGGTGCAGTACTGATCTAGCTCAGGCTAGAATCGCTAGCTCAAGCTAAAAATGCACTGAAAGATCTAGCTTAAGCTAAAACGGGCTAGCTTGAGCTAAAGTTGATTATATAAATTCTGAAACATAACTCAAAACCAGCGGTGGAAAAAGATTGGGTTTTTATAGAGAGAGACTAGTGAGAGAAAGATAAGAAACCTCTGTTCTTAGGAGAAGAACTTGCTCAGATAAGCCCTTCTTATGCAATCCAGATCAAGAATGAAGATTGGAGGAGTTGTCATGAGTGGCTAAGTTCTTTCTAACTTGGGATTGAATATAATTTACCTTGATCAAATGTATTCTTGGTAATATATATATAAAATTCTCTTTTCTACTTGTTCTTGGTATTTTTGTTTTATCACCAGTACAAAAAGGTCAATTAACGACGGTTAAAATCGACATTTCACAACGGTTCCGGAACCGTCGTCATTACTGGTGTCGTTAAAAGTCGTTAAAAACTCCGACTTATAACGACGGTTCACACAACCGTCGTTAAAGATGGGTTGCGTTTTTTTGAAAAAAAATGAAGGCACTTTTAAAGACGGTTCCCATAGGAACCGTCGTTATATGTATGGCCTTTTTAAAGACGGTTCCAAGTGGAACCGTCGTTATATGTCTTGAATAAAAAAAAATTTAAAAATCTCAAATAACCTTTTAAAAATCTCAAATAACCTGCTTAAAGTTTTTATTTTCAGAAAATAAAAACATTTCAAATCATAATTTAAATATAAAAATTAAATACAACAAATTATAACATTATACAAAAAAAGTTTGGTAATATATAAAAGAATTTGTCATTGTAATGATTTATCTATACTAGAGTGTTATACATGGTTACAAAATACTTTGACCATGTTGTTCTCACATACTCCAATGCTTCTAAATCTAGCGGATGTTGGTCGTTGAAAAACTGTGACATTTGAAATATTTTGAATTAGTGCATGAATAATAAATCTCAAATTTTAAAGTGTTTATTGTATTGAGGTATTACCTTATCCCAACCTTTCTTAATTTCAGCTTGCAAAATAGTCAACATCCACTGCATAACATAATAACCGCACTCATAATTTTGAGGTTGCCTGTTGGACTGCATGTGAAAATAAATGTATTAAATGAATGAGTGAAACACATTAAATTAAGTAAACAAATATACTTTAAATACCTTAAGGTACATCCAAGTGAGTTTTTGTGCGTTTGAAGTTCTCCTCCCACACAACATATTATATCGAGAGTAAGCACTAAAATAATAAGATTTCATGTTAAAATACATAACATTATATAATATATAAGTAATAATAAATGTTAAATGAAACTGTCGTACCTATCTATAATGTTTTTAAAATAGGCAGGAGGTTTTTTATGCAAGGAGCAAAACCATGCAGCGGTATGATCTTGAACAGATATGATCAATAATTGCCAATGACGCCTGTATAACAAATCAGTTAATTAGTTTCTCTTATTTCAATAATTTATTAAAACTTATGTAATAAATAAGAACTTACTCATGGATGTACGGAGCAAAATAAATGTGTTTTCCACCATTCTTTAAGGCAGTGGTGATGTATGTTTGTGTTTCCGACTTCTTGTTTCCAATTGATTGAGTGATTTGAGGGTCTAAAAACCCATATATATTGTGTTTCCCCTCATCAAAGCATAATCCAGAAAGATACCTAAATTTCAATAAGTTAGTACTAATATATTTAATAAATCAAAAGTATAAAGATTTTAAAATTTGAACTTACATCATCCATAATTGCAGAACTGTTATGTTAATCTCTTGATCTCCGGATGCAAGGTCCAACAAATCAGACATGTGAACGTACAACGGTAGATTACTATGCCTTCCAAAAACATTGGCATCCCGTGGAACCTCTAACACGGTTGTATCTAAAGCTGTAGCAACTTCCACCAATGCCGCCAGAGGATCATCAATGGAGACTATTTTCTTCTTTCCTAGAGGCAGATTTGTCTTAGGTTCCTGCTACTCATCAAAACAAAAAAATACTTAAATTAGTTAGAATGTAATATATCTTATATATAATTCTATTAATATCAGTGCAAATATATACCATAGAGTCTATAGGTCTGACGAGATGTCTAGGCCAGGCAACGAAAGTATGTAATGCCTCTACCACAATTGTCACCTCTGATGTCGGCACAGGAACTGCAAGATCACCATAAAGGACCTTCTCCACCGTGACCTTCATGAAATTAGAAGGAAGAGTAACATTGTGACCCCTTCATAACACTTACCCAAGGCAACGAATCGGGTCAAAGAATTACATTCAACATATAATTCGCATTGGCTAGTTGAGCCAAAGTCATCCCCTGATAGATCAACTGCCGAACAACTCCCTTTAGTGCTGACTTTCTTAATAGGAGGCGGAGGTGGTTCATCTTCTACCATAGTAGGTGGTTGCTGTGAGTGTCCTAAACCCTCCAACCGCTTTTTGAACTCCATTTCCATTCACGCACTAAACTCCTCCATGAAGCTTTCTTTAAGCTCTTGAGTTACCTCAGCCTTTAACTGCTCACGTAGTTGTAGTAAATACTCTTGGCTAGGTTCATTGGACAATTGTTCCTTGCTGTGTGATGGAGGTCCAAAGTATGACCGAATCCCAACCCCATATCCAGCTACACGAACACGTCCAGGGTGTTCAGGTCGTCCGAGAGCAACATTAAGAATATCATTGCGACCACATGGTTTAAAAGTCCCCTGTGTTGATTGCTCATTAAGAGAATCCTAAAACAAATGAAAAGAAATTGACAAACTTCAACACATTGAATTTAAAATAACACATTGAAAAGAAATTGTCAAACTTACAATGCGTTCAACTGTTTGTTCTGTAGACTTAGAACTCCATGTCCCTAATGTGTTTATACGGGCACCCTTCCACATCTCATGTCGGAGTGGTGGGGATGGAGGTCTTAAAGAATCTACACTATTCATTTCCTCAATGGAAGTAGAACGTGCTTTAATCTTTTCTTCAAGCATCCTCTGCTCTAGCAACTTATAACCACCACGAGACAATAAGTGTGGCGTATCATTATGTGCCTGATTGGCTTTTGCTTTGTTTCGAACCTCCTATCATAACACTCAAAATTTAGTAATACGTTAATATAAACTATATTCAAATATAAAAGTGATACTAACCTGCCATTTTTCAGTTTGTCGAATATTGACAAACTGCTGCCAAGTTTCTTCATCAATGGATGCATATTTTGCACAAGGATTTTCTTCTTTCCTTTTCCCATATATATAATCTGTTGTCAATTTTGATTTAAACTGACGAAACTTGACACCCACATCTGAAAGAACCTTCGCTTTCAAGGTTTCCACATTCGGGATGTTGTAATGTGTCTACATTGTTTGAAAGAATTAGTTCATAAACAAAAACAAGTATAAAAGAACTTTAGATTTAGCAAAGTAAAAACAGTTACATACCAGAATATCTTGCCAAATCATGTTTTTCTCGTGGTCAGTCACGTGATCCCAGGACTGAGTTAAGATAGAGATCCTTTCACGAGAAAGTACTCCAAGATAACTCCTATATTTCTTTGCATGTTGCCCAGTGGGCACACCAGTGTGGATATCAATAGACAAAGGTATTTTGTCATCTTTAGTTATCTTCTTAAACATATTCTTCAATCTCGTAGGTCCTCTACCAGTTTTTGAATGGGAAACTTTATCATCTGCCATGTTCCTGTTATCAAAAAAATATAATAAGCATCAAGAATATGAAATATAATGAAAATGAAATATATTGTAAAACTAAACATGAATCACATGTACATACAAATATATATTCCTTCATCATGATCATTTCGAGTTGCATGTACAACATCAGCAACATCCTCGTACTCTTTATTGATGGTCGTTCTTGTAAGTGATTCAATCTCACAAATGTCATTGTTTGTATCTTCTGGGTCATTATGTTGTTTTTTTCCATGTAGCACAACAGACCAGTGGTCAGACGTAGGATCTTGGATATAGAAAACTTGGGAAGCTTGATGTGCCATTATAAATGGTTCGTCATGATAACCTATCTTTCGAAAGTCAACCAAAGTCATTCCTGATTCATCAACTTTGACACCAGTCTTATTGTCAACCAACTTGCATTTGAAAACAGGTACAGTAAACTTGGTATAATTAGCTTCCCAAATCTCTACTATGACACCATAATAAGGCATTGATCCCACAACAGGATTTTGATCCTTTGCAGTTGAAAACTGCATAGACTCTGCCTCCAAGGTGACTTCGCTATTTTGCACTGTACTCCTATCATCTCGAGACTTTGTGTAAAACAAACAACCATTTACTTCATAGCCAGAACAACATAAAACATCAAATTTGAGACCGTTTGCAAGCCATGTTAATGTTTCAGATGCTGATGGATCATTCATTATTTGTTGCTTAAACCATGACATGAAAGTTTTGTTATGCTCAATTAACACCCATTTTTCTGATTGTCTTGGATTTTTATATTTGACAATGTCTTTGTGTGTATCTAAGTATGGTAACACCTCATCAGTGTTATTCAAGATATA
This sequence comes from Phaseolus vulgaris, assembly GCF_000499845.2. Taxonomy (NCBI): domain Eukaryota; kingdom Viridiplantae; phylum Streptophyta; class Magnoliopsida; order Fabales; family Fabaceae; genus Phaseolus; species Phaseolus vulgaris. Next base: position 12,117,919 of record NC_023754.2, on the reverse strand, counting down.
CAAGTGTGCTTGCAGAACCTCTTCTCTAGATTTGCTTATGACATGTACACCTCTTGAAGATTTACTTATGAATCTACGAGAGTGCCAACCTTTTTCAGGAACTCCTATACATTTGGCTTTTGACATGTACTCAGAACAAAACTCAATAGATTCTTCTGAAATGTATCTTTCAATAATGGAAGCTTCTGGACGACATTGATTCTTCACATATCCCTTCAAAATCTTCATGTATCGTTCAACTGGATACATCCATCGCATATAAACTGACCCACACAATCTGATTTCTCTTACAAGATGAACAACCAAGTGTACCATAATATCAAAAAAAGATGGAGGAAAAAACATCTCGAGTTGACACAAGATAACAATTATTTCTTCTTCAAGTTCATCCAACTTCTGAGAGTCAATCTCTTTACTACATATGGAATTGAAAAATGAACATAGTCGAGTGATTGTATGCCTAACATTTTTGGGCAAGATTCCACGAATAGCCACCGGTAATAATTGTTGCATTAGAACGTGACAATCATGTGACTTTAAGCCAATTAGTTTCAAATCATTCATAGATACAAGACTCTTCACATTTGAAGAGTAGCCTTGTGGTACCTTAACACCTTTAAGACATTCACAAAAACTTGTTTTCTCTTTCTTTGACAAAGTGTAACACGCTGCAGGCAAGTATGTACGTTTACCAACTTCTCTCGGTGCCAATTCCTCTCGTATATTCATTTCAATCAAATCCAGACGTGCATTCACACCATCCTTTGTTTTGCCTTTAATGTTCAGAAGTGTTCCTATTAGACTGTCACACACATTCTTCTCTACGTGCATTACATCTAGACAGTGTCTAACATCCAACTTACACCAATACGGAAGATCAAAAAAGATTGATTTCTTCTTCCATATTTCACTCACCGTTTGCTTCTTCTTCATTTTTCCAAAAGACACATTAACATTTTTTATTTTTTCATAAATTTCAACACCACTTAAGGGAGTGGGACAAATGTCATGTTCTTGGTATCCATTAAAAGCTTTTTTCAATCGACAATACGGATGATATTTCTTTAGAAATCTACGATGCCCAAGATACACGGTTTTTCTTCCATGTTTCAACTGCTCATAAGATGTCTTGTCTTGACATATTGGACATGCTCTATGGCCTTTCACACTATAACCTGACAAGTTCCCATATGCAAGGAAGTCATTGATAGTACAAAACAACATCGCATGCAATCGGAAAGATTCATTCTTAAACGCGTCAAACACATCAACCCCTTCATTCCACAATAATTTCAAATCTTCAATCAATGGTTTAAGATAAACATCTATGTCATTTCCAGGTTGTTTTGGACCAGAGATCATCATAGATAACATCATGTATTTGCGCTTCATACACAACGCAGGAGGTAAGTTGTAAATCACTAACAAAACGGGCCATGAACTATGATTACTACTTAAATTTCCAAAGGGATTCATTCCATCAGTTGCCAATCCAAGTCTTAAGTTTCTTGATTCTTTTCCAAATTCAGGAAATTCTTTATCAATATTCTTCCACTGCAAAGAATCAGCAGGATGACGAAGTAATCCATCACATTTTCTATTATCTGCATGCCACCTAAGGTTTTTAGCGTCATCTGCATTTGCAAACAAACGCTTAAGCCTTGGAATTATCAGAAGGTACCAAACAACCTTAGCAGGAGGACCTTCCTTTGTCAATTCATCAATTTCATCATTCTGACCAACCTTAACCTTATAGCGTGACAAACCACACCTGGGACATCTTCTTAAATCTTCATACTCATTTCTGTATAAAATACAATCGTTAGGACATGAATGTATTTTTCTATACTCCATACCCATTGGACAAAGTATTTTTTTGGCCTCATAATTTCGATTGGGCAGGGTATTTCCTTCTGGAAGCATGTCCTTAAGCAATTGAAGCAATTCTGTAAAACTTTTGTCGGTCCATCCATTCATTGCCTTCAAATTCATCAACCTTAACACTGCTGATAATCGTGTGAAGTTAGTTGAACCAGAATACAAAGGAGTCTCTGCATCATTAGACATATTTTCAAAAACTACATTAGCAAATGATTCTGCTCCCACATCACGAATCATGTCTTCTAATCTATCATCCATTGAGAAATGAACTTCCTCCGAACCTCCGTGCACACTTGGCAAGTCTAACAATTCACCATGCCACGTCCATGTTGTATAACTTTTCAAAAATCCATCACACAAAAGATGTTCTCTAATTTCAGAAACAGTCAATATCCTTCCATTTAAACAATTGATACAAGGGCACCTTATCCTTACTCCATTCTTATAACTAACGGCATTATGTTCTGCGAATTGTATGAACTCTTCCACCCCTTTTTCGTAAGTATCACTTATTCGTGATGTATTAATCCAACTCCGATCCATAGAACTGCTAAACTAAGAACCAATACTTTCAATATGTAATCATGAAAAAATAAAACAAAAGTGCCGAAGGTCGGACACCTCCGGACTCAGAACCAATGCGTTCAATATGTCAAAACAATATATAATGACTGAAATTTGCCGAAGGTCGAACACCTCCGGACTCAGAACCAGTGCGTTCAATATGTCAAAACAATATATAATGACTGAAAATTGCCGAAGGTCGAACACCTCCGGACTCAGAACCAATGCGTTCAATATAAACAATTAATATTAAACTCAAAACGAATACTTTCAAAATATAAGTGATAATAAATAAGAATACACTAACCTCAAATGGATGGGCTGTCACGACAAGCGGTTGCAGCAAGGAGTCGGTGGTAAAAGACGTGCGTCGCGGTGGTTGCTGAAACGGGCGAGGTAGTGTCTGTCTTGGTCGTTCGTCACGTAGCCGCGGTGACGGAAGGGAGTCGCGGCAAGGGCGCGCGGCGCGGAGGGTCGTGGTGGTCGCGGCAGGGGCGCGCGAAAAAGCGCGGTGGTCGCGGCAGGGGGGCGCGGCGCGGAGTCGCACGGGGGTTCGCGCGGTTACGGCGCGGCAGGGGCACGGCTGCAGAGTCGTGCGGTTGCGCCGCTGTAGGGTTCGCGGGCGCGGCAGGGGTCACGGCCGCGGAGTCGTGCGGTTGCGGCGCGACAGGGTTCGCGGGCGCGGAGTCGCGCGGTCGCGCGGTTGAGGTTGCAACGCGGTTCACGCGGTCGAGGTTGCCGAGTCGCGCGGTCGAGGTGCGGCGCGGTGCGTTCGAGGTTGCGGCGCGGTTCGCAGGCGCGGAGTCGCGCGGTCGTGGTTGCGGAGTCGCGCGGTCGAGGGTGCGGCGCGGTGCGGTCGTCGATGCGGCACGGTGCGGTCGTCGGTGCGGCGCGGTGCGGTCGTCGGTGCGGCGCAGAATCCAAACAGGGGGTCGCGGTGGTGGCAAGGGCGTGAGGGTTGCGGAATCTGAGTGTGAGAAAGAGTAGGAAAGAAAGTGAGAGAGTGAGAAAGAGTGGGAAAAAAAAGTGAATCTGAGGGGGACTTTTAACGACGGTTCTGGGTAGATTTAACGAACCGTCGTTGTATGTTTGCGGTCTACTTTTAACATTCGCGAACCGTCGTTGTATGTTTGCGGTCTACTTTTAACGACGGTTCTGTCGTGAACCGTCGTTAAAAGTCTAAAAAAATTTGAAAAAAATTACAGAATTGCCACCGCGTCGTTTTTAACGATGGTTATCACTAAACCGTCTTTAAATGGTGTCGTTATTGAAGAATTTTGTACTAGTGTATGCTTATTGCTTGATTATGTCTGATCAATAGATTCTTGATTTTGATCCTTAAATTTAACTGGAAAGTACCTTTAAGGATTTGAAATAAACGAAAATACTTGATAACTTGTAATGCTAGGAATAGATTCCAGGTTATTGATTGCATTATAATTTTGTTCCTAAAGCTGGATGATTTGTTAATATCTGAGGAATTAGTGTTTGATAAATTATCTTATGAATTTCATCTGTGAAGAATCAAGATGAATGACTTTAAATTAAGCATCAAGAATAAGTAGTTTTGAGTATTATATATTATATTATTCCAAAATGCAAATGATTGAGATAGACGCAATTCAATCCCAAGTATCTTTCTCTATATTTGATAAGTTGGTTTTGTTACGTCCTGAATCAAACCCTAACTCTCCGAGTTATTTGTGAAATCTTTAATTTGGTTATGAACAAAGTCTCAAAATTATTTTCTATACTCAATGAGTTTTATAACAGAACATCTTAATTAGAATTGTTCTCTGTGGGTTCGACATTCGTACTTTAAAGAGTACTATATTACAGTTGATTCGGTACACTTGCCGAGAAATATCAACAAGGATGTGCTTGAAGAAAAAATCTATGTCTAGAGCTTAACCAGATATGGATATAATATTTTCCTTCACAGAAAAAGCCAAATGAAAGTGATGGAGGACCGTCTCAGCCACCTAAACATTCAAGCTAAGGAGAGAGAAAATAATGATTAAGAAGATATTTTCTAATGATTTCTCCTTCTTTAGCCTTATAAAAATTGTAAAGAGTAGTTAGAATTTTATTCCAATCTTCGTATTTCTGAGTCTTAGAAGAAATAGGATTTTGGACTTTGTATTCTTGACCAATTAATTCTAGAACTTTGGGTCTTAAAAGGCCAATAGGAAACACCCACATCACATCCTACATGACACCAACCAAGCAACCAAGTAGGTGCCCCTCCTTTTCTTTCCTTTCTTCAAAGGTGACCATTCAAGTTCTTCCAAGACACAACCTTTTCCATGCCTCTTCCTCTCCTTATGCCACTTGTCTTCATGCTAATGGAAAGTTCCTTCAAGACATGGATTGCCACATGGCAATCCACCAATGGAGAGGATTTATAGACGCCACATGGCACTCCATGAATGAAAAGTTTTTAGGAGTTCTAATGGTCATCTTTAGGAAACTTGTACTATAAAATGTTCTAATCTCTAGTCGATATGAGATCTCCAACACACCGCCTCACGTCGAGGCTACCAATTCGTGCGTGAGACTATATATTATGGGTTGTCTGATAACGGCTTGATTGCGGGTGTTTTGATAAGCCCGACAAACAATCACTAGGATAGACTCGAAATGGCTCTGATATCATATTAAGAAGTGGATTTTAAGCCTAATTCAACCTCATAAAACTGACTTATAAGGTGAGGTTTGCACCCACTTATATACTATGAAATGTTTTAATCTTTAGTCCATGTGGAATCTCCAACAATAATTAAACTTAGCATCGCCATTGGGGACACTACATGAGAAAGCAAATGTGATTAAATTGTCATCATTGGGGACACTGTTGATATTTTTCTTGGCAAGTGTACCGAATCAACAGTAATATAGTACTCTTTAAAGTATGAATGTCGAACCCACATGGAACAATTCTAATTAAGATATTCTGTTATAAAACTCATTAAGTATAGAAAATAATTTAGAGAATTTTTTCATAAACAAATTAAAGATTTCACAAGTAACTCAAAGATTTAGGGTTTGATTCAACCAAAAACAAAACTAACTTATCAAATATAGAGAAAGATACTTGGGATTCAATTGCGTCTATCTCAATCATCTATATTTTTGAATAATACAATATATAATACTCAAAGCTACTTATTCTTGATGCTTAATTTAAAGTCATTCACCTTGATTCCTCACAGATGAAATTCATAAGATAATTTCTCAAATACTGATTCCTCAGATATCTAACAAATCATCCAGCTTTATGAATAGAATTATGATACAATTAATAACTTGGAATCTATTCCTAGCATTACAAGTTATTAAGTATTTTCGTCTATTTCAGATCCTTAAAGGTACTTTCCAGTTAAATTTAAGGATCAAAATCAAGACTCCATTGATAAGATAGAATCAAGCAATAAGCATGAAACAAAAATATCAAGAACAAGTAGAAAATAAAATATTATATATATATATATATATATATCACCAATAATGCATTTGAACAGAGTGGATTACATTCAATCCCAAGTTAGAAAGCACTTAGCCACTCATGACAACTCCTCCAATCTTCATTCTTGATTTGGATTGCATAAGAAGGGCTGATCTGAGCAAGTTATTCTCCTAAGAACAGAGGTTTCTTCTTCTTCTCTCACTAATCTCTCTCTATAAAAATCCAATCTTTTTCCACCGCTTTCTTTTGAGTTGTGTTTCAAAATTTATATAATGAACTTTAGCTCAAGTTAGCCAATTTAGCTTAAGCTAGATCTTTCGGTGCATTTTTAGCTTGAGCTAGCGATTCTAGCTTGGGCTAGATCAGTACTACACCTTTAATCAACTCTGGACATATTTAGCTTGAGCTAAATCTTCTAGCTTGAGCTAAATCCTCTTGTGATCCAATTAAGTTTTTTCTTTCTTTCTTTCAATCCCAGCTTGAATACATTCTTTCAATGCTTCATATTCATCTGCCATTTACACAAAAATTGAGATTAAATTTCTTCATTTGTTTCTTGGTTCAAAATATATAATCAGATTCAATAATTCTTAGATTATGGTAATTTTCTTACATTAAGCAACAATTAAGTTCCAAAGTGTTCAATTTTATCAATCATAAAAACTACACATTGGCACGTATTAGACACTACTTGCGAAATAAATATGAGTAAAATGCACTTAAAGAGAGCGAAATGACCACAAAGACAAAAACGAAAAATGAAATCAAGGAGAGCGAAATGACCACGAAGAAGACGTAGGGTTTTTGGGATGAATTTCGAGATTATGAGTTTTAAAGTGTGAGACAGAAATGAGAAATTGAAATTGTGAGAAAATTAAAATGTGAGACAAAAATGTTTTATTTTTTTTTCTCATTAAATAATTTAGTGTGGGCTAAGGTGACAATAAATGTCCATGTCACCTTAGTGTCGCCTAGACCGCCTAGACCTACGCTAAATGTAATAAAATATTAATCTACATTCACTTTGTATCTCCATTATCGACGCATTATCATTCTGCAACTTTTTTTTTATTGCATCTACTTTGTGTCTCCATTCTAGACGTTAACTCATTATTATTATTTTAATAATTTTTAACTTGCATTCACTTTGTGTCTCCATTTTAGACTCAATATTATTCTGTCACTTTATTTTATTTTATTTTCATCTATATTGTGTCCCCATTCTAAATACTAACTTATTATCATTTTAATAATTTTTAGTGTGAGTTAAAGGTCTCCATTGTGGACACAATATAACATTTATTTTTATGTTCAACTTGAGTAGAATTCACCCATACTAGTGACTTCTTTTTTATAGTCCTCCTTTTTTTTGTTGGCAACTCAAATGAAAACATAGTGAGTTTATATACAAACGGAATTGTTTATGTTAGTTTATAATAATGCAAAATCAAATATCATGCATGAAACGAATTCACACTCCATTGAAATAATGACTTAATTAATAACTTGAGAGAAAATTAAATAATATTTGAAAATTAAAAAAACATTTAAGGAACAAGAAAGTGATCATGATAATGGTTTATTAATAAATTTAAAATTTAATTAATTAATTCATGATAATAAATAATGAATGTTTTTCAAATTAAATAATTAAAAGTGTAAGTGTATGGTGGTTTTCTATTAATTAACCGATTATATTTGGTGGGTGTGGTGTGGCCAATGAATATAAAAGTGGTTTTGTTTTGTTGAATTGAGTCACTTTTGGTTTGCTATTATTCTAAATCAATTGTAATGGCAAATGATGAGATGTTTGTTTTAGAAGGTGAGACAAACAAGGCGTTAAGTCTCACGAACAAGACTTTTTATTCTAATAAAGAAATCTTCCTTTCTGAACTTATCAACAATGCTTCTGACGTAAGTAGTTCTTTAATTCGATTTTACATTTATACATTTCTTTTCTGTAACTTTTATCGATCATTGTATGTATACACAGGCTTTGGATAGAATTCAATTTGAGAGGATTAGGGATAAGAACATTGTAGATGATGAGTTGATCATAAGATTGGTCCCTCACAAGGGTAACAAAACACTTTCTATCATCGACACGGGTATTGGCATGACCAAAACAGGTAGGAAGGTGTTCATGTTTAATATGTATTTGTATTTGTTAATTTATTGTAAGTGTTTATTTTAGATTTGGCATATAACTTGGGAGTTGGCTTCTATTCTGCTTATTTAATTGCTGATAAGATTATCATCACCACTAAGCACAATGACCATGATGAATATATCTGGGAATCTCAAAAGGATGCCTCATTCATGGTTACCAAGGACATAAATGCCCAACAATCCTCAAGAGGAACCAATATCACCCTCTTCCTCAAGGACAACCAGGTTCACAAATTTACCTATTCACAAATTTTTTCTGTTATTGCTTTTGTTCACTGATTTTATTTAACAGTTGGAGTACTTGGAAGAGAACACCATCATGAATCTGGTTATCAAAAACTGCCAACACATCTCCCACCCCATTTACCTGTGGACTGAGAACACCAAAGACCATTGGCTACTCATTAACATTTGGTCGCATAACAAAGACAGGGACGACAAATTTGTAGCTCAAAAGCTTATGAATCACTTGCCAAATGATCTTGTATTATCTGTTATGTCTAACCTTCCTTTCAAATCTCTCAAAAGATTTGGATGCCTACAAAGATCATGGACCATCTTATTTGAAAACTCTGATTTTATGAACCTTTTTCGTAATAACTTCATACGTAATCAGCATTCCTACTATGATGATACATCTCTCCTTTTATTTATCAATCTACCTTACCAAAATACTCGTAAATCCAACTTATTTTCAGTTTCTGGAGAGAGGTTTCAAAATATGGAAAAATTAGAGTGTCCAGAAGTTGAAGATGTTTACCCTTGTGGATTTCGTATTTTGGGTTCTTGTAGTGTGAATGGAACTCTTTGCCTATACATACCATATGGAAGATTTGTGTATCTGTGGAACCCAGATACGAACCAACTCAATGTGATTCCTCCTAGTCCAGTTCAGTCTTTTCCAGATAGTGTCGATCTTCTCATTATATTTCACGGATTTGGCTATGATTGTGTTAGAGATGATTATAAGGTGATTAGGAGAGTGTGTTTCTTTTATAATGACCTTGCAGAGATGGACTATTTTGATGATGGTCCTTTATGCATAGAAGACATATGGGAGATGTATAGCCTAAGATATAACTCTTGGAAGAAAGTTCAAGTTGATTTTGAGGTGCCTTTATTGAGCCAAGAAGTTGGTGAAAACTTCTTCTTCGAGGGAATGTGTCACTGGTTGGGTTATGGAGACGGTCCTGATGCACATTTGGTATCATTTGATTTGAGCAATGAGGTGTTCATTACAACCTTTGCACCTTTAGACATACCCACAGAAATATATGATAATTTTGATATGAATTTGGTGAAGAGACACTTATTGCTCTTAAATGGATCAATCGCTTTGATGTCCAATTATGCATGCACAAACACCTTTTACATATCAATTTTGGTTGAACTGGGTAAGAAGGAAACATGGAATAAACTCTTTGTTTTTGGACCCATACCAGACATTGCTTTCTCTATCGGAGCAAGGAATTTAGGCAATATACTCTTCCAAACATATGATTCTGATTTAACCTGGTTTGATTTAACTACCCACAAAATTCAAAAGCTTGGTGTCCAAATAGATGGTGGGTTATGCCAATTAGTAGTTTATAAGAAAAATCTTCTTACATAGTTAATTATTTTTCTTCTTCAGTGGTTAATGATGGGTTATCATAATTTTCTCTTGTATGATGTTGTTAATTTCTCATTATAAAGCATATAGATAAATCATTAAATAGAAATTAATTTTTAAAAAGAGTAATTAGTTATTATTTAATTAAACTATAGATTGTTTTATAAATTAAAAAAATTATTGATAATTAAAATATTTTTTATTATTCATAAAAATTTATAAAATAGTTTTTTAAATTCATGTCTAATCATTAGCTACCAAAATTTTAGCTACTTACTATTTTATATTTTAAATTAGTCTTTTAGAGACTAATTTAGAATCTAAAATATTAGTAACTAAAATTTTGATAGATAGTTTAGATGTCAATTTAGAAATTATTTTATAAATTTTTATTAATAATAAAAATCATTTTAAATACCAATAATTTTTTTAGTTTCTACAATAATATCCAATTTATTTAGTACAGTGATTAATTATTTTTTATTTCTAAATTTGGTTAGTATTTAATAATTTTCTCCTGATATATAAATTATGAAATCATTTCATAATGGGAATGTGTACATATAATTTTGTTTTAAAGGTTTAAGCATCCTTATTTATCTTTTTATTCCAAATTTTAAAATGATCTTTTACCTTTAAATGTGTTATGGTTTCAAATAAAAAGGTACTTTTAATAGTTCTATATAGGTGTTAAGACCTATACAATATAAAATAGTCTTTTAACACAATGTTATAATTTTGTACCAGCATAATATACTCTAAACAATCTAATAATAAATTACTCAAAGATAAATGAGTCATAAGCAAATACAATCAACTATTTGTAGATATAAAAAAAATTATCCATCCTAAAAATGGTTTACTAGGACTAAGTTAATTTAAAAACAGTGCCCAAAGCATAACATTCTATAACTAGAGTAATTACATTTGAATGACCATTTGCAATTACTATATTTATGCAATATATGGAAATATTATGTTATTTTGTATTGTTCTTTATTTATATTTTAATATTGATTACGAGGAAAAAAGGAAACACAACCTTTCATATCATATGTAGATTCAAGAGAAAATTTTCAAGTTAAATTCGAATAATTCTGCATATCAAAATGGATGGAAAACGATATTAACAACAACACCAAGATGAATATAATTTTGTAATCAATGTTTGATCATTAAAACCAACAATGTCATAATTATTCAACAATGTCAAGATGAATATAACTCTTATAGAAGAATTGGATTTGACCTAAATGTTTAAGGTGACCCCTATAAGTTCTTTTATCCTTCTTGTACAATGACCTAAGTGTATACTATTTTCGTGAAAAAGTCATGTTTTATTTAACTCTCCTTCTAAAATCTTCATGTATATTTAATTTAATTGGTATCAATGGTAACCTCTTGGAATTAATTTTTTATAGAACAAAATGCAAAAAAAATCTAAAGGTTTATGAAGAACAAAGGTTAAGCCATCAACCTACATACCTCTTTATTTAAATGGATAAAGTACTAATACTAGAAACAAAGAATGTTAGCATTTTACAAATCCTACCACATCCACATGTTGGATGTCCTGGAGAATGAAAACTATATTTCATGTGACACATATCAAAAGAACTTTCACATGCATGTTTAAACAAAATGAGAGAACAATACATATATAATGGATACACCAAAAATGCTCTTAACCACCGACCATTTAACACCCCATACATATCCCTTGAGTGCATATAAAGCCAAACAAAGAACAACACAACCACAGAAGAGATCTGGTACAAAGAATAGCTCCTTGCCAAGCTAAGGGACCTACACCTCCAGTCAACCAGCAAGCAGACCCAATACAAACCAGGGGATAAAACTTACTACTCCTAGTTATCTAAAGTTGGCTACTGCATTACATTCCAGAGGACCAAAGATTATGTTGAGTGATTTGCCCATTCAAGATCTACCTCAGTACCATTGTCAGCTTCTTTGAATCTTTGCTTAACATGCTTACACACTGCTCCAACACATTTTCAACCATGACTATTGTAGGGACACAACAACCATCTACATGATTCCATTACCTCCCCCTGTCTACAGATCTTCAAGTCTGCACACTAGGTCCTCATTCAAAAGCCATACTGCAGCACCTCACGTTCCGGTTCTTGCAACCCACCAAACAACTTGTTAGAAAACCATAAGTGTGAACCAGCTAAAGCTTATTCTTTGACAGATTGTGGGGAAGCTAAAGGGGGTTGCTTACCATACCCAACACACCACTGGACACCTTCGGCTAGACCTCAACTCCTACAACCAACAACACCAAAGGAGCTCCAAGAGCAGCAAGAGCAAGCCACCTTCCTTTCCTCTGTTCCACCACCAATCATAGACCTCCAACCCTTCCAAAGCATCACATATTCTACTTGTAGCTACTGATACATAGCATTGGATTCAAAACCCAATCAGAGAAAAAGTAGTTAAAATTATACCTCTTATACTTTAACCATAACCACGATTTAAGCTGGGCCTTTTGGAACACTTCTTCCTCATCTACAACACCTTGGTTGAACACTACTGCATTCCTATGCTCCCACAAACACCGGACAATGGTAGCCCATTCCCCTTTCCAAATCAGATTTTGTTTATTACTACCCTGGGTCAAGTGGAAGCTTTCAAAGTGGTTCCTAATATCATTATGTTGGACAAAAAGAACTCCAATCCATCTAAGGCACATGGTCCAGACGCAGCAAGAAAATTTACACTCCAGGAAAAGGTGTTGACATGACTCCTCCTTGGCCTCGCAAAAAGCACATACAGTAGTGTCCAGCAAAACCCCTTTCCTTCTCAAACAAAGCCTTGTTGGAATTCTGCGCAGTAGCACCCTCCAGGCTGTGAACATAACATTTGGGAACGTCTTCGCCTTCCAGAGATACTTGAACGCTTCAATTTGAGGGCCCCTAGTAGTCTTAACTAGGCACTCATACGCAAAACTAACTGTAAAGCACCTGGTAGCTTCACTACTCCACACGAGGGTATCCTTCTCATTCTTCATCACAGTGACCCTGGAGATGAGGTCGCCCAGCTCAGATTCCATCAAGGTTTCCCACTCAAATCTACCTCGCCTCCAACTTAAGGTCCACCTCCACACCGATCCTTCCCACCCTCCTACTTCTTCCACCTTATGGCCTTGGTTTAACGACAGGGAAAACAATCTCGGGAACAAGGTTTTTAGCTTTGAATTTCCTACCCACATGTCCTCCCAAAAACGAATTTTATCTCCACTCCCTATTTTCCAGCCTACTTCATCTTGAAACCACCCTTCTCCTCCTCCCTCCCTACAGATACTCGTCAAATCTCTCCACCACCAAGACTGGTATTTCACAGGCACAAGCCCATTGTCTAGTTTCAGGCCGTACTTCGAGTCCAGCACTTCCTTCCACCTTCCTTTCTCGTTAGAGATATAACGTCATTTCCACTTGGCCATGAGTGTATAATTAAACTTCCGGATGTCTCTGATCCCCAATCCACCTTCCTCTTTTGATTTACACAAATCTTTCCAGCTAATCCCTGATATCGACATCTTCTCCTTTCCCCACCCCTATAGGAACCTCCTTTGGATACTAATAATGCTTTTACAGACCACATCTGGTGCTTTGAAGAGGGACAGGTAGTAGAGCGGCACACCAAATAGAACAGATTTGATTAAACATAATCTTCCTGCCATTGATAGAAATCTCCCTTTCCACATACAGAGTCTTGACTTTAGTTTGTTTAGGACAGGTTCCCAAAACTTGTTCTTCCTCGGATTACCCCCCACTTTTAAGCCTAAGTAGTTGAAGGGCACACTCATTTGGCCACAGTTCAGAGTCTTTGCATAACAATCCAAATTACTTTTCCAGACATTTATGCCTGCTAATTTTGACTTGTGGAAGTTAATCTTCAGCCTTGAGGCTATCTCAAACCCCCTGAGAATAGACTTCAAGGTAACCACGTTGCTCAAGGAATCCTGACATAAGAACAGGGTGTCGTAAAAAACTAGAGAATGCTAAGTTCTACCTCTTTTCTTCCTATTTTTATCCCAGCTAGGAGGTTTGCCTTCACCGCTTGCCTTACTAGCCCAGCAAGCCCTTCCGCAACCACAAGAAACAGGAATGGAGCTAGGGGCTTGCCCTGCCTTAACTCTCTCGATGGTTTGAATTCCTCTGTAGGACTACCGTTAACGAGTACAGACACCGTTGCACTCTCCAGACATCCTTGGATCCACATAATCCATCTGCTGTCGAACCCCATCCTATTAAGCATATCATAAAGAAACTCCCAACTGACTGAGTCGTAAGCTTTTTCAAAATCCACATTTAAGCACAAACCACTCTTCCCACCCCTCCTTAGATCCTTTACCACCTCATTAGCCATGAGCACATTGTCAAGAATCCCTCTATTCTTGAGAAAAGTCGATTGCCAATCATCAATCACAAAAGTGAGGACTTTCTTTATCCTACCCGCCGACACTTTCGAGAGGATCTTGTACATAGCACCTACTAGAGAGATAGGTCTATATTGTGCAAGCTTAACAGGATCCCTTACCTTGGGTACAAGTGCTACAAAAGAGGTGTTGCAACCCTTTGGAATAAACCCATTTTCATGAAAGATGGTCGCCGCTGCTATAATGTCGTCTTTTATAAACTCCCATCTTCCCTTGATAAAGTTCATGTTGAAACCATCTGGTCATGGACTCTTAGAACCATCACATAGCCACACCACATCCCTTATTTCTTCCTCAGAAAAGGCAGTTGTTAAGCTCATATTGTTCTCTAAGGAAAAGAACTTAAACTCTACCTTGTCTAGTCTAACTCCAAAGTCCTTCATAGCTTTAAATCTGTTTTCAAAGAGTTTCTTCGCTTCTTGACGCACAGTAGTAGGTTCCTCACACCAGATGCCTCCAACCTCAACTCCCTTAACCTCGTTCCTTAGTCTTCTCCACCTCAAAGACGAGTGAAAGAATTTAGTACAAGAGTCCCCATTCTTGAACCAGTTTGCTCTAACTTTTTGACAAATGAGGGAATCTAACTTCTTTTCAGTTTCCTTCAAACGACCTACCAACTCAAACCTCTTCAGTCTATCATATTCCCTGAGGTCAACAATGCAATCTTGGCAGTCTAGGTCCACCAATTCCTGCAAAATCCTCTTCTTACTGGTTTGGATGTTGTCGAACACATCCCTATTCCAGACTTTCAGATCACCCTTCAGACACTTCAGCTTCTCCTTGACCTTTGTAAAAGCATTCCCCTACACAGGGTATGATAACCATTTGTCCTTCACCATCTCACGAAACCCCTTCTCCATGAGCCATGCATCAATAGATCGAAAAGGCTTGGGCCCCCAATCCTTATCCACAGAGTTCACCACTATTGCATAGTGGTCTGAGACTTTCCTTAGTTGCACATACTGTTTACATATAGGCCACTTTTCCATCCACTCTTCAGAGACAAGCACTCTGTCTAATCTGCTCCTTGCCGACCCATTAGACTTAAACCAGGTAAAAGTCTTTCCTACTATAGGCAGATCAAAGAGAGAATTGGCATCGATGAAGTTGTTGAACCCATTGATCTCACCTGAATGATTAACCCTATCCCTTATACCTTTCCTTTCATTCCGACTTCTAATGGCATTAAAATCACCACACATACACCAAACCAAGACTTGAGAAGCCGATTTAACTTCAGACAACTCCTACTAAAGGATCTTCTTCTCACTCAAAGTGTAAGCAGCGTAAACGTTAACCATTACACAACTGGTATTGGATTTAATGTGGTTACCAAAGACAACAATGAAACCCTTACCCATCACATGACTTACATAGCTAAAAGCCTCTTCGTACCACATAGACAACAAACTTTCACTACCATTGTCTCCTTCATGATGAAGCCAACCCACTTTGTTGTCCCTTCATAGGGAATAACATTTTGCTTCCGTGAACACCTTAGCTTTTGTTTCTTGCAGACAGACAAATTCCGCCCCCTCACAAGCTATTACATGTCTCAAATACCTAGCTTTAGTACTTCCCCCCACACCTCTAATATTTAAGTTCACTACTATAATTAAGAACCGTTCTTACTTCCCACCTTAGAGCACAATGCAAACCCTGAATCACGGTCTTCCATACTCCCATATTCTTTTACAACCTCCTCTTCATCCCTTCGACACATAATCCCAACTTGCTTCCCCACTTCCAATAACTTGGATGGTCCCGCTTGGTTTACGAGTTCAGCGAGGTGGTGATTACAATTATAGATGTTCCTATCTGAAATTGAATTTGAAGACAACTCGTCTCTATTGTGAGCCATTATCCCTGCTTGGGAGATTCTTGCACTTAGCCTTCTAGACCGCCTCGGATAGGAGCAGAAGTCCCCCAATTCCGATAGGCCTTTCTTCTTGCAACAATGCGGTGGGGAGCTGGACCTCTGTCTTCCTTTTCTCTTTGCCTAAACACTCAAACCTCTCTCTACCTAAACACTTAAACCCTAACGAAGCCCTCTCACAAAGCCCTACTCGCGATTCTTATCCTCACTCCTTTGTGCTTAAGTCAGTTGAATAAGTGGCGATTCTTATCCTCACTCATTTTTGCTAGCTGTCTCGCGATTATTATCAAAAATCGCCGCTATCGACGCCTTCGCACAAGGATTTCTTCAGGTCTATGCTCGCTATTGTTCTGATCTGCTTGAGTAATGTGGTGGCGCTATTTCATTTCAATCTAACCAAACCTATTTCATGCGGTGACGTTGGAGGTAGTGGAAGGAGGGAGGAGTTTTGCGGCATTTGCATTTAAGCAAGGTAGTCTGTTTTGGATTTAATTGATTTAATTGATTTCAGGCATTTTCATTCAGTTTATTTTGTTTATACCCCAAAGCAGTCTTCAAAATGTTTCTTCCAATATGCTTCATGAATTCTTTATACACTCTTGGATGTTAGGAAATCCTTTAAACTTATTGTAGTGTGGTTACATTCGGAAAATCATTTTCCTAAAGTTGTGTTTTATGGATGTTTAATTTTCGACTTAAATCTTCTTTATGAAGAGATGAAATTAACTTTGTAATATTGATTGATTGTTGTCCTGCTTACTGTCAATTGTATAGGTGGCTTTCATGGACTGGAAAATGAGTTCAAAGGTTAAACTCAATATCTTCTTTTTAGTAAAAGTAGTAGGTAGTTGAGAAAGAAAGCCACTAGTTAGTTAGTAAAAGTGAAAAAAAAAAAACACTTTTACAAATGTGACTTATGAATCTCTATAGACAACGTATTTCAAATCTTGTATGTTTATGTCAGAGTTTTATGGTATGACCTTTAACAAAAAGAATAAATCACATTAATAAAGTATGGTCTAAAATAATAAAATGTGGTCATTAATTGTGGGCATTTAAAATCATATTTAATTAAAGTTGTCTTTAATATAGAAAATGGTTATTAAAACGTTGTTACACTAGTCCAACTTTTTTAAAATGTAACAATTTTTGTCTTAACACTACGAGAAAAAAGGTTTTGGTAGAGGTTTATTTTTGGATTACCAAGAGTTAAAATCTCTGTTAAGTAAAAGTTGTAGTTTCCCAGTTAAACAATATGTTGGGAACATGTTGCCTAGGATTTTGTTAAACCCTAAGTAAAATTAACGGAGGTTTCAAAATCCCTATTAACAACAATGGATTTCTGAAGCTTCATAAAATTTGATGGATTTTAAAGCCTCCATAAAATACCATAGGTTTGAAAGTTCCGTAAAATACCATGGGTTTCAAAACCTTCGTAAAATACTATAGATTTCAATACGCCTATAAAATATCATATTTGAGAACTGTGAACATTTGTTTATTTACTGATTTATCATTTAAGCATTCATATGTTTTTTCAACCACAATATATATCTATATTTAATAAAATATTTTAAAAAAAATAATAACAAATAAATAGATATAACAGTAGATATACATGTATAACTAAATTTAAATTTATAACCAAATTGAAATGAAAAGTGAAGAAGAAAATATGTAGAAATGAAAACCTAAGATATTAATCCATGCATGTGTGGCTACCACACTAGTGATTTTAGTAGCTTCTTTTTAAAAATAATAGTGCATATAACTCATAATTGACAATCTTCAATTTTTAAATAATGAATGAAAAATCAGAGTCTCACCAAACATCTCTCATACCTTAAAATTTGGTTGAACATAACACGACATATGTGAATCATTTAAGACAATTCATGTGAAATAAACTAAAGAGATTGGACAACACATGTTCTAATTGAATAAACCAGATTGAAAGTACAGATTCAAAATCTGATTGGTGCATTCTTGATCCACGTGTGCAGTAAAATTAAAGTTGTCTTACTAAAGTTTTAGTAAATTATGTTCCAAACTAATACTTATTATGTACCCTTATTTATAAGATAATAAGTAAGTTTTAGAATTTTCATGAATTTCAATTACCAAAAGTTAATAAAATCAGCAGCTAACTTCTGAAGCCTTGCCACTATAAAATGAGATGATTAAGTTCATCATTTCTCATAAACTTTCATAATGAATTATCTCAAATTTGTCTTCATCCTTTCTCTCTTTTTCTATGGTTCAACCATGGGATTTCAATATTGGAAGATTGCAGAAACTTGGCCACCAGGCTTTTGTTCCAATCATAATATTCACTGTAATGCAACAAAAGTAAAATTGAAGTTCACTATACATGGTCTATGGTCATCTACTTATACCATGACACAACCACAACCGTCTGCGTGTTCATCCCCTGTCACCCTCCTAAATGATTCCGTGGTAAGATTTTTATTTCTTCATAATATATTTTGATAGATATTCGAATGATGATATTTTTTTGTTTATTTTATTAGACTAATAGCATAATATATTATTTATTTCTTCATAATATATTTTGATAGATTTTTTTTTTATCAGCAAAGAATAATAATAATTAAAATGGGACATTTCAGGGATGTCCCAACCCGTATACATCAAATAGGTGATAAAATAGATGTACCAACCATCACATTCAGAGCACCCAACAAACTACTGAAAAATGCATAAACATAATCTATAGAGCTACTAAAAGAACACTTTCCAACACAATGCTATTTAACTACCACAATGGATGTAGGTACTGTAGGTCACCACAGGCAGTTCCAAAATTCCAACAGCAGAATGTGTTAATATTATGGCAGCAACATACCAACCCATACTTTGAACATCCAATCTTCACATTTAGGCATCTGAATTATATTCTCATTTAGGCATGATATACACTACATTTATGATTCAGTTTTGCATCAGATCTCTAGAGAGCCATAGGGGTTTTAGATCAGTCCACAGAATTTTCAATTTGAGTTGAATCATAGCACCTAAACCTGCACCTGCTTAATCATAGTTCCTACACCTGCATTAAAAACATAAAACCAGCACCTACAGTCATCCTACCACCACGAACACACTGCTGAGAGAATTGTGACCTTTAGTTCAGATTTAATTTGTTCGTTGTCAACAGAGCTCTCCAACGGCATAGGTTATGACAGCTTGTATTCAGGTTCATTATCACGACGAGATACCTTACCAAGCCTCCTTCTTCTCAGTTACATTCCTTTGGCTTCAGTACCCTTCCAGGTCTGGCTCACACCCTTCCTTAAACCGTGAGTGCAGCAATTTGCTTACACATCTTTATAATCCCAAACAACTTGACATAAGGCATCCTAGCAAGCTTACTTAGGCCAAAACCCCCTGCAGGGCTTGACAGAGCCTCCCATCTCAGCATAGGCTGCACTCATTAGTAGCTGTCTACTACAAATAATGGCTCCTTCCTCCTTTCAAAATCATTTCTGGATGCACCAAAGAAAAATCTTCCCTCATCAACACCATACCACCACACCATAGCCACTATAGACTTCATAACAAATACATGACGCATCATCTACACATAAGGCCTAATATTCATCTTACGGCAGAGAATAGTACACCAGAATTCCGGTGCAAACAGATGTTCCAGCGGCCACTCTTTATCATCTTCAACTATCCCCCTTAGGAGAAACAAAAGCGTACTCAGCACATTCCAAGCTATTTCTCCCAGCAACAGCTGGTACAAATATAAGAATCGCATTACAGCTCACAAGCCAGAGAAGCCTCCCTGCTTTTATCATGTCAATCATCAAATTTCCTAATTGTGGTCATCATCTATCACCCTCATCCCAGCCTTAGAACCACCCCACATCAGCCTTCAGCACAACAACATAACCGAACCAAAGTAACTTTCAGATCAGATTCCAACAACAGAACACCCACATCATAAACGTGACAATTGTCTAAATCAGGATCAGAACCCCAGTGCGAACAAGCTTCCTGCTGCCTCAAAAAACATACTGCTAGGAGGATTGCGTCCTGCATAGCAGAACTGCTCTTTTTAAGCAGCAAACTATCAGCATAATTATCCATGTAGTTACTCTTAATTGGCTTGAGTTGTCCAACAGTGACAAGGTCAGAAAGGATGTACATTAAATTCATCAGCTAACACAACCCTTAAGTTGGCTCAGCTTGTTTCCTTCGTTTAGCTCTTCCTCCATTTCCTTGTTATTTCTTCCCAATAACAGCTATATTCACACCCATAGCAGGAAACACAGAGATCTGTTGCAAACTTGACCTCTCCCTTAACAGCACTTGTGGCCTCTCAGAACCTCTGCCCGTCCTTATACCTTGGCCTTCACACCCACACACCTGCTATATGCCTCACCTATTATTTGATACTACTAATGCATGACAATGGGTTCAGGATCCAATCTGCATAGGAATAATCAAAATTACTCTCCTTGTGTTTCAACCATAACCACGATTTAAGCTGGGCATTGTGGAAAACTTCTTCTGCATCTACAACTCTTTGATTAAATATGATTAAGTTTCTATGCTCCCACAAACAACGTACTATAGCTGCCCACACCCCTTTCCAGATTAGGTTTTGTTTATGAGTGTGCTGGATGAGATAAAAACTCTCAAAATTGATCATGATATTATTGTGTTGGACAGACCAGATACCAACCCATCTAAAACATAAGTCCCATACCCGTACTGCATGCTTGCATTCTAAAAAGAGGTGCTGACACGATTCCTCTTTAGAATGGCAAAAGGCACATTCTATAGTGTTGACCATCGCCCCTCTCTTACTCAAGCACTCCCTTGTTGGTACTCTATTCAGAAGAACTCTCCACACAGTGGTCATAACATTAGGGAATGCCTTGATCTTCCAAAGACAACCAAAAGACGAAATTGGTGTTCCTCTTTCCGGCTCTTCTAGACATTCATATGCAGACTTCACCGTAAAACTCCCTGATTCATCACCTCTCCATACTTGCTTATCCTGTTCATCCTTTATTACCTTGACCCTTGAAATGAGCATACCAATCTCGGTTTCAAAAGGGATCTCCCACTCAAATCTATCACGTCTCCAACTTAACTTACACTGCCACTTTGAATCCTTCCAAGGTCCAACCTCTCCCACCTTCTGGCCCTTATTTAGAGACAAGGAGAACAATCTAGGATACAAGGTTTTGAGACTAACGTTTCCAGTCCAGACATCCTCCCAAAATCTTGTTTTATCTCCCTTCCCTAGTTTCCATCCAACTTCTTTTTTAAACCACCCATCACCTCCTCCCTTCCGGCAGACCTTGACTAAATCTCTCCACCACCACGATTGGTTTTCCAGTGGGGTGTGATCTCCGTCTTGCTCCGTGCCATACTTTGATTCCAAGCATTCTTTCCATCTCCCTTTCTCGTTCGAGATGCTCCGCCACTTCCACTTAGCCAGAAGTGCTACATTGAACTTACGGATGTCTCTAATGCCTAAACCTCCTTCCTCTAGCGGTTTACATAGGTTTTTCCAGCTTATCCAGGATATCGGTTTGTTGTCCTTACCCCATCCCCACAAAAACCTCCTTTGAATGCTAATGATTCTTTTGCATACCGACTCCGGAGCTTTGAATAGGGAGAGGTAGTAGAGCGGCACAACAGTGATGACAGATTTCACCAAACAAATTCTGCCTGCCATAGAGAGAAATCTCCCTTCCCACACGCTAAGTCTAGACTTCAGCTTGTTTAGAACAGGCTCCCAGAATTTTTCCTTCCTTGGATTACCCCCCACTTCAATACCCAGGTACATAAACGGTGTTCCCATCGTAGAGCAGTTTAAGGTCTTAGTGTAGCAGTCAATGTCTTTATCAAGGACATTAAGACCTGCGAGCTTTGATTTGTGAAAGTTGATTTTTAGACCTGAAGCTAGCTCAAAACCCCTGAGAATCGCCTTCAGGGTCACCACATTGGTGAAGGAATCCTCACAGAAGAACAAGGTGTCATCTGCAAATTGGAGGAGGCTCATGACAATCTCCTTTCTTCCTACCTTAAGACCAGTTAATAAGTTGGCCTTAACAGCTTCCCTTACTAGCCCGGCAAGGCCTTCCGCTACCACCAAAAAGAGAAAAGGTGCTAACGGGTCACCCTGTCGCAGCCCTCTTGATGGTGTAAACTCTTCTGTTGGACTTCCGTTTACCAAAACTGATACAAAAGCACTCTCCATGCACCCTCGAATCCACAAAATCCACTTGGAGTGAAAACCCATCCTTTGCAACATATCATAAAGGAACTCCCATCTTACTGAGTCATAAGCTTTTTCGAAATCCACTTTTAAGCATAACCCACTCCTACCTCCTCTTCTCAGGTCTTCTATCACCTCGTTGGCCATAAGAGCGCTGTCTAAGATTTCTCTTCCCTTTAGGAATGTCGATTAGCTTTCATCAATGACATAGGGGAGGACATTCTTGATCCTTTCCGCCAGCACCTTTGCTATGATCTTGTACATTGCACCTGCTAGGGAGATTGGTCTATATTGCTCAAGCTTAACAGGATCCCTAACTTTGGGTACCAGAGCAACGAAGGATGCATTACACCCCTTCGGAATACTTCCAGTTTCGTGGAACAGTACCATCACTGCCACAACTTCCTCTTTTATAACTTCCCAGTTTTTCTTGAGGAAGTTAAAGTTGAATCCATCAGGCCCTAGACTCTTCGTGCCTTCACACTGCCACACAGCGTCTCTAATTTCCTTCTCAGTGAACACAGTTATCAAGCTCAGACTAACCTCTGCCGAGAGGGACTTAAGCTCAACCGCATCGAGCCTTACTCCAAAGTCTTTCGTAGACTTGAATCTTGTCTCAAACAACTTCTTTGCTTCTAGGCGCACCGTACTAGGTTCCTCACACCATAGCCCTCCTACCTCGACTCGATATTCGAAAGATGACATTTTTTTGTTTATTTTATTAGACTAAGAGCATAATATCTACTCAACTTGCTGAAGATTGGCCAAATTATACTGGGAAAGACTCGAGATTCTGGACTAACGAATGGAATAAACATGGAACGTGTTCAAACATGCAACCATTTGATTTTTTCAAACTCACATTAGATTTCTATGCAAGGAACGATCTTCAAGAAATACTTAAAAATCAAAATATATTACGTGGTGGCAAGTACCATAGAAATCAATTCTTCACAGCCATAAAAACATCACCAGTGGGTGTTGAGCCACAACTGATTTGTTCAGCTAGTAAACTATTTGAAATAAGGATATGTTTGGATAAAAGCCCTATCCCTCACTACATCAAGTGTCCTTCACAAGGGACAAGTTGTCCTATCTATGTACTTTTTCCTTAATAATATATAATATAATTACTTAATGAATAATTCAGAAATTAAACAATTGTGCTGGTCCCATTTTTCTACACAATTAGGTCACTTATTCTATGTTGGGTCCTTTAAAATTACTAACTACCTCAAATAAATATTTTTAAATAATTTAGGCACTTAAATGTAGTTTATAACATAATTCAATTTTAAACAGTTAAAAATAATTCAATAAATTTTTTTATACTTCAGTTTACTTCAATTTATTATGCTATCCCTAGTTGTTTCTCATTCATAAAACAATACACACTTAATTTAACCTTCTCTATGTTTATAAACACTACATATCATTCTGTGCTTATAATAGGTTCATATAGATAATAATTCAAACACGCTCACTCTTATTTCTATTCATAAATATTTTTTATAAATTATTATTTTTAGATCTTATATATATTAACTTTTCATAAACACACATCCAACATCTAACACCGTGTTATTTTGTAAAAATACCTTTATTTTACATTGCATTATTTTATTAATCAATCATATATTCTTTCATCTTAATATCACGACTTATTATAATAATTATAATTCAATCGTTATAATAATTGATGCAGTGGTAATTTTGTAATAAATTACAAATTTATTATGATGGTTGTTATTAAAAACGTCATAGTGAGTAATTTTAAAATCATAATTGTTTAGTTAGTATGTTATTTCAAAATATAACTAATATAGTGACTAGGCACATTACAAAATTTCGCTTTTACTGCTCCTCACTCTTCGTACTTGCTATATATTCCTCACTCTTTATGATCATTTTCACACTCATCACTATTTGTGCTCATTTTTACAGTTCGTCACTCGTATGTATATTTTGTTTGTTGCTTTTCATTTTATTATTGCTTCTTCGTTAGGGTAATTTTGGTGGCAAAACCAACGACTTCATTACTAGCTCTTTCACGCTCTTTCTAGCTACTTCGGGATTATCCTTTTAGAATTAGTAAGTGGATTTTGCGGTTAAGGTGGGAATTTGTGAAAGAAGGTTCTAGAATCTAAATATGGGACATGAAGGAATTTGAAAGAGGACAACGGTAGTTATTACGACTCCCTCTGGTGAAAAGATTTGGGAGCTTGAGAAGTGGAGTAACAATTTTGAATATTGTTTATAATGGGAAATTAGTAACAGAAAGTCTATTAGGTTTTGGAAAGACCGATGTACTGGTAATGATTCTTTGAAGTCTAATTTCTCAAGGCTTTTTTCGTTAATCACCGAGAAAGAAGCGTCGTTGGATAGTTGTGGATCTCGGAAAAACATTGGGTGAGAGTGGTCTTTGTGGTGGAGAAAAAATATTTTTGATTGGGAGCAAGTCCAACTAAAGAGACTTCTTGAGGAAATGCACAACTAGTGCCCTATCTTGGAGAAAGCTGACAGGTGGATTTGGATAGAAGATTTAAGTCACGGGTACTCAGTTAGTTTGGCATGTAGGATTCTAAGAGATGGTCAAGGAGGGGACTGCTTTGGGTTATTTAAATTCTTTTGGAGGATTAATGCTTTGCCCTCAGTCCAGATGACTGCGTGGAGATTGCTGGGAAATAAGATTGCAGCCAAGGTTAATTTACTCAGGCGCGGGGTTGCGGTCAGAAACGGTTTGCGCAGTTTTTGCGGGAAAAAAGATAAGGAATATTTACATTTGTTTTTTTATTGTAGGATATCTTGGTTGACGTGGAATCTTTGTTATGCGTTGTTAGACATTACGACAGTTGTTCCTTTTCATGCTTACTCACACTTTTTGCAGTAAATCTCGGGTTGGGTAATATATAGATAGTGATGGTTAATGAAATCTGGCGTAATAGAAATAAAATAGTTTTTAATGAGGGAATTCTGGATTTTTTTGAAATCTTTTCTTTGGCTCAGTTGAAGGTTTGGGCTTGGCTCACGTTTAAGTTTTCCACAACTAGTTTTTCTTTTTCTAATTGGTGTCTCGCCCCTTTGGTTTGTCTGTATTCTCTTTAGTAGGATGTTGGAGGTAGTTTTTGTCAGGTTATTGTCAGGAGCTGCTTTGTTTCTTAGTTGTTTGAAAGGTGTTATGCGGTTAGGTTGCTTATACATTTTTGTATAAGGGTTGAATCATCATGAAGTGGTTCTTGTGTAGATATATTCCTGATTGCTGATAAAAAAAATCATGTTAGAATTCGTTAAAAAATTTGTATGAACATGAACATGTTAACTTTTAGAAAAATTTATAATTATTTATGTATTAAATCATTAAGATTTTATTATTATTTTTTAAGTATTGTAAATGATGATGTTAACCTTAATAATTTTGTATGAATTTAAATATATTAATTTTT
The DNA here is from genome assembly GCF_000499845.2 of Phaseolus vulgaris. Taxonomy (NCBI): domain Eukaryota; kingdom Viridiplantae; phylum Streptophyta; class Magnoliopsida; order Fabales; family Fabaceae; genus Phaseolus; species Phaseolus vulgaris. Next base: position 12,092,181 of record NC_023754.2, on the reverse strand, counting down.
ATTAATATCTATAATTATTTATGTGCCAAATTGTTAAGATTTTATTTTAAAAATATTTTATTGAGAATTGTGCTTATGCAATATACACTTTCTATAACTTTCTATAACTGTCATTGTTAATTCTATCATAAAAAAAAATATTATTTCTTATGACTATTTTTTCTTTAACCATAATAAAAAGTAATACATTCTATACGGTTTAAACATTATTTATTATAGAAGTAATGAATCCAAATAAGATGTGTCCAAGTAATTATCTTCTCACCAAACATCTCTCATACCTTAAAATTTGGTTCAACATATAACACACCATATGTGAATCATTTAAGACAATACATGTTAAATGATCAACTATTATTAAATCATTATTTATCTAATTATCATAAAAAATTATTAGGACCCTAAATTCATACACAGATGCATATTTCCCTCATGTTGGTACATGTAAAATAAGGCAAGTAAATGTAATTTATAAGATAATTCAATTTTAAACAATTAAAATAATTCAAAAATCTAAAAGCACTTCACGTTTATTTATCCTATCATTTTACCTTTCACTTTCATTCTAGCAAACCACATTTCTAATTAAATAAAAAATTTCATAGTTGAATTTAATTCAATTTATTATGCCTATCTATCGTTGCGTTCTGATTCATAAAACAATACACGCTTAATTTAACCATCTTTATTTACACCATGTTATTTTGTAAAAATACATTTATTTGGAACAAGTTACATTGCATTATTTTATTAATCAACACTATGTAAAAAATACATTTTACATTGAAGACTTATTTCACTGGTTCCGTTACTAATATAAATACAAACGATATAGAAATTAGATCATATATTTATACCGCTGTTTTAATCAATGTAAAATATACCAACATTACATCAAAGTTAAATATTAATATATATATATATATATAATAACAAATTTATAATGCAAAACAAGAGCACATATTATAGGGGTTGTGTTTTATAATTAGTATATGGATATTACACCGGTTCTAAACAACAACCATTGTAATATGTCACTTTTTAGATGAGTTAATGCATGAAATAATATAATATGTTATCTTTAACGTAGATCAATTATTTTTTTTTTAATCTGTAAATAAACTACCGGAATGTCAAGAAATAAATTTTTGTATTTATCAAAACATAAGAATAATAAAACCTGTTCAAATTAAACCTTAGAAAAATAAAGCAAAACATAACATATAATCAAACTAATGAAAAGACAATGTCTAACACAATTCTTAATTATAACAAGTTTGGATTCTTAATGTATATAAAATGTTTAGCCCATTCATGATGAATTTCTTCAATTGTGTTTGTGTTAAGTGATTCGGTATCTGCAAAAAGCTAGAATATAAAATAAATATTCCTCTTCATAATGACTACAAAAAAACTGATTTACCTATGGGCCAAATCTGTATGTAACAACAGAAATCCATAAGTAAATCAGCATTACCTACGGATTTCGCACGAAAAAAATAATCGTATATAATGTTGGCGTATATAATGTTTATATGAAACTGTGGGTAACAGCAGTCCGTAAGTAATTTTGGGCTTGATACTCTGTGGATGCCAATGCCTCAATAATCTTTGTTGCTTTCTCTGCATCAATTGCCATCATTGTACCACCAGATGCACCATATAAAAGCATCTTGGTATCATATTTGAGACCAATATGAATGGTTCTCAATGGAGCAATATCTTAAAACCTATGATTTGGGCATTTTCTCAACATCATTTGAAATCTTTCTCATGTCTCACAGAACGCTTCATTAACTCCTTGTCTAAACATAGAGATCTCAGACTCTGCTTTGATGTAGCGAGATAATGGAAAAAGTCTTTGTAGAATTTTTTCCTCTAAATCCTTCCAGCTAGTGAGGCTCTGATTTGGATGTGATTTGAACCATTCTTTTGCCTTTTCTACCAATGAAAAAGAAAATAAACGCATATAAACATTTTCAAGATCACCTGATTGAAAGCTCATTGTTCCCACTAATTCATAAAATGTAAGCAAATGTATATATGGATCCTCATGATCCATTGTTGTAAATTGATGGATACTGATAAGACTAAGGAAAGTAGGTTTCATCTCTAAGGCCTTGGTTGTAGCAGGTATTGTAATACTAGAATAATGTTTTGACCCTTGCTCCATGACATAATCTCCAAGTGTTCTCCTAGGAGGAAGAAAGAAGGAAAGGTCATCTTTAAAGAAAACCAATAGAACCAGGTGATTGGTGGTGGCCAGGTAAGTCTGAAACCTTCTATGTATATTAACAATGTTTTACTAGCAGATGGTCTTAAACCCAACCTACTGAGCTTAAGCCAATTGTGTGAAAAAGAGTGTCATTCCTTTGTGGAACCAGTTGCTTAAGGATCAACAATAAAATATCAACGAAATTCAAAAAATTCACAATTCCGATCCCACTATCTAACGGTCATAATACGACCATATCCCACATCGTCCGGTTTTGTTCAACGGAATAATGAATGAAAAATAAAATAAAATTGTGTCTACTATTTTTATATATCTTATAAATTTTTTTTTTCTATATAATTAAATTTTTTAATAACTATTTTTAATGTATAAATTGTAGACTTATAAAAAAATAGTTTTTATATTTTAAACTAATAACAGAAACTTTAAATTGTTAAATAAGATTATTTTAAGTATTGATAATTTTGTTAAGGATTAAATTTTAATTTAGGGATAAAATATAAAGAATAAATTAAAAGAGATAAATAATTAAATAGTTCAATAAGAAATAGTACAAATGGAAAATTAAAGCATGTTAGATTAAAATTATTCCACGAAAATATAAAAGAATAAATTATATATACATATTATATATATATATATATATATTAAAGTGAGACAAAGAGTTATAAGATGGTATAAAATTAATAAATAAAAATTAAAAGGATATATTCATTTAAACTAAAAACAAAACAATAATTTTAAAAAAATATATTAAGATATTCATTATTAAAATAAGTCTTCTAACTCTGTACAAGAAAATTATTAAATAAAAATTAATTTTAATATATAAAAAAAATTAATGATTAAATTAAATACTAATTTAAAATTTAAAATAATTATTGATATATAAAGTAGTTTCTAAATTTATAAACTAGTTTCTAAAATTAGTATTTAATTAGTTAAGAAGGTTGTAACTATCAATTTTAGAATCTATAGAATCTAAATTAATTGGTAACTAATTAGATACTAATTTTTTATAGTTACAACCTTCTTAACTAATTAAATATTAATATTAAAAATTAATTTATAAATATAGAAATTAGTTTAAATATTAATATATTTTGTTTAATTTCTAAAATAATATATTTAATTTAATCAATATAATAATTAATTATTTTTTATTTATAAAATTAGTTTTTATTTAATGATTTTATATAATGAGTTATTCTCTCAAATATATATATATATATATATATATATATATATTAAGAAAATAATTTATATGGAAGAGAACTCATGCAAAGAAAAAATAAACATGACTGAATAGAATTCAAATTCAGATCGACTAAACTATAGATATTAGGACTCACAAAAGTTGATTTAAATTAAATATCAATCTAAAAAACGTTGAAGCTTATACTAAAATTTAATTCCAACTTGTAAAACCAAAGGACCGTATAACCCATCAAAGATATAATTGTGTAGTAAATTACTTAGCCTGCTTTAGTAAGGTGTGATTTGTAATATCTTCTTAAACCACATAATCATATTTCTACTACATGTATGTAAAATCGAGAACACTTAGGTTGGAGGGTTGATTACTGTACTGAGGGTCAGACGACTAATTACTTATTTCGGTCCCCATTACTGGACCGACCGATATCATGATCCGTTTCAATAGGCTGACTGACATCTAAAATTCAGGTACGCTCAAGCAGAGTTGGTGAAGCTAATCAACGATTAAGGACTAGGTAATATAGCCCTAAACACGGTCAAAGTCCCTAATCTGGCCCAATAAGAAAAGCCTACTAAGGTAATATAAATAACACACATTCTAAGAACCAGAAGGATCATCAGGTATAGTGCTCTGACAACCAAGTGTCAAATACCTTTACTGACTTGAGCGTCAGAGTGCCTTCTGCAGGTACCCCCTATTCAGTGCTCACGAGACGGTCGAGATCCGAAGCTAGGAAGGAAAGGTGAGGAATGAGTAAGCATGAACTTGGAGAGTAGCACAACGGATCGACAGGAAGGAGGAAGACGAAGCTTCTAAATAGTTCTCTAGATCTCATCTCCCTAGAAGGAACAATTGTCGCCCACCGTGGGGCCGAGAGAAGTATTGTGAAGGAGAAAGTAGATGGTATCAATCCGAAGCATGGCAAACCGTATGACTAATTACATATCACGGTACCTATCAACGGGTCGACCGACATTATGGCCCCATCAATGGATGATGAATCTTTTCGATCGATAGTTGTACATGTCACGGTCCCCATCAATGGGCCGACCGACACCATGGTCCATCAATGGTCGAATGACATTCACACCAGAGATGGATGATGAATCTTGCCAACCGACAGCTTGAAGACTCGGTTCGTTTTGGATGAAGTCTTAATCGACATAACCTACCAACACTGCCCAACTTGGTTTGGCCTGGATGAAGCCCTAACAGGCATACCCTGCCAATACCTCATACTCAGTTCGGTCTAGATGAAGCCTTAATCGGCATACCCTGCCGACACTGCACAAGTTGGTTTGGTTTGGACGAAGCCTTACCAGGCATACCCTGCCGATACCACCAAGACTCGATTCGGTCTGGATAAATCCTTAATCGGCATACTCTGCCGACACCGCCCAACTTGGTTTGGTCTGGATGAAGCCCTAACAGGCATACCCTGTCGATACCACAACAACTTGGTTCGGCTGGATGAAGCCTTAATAGACATACCCTGTCCATACCAAAACAACTTGGTTCGGTCTGGATGAAGCCTTAATAGGCATACCCTGCTGATACCACCAAGACTCGGTTCGGTCTGGATAAAGCCTTAATCGGCATACCCTGCCGACACCGCCCAACTTGGTTTGGTTTGGATGAAGTTCTAATAGGCATACCCTGCCAATACCTCACACTCGGTTCGTTCTGGATGAAGCCTTAATCGACATACCCTTCTGACATTGCCCAACTTGGTTTGGTATGGATGAAGCCCTAACAGGCATACCTTGCCAATACCTCACACTCAGTTCGGTCTGGATGAAGCCTTAACCGGTATACCCTACTGACACCTTAAAGACTTGGTCCAAGTAAATGCATCAAAACTTATCGATTACCCGACCGGTAGAGGCCACACCCCGCGTCAAATCTCGGGAGCCCGACCGTCACATTACTCTCAAAGACTCTTCGGATTAATCATACTCGAGCTTGGGGGACAAGTGTACCGGTGAGGGCCGGAAGACTGATTACTTGTCTCGGTCCCCATCATTGGGCCGACCGATATCATGGTCCGCTTTAATGGGCCGACCGACATCTCAAATCTAGGTACGCTCAAACAGATTCAGTGAAGCTAATCCACAATTAAGGACAAGGTAATGTAGCCCTAAACACAGTCAAACTCCCTAATTTGGCCCAATAAGGAAAACCCACTAAGGTAATATAAATAGCACACATTCTAAGAATCAGAGGGATCATCAGGTACAATGCTCTGACAACCGAGTGTCAAATACCTTTACTGACTTGAGCGTTGGAGTGCCTTCTGCAGGTACCCCTTATTTGGTGCTCACGAGATGGCCGAGAGCCGAAGCTAGGAAGGAAAGGTGAGGAACGAGCAAGCAGGAACTTGAAGAGTAGCACGACCGATCGACAAGAAGAAGGAAGACGAAGCTTCTCAATAGTTCTCTAGGTCCCATCTCCCTAAAATGAACAATGACAAATCAAGAACATCTAAAGTAAACAATAGTCGACTAAACCACTTATTTTTATTTTCTTTGAAAGAGAATATTTAGTCTTAACGCAATTCAGAAACTAAGATCATCACTATTTCATTACCGGAGACAATATATGTTAGCAAATCTCGAGATCAGTTTAATAATATTATCCAATTAATGATTAAACACTTTGCTTAAGGCGTGATCAGGTTAAATAAACATGAATCATTCTCATTACCAAAAAGATAAAAGTCCATATGAGACAACCTTCTTTTTTATATGCATGATATAAAAAAAGTAGTTAATTATTATTTAAGTTTGACTTTTGCTTGACTTAAAAATTTAGTTTACATTTTTGGTGGGCAAAATTGTTTTTTTTAACTCTATTTTTTTTTCATAATTTTCTATAAACCTCTAAAACTTCTTAACGTTACAAATTAACCCCTCTATTTTTAAATAATTACAAATTGACCCCTAAATATTTATTCATAATTATAAATTGGTCTTTAATTATTTTTTACTATTTGTAACTTAATTCTTGACTATTTTAATAATTGTATTTTAGTCCCTAGCAAATTTTTAATAATTGCATTTAGATTCTTAGTCAGCTAATTAAGTTTATCTCTATAAACACTTTAAAACTTCAATGAAAATTATTCATCCGAGTTTAGAACTATTAAAATTACAATGAATTTATTTCATAATTGATTTTCAATATGAATTTAATGAATAGAAATATCTCAACTAAAGTTATTACTAATCAAAGTAAAATATTTGCTAAACATAAAATAGAATAATAAAATTGTGTTCAAAGTTATTGTGATGATAATGATTAGTTAGAAAATAATTCAAAGAATTTGTTGCTTTAATTGGAAAAATAGGGATTGAGTTTCATCTTTCTCACTCTTTTGTATTTTTATTAGCAAAGTAATATTGTGCCTTTTGATTGATATTGATGGTTGTATAAAATTATTTATATTGATTCCTCACATATAAAATTATTAATATGCTTCCTAAATATCGATTCATCGCATATTTATAAAAACAACTTAGAATTAAGATCAGACGTTGATAGCAATTTACATTTCAAGTCTATTAATAGCCCTCAAATATGTTAAGCATTATTGCTTAGTTCATAACCATAAAAATACTTTCCAGTCAAATTTAAGATTCTAGATCAAGAATTAGAAGAAAAACAATAATACCAATAATCAATCAAGAACAAAATATTATATGCAGATATCACCTCAATAGATCAAAATTTGAATAGATTACTCTCAATCCCAAAAGGTAGAATTAGCCACTCATGATGACTACTACACTCAAGGATAACATAAAAAGAAGATTCAAGATGTTTCTCCTTGGCGACTGCCTCCTCTAATGTTTCTCACACCTCATATTCGCCCAATTGGGTTACAGGTCACTCAATGGTGTTTTCCTCTCAATCTTGCACATTAGGGTTGTGCCTCAAGCCCCCTATTTAACCTAATTTGTCTGGGCTTAAGTGGATTCTTGCTCAAGCGATAATGGGCTCGCTTGAGAAAGCAAAACGTCGTCCAACCCAACTTCAGTGGTGTTATCTTGCTCAAGAGAGATATAGCTTGCTTGAGTGAGCTCCCCTGGTGGTGAGATGGTTCTTTCGCGCATTTTGGCAACTTGTTGAGTGTTGATGCATTCCAACTTTCCCTTTTTAACTTTGTATATTCTCCTTTTGTCGAATCATCTTCATTCTCCCCTAGAATACTGAAATTAACACCAAATTTGGGAATAAATCGTTCCTATTAAAATTAAAATCATAAAATATGTAGAAAGGTATAAATTCATAAATTTTGGGTTGTCTTATACTTATTTTAGCAATTAATACTCATAAGTGTCTATATTTTAATATGAAATATTAATGAAATTTTGAACTTATCACGCGTCCATGCCATGACAACAAAATAGCAAAACAATAAAACAGGGAAATAGAAAAACATCGAAATAGCAAAACAACGAAACAATAAAATAACAAAATACAAAAACAACAAAATAGTAAAACAACAAAAGCAAAATAGTGAAACAACTAAACAAAGAAACAACAAAATAGAAAAACAACAAAGTTAAACAACAAAATATCAAAACCCCAAAGCAGAAAAACCTCAAAATAAAAACTCTAAAACAATAAAACCTTGAACTCCAAAATAGTGAACCCATAGTAGAACAAAACATGTATTTAGGAATTACAAAAAAAGAATGAACCGTTGAGTGTTATGAGAATCACACCAGTTGACATCGAGAAGGACAACAAGATCTTTAGACAACAGAGAAGAAGATGGTATTGCAGTAGATAGAGAAAACGATGATGTAGAGAAGACAAAAAAGATGGTGTCACGAAGAAGACAAAGAAGACGGTGCCATCGCGGAGAAGATGACACGAGAACTGATAAGTTTTTTTGGGAAATAAAATTTTCATTCACAAAAAGAGAACTGATGTGGAGAGAATGAAAACGTAAGGGAGGGGAATATAGTCTATTTATAAAATGACAAATGTAAATGTCACTTTTTGAATAAAAATTGTAGCAGTTATAAAGATGTAATATTATAAAGATAATTATGAGAATATTTAATAATCGTCACTGCTTACATAATTTTTGTAGTGTTAAAATAATAAAATTGTGTATTACAAACTCATAAGCTTAGGCTCATTGTTTGGTCCTAATTGGAAACAACAAAAATAAGTGGACGAATCCCATTTCTCTCACAAATTTTTACCTTTATGACATGACAGGTTTAATGTAAAGGATAAACTTGAGAAGATTTTTCCTTTTCTCTTTCAAATTCAACCTACCTATTGTAATTGCAATGATTAAAGGCATATTCTTTTTTACAAATTATCTTTGTCCTTTTGTGCAATGTTTTTCCTATAAATACAACCACATCTCCCATATCTTCCTCACAATTCCTACAGTAAGAAAAAGAAATACCCAAGTGAAACTTTATTTTCCTCTTATCTTCTCTTCCTTTCTTATTTATTTAAATTCTTAGTCATATAATTTTATTCAAGTAAAGTTAGAGTTATGATTTATTCCTTCATATTCTTCTTAAGTCCTACTCTATAAACTATTATTTTCTCTCTTTTAACAATTTTTTAGGGGTAACTTAAATAAGGGCATATATCACTTTGATCCTTCCATTTCAATCTTACAGTACTATCACTTTGATACTTCATTAAGGTAAGTGGGTAAATCCGAATCACTAGCTATTTTGACAAATTTTTCTCCAAGTATACAATTTGCCTAATTTTCAGTTCAGAAATGGATTTCTTATGTATACAAACATAGGGATAGGTTTGAAAACCACCTTATTTGAAGGTTTGTTGAAAAAATTATAAATAAAATAAGTTTGTTGGTTTACTTCAAATTTTTATGTGGGAATTATGTTTTTCTAGTTGTCGTTCTGATTTTAATATTTTGTATTGATACTGTTTTTTTCTGGACAACAACCTTGTTTATTGTTTTAAGTCAAACAATGCGTGAAAGGTTTAAATCTATACACAATATACTAGAATATGTATTTTGAATTAGAAGATTGTAGTGTAATTTGATAAAAAAAATAATAATTCAATTATGTCAAATTTTCAGTACCTTGATAATTTGATATTAAATATTTATTAGGATAAATTGTATTTGTTATCTTAAAATTTAGACTATTCTAAAATTATGGGATATTCAAAATGTAGTCATTATGCTGCCAAAAGTTTTGTTAATAAATTTTAGTTGCAAGGTTTGTATGAAAAATAAATGTGGAAGAATATTGGAAGATGAAATATGATATTGAGATTTGAAATAAAGTATAAAAAATAAGAAAGTAAATGTTATGTGAATTTTAAAGATTATATGGATAGTTACATAGATACATTGGGTATAGAGTCTGGAGAAAGGTCAGGTGGACAAGGGGAATAGAGGGTTGTGATATGGTTACACTGCACTAATGTACACAACTAGCCTAGTATATTAAATAACAAGTCTCAGACGCTGTTCTCAAATGTCCTTTTGACTTTACTTTTAGACCATGAAGGTGAGTAGCGCACATGTTGTATCCATGAGAGCATATGACCTACTAACACTATCCATATTGACATAAGTCCATTATGACTTGGAAGGTATAATGACAACGTTTAAGGGCCTCTACTACTTAAAGAATGATTATGTAATGATTTTCATGAGGGGTCTAAACTTAAATTATACGAATATGATTATTGAAAGGTGGGTAACTGAAAGTGTCAAACTTTAAACCTAAAATGTACGGATTTGATAACAAAATTTTATGTTGATTGTTGTAAATGATTTTGTGATTAACTTGAATTTTTTGGGCATTATTGGTTATGATTCATGATTTCAATGTTTGTCTTTGAGAAGTTGTTTCATCCAGTTGCAAATTTATTTGACTAATTATGTTGTAAAATTTTGAGGTATATTGTAAATTTTTAGATGTAATGGATAGTCTCATCCTTACTCTTTCTTCTTGATCCTGCCTGTTGACCGGAGCGCTGGAGAATGCCTCGTCAAAGGATCGACGTGCGCACCGCTTATCACCTTCGTTCCTCCTCTGGATCTACTTCAAGAACCTGCAAAGAAACGACACGGCGCCGCTGCGGCCGATCGCACTCCGACGCTCAAGTCAGTGACGGTATCACCAAATACTAAGAACTAGAACCGTGCAAAAACTCTCTCTCACAACAGCTCTGTCTCTCGCAAGCGTAAAGTGTATGAACTGAACGTGCGTACCTCAGAAAGTTCGTTAAGAGCTCTTATATACCTGGTGATTTTCTCTCTCCTGGCAGTTACAGATTTGGACACGTGGCTCGTATCCAACTGTACACGTGCCACCATCTGGAGGCTCCCTGACTTGGCGCTGCTTCTACTCTCATTTTGACTAAGTTACGTATGCATGGTACTGCCCAGTGCATAGCAAACTTAAGAGTGCGATCTTTACTGAAACTGGCGAGTTAGGGCCTTCATACACCTTCCCTGTGGTCTCGCCAGCCGCCTTCGTAATCTGCTTCTCCTTTATCTTCGGCGATGTGCTTATTCTGGCGATCTCCGACTGCTTGGTCGCCTGAGTCTGCATCTGGCGACTTCATCCTCAACCTGGCGATCGCCTATTCTGGTAAGCTGGAGATCGGAACACGCCAACTTAACAATCGGCGACTACACGTGCCTCCCGACTTCCTTCCTAACTGCCAACCTGGCGCCTTGTCAACACGCCTACACTGTAGCAGGGTGCCACGTCATCATACCCGACCTCCAGGGCGGTACACTTCTTTTGTTCAGAGGAAGAGAACGACAGCACAAACTATGACAATAAGATAAGTTAACTTTGATTTTTTTATGAACTACAAATTTTGGCCTTGTTAATTAACTTTGATTTTGATTAGTTAACTTTTTATGATTAATTGAAGTGGCTCCATTCCTGCCACGTTAAATCTTTTTCTCTAGACAATGGAAGGCGCTCAATCCTATAAAGGCTGAGCTCTTATACCAATTATGAAATAGGATAAACATAAAAAGGGAGGGTTATATTGTCTTTCAAAATCTTTTTAAAACTTATTTCCAAAGTATTGTTTGTAATGGGTAGTCAGATGATGGTTTGTATGATAGATGATCTATTAATGCGTTTTTTGAAAACCATTTTCACAATTGATCTCCTTATTTAGTTAACACAAACAAAATAACAAGAAATATAATAGATTAGGGAAGGAAATTTTACTCAATTTTTCATATTAGTTCGTCTGATAATGCAAACTACGTTCAATGCTTTACCAATTAGTCAAGTTCCACTAGCAGACTACTACTGTGAAGTTCAAACGACTATTCTTTCAACTCATAGCCACTCTTAGCTAACCCCGTAAAAGTATTATTAAAAGGAAATATAGTTATGACTCCGTGTATCAGAGAAAAAAAGGGGTGTGTTTTGAGCCTAGAATTTTATATTATTATATAGAGCCTGAAGTATACATTTCCTATTTTGATGGAAATAAAAATGTTAAGGCATATCTACAATGGGAGACAAAGCTTGATCAAATTTTTAAAAAATACCAAGTGGATGAATTTAGAAGATTTTCACAACTACCATATGTTTTCAAGAACATGTTAGGTTTGGGTGGACACAAAGGCAGATGTTAGAATTGGTACAAAATCAAAAGTACGATATTGGAATGAATTAAAGGTGGGTATGAGAAGAAAATTTGTTCCGCCTTCATCTGTAAAAAAAAAAAGCTTAGAGAAGAAATGAAAGAGCTTGTTAAAGTAGGACGAAAGTTTGTAGATGGAGAAAAGGAATATTTTAAAAGAGAAAAAAAGTTTAAAGAAAAATTGCAAGCTCTTATTAGAAAGAAAAAAGAGAAAGAAAAAAGAGCAAGAGAGAAGATAGAAAAGAGAGAATAGAAAAGTCTTTGTCTGGAGCTGAACTAAATATTGATAATATTTTATCTACACTAGAAAACCTTGTTGAGGATGTGCTTAAAGAAAAATCTATGTCTAGAGCTTAACCAGATATGGATATAATATTTTCCACCAAAGAAGAAGCCAAATGAAAGTGATGGAGGATCGTCCCAGCCACCAAAACATTCAGGCTAAGGAGAGAGAAAATAATGATTAAGAAGATATTTTCTAATGATTTCTCCTTCTTTAGCCTTATAAAAATTGTAAAGAGTAGTTAGAATTTTATTCTAATCTTCGTATTTCTGAGTCTTAGAAGAAATAGGATTTTAGACCTTGTATTCTGGACCAATTTTGATGGAGTATGTCTTCATTCCGATTGAATTTTCTTGGTGGAGAGGTGCGGAAGCTTCATGGATTGTAGCGGACAAGAAGCTCACTTAGAGCTTGTGGATTCCTTGAAGGTGAAGGATAGGTATGGAGAGTGATAGGCGAGGCCTAATCACTTGTTCTAGTGGAAAATTGAAGATCAAACGTCTATCCTAGGGAGGGTAGGAGACAAAAGTGCAATTGGCACAAATTTGGCAGCAATTCCCTCATTGATTAATCTTACAAAATGATAGCCAAGCACCTAAATTTATAGGAGAGAGGGCTGAACATTTTGGAGCCAAAATTTCAAATTCAAAATAAAACTCTCCAATGAGAAGGTGCCATGTGGAGTCATGTTTTCCATGTTTAGCTCACATTTTCCATGCTAAATCCTCTCCACTCCTATGTTGCCATGTGGACGTCCATGTGCTCCATGCCAAGGTGATTTTCGTTCTCCAATTTACCCTAGACATTTTAGGGTTACATTGGGCTCAAAGAAGCCCAATTGTTACCCTAACTAGTCACTTTTAACCCTAACTAGTCATATTTGACTATTGGCCCAAATACAAGCCCAAAAACCTATGCTACTTAACCCAAATATTTGGCCTAATTATTTTATACTACTATGCCCAATACATGGCCCATGAAATCCTAAACAACTTTATACAATTTATTTAAGCTAAAGCTTGGCTCACAAACAATGTTGACTAGTCAGCAGAAACTCAATCTTCTTGTGTTCTTCTGGCCAAAGCTCTAGTTTATGTTTTGATGAGTTAGAGGTCTTCTTGGATATGTTTGTACATTCCTTCACCCTAGAGTTGTCCTCTTGATTGGGCCTACAAAAGTAAACAAAAGCCAATTAGACCCATATTTACAATTAAATCAATAAACAACCTCTAGGTCTCCATCCTCCTTATTATATGGTTGTGTGAGGCTGGACGGTTTCCATCAAATTTAGTCTAGAACTTTGGGCCTTAAAAGGCCAAGAGGAAACGCCCACATCACATCCTACATGGCGCCAACCAAGAAACCAAGTAGGTGCCCCTCCTTTTCTTTCCTTTCTTCAAAGGTGACCATTCAAGTTCTTCCAAGACACAAACTTTTCTATGCTTCTTTCTCTTTTTATGCCACTTGTCTTCATGCTAATGGAAAGTTCCTTCAAGACATGGATTGCCACATGGCAATCCACCAATGGAGAGGATTTATAGACGCCACATGGCACTCCATGAATAGAGAGTTTTTAGGAGTTCTAATGGTCATCTTTAGGAAACTTGTACTATAAAATGTTATAATCTTTAGTCGATATGAGATCTCCAACACACTGCCTCGCGTCGAGGCTACTAACTCGTGCGTGAGACTATATATTATGGGTGGTCCGATAACGGCTCGATTGCGAGTGTTTTGATAAGCCCGACAAACAATCGTTAGGATAGACTCAAAATGGCTCTGATATCATATTAAGAAGTGGATTTTAAGCCTAACTCAACCTCATAAAACTGACTTATAAGGTGAGGTTTGCACCCACTATGAAATGATTTAATCTCTAGTCGATGTGGGATCTCCAACAATAATTAAACTTTGCGTCACCATTAGGGACACTACATGAGAAAGCAAATGTGAGTAAATTCTCGCCATTGGGGACACTACCTACGAAATAAATATGAGTAAAATGCACTTAAAGAGAGTGAATGACCACAAAGACAAAAACAAAAAATGAAATTGTACCGACCGGTCCTCGAGCGTTGACTGACCACTGGTAATGTTGGTGCCACGTAAGCGGGTCCCACAAGCAGCACGGGCCAGTACCCCGCAAAGCACGTGCGCCAAGGAGCCAAGAGTGGTCAGACATCGGTCATCAGGATGTATCGACTTGCCACTAAACAGTGTGGAGAGGTCAGACATCGGAAACCCAAACAGTAGAGATGGGCCACGAGAGGTGGATCTCATATCACACACCAGTTATCAGTAAGGGAGAAGCCTAGATCACGAGTGCCCATGCGTGTAGAGTGGACGACGCGTTCAGGCGTGACACAAAGTATAGAGCCACTGGAAAGATATGGCCTGCAAGGGTCACATTCAGGGGTGAGCTACATGCATGACACGTGAACAGCTAGGGCACTCCTAGAGACGGGTGACCCCAGAGATCAGGTGCACGAGGTGGCACCCAGGTGGTCATCCCGTCAGAGGTTGCACTCCAGTTAGGGACCCCACGTGCTAGCTTTCCCTGAGAGTAAGGTAACAACAATGTTGGGCCCGCCCATCAGAAAGGCCCATTTTAGGTAAACAAGAAACCCTAGTTTCAGTCTATAAATAGTAAGTTAACAAACTTGACAAGAGAGGATTCTCTTGCCCGTAAAAAACACACACAGTAGTAAGATTATACAGTTTCGGTGTTTCCTAGCCCTAGTACTGACTTGAGCGTCAGAGTGAAAACAGCCACTAGAGCGCCCTTTGTTTTTGTGTTTCAGGTGTTCATCACAAGAAAGGCACACGTGAACGCAAGGACTCTGGACGTAAGAGTGACGTAGGCGTACGAAGGCGTTTCGAGTCAACCGACAGGAACATTTGGCGCCCACCGTGGGACACGACACAAAACACTGTCCCACCAGCAAGAACTAGGAAGATCCAAGAGATGAGAGGTACGAGGCAAGGATCTGTTGCACCAAATGGGGGTGAGGCCCTCACCCTACAACAAGTTATGGAGACGATGCGAGCCCTTCAGGAAGAGATGGTTGCATCGAGAGCAAACCAAGAACGCATCCAAGTTGACTTGGTAGCGTCGCAAGCTACGAGCGAAGAACTGCGCTGTTTAAACGAGGAACTGCGCAGAGACCTGTAAACCCACGTGGCTGAGCGTGAGGGCGCAGATCAAGAGCCTGTGACGCCACCCAGAGAGTTCCCAACACCGTTCTCACCAGAGATCATGGATGCAGTGATACCAGCCACGCTCGTAGGGCCCAAGGTGACTTTGGCAGGAACAACGATGGACTGGTTCATTAGCCTCCCTGATGGCCATGTAACGTCGTTCCCGCAACTCACAAAGCTGTTCAAAGCACAATACCTCGCGAATCGAGCCCCCCGTCAGTCTCCTGTGACCTCTTTGATGTAAGACAATATCAAGGAGAGTCTTTAAAGGAGTTTCTCCACCGTTTTGGAGCGCAAGTGATGAGGTTGAACCTCACAAAAGAAAAGATGATGTTGCACGCATTTAGGAAGGGCATCGTGTCAGGATCCTTTTGTTGAACCAAGTGGTGTTCAAGTTTTGAAGAATCCAAATCCTTTGAAGGATGTTGAAGCCTCTGCAGTGCTTGATGTTGCTGTACTCGTTTAGTCACCCTTTGGGGTAGTTTGGATGTTGTAATCCACCCTTTGATTAAATCTAAAGCATAAGCATCTCAATCTTTGTGAAAGTAAAATGTTTTCAAACTAAGTTAAAACAACCGATTGTTTATACTTAGGTGTTCTGAGAAAAAGATTGAAAACTGTTTTTAAAATGGTTGAACTGTTAAGAACCAAAACAACCGATTGATTCGAGGAAACAACCGATTGTTTGTTTTGGGACCATAACAGAAAAACTGTTTTATCTTTGACTGAGCTTTAAATGATTTAACTGTTTACCCTCCAGTCATTAAATGCTTTGACCAATCTTTTAATGCAATTTAAGAGTTTGTTAAGATTTGATAACAATCTACATCTTTGAATATATTCAGAAAAACAGATTGACAATTAATCTTTGACAAGTTTTTGCTAAGAGTTTTTGAGTTTTTCAAAGAGCTGAGATTGCTAAGAGTGTGTGATTGATCAAAGTGTATGGAATAGGATTCTGCTTGTATTGATTTCAGATTATCTTCTTTAACAAGTGTAATCCTTGTACTCTATTAAACAAGTTTCGTTTCTGTGTTTGCTAAGATTGGCTGTGTGTTCTTGAGGGGATCAAGATCAACAATCTTAGTGTTGGTGTGTTGGCCAAGAAGAGTGTGTGTCTTGAGGTGTTCAAGGTCATTCTCTTGGTTGTTGTGTAAGTGATCAAGGTGTGAATGCTTAGTGGATTTCCTCAGGGTTTCTGAGAAGACTAGATGTAGCTCTGGGTTTCGAGTGAACCAGTATAAAAAACTGTGTACAATCTCTCTATCCCTATCTCTTTAAATTCAGTTTTGTTATTTGATAACTGGTATAAAGAACCGATTGTTTCGGTAAAGCAACCGATTGTTTTTCCAGTATTGTGCTTTTGCTTTATGTTTTGAAAAACTGATTTCTTAATCAAGGTTTTCTTGAAGTATTTTCATTCTAAGCTTAAAAGTTTCTGAAAATCTTTCTTAAACAATTCACCCCCCTCTCGTTTAAGGCCATATATTCTAACACCTTCAACGAGTCACTCATCCGGAACCACCTCAAGACCTTCGCCGATATAAGGCGCCGCGCGGTGGCCCATATTGCGGCGGAGGAAGATGTTAGTGAAAAGCGCACATGCAAGTCGTCCTCAAACCCTAAGGGTGCACGAGGCGACGACAAAGGTAAAGTCCCCCGCGAAGCAACAACCCTATCAGAAGTCTAATGTGAGGGGGCGCGGGAGAGATAACGTGCCGCCAGGGCATGACTTCATAGTAGAACTGAAAGACCTCATCGCTATCCCAAACATAACGGAGAGACTGAAGGTGCCTCCCAAGACCGACAAGTGGCTTGGGCCCAACAAGAATGCCTGGTGTGAGTTCCACCAAGCATACGGTCACCCCATACGCAAATGCTTAGCGCTGGGACACCAGCTAGACGAGTTTGTGAAGAACGGTCTCCTAAGAGATTATCTGCAAGAAAAATAGGGGACCAGGGACGTGGCGACAACAGGGGTGGCCTGGGGCACGAAGTCCCCGTACACGGTGAGGTTCACACCATTGCAGAAGGGTTCTCAGGTGGAGGCTGTATCACCTTTGAGCGAAGCCGAGGTCAGTTAAGAATTAATTTCCCTTGCGCTAGAAGCCTTGTGAGCATAGAGGTAGGTTAGTAAGAGAACACCTCCCCTCGTGAGTGATCGCGCCAAGGTGAAACGAAATAATTCGCCAGATAAATCCTCCGCGTCTTTGAGCGAAGCCGAGGTCAGTTGAGAGTTTATTCCCCTTGCGAATAATGCCAAGGAGGAACGACCCAATTCACAGTTAAAACCCCTCCTCACGATAAGGGGAACATGCAACAGAATGCTAGAAGAAATGTCTTAGCGCCAGACACCATGACAGAGCAGTTATGAGAATCAAAAAAGCAGTTCGCAATGTAGAAATAAAAATAGATATGAGTTCGGGAAAGTAAAAGTTGCGGACAGATAAAAGAGTTTATGCATCAGCCAAATACACATCAAGGAAGGACCCTGGGAACGATCTGCCTGTTTTCAACAAGGTTCGATACAGTGAAGGGCGTAATATCCATTCTAGAGTGC
Source organism: Phaseolus vulgaris (assembly GCF_000499845.2). NCBI lineage: Eukaryota > Viridiplantae > Streptophyta > Magnoliopsida > Fabales > Fabaceae > Phaseolus > Phaseolus vulgaris. The sequence goes on along the minus strand of NC_023754.2, from coordinate 12,074,048 downwards.
ACACAAACAACTTGGGCAAGAGCGTCTCTGAATCCCTCGTCATAGGCGTCGAGGACATAACCGATCAACTCACCCTCCGCTTCTTCGAACCTCTTAGCTGGTTGATGAAGCTCAGCCTCCGCTCGACCTAGTTGTGCCTCACGACTGACGAACCTTTGTTCAAGCCCCATGATCTTGGACTTAGACTCCTCATCGACCTCTTCCAGCTTTAAGACCTTAACCCGCAGGGACAAAACTCTTGCTTCCAATACAGTAACCTCTTGGCGCTTGGCATGGAGCATTTTCGAGAGATGGACCACCTCCTCCCTTAGAGTAGCCTCATGGGCAGCAAACAAGCAAGCTAGCGAGGAGTCCCCCGATTCAGCCCTGGATAGCGCCCCAAAGTTGAAGCCAGTCTCTCCCTCGCAGTGGCTTCATCCAGATCTGTAGGCACCCCTTGCCGAAAGCCTTTGATGGCGTGCTGTAGGACAAGGGGCAGTTCAGGGACAGGAGGAGTAGAAGCACCAGTCCCACCAAGATCAGAGAGTAGAGAAACGTCGGTCGTGCGACCCCGAGGCGAAACAGAGCGATCGGAAGAAGAAGAATGTGAAACCATCGCCGGCGTAGGCTTGGGTTTCTTGTAGATTGGCCCCTCGGAGGAATCCTCGTCTGACTCGATTACCACCGCTTTACCCTTACAAAGGTGGGGTGGGAGACGGTGAGAGGGACCGAAACCCCAGAATGGGAAAGAACGGGTGAAGACGCGACGGTGGCAAAGGCGCGGGCGTGCTGGAGAGAAGTGCCCACTGTTCAATCAAGTGTGTTCAAGCTTTGAAGAATCCAAATCCTTTGTGTTTGATGAAAGGCTGGAGGTGCTTGCTGTTACTGGTGTGCTTTAGAATAGGATATGGGGTAGATTATATTTGTAATCCACTCTTTGTTGAATCTAAAGCTTAAGTATTTTCAAATCTTTTAAGATTAAAGTGTTTTTCAAACTAAGTGAAAAACAACCTGTTGTTTTGTCGAAACAACCGATTGTTTTATACTTAGCTGTTTTTGAAAAAGTTTGAAAATTGTTTTGGATGGTTGACTTGCTGTCAAAACCAAACAACCGATTGATTTGCCATTTCAACCGATTGTTTGTTTGGAATCCTAACAGAAAAACAGTTTTGGTTGTTAAAAGAGCTTTAATTGATTTCATAACTGAATACGCTTATGCTTTAAATGCTTTGACCAAGATTTGAACACAATAAATAGTTTGTTAATGTTTTATAACAAACAACAAGACAGAAAAACATATTTGAGTTTTTCAAAGAGTTTTTTCAAGCATTTGAGTTTTGAACTTTAAGCTTTGGTTATTCAAGAGAGAAGTGGACTAGGATTACTCTGTATTGATTTCAGTTGATTCTGTAACAGTGTAATTCGTTCTGTAATTTGTGAACATTCTGGTGTTATAAAGCAAAGAAGGGTTGTGTGCTCTTGAGGTTGTTAAGATCAACATTTTTGGTGGTGTATGTGTTGAATCAAGTGTGTTCAAGCTTTGAAGAATCCAAACCCTTTGAAGTTTGATGGAAGGCTGGATGTGCTTGTTGTTGCTGAGTTGTCTTAAGATAGGATCTGGGGTAGATTATCTGTGTTAAATCTACTCTTGATTGAATCCAAATGTTAAGCATTCTCAAACCTTTGAATTGAAAAATGTTTTTCAAACTAAGTGAAAAACAATCGGTTGTTTCAAAACCGATTGTTTTATACTTATGTGTTCTTAGAAAGGTTGAAAACTGTTTTTGATGGTTGACTTGCTGTCAAACCAAAACAACCGATTGATTCGAGCATTCAACCGATTGTTTGTTTTGGGACCATAACAGAAAACTATTTTGTGCTTTGACTAAGCATTAAATGATTTTATAACTGATTACGCTCTAGTTTTAAATGCTTTGACCAGTCTTTGAATGCAATAAATAGTTTTCTCAGTTTATGTAACAAACAAGAACTGAGGTTTAATAAAAAAAAACATATTTGAGTTTTTCACTGATTTTTCTCTTACAGAGTTGGAGTTTGCTTTGAGTTTTCTTGGATCAAGAGAGTGTGGAATAGGATTTTCATCTTGTATTGATTTAAGATCTTTCTGTAACAAGTGTAATCCTTTTGTACTTTGAAGAAACTCTGTGTGTGAAGCTGAGAAGTGTTGTGTGTTATTGAGGTTGTCAAGATCAGCATTCTTAGTGGTGTTTGTCCTGAGCCAAAGGAATTGTGTGTCTTGAGGGGATCAAGGTCACTTCTTTGGTGGTGTTGTAAGTAATCTAGGGTTGATTGCTTAGTGGATTCCCCAGTGGTTTCTGGGAAGACTGGATGTAGCTCTTGGTTTAAGAGTGAACCAGTATAAACCTCTGTGTGCATTCTCTCTATCCCTTGAACTCTTTAATTCCAAATTATATTTGTGAACTGGTATAAACAACTGATTGTTTCTATGAAACAACCAATTGTTTTTCTGATTTTGTACTAATTTGCTTTGTGTTTTTGGAAAACTGATTTCTTAATCAAGTTTTCTCAAAGTGATTTCATTCTAGACTTAAATGTTTGCGAAAACCCTTTTTAAACCATTCACCCCCTCTAGTTTAAAGCCATACATTCTTACAATTGGCATCAAGAGCTTGGTTCTTGAAATTTATTCAAGTGTGATCCTAAAACTATTTTTATATGGCTGATAGACTACCTTTTGGGGAAGGTGCTTCAATCAATAGACCACCTCTGTTTTGTGGTTTGAACTACCAATTTTGGAAAGTCAAAATGAAAATCTTTGTAGAATCACTTGACAAAGGTATTTGGGATGCAATTGAAAATGGCCCCTTTGTTCCAAAATTTGAAAAAGATGGATCTTCCATTGAAAAACCTTGGTCTCAATGGACTGATTCTGAAAGCAAGAAGGCCAAGTTTGATTGCATTGCTTAAAACATAATAACTTCTGCCTTGAATTCAGATGAATTTTTCAGGGTCTCACAATGCAAATCAGCAAAGGAAATGTGGGACACCTTGGAGGTAACTCATGAAGGTACTAATGAGGTGAAAAGAGCTAGAAAGCATACTTTAATCCAAGAGTATGAAATGTTCAGAATGCTCAAGGGTGAGACAATTGCTGAAGTTCAAAAAAGGTTCACGCATATCATCAATCACCTCATGAGCCTTGAGAAAACCTTTGAAAAAGAAGAGCTAAACATCAAGATCCTCAAATGTCTTGATAGGTCTTGGCAACCTAAGGTAACTGTTATATCTGAATCTAAAGATCTAACATCATTGAGTATGGCTTCTTTGTTTGGCAAGCTTAGGGAACATGAGTTAGAAATGAATAGACTCAATGTTCAAGAAAGTGAAGATAAGCATGTAAAAAGCATAGCCTTAAAAGTTGTCAAGCACAAAAGCAAGCAAGAATCCAGTGATGAAGAGAACCTTAGTTTGCTATCTAGAAAGTTTAGCAAATTCTTGAAAAGGAACCGCAACAAAGAAAGGTATGGAAACAAAAAATCCAAAGATTTTAATTCCAATAACTATACTTGTTTTGGTTGTGGTGAGCAAGGGCACATAAAGGAAGATTGCCCAAATAAAGAAAGCAAGGAGAAGAATTCAAGCTACAAAGAAAAGAAGGGAAAGTCAAAAAGGGCCTACATAGCTTGGGATGAGAATGAAGTATCCTAATCAAGTTCATCATCAAGTGAAGAAGAAAAGGCAAACATATGCTTGATTGCTGAAGGAGATGATGAGTCAAGCAGCTCAAGTGAAGTAAGTTCATCTGCGTCTTTAAATGAAGAAAATTATAGTGAATTGCTTGAAGCTTTTCAAGAAACACATGATGAATCTAATCGATTGGTTCTTTCAAACAACCGATTGAAAGATCTTAACAGCTGCCTTCAAAATAGAGTTAAAGCAATTGAAGAAGAACTGAAAAAATCAAAAAGGGATTTTGAAAATCTTGAAACACATTGCGAAAACTCTTCCTGCAAGTGCGACACTCTCATCTGCGAAAATTGTGAAAATCTTGAAAGGAAAGTGCATTATCTTGTAAGTACTGTGGATAATCTTTCAAAAGGAAAATCCAACTTTGAGAATGTCCTGGCATCTTAAAACTGTGTTTTTGGAAGAGCTGGATTAGGTTTTAATCCACAAAACAAGCAAGATAAGTTTTCAAAGAGTTTTTCAAAAAAGCCAGTAAAACAACCGATTGTTAAGTCGAAACAATCGGTTGTTACATGATTTTATTGCATGAAGAAAGGCCATTCTGTTAGATTCTGCAAAATAAGGAAATTTTTTGTTCCCAAAGGCTTTATGAAATGGATTCCTAAAGGTTGTGAGGTTTCAAATTATAAAAGTAAACCAAATGGACCCACATTTGTAAGGGGACCAAACCTTGTTGCTTGAATTCATGTTTATGCAGGGAATCTAGAGGAATATGAGGAACTGAGTCATCTGATCAGGTTCTTGGAAGAAAAAGACTAACATTGAAGTTGAATCAATGTTATGTATCAGTCCAAGGCTCTCAATAGTCAAAAGAGGCTTCTTGATCAAAAGGCATATGACTCATTGAAGGAACATCATAAAGGATAAGACCTTCCTTATCTCTATCTTTAATTCCTTCTTAAATTCATATTCATGTGTACCGCCCTGGTAGTCGGAAGTAATGACGTGGCACCAAGCTACAGTATAGGCGTGTTGACGAGACGCCAGGTTTTGCAGAAGGGAAGGAGGTCGGGAGGCTCGTGAAATCGCCAGTTATTAAGTGGGCGCGCTCCGATCTTCAGCATACCAGAATCGGCGGTCACCGGGTTAAAGATGAAGTCGCCAGATGTAAACTCAGGCGACCAAGTGATTAGAGATCGCCTGGGCAAGCACATCGCCGAAGATGAAGGTAGTGCAAATTGTGAAGGCGGCCGGCGAGACCACAGGGAAGGTGTACGAAGGCACCCTAACTCGCCAATTCCAGTAGAGATCGCGCTCCAAGTTAGCTATGCACTGAGCAGTATCATGCATAAGTAACTTAGCCAAAGGAGAGTCAGAAGCAGCGCCCAAGTCAAGGAGGCTCCAGATGATGGCACGTGTACAGCTGGATGCGAGCCACGTGTCCAGGTCTGTAACTGCCAGGAGAGAGAAAGTGACCAGGTATTTAAGGGTTCCCCAACGAACTTCTGAGGTACGCACGTTCAGATTGTCTTCTTTACGCTTGCGAGTTCTTGAGCATACTGTGAGAGAGAACTGGTTCACGGTTCCTTGTGAGTTCTTGAGTGTACTCTTGAAGTATTTGGTGGTTCAGTCACTGACTTGGGCGTTGGAGTGCGATCGGCCGCAGCTGCGCCGCTCTGTTCTTCTGCAGGTTCTTGAGGTGGATCGTGACGAAGGACGGAGGTTGAAGCGGTGCACACGTCGATCCAAGTTTGACGAGGCAAGTTCCAACGTTTTGGTCAACAGGCAGGATCATCAGGCGCCCACCGTGGGGCCGTGTAAAACCTGTTCCCATCCACAGCGTGAGTTCTTGGAGGTTTTGTAGTTTTCTGCGTGGTTGTGTGCTGGTGCAACCATTGTTCGCTGTTCGTTTGAAATTTGTTCGGTGATTTCGCGTTTTCCACCGTTCGTTTGGATTTTTGTTCGGTGAGGTGAAGTTTTCTGCTCCTTGCGCGAAATTTGTTCGGTGAAGATCTGAGTTCTTCGGTTTGTTTGGTTTCTCGTGGAAGAAGCGTTGGTTTCTGGTGGAGTTGCAGGTTTATGTGGAGGTTTTCTGTGTTCTCGAGTTTTCTTGCGAAGTTTTGCAAAGTTCTGACCGATTGATTGCTGAATCGATTGTCGCTGAAGGAAGTGTTGTTCATTACACTCTGTGAATTGCCAAGATTTCATGAGAAAAATGAGAAGCAACCGTTCAAGTCCAGTTGCGCCCGTTGCTGCTGAAGGCGCCGGCGCCATGACCATGGCGCAGATGGTGGAGATTATGCGTTCGTTACAGGCGAATGTGGAAGCCTCGCGCATAGAACAGGCGAGAATGCATGGGACCTGGTCGCCTCTCGGGCCAGGAATGATGAGCTTAGCAAAGTGACTGAAGAGCTGCGTCAAGCTCTTCAGGAGCAGCGAGGGCGTCCAGTTGCTGAAGAGGTCGCGCTGTCAACGCCGCCTCGTGTTTTTCCTATGCCTTTCGCTCAGGCGATTACTGACACGCCTATTCCTGCGAGTGTGGTACCTGTTAAGGCTGTTTTCACCGGCGTGGAGGATCCTGAGGCTCATCTCACCACGTTCCATACGCAGATGATGCTGTCAGGAGGATCAGACGCCATGTACTGCAAGATGTTCGTGAGCACACTCCAGGCAACGGCGCTGGAATGGTTTGTGAGCCTGCCTACCGGTCACATTACCAACTTCCAACAGTTCTCGAAGATTTTCGTCGAGCAGTACATTGTGAATAAGGCACCGCCTAGGGTGTCTTATGATTTGTTTGATATAAGGTAGTATCAGGGAGAGTCCCTCAGGGACTACCTGAATCGCTTTGGGGCGCAAATGGTCAGATCGCCGACCAAAGATGAGGAAATGCTGGTCTACGCATTTAAGAAGGGCGTGCTGCCGGGACCATTCTGTGAGGCCTTGATCAGGGCTCACCCCGCCACGTTTGCTGAGGTTAGGCGACTTGCGGTGGCCCACATCGCCGACGAGAGTGAAGTCGCCGAGAAGAGAGGAAGCGTGGCTCCCGTTAGGCCGCGCGCCCAGACCAGGATCCAGCCACAGAGGGTTCTGGAGACAGCGGCGGACCAGGAGGGATCAGAGGACTCGCCATCCTTATGATCCAAGGAAGAACAAGGGCAGGGGCCAAGGTCGCCCGCAACCAGCACGCCGGGAGTACAATCGCCCGCCTAAGCACAAGTTTGTCATGGGATTGGCGGACCTGATTGCCATTCCCAACATATCAGCTAGGTTGAAAGCGCCCAAGAAGGTAGGCGACAAGGTGCTGGGACCAAAGCCAGATGCCTGGTGTGAGTTTCACCAGGGCTTTGGCCACACCGTGGATTCGTGCTTGGCTTTAGGATACCAGCTCGACGATCTGGTTAAGAGCGGGTTCCTAAATGACTATTTGCTGGATAGAAGGTCGGGGGGCGCGTCGAGCTCCCAACCAGCAGGTGGAGAGGCTCAGCAGCACGAGATGCCTACGCACGGGGAAATCCATACCATTGCAGGGGGTTTCTCAGGGGGTGGATGCACCGCATCACAGAGGAAGAGGTACGCGAGGTCTGTGATGACGGTGGATATGTTTGAAGACCACTCGCCGGATGTGGACATTACGTTCACCAAGCAAGATCTTCGGGACGTTGTGCCTCATGACAACGACCCCATAGTAATCTCGTTGATCACAGCAGGGAGAAAGGTCCACAGGGTTCTGGTGTACCAAGGAAGCTCGGCAGACGTGATGTTCTGGCCGACTTTCACGCAGTTGGAGCTGCCCCTTGACCAGCTGAGGCCCTATGGAGGGTGTTTGTATGGTTTCGCTGGTGACCAGGTAGAGGTCAGGGGGTACATAGAATTGAGGACTACGTTTACAGATGAGGCGGGTTCGAGAACGGAGAAAATCAAATACCTTGTTGTAAACGCTCCTTCAGCATACAACATCCTGTTGGGAAGACCCACGCTCAACAGGATAGGCGCTATACCGTCGACCCGGCACATGAAGGTGAAGTTGCCGTCTATGGAGGGGGTGGTGATCACCATCAAATCCGATCAGAAAGAAGCGAAAAAGTGCTATGAGAATAGCCTGAAAAACAAGAGGTCGGTAAGTTACGTAACAACCACCCCGCCTCCCGGTGTGAAGCCCAGATCGACGGTAATAGAAGAGACCGCCGGAAGAGACGTGGAGATGGTGGATGCTGAGCTGGGGGAGGGGAACGCCGGTCTGGAGGAAGAAGAGGCAAGGAATCGCCCTAAGGAAGCGAGGGAACTGGGAATCGCCAGGGCGGTGATCGCCAGAGAGACCAGGCCAAAACCTGTCGAGCAGTGGCTCGAGAGAGAGATCGGGGGAAAGATCTTCAAGCTGGGAAGATCTCTGGAGGTTGAGCTCCAGGACCAGATCGCCAAGGTGATAGAATGGCATCTGGATGCGTTTGCATGGTCCGCTTCGGACATGCCCGGGATCGATCCCGACTTCTTGTGCCATTATCTGGCAATGGACAACTTGGTGAGACCAGTGCGACAAAGGAGAAGAAAGTTCAACGAGGAAAGGAGGCAGGCGATTAGGGACGAAACACAGAAACTCCTCGCTGCAGGCCACATCAGGGAAGTCCAGTACCCTGAATGGTTGGCAAACGTCGTGCTGGTGAAGAAGAGTAATGGGAAATGGCGCATGTGCGTCGATTTCACTGATCTGAATAAGGCCTGCCCAAAGGATTCATATCCTTTACCAAGCATAGACGCCCTGGTGGATAGTGCTGCAGGGTGTAAGTTGTTGAGCTTCCTGGATGCCTTCTCGGGGTATAACCAGATCAAGATGCATCCCATGGATGAAGAGAAGACTGCCTTCATGACCGAGAGATCATGCTACTGCTACAAGGTGATGCCGTTTGGGCTGAAGAACGCGGGGGCCACGTACCAGAGGTTGATGGATCGAGTACTTGCACCGATGCTGGGAAGGAATGTGCAAGCGTACGTAGATGACATGGTCGTGACCTCGCCAGAAAAAAGCAAGCACGTTGCAGACTTGGAGGAATTGTTCACGACGATCGCCAAGTTCAGGTTGAAGCTAAATCCAGAGAAATGCATCTTTGGCGTGGAGGCTGGAAAGTTTTTGGGTTTTCTCTTAACTGAAAGAGGAATAGAAGCCAACCCGGATAAGTGTGCCGCCATCTTGGCGATGAGGAGCCCGGCCACGGTGAAGGAAGTTCAACAGCTCACAGGTCGGATGGCCGCCCTATCTCGCTTCGTGTCAGCTAGCGGAGAGAAGGGCCATCCCTATTTCCAGTGTTTAAGACGCAATAACAAGTTTGCCTGGACGAAGGAGTGCGAGGAAGCCTTCGTCAAGCTCAAGGAGTATCTGGCGAGCCCGCCGGTTTTGTGCAAACCGCTGGTGGGAACCCATCTCAGGTTGTATTTTGCTGTAACTGAGAGGGCGGTGAGTGCGGTGCTCGCCCAGGACCAAGATCAGGCTCAGAAGTCTATTTATTTTGTTAGTAAGGTGCTGCAGGGCCCCGAAACGAGATATCAGGCCCTGGAAAAGGCTGCACTGGCTGTGGTATTTTCGGCGAGGAGATTGCGCCACTATTTCCATAGCTTCACAATACTGGTGATGACTGACCTGCCCATCCAGAAGGTCTTGAAGAAGCCCGACGTTGCGGGAAGGATGGTGAAGTGGGCAGTAGAGCTGTCAGAGTTTGACATTAAGTATGAGCCCCGAGGCCCGATTAAGGGGCAAATCTTCGCAAATTTCGTGGTCGAGCTCTCATCTCAGGCGACACGAGTTGAAGGGGACGGCTTCCGTTGGGTGCTTTCAGTGGATGGATCGTCGAACCAGCAGGGTAGCGGTGCTGGAGTCATCTTGGAGGGACCCAACGACGTGCTGATCGAACAATCTTTGAGGTTTGCCTTCAAAGCCAGCAACAATCAAGCAGAATATGAAGCGCTGATCGCCGGGATCTTGCTGGCAAAAGAGATGGGAGCGAGGGTGTTGATGGCTAAGAGTGACTCGCTGCTAGTCACGGGGCAAGTAACAGGCGAGTTCCAGGCTAAAGATCCACAAATGGCGGCTTACCTGGAGTATGTGCAGGAATTGAAGAGTTCCTTTGCCTCTTTTGAAGTGGTGCATGTGCCCAGAGAGCAGAATGCCCGAGCTGACTTGCTGGCTAAGCTCGCCAGTTCAGGCAAGGGGGGTAGGCAGAGGACGGTGATTCAAGAAACTCTGAAGACGCCGAGAGCATTTGTAGCAGATCACCTGGTTCTTCAGATAAGCAGGTCGACGGAAAAAGCGGCAAGAAGTCACATGTCTTTGACGCAAGAAACATTGAGATCGCCGAGAATTAGAGCATGTCGAGGAGAGAAGGTGAACATGACACAGGTCTGCGCTACCCATGAGCCAGACACCTGGATAACACAGTACAAGCGGTGCCTGGCAGATGGCCTTCTCCCGCTGGATCCGACAGAGGCTAGGAAGATAAAGAAAAATTCCAGCAAGTACACAATGATCGATGGCGAGTTGTACAGGTTTGGGTTCACTCACCCACTCCTGGAATGTGTGCATGGCGAGAAATGCACGAGGATTATGGCAGAGCTCCATGAAGGGATATGCGGAAGCCACGTCGGGGGTCGAGCTCTGGCCGCAAGGACTCTCCGTGCAGGTTACTACTGGCCAACGATGAGAGAAGATTGCAAGAGGTGTGCGCGGTGTTGCAAACAATGCCAACAGCACGCCGATTGGCACAAGGCGCCTCCCGAGGAGTTGAAGTCGATTTACAGCCCTTGGCCGTTTCATACATGGGGAATCGACATCCTGGGACCTTTCCCGCTGGCGATCAGGCAGATGAAGTACTTGGTGGTGGCGATTGAGTATTTCACCAAGTGGATCGAAGCAGAACCAGTTGCCCAGATCACCGCACACAAGATCGAAGGTTTCGTGTGGAAGAACATTGTGTGCCGGTTTGGTGTGCCCAAGCGCCTGGTGTCGGACAATGGGACTCAGTTTGCAAGTCACCTGTTGAAGAAGCTGTGCGAAGGGGTGGGAATTCAACAAGTGTTTGCATCCGTCGAGCACCCTCAGACGAATGGTGAAGTAGAGTCAGCTAATCGGGTGTTGCTGAGAGGTTTGAAGAGAAGGCTAGAGAAAGCCAAAGGAAGTTGGGCTGAGGAGGTACCCCGTATATTTTGGGCGTACCACACCACCGAGCAGTCAGGAACCCACGAGACCCCGTTCAGCTTGGTCTATGGGTGCAACGCGATGATTCCAGTAGAGATCCAGGAGAGCTCGCCGAGATTCCAAAACTTCGTGGAGGAAGACTCGAATGAGGAGAGAAGGTTGAACCTGGATCTACTGGATGAGGTCAGGGAAGAGGTGAGACTGAAAGCTGAGGCGGTGAAGAGAAGGATTGAACGAAGATATAACTCGAAGGTGATGCCGAGACAGTTCAGAGAGGGCGACCTGGTGATGAGGAAAGCCCACCAGTATGAGATGGAGAATAAGCTGTCGCCTAAGTGGACGGGACCGTTCAGAATAACCGAGGCGCTCGGGAACGGCGCCTACCGCTTAGAGACATTGGAAGGAGGGGCGATTCCTCGCACTTGGAACGCCACGCACCTCAAGTTGTATTACAGTTAAGAAGCTTTGTAAGTAAAGACAAACACGAAGTTATATTACGATGTCTCTGTTAAAACAGTTTGAAGGGGGCACTCTTTTTTCCCTAAGGAGGGTTTTTAATGAGGCCACCCAATAAAAGAAGAGTTTTCGAAGCTCAAAGTTGTTTTAGATTGCATGCTTGTTGTTTTCAGAAAGTTTTGAAGAATAACCTTGTCACTTATATGTGATTTAAGGCAAGTAAAGATATATTGCATGCTTTCTAAAAAGTTTTCAAGTCCTCATCGTCTTTCGGCGATCGGAGGCATCAATTAAAGTTAAAGTCCTCATCGTCTTTCGGCAATCGGAGGCATCAGTTAAAGTTAAAGTCCTCATCGTCTTTTGGCGATCGGAGGCACCAGTTAAAAAACCTCAACGCCCCCGCGCGTCCTGAGGCAAGATAAAGACCTCCTCGCCGTCGAGCGAGTGCAGGCAAGGAAGAGTGAAAAGTCCTCAGTGTTTCTGGGGGCGAGAAGATGTAACCCCTGGGGCAATGTAGAGGCACCAGTGAAAAGTCCTCAGTTCTTCTGGGGGCGAGAAGATGTAACCCCTGGGGCAATGTAGAGGCACCAGCGAAAGTCCTCAGTGTTTCTGGGGGAGAGGAGATGTAACCCCTGGGGCAATGTAGAGGCACGATTTAAAGACCTTCTCGCCTATGAGCGAGTTCAGGCGAGTTTAAAGACCTTCTCGCCTATGAGTGAGTTCAGGCGAGTTAAAAGACCTTCTCGCCTATGAGCGAGTTCAGGCGAGTTAAAGACCTTCTCGCCGATGAGCGAGTTCAGGCAAGATAAAATCCTTCTCGTCTCGAACGAGTTCAGGTATGGTGTAAAGGGTGGAAGAAGTTTGGAGGGTGGCTAAGGTAGGTTCGAAGAGAACGCCTAGTCACCCGGTCTTTTGTTCTGAAGTTCAGGAAGATAGAGAAGGATCCGAAAGGCGCCTCTACCCCCAGATGAAGGAACAATGGCCAAGTTGTGAAGGCAGAAAGAAGCTGATATCGCCAAGAGTCTTTGGCGACCAGGAAAAGTTCATGCAGTGGCAAGAAAGTTAAAGACCCGTTTTGATGAAGCAGGTCGGGTTAGCGGTGTCTTAAGCCATTAGTTGAGTTAAAGTTCGTTGTTTGAAAAGTGATTTTACGCTAAGGTTCATTGCCTTGAGATTACAAGTTGTTAGAGTGATTGTTATTCGAAATCGAAGTGGTTCGAAGCAATTAAGTATATGATCGCGCTTACGAAATCGCTAAGTTAATTTCTGCGCTTACGAAATCGCTAAGTTAATTTCTTGAAGCAAATTGTGCAAGGAAAGTTAAAGCAGCCAAAGAAGTTATAAGGAGAAATACAAGGACTTTATCATTAAGTAAGTATCAGATTCAAGGCACATGTACAGGGAAAGAAAAAGTTCATTACAATCATATGAAAGGAGAAAGCATAAAGGTAGTGGATGGGGGGGAATCAATCAGTCTTCAGCGGGAACAACCTTCCCATCCACCACCTCGTTGTTGAGGGACACCATGCTGAGATCTAGATCGGGGAACAAGCAGGAGAACTGTTCCCGGGCAGCCTCGAATCCAGCAGCAAGAATCTGGGCAGAACTCAGATTAAGTTCTTCGATCTGTTTCTTAAGTTCTTCAGTTTGTTTCTTCAGCCCCTCGTTCTGCTGCTCCAGCTCTTCAGCTTGCTTCTTGAGTTCTGCAATGGTTTCCTGAGCTTGAAGAAGGTCTTCAGCAACCTTCTTGGATTCTGCCTGCACCTGGCCCAGTTCAACAGCGATCTTCCCTTTTTCTTCGTTGGCTTCGGCAAGCTTAGCCATGGTGTCGTCCCTCTCCTTCTCTACCTTTCCCAGGAAGACCTCCCGATCGGCTGACCTTTGTTCGAGTTTCTTCACCTTGGCGGCGTCAGTTTTAATCAAGGCCTTCAGGTCAGCCACTTTGACGCGATAAGGCACCAGCTTGCTCTCTAGCTCAATTTTCTCTTGAGCCAAAAGCTGCACCTTATGGCGTAGATCGGCGGCCTCCTTGCGCGCCACCCGGAGCTCGGTGCTCATTGCATCCTCTACTCGGGAGTGCTCGATCTCGGCGAGTGTCAGATTGCAGGATAACCTCTCCGCCTCAATCCTTATGGAGTTATTATCAGCTCGGAGTGTGAAAAGGTCATCCTGGAGCTTCCTGGTGGAGCTCTCCACAGCCTTAGATATGATGGAAGGGAAGTCCTCCGCCATCATCTTCAGTTTGGCAGAGAAAGGCTCCCACATCCTCTTGATCTCAAGAGAGAGGTTTGCTTGTGGAGGCACCAGGTGGGCCTGTTGTTGGTTTTCGCCGCCACCTTCTTGAGTTGGTTGCTCAGCGGGTGCTTCTTGGCATGGTGGCGACGTCGGGATTGCAGTAATCAGAATTGGAGAGTGGTGAGCACCTTCATCCCCGATTGGGGCAGCGTTTGCGGTGGAGGCGTTTGATGGAGGACCCCCTCCAGCTGTTACATACGGCGTGGAGGCGCTCGGGGGGTTCTCCAAGAAGTTGGCTTCGGCGGCCTCAGCTTCAGGAGGCGCAGATGCCAAAGGAATCGCTTGGACTGGCGAGGTGGGAACTGGTGGAGGAGGCAATGTTGGAGGCGGGGCAGGTGTAGATGGTGGTGTTGATGTTGGAAGAGGGGGTGGAGCGGATGGTGAAGAAGGTGCCACCCTCTTCCTCTTCGTGACGAGGCCATCTTCAGTCGCCTCGTCGTCTTCCTCTTCCTCCTCATGGACTACTTGGGGGGCTTTCCTCTTTGGTTTCCTGAGGATAAGCTTTTTACGTTGGTTGGCGGGTTGGACATCGGGAGGAGTTGGGCCTTTGGGTGGCGATCGGCCCTGTGCGGCGGCGATCTCCACCACCGAGTTTGGCACGGTTTGGGAACCCGATGCCAACCCGTGGGCTCGGGCGAGTGCCCTCAGTTCAACAAGTTTTCCTTGGCCCAACATACGATCTGCATAAAGCAAAGATGCATGGGTTAGCTCAGAGAGAAAATAAACGCATAAGGCAGTATGCAGCAAAGACAGATAAATGGTGCAGAAAATAAAACCAAAGTCTTGCGCACAACGCACAAGACGCCCAGAAGCAGTTAACAGAGGTAATGTTAGAATAAAGACTTAGACATTTTAACCTATGCGAATTTCGAGTTGGTCCTCGAAGAACTCGAAGCAGATGAGTGTGGTGGTGAGGAAGGTGATGTTGGCGTCTGCCACACTCTTCCAGAAGAAGCATAGGTCCCTGTCCAAGGCACCCATGCTATCAGGACTCCTTGGCCTCCTGAAGCTGCCTTTGGACTCTTTGTTCCCCTTGTTTACCCAATACAAGGGGAAACCGTCGAGCAGAGAAGCGTCCTTGTCATTGGGGCGCACCTGGACGAATTTTCCCTTCCAGTCTTTGTAGGATTGCTGGAAGATAGAGAGGATCGACCTCCCAGCAATCCCGTTCAAACTCACCCACAGGCGATCTCCTGGGTGTTTGGCTTCGAAGAGAAAGAGGAAGACGTCCACTGATGCTGGCAACCCCAGATGGTCGCACATAACCTGGAACGCCCGCACGAACGCCCAGCTGTTGGGATGGAGCTGGGCGGCGACGATGTTGAGCTCGGTAAGAAGCTCCCTTTCAAAGCGAGTGAAGGGAAACCTAAGTTTCACCTTCTTGAACAGGGTTGTGTAAACGAAGCAGAACGGTCCACCGTTGTTCCCCTTGTCGTCGGCGCAAACTGGCAGGTCGGGGGGGCAAGGTAGCACCGTCATCTTTTCGTCGTGCTCCTTATGGAATGATTGGTGAGGCTCATCCCCCTTCGTCAGTCGAAGAACCGCCCCAGCAGAATTTACTGAAGAGGTTTCCTTCAGCAAGATCGAAGTGGCCCATGGGTACAGTTTTTAGAAATCTGGAGAGGGGACGGAGGCTCCTCCGGTGACGGGTGGAGTGGCCTGAGCCAAGTTGGGGCGGGAGGGTGCAGGCCTCTCAGCCTGAGAAGAAGAAGCACCACGTGCTCGCGGAGGGTTGTGTGCATGTGATGAGGGGTTTCGTGACGAAGGAGGAGGATTTGGGGTGATCTTTGAGCGAGTCATTGCGGAAGCTACAAAGGAAGAAGAAAGGAAAAGGTGATCAGGACTCGCAGAGGCTGACTCTAATCATGAACGAAGGGTGAGAAAACGAACGAACGAAGGTTCGTTGTAATGAAGACGAAGCCCTAAGTTACGAAGAAGGAGAAATAGAAAAAACAACCCACAACGTATGCACCAGACAGTTAAAGGATGATGCGAATCGGTTAAAATGCAGGAAAAACCAGCAGAAGAAGAAAAGGAAGTACCTTTTTATGATCGGAAGAGTAATGAAGGATGTTGGTGATTCAGGAGGTTGAAGAACGTTGAGAGCTTTTTGCATAAGAGAGTTGGAGCGTAATACGAAGAAAGTGATGGAACAGTGGAGCGAAATGGGTTTAAGGGTTTTTCGAAATGGGTTTGGGAAGTGCAAACGTTAACTGAAGGTAACCGTTGATGAAGCCACGTGTCGAACGATGGGAGAAGTGTTTGGTGGAGCGTCAGAGAAGCAGAAAGTACAACCGCTTGGAATTCTGCGCCAGTGCCACGTAGATCGGTATTGACGTGACTCCTTTAGTCTTTTCGCTGGACAAGTCTTCGCTTAAGACTGGGGGGCTTGTGTACCGCCCTGGTAGTCGGAAGTAATGACATGGCACCAAGCTACAGTATAGGCGTGTTGACGAGACGCCAGGTTTGGCAGAAGGGAAGGAGGTCGGGGGGCTCGTGAAATCGCCAGTTATTAACTGGGCGCGCTCCGATCTTCAGCATACCAGAACCGGCGGTCACCGAGTTAAAGATGAAGTCGCCAGATGTAAACTCAGGCGACCAAGTGATTAGAGATCGCCGGGGCAAGCACATCGCTGAAGATGAAGGTAGTGCAAATTGTGAAGGCGGCCGGCGAAACCACAGGGAAGGTGTACGAAGGCACCCTAACTCGCCAATTCCAGTAGAGATCGCGCTCCAAGTTAGCTATGCACTGAGCAGTATCATGCATAAGTAACTTAGCCAAAGGAGAGTCAGAAGCAACACCCAAGTCAAGGAGGCTCCAGATGATGGCACGTGTACAGCTGGATGCGAGCCACGTGTCCAGGTCTGTAACTGCCAGGAGAGAGAAAGTGACCAGGTATTTAAGGGTTCTCCAACGAACTTCTGAGGTACGCACGTTCAGATTGTCTTCTTTACGCTTGCGAGTTCTTGAGCATACTGTGAGAGAGAACTGGTTCACGGTTCCTTGAGAGTTCTTGAGTGTACTCTTGAAGTATTTGGTGGTTCAGTCACTGACTTGGGCGTTGGAGTGCGATCGGCCGCAGCGGCGCTGCTCTGTTCTTTTGCAGGTTCTTGAGGTGGATCGTGACGAAGGACGGAGGTTGAAGCGGTGCACACGTCGATCCAAGTTTGACGAGGCAAGTTCCAACGTTTTGGTCAACAGGCAGGATCATCATGCTTAAATATCTCTTTTAAAACGGTCAAATATATCTATTTTGAATCCTTTCTTCTCAATGATTAAAAATCCAAAATCTGCTTTACTGTTGCAGAAAAACAATCGATTGTTTTCTCGAAATAACCGATTGTTTTGTATCTGACAGCACTATGAAAGAATGGATTTAATTTCTTTTTAATTTTTGTCTGTTGCATATATCAATTACGAAAGGATTTGGGACAATAAAGCTGTGTTGAAAGCCTGATTATGTTCTGAAGGAAGTTACAACATGTCATAAAGGAATCTATTCCAAAATCTTGAAAATTTAAGAGCTTTTATGACTAGTCAAAGATCACTTGTGATGACCATGTGATTTTCTGCTTTTTCTGACGTTTTCTGTGCAGGTCTTGGTCAAGTCTTTTCTCTTTGAAAAACTGAAACCCACTCACATCATTGAATGCAATTTGGTTTTGTGTTTCTTTGTTCACTCTCACAAGAACAACCAATTGAGTCATCTCTGTTGAACCAAGTGGTGTTCAATGTTTTGAAGAATCCAAATCCTTTGAAGGATGATGAAGCCTCTGCTTTGCTTGTTGCTGCTATGCTGGTTTTAGCCTTGTTCTGGGGTAGTTCAATGTTGTAATCAACCCTTAGATTAAATCTCAAAGCAATTATCATCTCAAATTTAACAAAGCAAAATGTTTTTAAAACTAAGTTGAAACAACCGATTGTTTTGTCGAAACAACCGATTGTTTACACTTAGGTGTTTTGAGAAAGTTTGAAAACTGTTTTTGAATGGTGAATTTTGTTAAGTAACAAAACAACCGATTGATTCGAGGAAACAATCGATTGTTTGTTTTAAAACCATAACAGAAAAACTGTTTTCTTTGACTGAGCTTTAAATGCTTTAACTGAATACGCTCCAGTCATTAAATGCTTTGACCAATCAGTTTTAAATGCATCTATGAGTTTGTTAAGATTTGATAACAAACTATATCTTTGAATATATTCAGAAAAACTGTTTTTTAAGGATTAAGAATCTTGAGACAAAGTTTTTCATCTAAGAGTTTTTCAAAGAGTTCTGAGATTGCTAAAGAGTTGAGAGATTGATCAAGGTGCTGAATAGGGATTCTACTTGTATTGATTTCAGATTTCCATTTGTAACAAGTGTAATCTTTGTAAACTACTGAACAATTCGTTTGTGTGTGTTGTTGAGATTGGTTGTGTGTTCTTGAGGTGTTCAAGATCAGCAATCTTAGTGTTGGCCAAGGAGAGTGTGTTTCTTGAGGTGTTCAAGGTCATTCTCTTGGTTGTGGTGTAAGTGATCAAGTGGTGACTGCTTAGTGGATATCCTCAGGGTTTCTGAGAAGACTGGATGTAGCTCTAGTTTGGAGTGAACCAGTATAAACAACTGTGTACAATCTTTCTATCCCTAACTCTTTAATTTCAGTTTGTTTGTTGTTTGCTGGTATAAACAACTGATTGTTTCGAAGAAACAACCGATTGTTTTTTTTTCTGGTATTACAGTTTTGCTTGCTGTTTTGGCTAACTAAATTGCTGAATCAATTGGTTTCTAAAATAAGTTCATTCTAGCTTTGAAAAGTTTGCGAAAACCTCTTTAAACAATTCACCCCCCCTCTAGTTTAAAGCCATATATTCTAACAATCTTTTGCAACAACTCTTGCTCTCCTTGTGTGAGTCTTCTTGGCCCCTTTTTTCTGTTGTCATGGAATCAAATGCTCCTACATCAAAGAGGGTCAAAACCAGTGAGGTCTGGAGGGAGATTAAAGGGCTGGTTTTCTAGAGACAATGAGCTCATTGAAAGGTATAGGTTTGAAACTAGCACAAAGGTGATCAACAACCCCAAGGTTGTTTCCTTTGATTGGTTGAAAAGCCGAAAGCTAGATAATGTGAGGAAGCTGCTCAAAGATCAATCTTTAAGAAGGTTCTTGGAGATGAAGGGGAACATTTACCCTGATTTGATTTGGGTGTTTTACACCAACCTCAAGTTTGAGGGAAACAACCTTGTTTCTCATGTGAAGGGAGTTGACATGGAGATCACTTATGATGTGTGGATTGTTGTTGCTGGTCTGAAATATGCTGGCCTAAGAATCAACAAGGGAAATCTTGGAGTAGTGGAGGATTTCAACAAAGTCCAATACTACAAGAGTTGCTTGAAGAATCAAAATGCCCAAGTGAGAACTTGTTCGGTTGGAGGCTTAAAGCTAGATGAAAGGGTGCTTGCTCTTATTGTAACCTGGATTCTTACTCCAAGGGGGAGCAATCATTCTGTCCTAACAGAAGAAGACCTAGTATACATCTACTGCATCATGAAGAAGATCAAAACGAACTGGATCCACATCATCAAAGAACACATGCAAAAAGCCATGAGGTTAAATGATTATCACTATCCCTATGTTATTTTAATCTCTAAATTCTTGCTTTATTTTGAAGTGAATCTTGAGGATGAGACATCTGAGCTGGTCAAGTCAACACAAGAGATGAACAATGGCTCTCTTAGCAAGCTGGGATTCACCAAAATAAGTGGGTAATGGGTGAGCAAAGATGGTGATCATGGTGCTTCATCTAGTGCTGCAACTGCTGATTTTGATGAGGAAGATCAAGCTGCTGACATGGATTTTCGCCATGAAGAGCAGCCTGAAACCAATCTAGGTGCTGGAACCAATGCAGGAAATCAAGGAGATGAAATGACATCCATGTCTTCTTTTGAAAGATACATGGTAAATAGGTTTGATGGATTTGCCGAGAATCAAAGAAATCTTCATGTTTTGTGTGTAAGTAACTTTCAGAGTATAGACAACAGGTTCAACAACATGGATACACGATTCATGACCTTGGATGAACAAATAGAAGCTGTTCAGAATCATATTTTTTGAACTTCAGTATGGCAAAGATGATTAAAGGAAAAACAACTGGTTGAATTAACAAAACAACCGATTGTTTTTTGTCTTGTATCAGTTTAATTGCTTTTGTTTTAAATTTTCTGCATGATCTGGAACAATTATCTTTTTATCTCTTCTTTTTGTCTATTTGTGAAGACAAATAAGGGGAGATTTGTGTTGTGTTGTCTTTCATTATCTTTTATTTCTGCAAAGTCTATGTGGTTTATGAGTGTTTAAGTAAACCTTATTTCTGCTGGTTTTTATACTGCTAATATACTGTTTCTGTTTTTTTCTCTAACCCTATATCAGAGATATTGTGCATTGCTTAAACTTTGTCTTGTAGGAATTGCTTCTGCTTTAAATTCTTTGACCAAGATTTGAACACAATAAATAGTTTGTTAATGTTTTATAACAATCAACACGACAGAAAAACATATTTGAGTTTTTCAAAGAGTTTTTTCAAGCATTTGAGTTTTGAACTTTAAGCTTTGGTTATTCAAGAGAGAAGTGCAATAGGATTACTCTGTATTAATTTCAGTTCATTTTGTAACAGTGTAATTCGTTCTGTAATTTGTGAACATTCTGGTGTTATAAAGCCAAGAAGGGTTGTGTGCTCTTGAGGTTGTTAAGATCAACATTCTTGGTGGTGTATGTGCTGAGCCAAAGGAAGTGTGTGTCTTAAGGGGATCAAGGTCACTTCTTTGGTGGTGTGTGTATGTAATCTGGATTTGATTACCTAGTGGATTCCCCAGTGGTTTATGGGAAACTGGATGTAGCTCTTGGGTTAAGAGTGAATCAGTATAAACTGTTTGTGCATTTCTCTCTTCCTTAAACTCTTTAATTTCAGTTGTTGTTATATGCTGGTATAAACAACCGATTGTTTTTGTGAAACAACCTGTTTACCATTCTGTTTTTAGGCTTTATTTTGAGTTTCCTTGCTGTTTTTTCTTTTGTTACACCAAGCATTTGTGAAAAGGATTATGGCACTCATTATTCATATGAGTTTGGCTGCTCTTTTGGAATGACATTCTCCTTCCTTGAGCTGACCTTAAGCTTCCTTTCACTTGTTGTTATATCTTGTGATATGTCTTTTAATTTTGTAATCATTTCAAGTTTTGTCTTAGTCATGTTATTCCATAATTGTCATCACTTCTTGTAGTACTTTTATTGCTTTGATTGTTTCTTGCTTTGGTTTACTTTCTGTTTCTGAGTTTATTGCTTGATCCTTTGTACATTTTCATTTTTAGATTTGAGTTCATGCTTGTATTCTAGACCTATACAAGTTCCTCTACATAATTTCCATTATGTCTTTGCTAGTTCATCATACTGTTTTTCATTCCTAAAGAGGATACTCTGTTTTCTTACAAACGTGCTACTGTTTTCAATTTACTGTAATTAATTGTCTCACTGGAAATTTGTGAAAATTTGGATTTACATTCTTCTAAGTGTTACAAAAGCATAGCAAAAAGAAGTACTCAAAAATTCCAAGTACACAAAAAATGATAAATAAAATACGAAAAGTGTACAATTCTGCCGAAAAAAAATACGATAATCTGGCAGCGATTTTGAAAAATTTATTTTTCTCATTTGGCTTACTGTTTTTAACTCATTCCAGTGCCATTATTGAGTTGAGACATTGAAGTTTCTGTGGTTAATTTTTCACATTCCAGTTCACTTTCAATCATTCCAGTTAAATCTGTAAACATAGCACAGTTTGCATACAACATTTTTTCTTGTAGTTCTGTTTTTGTTTCTTAAATCTACTCTAGTACTTTTCTCTAGGACTCTTTTGGTGTGCCTTCTTTCTTCATTGAGTTCTTTATTTTCTTGCTTGTCTTTCATTCATTAATCTTTGAGTTTGTCTTACATATAGTATTCCTTTTGCAATTACCTTTCTTTGCTTATACCTTTTCTTGTTTGTCATTCTTTCTTCTTTGGTTTTGTGGTCAAGTACTTTCAAGATTGTGTGCTCTTGCTTTGACATTTTTCACCTGAGGATTACTAAGGCCTTAAGATAAGCTTGGTGCAGAGATCATTCTTTCTTTGAGAGTGAATTTCAGTGACCACTTCACTTCGGTTTTGATTCCCATTTCTTTTAGCTGACTTTGTTTCCTAACATTTGTTTGCTGTTTTGTGTTTGCTGTTTCTCTTTGATAAAATGGCTCCATATTCTAGTGAGGAATCTTGCAAGCAGAATTCACCTTCTAAAGCTTCTCTTCGGGGTGAATTACTGGAAGCTCAACGCCATATTAGAAGATTGGAGGAAAGGTTGCAAAAACTGGACATGCAATAAGCTGGACCGTCTCATGCTCACCATGCAGCGCACCATTCACATAGACATTTGTCTAGGGGTTCATCCAATGCTTTTGGCCGTGAAGAATGCGAAGAAGGAGGGAGCCAAATCATTCCTTTCATGGCTATGATCCTAGAGGGAGAGACCACCGTGACAATGGCTATTACCGAGAGGCTAAAGCTAGACTTCCCTTGGTCAAGCTTCCAAGCTTCAATGGAGATAGTGATCCTAACATCTATCTAGATTGGGAGGCCAAGTGTGAGCAGATTTTTTATCTACATGGGGTCCAAGATGAGCATAAGTATAAGTTAGCTACTTTAGAATTTTGTGATTATGCCATGCAATGGTGGCATGGACTTGTAAAGGACATTATGTTTCAAAAGGGTCCTCCCGTGGACTCTTGGAACTCTTTTAAGTTTCAAATGCGCGCTAGATTTGTACCGCCCCACTTTAGGAAAGACCTTATGTTGAAACTCCAACGGTTTCAACAAGGCACGCTAAGTGTGGACGCTTATTATAAAGAATTAGAAACGCTTTTATGTAAGTTAGAAATACGTGAGGACGACGAAGCTTTGATTGCTAGGTTTGTTAGTGGGCTAAGGAAGGAAATCCAAGATATTGGGGAATTACAAGAGTATTCATCGTTTGGGTCTTTAATTCATCTAGCAATGAAGGTGGAAGCCCAACTTGCTAAGAAAAACTCTTTTAAAAACTCCCCAAATGATGGTTACTACTCCAAATCTTGGACAAACAAAAAGTTTTTTTCAAAATTTCCTTCCCAAGATTCTTCTTTCAAACCCAAGGAATCTAGGCCATCTACTTTTAGGCCTAAATCCCCAACAAAAACGTCTAATAAAAAATGCTTTAAATGTTTAGGATATGGTCACATAGCTGCAAATTGCCCTTCTAAACGAAATATGTATATGCATGAGGGCATTGTAGTTAGTGAGCATGATTACGACTCACCTAGGCATTCTTCACCTTCTAAACCATCCAGAGAAAATGAGAGTGTAAGTCCTTGTGAAGGTGACTTGTTGATGATAAGGCGTATGTTGGGTACAATTCCAAAATCTTTGGATGATACTCAAAGAGAAAACATTTTTCATACCCGATGTCTTATCAACAACAAGTTATGTTCCTTGATTATTGATGGAGGAAGTTGCACTAACGTGGCTAGTACAAGAGTAGTGGAGAAGTTAGCCTTACCCACTATCTCTCATACCAAGCCTTATAAATTACAATGGTTAAGTACCGAAGGTGAAATAATGGTTAACAAACAAGTCCTCATTAACTTTACAATAGGAAAGTATAAGGATGAGGTTTTATGTGATGTTGTGCCCATGGAAGCCACTCATCTTCTTTTAGGAAGGCCTTGGCAATATGATAGACATGTTTTACATGATGGCCTATCCAATACTATGTCTTTTTTCCTTCCAAGGGTGCAAGGTTGTCTTAAAACCTCTCTCTCCCAAAGAAGTTCACGAGGACCACATCAAAATGAAAACTAAAAGAGAAAATGAGAAAGAAAAAGAAGTAAGTACTTTACTGAGTCAAACCATTTTCTCCACTAAATCCATCATGTTGACTCGTGCTATGCCTCAAATGGACCCTCCAAGGTCTTCTTCTTCTTTATCTTTTTTCATTACCTAAGGTTCCTATTGCAACACCAAATTGGTTAAAACGTGTCAGGGATGATTTTTTCCCTCCTAATGGGTTTCACCATTTAAGAGGTCTTTTTCCAACAGATCTCATCATTCCCAAACACATTTTTCCAACTTGGTCAGTTTTTCAAACCTCCTTTTCTGCTATCCCACCATTTCCTAAAGCTAAGTCATGTTTATTTTTGTCTTCCCCTTTTACTTGTACACATAAACTGACTTTGTTACGTGCAGGGTTTCAGAATTCGAGGTCGAATTCTCTCCAATTCGGGGAGTATGATGGATATCCAATAGGAGAGGATTTTATTAATGAAGGAAGAGGATTTTCACCTACACATTTGAAGTTCTTCCTTCTAGTCTTCTCACAAATTAAAAGAAGTCAAAGAGAAGATCAAGCCTAAAGATAAAGAAGTCTACAAACTCTCAAATAATAGGCTTCATTTTGAATATCTCTCTTAAAGTAGAAAATATATAGAATAGTCTTTAGGAAGGTGCTTAGAGGGAAACATAAGAAACCTCTTTTGTAAAAGCGTCCTTAGTTGTAGTTTAGAAATAGTAGAAGCTTAGGGGGGTGTGAACTTAGTAAGGGATGCTAGGGGGAGTGTAGATATGAGTTAGGAGGTGCCAAACTAGGAAGGAAAGTCACACTTCCTTCATGCACTAGTTGGCGCCGAAAGTTACATGTCATTAGGGGCACATTTGCATTTAATTAGCTTTGCATTTCAGCACCTTATAGGCTATAAATAAAGGTGCTTAGCTTGTACAAATCAGATTTGGAATTTGAAGTAAGAAAACTCTACTCAATTTGAGAGAGAAATTGGAAGAGCTTTGGTGCCTTCATCAAAGTCTTATCTTGGGTGTCTATGGTGAACCTCAAGTGGCGGCAACACACTAATCTTGGAGTATCCACACTCTAAGTGGCGTGATCACTCACCTATTCTTCCATCTCCATAAGTTTTCTATTCTCAAGCTTTGTTTCTTCTTCATGTTCATGTTTTAGTTTACTTGTTCTTCAATTCCATTCGGTATCTTCAGCTGTATTTTCAATTTTGTTCGGTTGTTTCTTTTCATTGGCTGTATTCAATTGTGTTTTCTTCCATTCTTGTTGTTTGATTCAATTTGAAAATACATGGACTTCCATGTGAGCTTTGGTTTGGTGCAAAGTCTTGGTGAGTTCTTGAATTAGAACATTGATCCAATTCCAATTAAAGGGCCAATTCATGACCAACTCAAGTTGTTCCTAAGAATGTCAAAGAATCATGTATTCTTGCTATTGCATTCACATCATTTTCTGTTTTGAGCTTTGTTCTTGGCAAACTGAATTCCTAAATCTGGTTTCTTACGAAGTATTTTCATTCTATCCATTCCTAAAAAGTTTGTGAAAACCTTCTTTAAACCATTCACCCCCCTCTAGTTTAAAGCAAAACATTCTAACACCCATGTCCCTGGAAATCCCGTGAAGACGAGTGAGAATATCAGTTAACCTAGCCCTTTTTTCTTCACTCAAAACCATGCTTGCATACAAAGTTCATAAGAAATACAAAGATAAAGCATGTGAATGTGCGAAGGTAGAACGTCCAAACGCGACGTTTCGATAACAAGAATCAACACCTTCCAGAGGTTAGGGTTTCTTGAATCAAAGGAAACCCAGAAATAGAAGGTGATCGATGCAAAGATTAAGTAACACAGGCAGTTATCCAGAACGAGAATCAGTAAACAGGTGTGAATGGGAATCAGGGTTCATACCTACTGTCGATAGTGAGAGAAGGCAGAAATGCATAAAGGAAGCGCGAGAATGCTTGAGGAAGAAGGCGAAACGATCGAAGAGTTTCGGAGAATGATGTAACAAGTAATTAGACGCGCGCGTTTTCAAGATTTTAAAAATAAACAAAGAAGCGTAAGCGACGTTAAACCCTAGTCGTTGATCAAAGACACGTGTGCACAGATAAGACAGGCCCAGAAAGACGTCACTTTGGCGCCGTATTTACGTCATATCACACAGAGCCACGTAGGTCACCCAGGGCAAGGACTTAGCCTCTTCGCTGAACGAGTTACAGCTCGAGACTGGGGGGCTTGTGTACCGACCAGTCCCTGAGCGTTGACTGACCACTGGTAATGTTGGTGCCACGTAAGCGGGTCCCATGAGCACCACGGGCCAATACCTCGCAAAGCACGTGCACCAAGAAGCCAAGAGTGGTCAGACATCGGTCATCAGGATGTACCGACTTGCCACTAAACAATGTGGAGAGGTCGGACATCGGAAACCGAAACAGTAGACATGGGCCACGAGAGGTGGATCCTAAATCACACACCAGTTATCAGTAAGGGAGAAGCCTAGATCGCGATTGACCTGCATGTAGAGTGGACGACGCGTTCAGGCGTGACACAAAGTATAGAGCCTGGCCTGCAAGGGTCACGTTCACGGGTGACCCCAGAGGCCTGCAAGATATGAACAGCTAGGGCACTCCCAGAGGCGGGTGACCCCAGAGATCAGGTGCACAAGGTGGCACCTAGGTGGTCATCCTATCAGAGATTGCACTCTAGTTAGGGACCTCACGCGCTAGGTTACCCTGAGAGTAAGGTAAGAACAGTGTTGGGCCTGCCCATCAGAAAGGCCCATTTCAGGTAAATAGGAAACCCTACTTTCAGTCTATAAATAGTAAGTTAACAAACATGACAAGAGAGGATTCTCTTGCGCCGTAAAACACACACACAGTAGCAAGATTATACTATTTCGGTGTTTCCTAGCCCTAGTACTGACTTGAGCGTCGGAGTGCAAACGACCGCTAGGGCGCCCTTTGTTTTTTGTGTTTCAGGTGTTCATCACAAGAAAGGCACACGTGAACGCAAGGACTCTGGACATAAGAGTGACGTAGGCGTACGAAGGCGTTTCGATTCAACTGGCAGAAACAAAAATTAAGGAGAGCGAAATGGCCACGAAGAAGACGTAGGGTTTTTAGGAGAAATTTCAAGATTATGAGTTTTAAAGTGTGAGACAAAAATGAGAAATTGAAATTGTGAGAAAATTAAAATGTGAGACAAAAATGTTTTAATGTTTTTTTTCTCATTAAATAATTTAGCGTGGGCTAAGGTGACAATAAATGTCCACGTCACCTTAGTGTCGCCTAAACCTATGCTAAATTAACTTGCATTCACTTTGTATCCCCATTATCGACGCATTATCATTCTACAACTTATTTTTTGATTGCATCTACTTTGTGTCCCTATTCTAGACGCTAACTTATTATTATTATTTTAATAATTTTTAACTTGCATCCACTTTGTGTCTCCATTCTAGACTACATTGTGTCCCCATTCTAAACACTAACTTATTATCATTTTAATAATTTTTAGTGTGAGTTAAAGGTCTCCATTGTGCACATAATATACCATTTAATTTTGTGTCCAACTTGTAGAATTCACCCATACTAGTGACTTCTTTTTTTATAGCCCTCATTTTTTTGTTGACACTTCTTGTAGTAGTGTTAGTGAGTTATATAAAAGGAATTGTTTATGTTAGTTTACAATAATGCAAAATCAAATATCGTGCATGAAACGAATTCACACTCCATTGAAATAATGACTTAATTAATAACTTGAGAGAAAATTAAATAATATTTGAAAATTAAAAAAACATTTAAGGAACAAGAAAGTCATCATGATAATGGTTTATGAATAAATTTAAAATTTAATTAATTAATTCATGATAATAAATAATAAATGTTTTTTAAATTAAATAATTAAAAGTGAAAGTGTATGGTGGTTTTCTATTAATTAACAGATTAGATTTGGATATTTGGTGGGTGTGTTGTGGCCAATGAATATAAAAGTGGTTTTGTTTTGTTGAATTGAGTCACTTTTGGTTTGCTATTATTCTAAATCAATTGTAATGGCGAATGATGAGATGTTTGTTTTAGAAGGTGAGACGAACAAGGCGTTAAGTCTCATGAACAAGACTTTTTATTCTAATAAAGAAATCTTCCTTCTTGAACTTATCAGCAATGCTTCTGACGTAAGTAGTTCTTTAATTCGATTTTACATTTATACATTTCTTTTCTGTAACTTTTATCGATCATTGTATGTATACACAGGCTTTGGATAGAATTCAATTTGAGAGGATTAGGGATAAGAACATTGTAGATGATGAGTTGATCATAAGATTGGTCCCTCACAAGGGTAACAAAACATTTTCTATCATCGACACGGGTATTGGCATGACCAAAACAGGTAGGAAGGTGTTCATGTTTAATATGTATTTGTATTTGTTAATTTATTGTAAGTGTTTATTTTAGATTTGGCATATAACTTGGGAGTTGGCTTCTATTATGCTTATTTTATTGCTGATAAGATTATGGTCACCACTAAGCACAATGACCATGATGAATATATCTGGGAATCTCAAAAGGATGCCTCATTCATGGTTACTAAGGACATAAATGCCAAACAATCCTCAAGAGGAACCAATATCAACCTCTTCCTCAAGGACAACCAGGTTCACAAATTTACCTATTCACAAATTTTGTCTGTTATTACTTTTGTTCACTGATTTTATTTAACAGTTGGAGTACTTGGAAGAGAACACCATCATGAATCTGGTTATCAAAAACTGCCAACACATCTCCCACCCCATTTACCTGTGGACTGAGAACACCAAAGACCATTGGCTACTCATTAACATTTGGTCGCATAACAAAGAGAGGGACGACAAATTTGTAGCTCAATACAGATACAGATGACGAGACCAAACATCCTTTCACCCATAATAACCATTTGTCATGAAAGCCCATCCTCCGTAGCATATCAAGCAAAAAACTCCACCTTACTAAATCATACGCCTTTTCAAAATCCACCTTGAAGCATACCCCACTCTTCGTCTTCCTCTTAATCTCCTCTAAGATTTCGTTTGCCATAACAACACTGTCCATAAGCCCTCTATTGCTTAGAAAGGCTGACTGACTCTCGTAAGGTCTTACAGGGATGGTGAGACAAGCTCTGAGGACGGAAGTTCTTAGAGGTGTAAAGGTGGGAGTGAATAATTATGAGTGTTGTCTGCTACAGTTTGCAGATGACACGCTTTTCATGTGTGAGGACTCGTTTGATAATATCTTTGCGATCAAGGCCATACTCCGGTGTTTTGAACTTGCCTCAGGTTTGAAAGTCAACTTTCATAAATCAAAGTTGGCAGGAATTAGAGTGGATAGTTATGCCATGAGTACCTATGCGAAGACTTTAAATTGTAATATCATGAGCCTTCCCTTTCCATATCTGGGGGTACAAGTGGGAGGAAATCCTAGGAAGAAACAGTTCTGGGAGCCGGTAATAAAGAAAATTGAAGCTAGACTTAGTTCATGGAAAGGGAGATTCCTCTCCATGGCGGGTTGGATCTGTCTACTAAAATCGGTGTTCACTGTTATACCTTTGTTCTACCTCTCTATCTTCAAAGCCCCTGCCGCAGTATGCAACAGTATCAGGAGTATTCAAAGAAAATTTCTTTGGGAGTGGGGAAGACAAAATAAATCGATTTCTTGGGTGAGTTGGGATAATGTGTGTAAGCCCTTACAGGAAGGAGGTTTGGGAGTGAAGGAGATTAGGAGTTTTAACTCAGCTCTTTTGGCTAAGTGGAAATGGCGGCTTATGAATGGAGAGGGAGGAAAATGGAAAGAAGTAATTGTATCTAAATATGGCATAGTATCAGGCTCAAGTCAGGTTAGGTTGAAGCACCAATCATGGTGGTGGAGGGATCTAGCTAAGGTATGTGGCGATGGGAATGAAGATGAATGGTTCCAAAAGGCTTGTCAGTGGAAAGTAGGCAACGGGATCACAGTGCGGTTATGGGAGGATGTCTGGTTACAAAGCACGAGTCTAAAAACATTGTACCCTAGACTTTACTCTGTGTCTTGTGATAAAGGGAAGACGGTGGGGGAGGTAGGGAGATGGGAAGAGGATAGATGGCGTTGGGGATTGAACTGGAGAAGGGAGAGGTTTGAATGAGAGTCTAATTTGGAGTCAGAGCTCATATTTGTATTGAGTATGACGTCTATGAGCAAGGAGGCCCAGGACCATCTTATTTGGAGAGGGGACCCAAAAGGTATGTTTACGGTTAAATCAGCCTACTCTATTTTGACCAACCATGTTGATACAAGTGGAGGTGTGTTTAGTAATTTATGGCAAGCAAGAGCCAAGCCTAAAGTACTTACCACCGCTTGGAGAATCCTTCTGGACAGAGTTCCAACTAGAGTTAATCTTGTAAGAAGGGGAGTGATTGTGAATTCGACTTTATGCCCGTTATGCAATCTATCTGAAGAAACATCTCAACATCTCTTCCTTGATTGTGTATTTGCACAACGTGTCTGGTCAAGATGCTACCATTGGATCGGTGTTTTGGGGGCCCAAAACAAGGATATTCAGAATCACCTTATGAACTTCCACTTAATTCACCTTTCTAATAAACAAAACCAGGTGTGGCTTGGCTTGTGGGCGACAATTGTTAGCTGTATCTGGGACCAAAGAAACTTGGTAGTTTTTAAGGAAGGGATCCCTGGTGATGATGAGATTTTTCAGAATGCTCAACTACAGTCATGGTTGTGGTTAAAACACAAGGTAGCAGGTTACTCTTATGCTTTTTCTGACTAGCTTTTGAACCCTAACCAGTGTCTTCTAGCAGTGTTTTGAGTATGCTTTTTCCTCAGCGAATGTATAATATCATGGGGTACTTGGAATTATGGTCTGCATATTGTGGTATGGTTTCTGTCAAGGGTGTTACTGCAGAAACAGAGCGGAGCATATTTGGGAAGTAGGCCAATGCTAGTTGAAGTTGTAAAAGATAGGGGGCAACGGTTTATCATTGATAGTTGATTTTATGTGTAAAGTTGCAGTAGTGAGTAATGCAGATCGAAGCAGATTGGAAGGAGGGGTTAGTAGGGTGTTAGGAAATAAGAATTAGGTTGCTGGAGAGTGCTCTTAATATTACTGAAAAGTGGAGATGGTACAAGATTTATGGAGCTAGTAATAGAAGCTGTAAAGGTAGACGATTAATCTGTCATTTGGTTATTGAACTAGTGTGAGCAGGGGTTTACTCTGAAGCATTCTTTTTAGTATGAAGCTGGACGGTGCTCCCGGAAGAGCCAACCACATGTAAATGCAATTCACATAAGTGTAGTAACCATTTGTGTTGTGCCAGATTTGAATGGATGAAATATATGCAGCTGGGACGGGCATGTGTGGCAGGTGTCTTAAGCCAATGGTGAAGCCAAATGTCAACTTGTAGCATCTGGAGATGTTACTGGAAGCTAAAAAGATGATGGAGATAGCTAATTCGCTTGGTGTACTATGGAGGAGTTGCTGCTGTAGACTGTGTTTATCTTATTGCAACCCAATATAGATAGGATGCTTGCTGGTGCAGGGGTTTTAGCTCCTACAGCAAATGACATATGTTTCTTTCCTGTGAAGGTTTTTCTCATAACACCTTAAGTGGTTGTTTTGTGTAAATGGGTTGAGATACCCCTTTTGTATCTCTTTTAATTTAATTTTCATTCTTTGCTGATAAAAAAAACAAATTTGTAGCTCAAAAGCTTATGAATCACTTGCCAAATGATCTTGTATTATCTGTTATGTCTAACCTTCCTTTCAAATCTCTCAAAAGATTTGGATGCCTACAAAGATCATGGACCCTCTTATTTGAAAACTCTGATTTTATGAACCTTTTTCGTAATAACTTCATACGTAATCAGCATTCCTACTATGATGATACATCTCTCCTTTTGTTTATCAATCTACCTTACCAAAATACTCATAAATCCAACTTATTTTCAGTTTCTGGCGAGAGGTTTCAAAATATGGAAAAATTAGAAGTTGAAGATGTTTACCCTTGTGGATTTCGTATTTTGGGTTCTTGTAGTGTGAATGGAACTCTTTGCCTATACCTACCATATGGAACATTTGTGTATCTGTGGAACCCAGATACGAACCAACTCAATGTGATTCCTCCTGGTCCAGTTCAGTCTTTTCCAGATAGTATGGATCTTCTCATTATATTTCACAGATTTGGCTATGATTGTGTTAGAGATGATTATAAGGTGATTAGGAGAGTGTGTTTCTTTTATAATGACCTTGCAGAGATGGACTATTTTGATGATGGTCCTTTATGCATAGAAGACATATGGGAGATGTATAGCCTAAGATATAACTCTTGGAAGAAAGTTGAAGTTGATTTTCGGGTGCCTTTATTGAGACATAAAGTTGGTGAAAACTTCTTCTTCGAGGGAATGTGTCACTGGTTGGGTTATGGAGACGGTCCTGATGCACATTTGGTATCATTTGATTTGAGCAATGAGGTGTTCATTACAACCTTTGCACCTTTAGACATACCCACAGAAATATATGATAATTTTGATATGAAATTGGTGAAGAGACACTTATTGCTCTTAAATGGATCAATCGCTTTGATGTCCAATTATGCATGCACAAACACCTTTTACATATCAATTTTGGTTGAACTGGGTAAGAAGGAAACATGGACTAAACTCTTTGTTTTTGGACCCATACCAGACATTGCTTTCTCTATCGGAGCAAGGAATTTAGGCAATATACTCTCCCAAACATATGATTCTGATTTAGCCTGGTCTGATTTAAAATGATCTTTTACCTTTAAATGTGTTATGGTTTCAAATAAAAAGGTATTTTTAATAGTTCTATATAGGTGTTAAGACCTATACAATATAAAATAGCCTTTTAACACAATGTTATAATTTTGTACCAGCATAATATACTCTAAACAATCTAATAATAAATTACTAAAAGATAAATGAGTCATAAGCAAACACAATCAACTATTTGTAGATATAAAAAAAAATATTCATCCTAAAAATGGTTTACTAGGACTAAGTTAATTTAAAAACAGTGCCCAAAGCATACCATTCTATAACTAGAGTAATTACATTTGAATGACCATTTGCAATTACTATATTTATGCAATATATGGAAATATTATGTTATTTTGTATTGTTCTTTATTTATATTTTAATATTGATTACGAGGAAAAAAGGAAACACAACCTTTCATATCATATGTAGATTCAAGAGAAAATTTTCAAGTTAATTCGAATAATTCTGCGTATCAAAATGGATGGAAAACGATATTAACAACAACAACAAGATGAATATAATTTTGTAATCAATGTTTGATCATTAAAACCAACAATGTCATAATTATTCAACAATGTCAAGATGAATATTGTACCGTCCCGTATCCGGGCGTTGACTAAGTCAAGGTCAAAGTCAACAACTGGAGAGTCAAAGTCAACGCAGGGCGTCGCCTAGGTGGAGAGACGCTAAGTGCCAGCATCGCCAAGGCAAGGCGTTGCCTAGGTGAAGGCGTCGCCCAACCAGGGCGTCGCCAGATCAAACAGTGCTAAAGCAAGGCAATCACAGTGTGGTTCCCCGATACCCATGGGTAGGAAAGACCATGGAGGGAGCGACGCCGTGGGAAGGCCTCAGGTCCCGATAGCACGGGGCAGCGATAAAGAGAAGGAAAAGGTGGCTTCAAAGCCTTAGTGATAGCATCAGTGTAGGGCAGCCTGACTCGTGAAGTACCCCTGCCGCCCCAGAGACGCCTTCGGAACAGATACGACCCAAGAGGAAGGTCACGCCGCAGGGTAACCGGGTGCAGGGTACGAGAGGAAGGCAGATACGCTCTCAGAGTAAGTGACTAGATGATTGGGGGCATGAGTTGGCACCCAAAAAGTCACCCCTAGCGTAGTAGCACTCCCAAGCAGGAGGACTCACACGTAGAAACGTCCCCAGGTGGGCCGAAACGCCCCCAGATGGGGTCACGGCGTCGTGAGGCCCTCCACGTGTACAACAGCCATGTCAGAATGGAAACACCCTTTAGTCAAGTGCCAGGTAATTAAAGTCATTCAATACAGTTTCCCTTTCGAGCATTCAGGTACTATAATGGCTCCCAAGCGTTTCAACGTCTTAAATGCGCTACGTTTTCTAAATTAAATACGCTGATTGAGTGCGTTACATTTGTAATTAAAGGCGCTTTAAGGCGCTTTAATGCTTGGGTAGTTTAAATAGAGCGGAGAATGTTGGAAACGGGGTTGGACTTTTGGCAAATTTACGAGAACTCTCTGGTTGCTTGCTCGTGCTTCAAGGTGACGTACAAGTGACTGGGGAATATCTTTGCCTGAAGGAGAGAATACACACACAATACACAGTTATTTTTTACCACCCTCAGAGTGCCATACGCGGTGCTCAGAGACGGAGGTGAACAGTTTTGGTGTTTCTTGCTGGCTGACTTGAGCGTCGGAGTGCAAACGGCCGCTAGGGCGCCTCTTTGTCCTCTTTTTTGCAGGATTTCATAGGTAACCAGTGGGAAGGAGACCCTAGCTGACGGTTGAGGTCGCGCACGAAGACGTCCCGGTCAACCGAACGGAACAAATATAATTCTTATAGAAGAATTGGATTTGACCTAAATGTTTAAGGTGACCCCTATAAGTTCTTTTATCCTTCTTATCCTTTAAATGACCTAAATGTATACTATTTTAGTGAAAAAGTCATGCTTTATTTAACTCTCCTTCTAAAATCTTCATGTATATTTAATTTAATTGGTATCAATGGTAACCTCTTGAAATTAATTTTTTATAAAACAAAATGCAAACAAATCTAAAGGTTTATGAAGAACAAAGGTTAAGCCATCAACCTACATACCTCTTTATTTAAATGGATAGAGTACTAATACTAGAAACAAAGAATGTTAGCATTTTACAAATCCTACCACATCCACATGTTGGATGTCCTGGAGAATGAAAACTATATTTCATGTGACACATATCAAAAGAACTTTCACATGCATGTTTAAACAGAATGAGAGAACAATACATATATAACATGAATGGACACACCAAAAATGCTCTTAACCATCGACCATTTAACACTCCATACATATCCCTTGAGTGCATATAAAGCCGAACAAAGAACAACACAACCACAGAAGAGATCTGGTACAAAGAATAGCTCCTTGCCAAGCTAAGGACCTACACCTCCAGTCAACCAGCAGCTTCACATACCCAATGCAGACCCAATACATACCAGGGGATAAAACTTACTACTCCTAGTTATCTAAAGTTGGCTACTGCATTACATTCCAGAGGACCAAAGGTTATGTTGAGTGATTTGCCCATTCAAGATCTACCCAGTACCATTGTCAGCTTCTTTAAATCTTTGCTTAACATGCTTACACACTGCTCCAACACATTTTCAACCATGACTATTGTAGGGACACAACAACCATCTACATGATTCCATTACCTCCCGTTGTCTACAGATCTTCAAGTCTACACGCTAGAACCTCATTCAAAAGCCATACTGCAGCACCTCACGTTCCGGTTCTTGCAACCCACCAAACAGCTTGATAGAAAACCAGAAGTGTGAACCAGCTAAAGCTTATTCTTTGACAAATTGTGGGGAAGCTAAAGGGGCTTGCGTACCATACCCAACACACCACTGGACACCTTCGGCTAGATCTCAACTCCTACAACCAACAACACCAAAGGAGCTCCAGGAGCAGCAAGAGCAGGCCAAGCTGGAGCACAAAAACTTCCAAATTGATCCCGCTCCAGAACCAACCTCCTGCTAAGCCCACTAACACCCTTTACCCAGTGTGAAGGTTCACCACCAAAACTACTACACCCACCTTCCTTTCCTCTGTTCCACCACCAATCATAGACCTCCAACCCTTCCAAAGCATCACATATTCTACTTGTAGCTACTGATACATAGCATTGGATTCAAAACCCAATCAGAGAAAAAATAGTTAAAATTATACCCCTTATGCTTTAACCATAACCACGATTTAAGTTGGGCCTTTTGGAACACTTCTTCCTCATCTACAACACCTTGGTTGAACACTACTGCATTCCTATGCTCCCACAAACACCGGACAATGGTAGCCCATTCCCTTTTCCAAATCAGATTTTGTTTATTACTACCCCGGGTCAAGTGGAAGCTTTCAAAGTGGTTCCTAATATCATTATGTTGGACAAAAAGAACTCCAATCCATCTAAGGCACATGGTCCAGACACAGCAAGCAAATTTACACTCCAGGAAAAGGCGTTGGCATGACTCCTCCTTGGCCTCGCAAAAAGCACATACAGTAGTGTCCAGCAAAACCCCTTTCCTTCTCAAACAAAGCCTTGTTGGAATTCTGCTCAGTAGCACCCTCCAGGCTGTGAACATAACATTGGGGAACGTCTTCGCCTTCTAGAGATACTTGAACACTTCAATTTGAGGGCCCCTAGTAGTCTTAACTAGGCACTCATACGCAACACTCACTGTAAAGCACCTGGTAGCTTCACTACTCCACACGAGGGTATCCTTCTCATTCTTCATCACATTGACCCTGGAGATGAGGTCGCCCAGCTCAGATTCCATCAAGGTTTCCCAGTCAAATCTACCTCGCCTCCAACTTAGGGTCCACCTCCACA
The DNA here is from genome assembly GCF_000499845.2 of Phaseolus vulgaris. Classification (NCBI taxonomy): domain Eukaryota; kingdom Viridiplantae; phylum Streptophyta; class Magnoliopsida; order Fabales; family Fabaceae; genus Phaseolus; species Phaseolus vulgaris. The sequence goes on along the minus strand of NC_023754.2, from coordinate 12,037,932 downwards.
TCGAACCTTCCCACCCTCCTACTTCTTCCACCTTATGGCCTTGGTTTAACGACAGGGAAAACAATCTCGAGAACAAGGTTTTTAGCTTTGAATTTCCTACCCACATGTCCTCCCAAAAACGAATTTTATCTCCACTCCCTATTTTCCATTCTACTTCATCTTGAAACCACCATTCTCCTCCTCCCTCCCTACAGATACTCGAATCTCTCCACCACCAAGACTGGTATTTCACAGGCACAAGCCCATTGTCTAGTTCCAGGCTGTACTTCGAGTCCAGCACTTCCTTCCACCTTCCTTTCTCGTTAGAGATATAACGCCATTTCCACTTGGCCATTTGTGCATAATTAAACTTTCGGATGTCTCTATCCCTAATCCACCTTCCTCTTTTGATTTACAGAAATCTTTCCAGCTAATCCCTGATATCGACATCTTCTCCTTTCCCCACCCCCATAGGAATCTCCTTTGGATACTAATAATGCTTTTACAGAACACATCTGGTGCTTTGAAGAGGGACAGGTAGTAGAGCGGCACACCAGATATAACAGATTTGATTAAACATAATCTTCCTGCCATTGATAGAAATCTCCCTTTCCACATACAGAGTCTTGACTTTAGTTTGTTTAGGACAGGTTCCCAAATCTTTTTCTTCCTCGGATTACCCCCCACTTCTAAGCCTAAGTAGTTGAAGGGCACACTCATCTGGCCACAGTTCAAAGTCTTTGCATAACAGTCCAAATTACTTTTCCAGACATTTATGCCTGCTAATTTTGACTTGTGGAAGTTAATCTTCAGCCTTGAGGCTATCTCAAACCCCTTGAGAATAGACTTCAAGGTAACCACGTTGCTGAAGGAATCTTGACATAAGAACAGGGTATCGTCAAAAACTAGAGAATGCTAAGTTCTACCTCTTTTCTTCCTATTTTTAGCCCAGCTAGGAGGTTTGCCTTCACCGCTTGCCTTACTAGCCCAGCAAGCCCTTCCGCAACCACAAGAAACAAGAATGGAGCTAGGGGGTTGCCCTGCCTTAACTCTCTCGACGGTTTGAATTCCTCTGTAGGACTACCGTTAACGAATACAAACACCGTTGCACTCTCCAGACATCCTTGGATCCACATAATCCATCTGCTATTGAACCCCATCCTATTAAGCATATCATAAAGAAACTCTCAACTAACTGAGTCGTAAGCTTTTTCAAAATCCACCTTTAAGCACAAACCACTCTTCCCACCCCTCCTTAGATCCTCTACCACCTCATTAGCCATGAGCACATTGTCAAGAATCCCTCTATTCTTGAGAAAAGTCGATTGGCAATCATCAATCACAAAAGTGAGGACTTTCTTTATCCTACCCGCCAACACTTTCGAGAGGATCTTGAACATAACACCTACAAGAGAGATAAATCTATATTGCTCAAGCTTAGCAGGATCTCTTACCTTGGGTACAAGTGCTACAAAAGAGGCGTTGCAACCCTTTGGAATAAACCCATTTTCATGAAAGATGGTCGTCGCTGCTATAATGTCATCTTTTAGAAACTCCCATCTTCCCTTGATAAAGTTCATGTTGAAACCATCTAGTCCTGGACTCCTAGAACCATCACATAGCCACACCACATCCCTTATTTCTTCCTCAGAGAAGGCAGTTGTTAAGCTCATATTGTTCTCTAAGGATAAGAACTTAAACTCTACCTTGTCTAGTCTAACTCCAAAGTCCTTCATAGCTTTAAATCTATTTTCAAAGAGTTTCTTCGCTTCTTGACGCACAGTAGTAGGTTCCTCACACCAGATGCCTCCAACCTCAACTCCCTTAACCTCGTTCCTTAGTCTTCTCCACCTCAAAGATGAGTGAAAGAATTTAGTACAAGAGTTCCCATTCTTGAACCAGTTTGCTCTAGCTTTTTTACAAATGAGGGAATCTAACTTCTTTTCAGTTTCCTTCAAACGACCTACCAACTCAAACCTCTTCAGTCTATCATATTCCCCGAGGTCAACAATGCAATCTTGGCAGTCTAGGTCCTCCAATTCCTGCAAAATCCTCTTCTTACTGGTTTGGATGTTGCCGAACACATCCCTATTCCAGAATTTCAGATCAACCTTCAGACACTTCAGCTTCTCCTTGACCTTTGTAAAAGCATTCCCCTACACAGGGTATGATAACCATTTGTCCTTCACCATCTCACGAAACCCCTTCTCCATGAGCCATGCATCAATAGATCGAAAGGGCTTGGGCCCCCAATCCTTATCCACAGAGTTCACCACTATTGCATAGTGGTCTGAGACTTTCCTTAGTTGCACATACTGTTTACATATAGGCCATTTTTCCATCCACTCTTCATAGACAAGCACTCTGTCTAATCTGCTCCTTGCCGACCCATTAGACTTAAACCAGGTAAAAGTATTTCCTACTATAGGCAGATCAAAGAGAGAATTGGCATCGATGAAGTTGTTGATCCCATTGATCTCACCTGAATGATTAACCCTATCCCTTACACCTTTCCTTTCATTTCGACTTCTAATGGCATTAAAATCACCATACATACACCAAACCAAGACTTGAGAAGCCGATTTAACTTCAGACAACTCCTACTAAAGGATCTTCTTCTCACTCAAAGTGCAAGCAACGTAAACGTTAACCACTACACAACTGGTATTGGATTTAATGTGGTTACCAAAGACAACAATGAAACCCTTACCCATCACATGACTTCCATAGCTAAAAGCCTCTTCATACCACATAGACAACAAACTTTCACTACCATTGTCTCCTTCATGATGAAGCCAACCCACTTTGTTGTCCCTTCATAGGGAATAACATTTTGCTTCCGTGAACACCTTAGCTTTTGTTTCTTGCAGACAGACAAATTTCGCCCCCTCACAAGCTATTACATGTCACAAATACCTAGCTTTAGTACTTCCCCCCACATCTCTAATCACTAGTACAAAAAGGTAAATTAACGACGGTTAAAATCGACATTTAAAGACGGTTCCAGAACCGTCGTTATTACAGGCGTCGTTAAAAGGTATGAATTTTTAATGACGGTTCTGGGAACCGTCGTTAAAAGGTATAGACTTATAACGACGGTTGTGAAAACCGTCGTTAAAGGTGGTTCCTATTTTCTCAAAAAAAATTAAGTGACTTTCAAAGTTATAAGTGTGACTTTCAAAGACGGTTCCTCTAGGAACCGTCGTTATAAGTATTGATTAAAAAAAAATAAAAAATTTTATTTTTAAAAAAATCTCAAATAACCTGCATAAAGTTTTCAATTCCAGAAAATAAAAACATTTCAAATCATTATTTAAATATAAAAATTACATACAACAAATTATAACATAATACAAAAAAGTTTGGTAATATATGAAAAAATTTGTCATTGTAATGATTTATCTATACTAGAGTGTTATACATGGTTACAAAATACTTTCACCATGTTGTTCTCACATACTCCAATGCTTCTAAATCTAGCGGGTGTTGGTCGTTGAACAACTGTGACATTTGAAATATTTTGAATTAGTGCATGATTAATAAATCTCAAATTTTAAAGTGTTTATTGTATTGAGGTATTACCTTATCCCAACCTTTCTTAATTTCAGCTTGCAAAATAGTCAACATCCACTGCATAACATAATAACCGCACTCATAATTTTGAGGTTGCCTGTTGGACTGCATGTGAAAATAAATGTATTAAATGAATGAGTGAAACACATTAAATTAAGTGAACAAATATACTTTATATACCTTAAGGTACATCCAAGTGAGTTTTTGTGCGTTTGAAGTTCTCCTCCCACACAACATATTATATCCAGAGTAAGCACTAAAATAATAAGATTTCATGTTAGAATACATAACATTATATAATATATAAGTAATAATAAATGTTAAATGAAACTGTCGTACCTATCTATAATGTTTTTAAAATAGGCAGGAGGTTTTTTATGCAAGGAGCAAAACCATGCAGCGGTATGATCTTGAACAGATATGATCAATAGTTGCCAATGACGCCTGTATAACAAATCAGTTAATTAGTTTCTCTTATTTCAATAATTTATTAAAACTTATTTAATAAATAAGAACTTACTCATGGATGTACGGAGCAAAATAAATGTGTTTTCCACCATTCTTTAAGGCAGTGGTGATGTATGTTTGCGTTTCCGACTTCTTGTTTCCAATTGATTGAGTGATTTGAGGGTCTAAAAACCCATATATATTATGTTTCCCCTCATCAAAGCATAATCCAGAAAGATACCTAAATTTCAATAAGTTAGTACTAATATATTTAATAAATCAAAAGTATAAAGAATTTAAAATTTGAACTTACATCATCCATAATTGCAGAACTGTTATGTTAATCTCTTGATCTCCGGATGCAAGGTCCAACAAATCAGACATGTGAACGTACAACGGTAGATTACTATGCCTTCCAAAAACATTGGCATCCCATGGAACCTCTAAGACGGTTGTATCTAAAGCTGTAGCAACTTCCACCAATGCCGCCAGAGGATCATCAATGGAGACTATTTTCTTCTTTCCCAGAGGCAAATTTGTCTTAGGTTCCTGCTACTCATCAAAACAAAAAATACTTAAATTAGTTAGAATGTAATATCGTTCAACTGGATACATCCATCGCATATAAACTGGCCCACACAATCTGATTTCTCTTACAAGATGAACAACCAAGTGTACCATAATATCAAAAAAAGATGGAGGAAAAAACATCTCGAGTTGACACAGGATAACAATTATTTCTTCTTCAAGTTCATCCAACTTCTGAGAGTCAATCTCTTTACTACATATGGAATTGAAAAATGAACATAGTCGAGTGATTGTATGCCTAACATTTTTGGGCAAGATTCCACGAATAGCCACCGGTAGTAATTGTTGCATTAGAACGTGACAATCATGTGACTTTAAGCCAATTAGTTTCAAATCATTCATAGATACAAGACTCTTCACATTTGAAGAGTAGCCTTGTGGTACCTTAACACCTTTAAGACATTCACAAAAACTTGTTTTCTCTTTCTTTGACAAAGTGTAACACGCTGCAGGCAAGTATGTCCGTTTACCAACTTCTCTCGGTGCCAATTCCTCTCGTATATTCATCTCAATCAAATCCAGACGTGCATTCACACCATCCTTTGTTTTGCCTTTAATGTTCAGAAGTGTTCCTATTAGACTGTCACACACATTCTTCTCTACGTGCATTACATCTAGACAGTGTCTAACATCTAACTTACACCAATACGGAAGATCAAAAAAGATTGATCTCTTCTTCCATATTTCACTCACAGTTTGCTTCTTCTTCATTTTTCCAAAAGTCACATTAACATTTTTTATTTTTTTCATAAATTTCAAGACCACTTAAGGGAGTGGGACAAATGTCATGTTCTTGGTATCCGTTAAAAGCTTTTTTCAATCGACGATACGGATGATATTTCTTTAGAAATCTACGATGCCCAAGATACACGATTTTTCTTCCATGTTTCAACTGCTCATAAGATGTCTTGTCTTGACATATTGGACATGCTCTATGGCCTTTCACACTATAACCTGACAAGTTCCCATATGCAGGGAAGTCATTGATAGTACAAAACAACATTGCATGCAATCGGAAAGATTCATTCTTAAACGCGTCAAACACATCAACCCCTTCATTCCACAATAATTTCAAATCTTCAATCAATGGATTAAGATAAACATCTATGTCATTTCCAGGTTGTTTTGGACCAGAGATCATCATAGATAACATCATGTATTTGCGCTTCATACACAAAGCAGGAGGTAAGTTGTAAATCACTAACAAAACGGGCCATGAACTATGATTACTACTTAAATTTCCAAAGGGATTCATTCCATCAGTTGCCAATCCAAGTCTTAAGTTTCTTGATTCTTTTCCAAATTCAGGAAATTCTTTATCAATATTCTTCCACTGCAAAGAATCAGCAGGATGACGAAGTAATCCATCACATTTTCTATTATCTGCATGCCACCTAAGGTTTTTAGCGTCATCTGCATTTGCAAACAAACGCTTAAGCCTTGGAATTATTGGAAGATACCAAACAACCTTAGCAGGAGGACCTTCCTTTGTGAATTCATCAATTTCATCATTCTGACCAACTTTAACCTTATAACGTGACAAACCACACCTGGGACATCTTCTTAAATCTTCATACTCATTTCTGTATAAAATACAATCGTTAGGACATGAATGTATTTTTCTATACTCCATACCCATTGGACAAAGTATTTTTTTTGCCTCATAATTTCGATTGGGCAAGGTATTTCCTTCTGGAAGCATGTCCTTAACCAATTGAAGCAATTCTGTAAAACTTTTGTCGGTCCATCCATTCATTGCCTTCAAATTCATCAACCTTAACACTGCTGATAATCGTGTGAAGTTAGTTGAACCAGGATACAAAGGAGTCTCTGCATCATTAGACATATTTTCGAAAACTGCATTAGCAAATGATTCTGCTCCCACATCACGAATCATGTCTTCTAATCTATCATCCATTGAGAAATGAACTTCCTCCGAACCTCCGTGCACACTTGGCAAGTCTAACAATTCACCATGCCACGTCCATGTTGTATAACTTTTCAAAAATCCATCACACAAAAGATGTTCTCTAATTTCAGAAACAGTCAATATCTTTCCATTTAAACAATTGATACAAGGGCACCTTATCCTTACTCCATTCTTATAACTAACGGCATTATGTTCTGCGAATTGTATGAACTCTTCCACCCCTTTTTCGTAAGTATTACTTATTCGTGGTGTATTAATCCAACTCCGATCCATTGAACTGCTAAACTAAGAACCAATACTTTCAATATGTAATCATGAAAAAATAAAAAAAAAGTGCCGAAGGTCGGACACCTCCGGACTCAGAACCAGTGCGTTCAATATGTCAAAACAATATATAATGACTGAAAATTGCCGAAGGTCGAACACCTCCGGACTCAGAACCAGTGCGTTCAATATGTCAAACAATATATAATGACTGAAAATTGCCGAAGGTCGAACACCTTCGGACTCAGAACCAATGCGTTCAATATAAAGAATTAATATCAAACTCAAAACGAATACTTTCAAAATATAGGTGATAATAAATAAGAATAGACTAACCTCAAATGGATGGGCGGTCACGACAAGCGGTTGCAGCAAGGAGTCGGTGGTCACGGGTGTGCGTCGCGGCACAGGTTGGTCGTCACGTAGTTGTGGACGGCAGTCGCAGGAGCAACGGCAGGGTCGGCCGGTCAGTGGTTGTGAGAATGGTCGAGTTCGTGCGGGGTTCGCGGTCGCAGCAGGTAGCTGTCGCGCACAGTGCCGTCGCGGAAGGAACACGGTCGCGCGGGGTTTACGGTCGCGGCGGCGCTGGGTAACGGCAGTCGCAGTTGTGAGAGTGGGAGAGTGAAATGTTTTCTGAATGAGAGAGGGAGAGTGTGAGAGGGAAAGTTTTCGGAATGAGAGAGGTAGTGTGAGAGGGAAAATTAATTTGGCGGTCAGCTTTTAACGACGGTTCTAGTTGAACCGTCGTTGTATCTCACGCGACCCCAGCTTTTAACGACGGTTTTGGGCCAACCGTCGTTATATCTCTCCCCCCGCTCCACTTTTAACGACGGTTCTGGGTTGAACCGTCGTTAAAAGTCCACAAAAAATTCAAAAAAATTACAAGATTGCCACCGCCTAGTTTTTAACGATGGTTGTTTTGAAACCGTCTTTGAAAGGTGTCGTTATTGAAGAATTTTGTACTAGTGAATATTTAAGTTCACTACTATAATTAAGAACCGTTCTTACTTCCCACCTTAGAGCACAATGCAAACCCTGAATCACGGTCTTCCATACTCCCATATTCTTTTACAACCTCCTCTTCATCCCTTCGACACATAATCCCAACTTGCTTCCCCACTTCCAATAACTTGGATGGTCCCGCTTGGTTTACGAGTTCAGCGTGGCGGTGATTACAATTATAGATGTTCCTATCTGAAATTGAATTTGAAGACAACTCGTCTCTATTGTGAGCCATTATCCCTGCTTCGGAGATTCTTGCACTTAGCCTTCCAAACCGCCTCGGATAGGAGTAGAAGTCCCCCAATTCCGATAGGCCTTTCTTCTTGCAACGACGCGGTGGGGAGCTGGACCTCTCTCTTCCTTTTCTCTTTGCCTAAACACTCAAACCTCTCTCTACCTAAACACTCAAACCCTAACGAAGCCCTCTCACAAAGCCCTCTCACAAAGCCCTACTCACGATTCTTATCCTCACTCCTTTGTTGCTAGCTGTCTCGCGATTATTATCCAAAATCGCCGCTATCGACGCCTTCACACAAGGATTTCTTCAGGTCTATGCTCGCTATTGTTCTGATCTGCTTGAGTAATGTGGTGGCGCTATTTCATTTCAATATAACCAAACCTATTTCATGTGGTGGCGCTGGAGGTAGTGGAAGGAGGGAGGAGTTCTGCTGCATTTGCATTTAAGCAAGGTAGTATGTTTTGGCTTTAATTGATTTAATTGATTTCAGGCATTTTCATTCAGTTTATTTTGTTTATGCCCCAAAGCAGTCTTCAAAATGTTTCTTCCAATATGCTTCATGAATTCTTTATACACTCTTGGATGTTAGGAAATCCTTTCTAAACTTATTGTAGTGTGGTTACATTCGGAAAATCATTTTCCTAAAGTTGTGTTTTATGGATGTTCAATTTTCGACTTAAATCTTCTTTCTGAAGAGATGAAGTTAACTTTGTAATATTGATTGATTGTTGTCCTGCTTACTGTCAATTGTATAGGTGGCTTTCATGGACTGGAAAATGAGCTCAAAGGGCTCAAAGGTTAAACTCAATATCTTCTTTTTAGTAAAAGTAGTAATTAGTTGAGAAAGAAAGCCACTAGTTAGTTAGTAAAAGTGAAAAAAAAAACACTTTTACAAATGTGACTTATGAATCTCTATAGACAACGTATTTCAAATCTTGTATGTTTATGTCAGAGTTTTATGGTATGACCTTTAACAAAAAGAATAAATCACATTAATAAAGTATGGTCTAAAATAATAAAATGTGGCCATTAATTGTGGGCATTTAAAATCATATTTAATTAAAGTTGTCTTTAATATAGAAAATGGTTATTAAAACGTTGTTACACTAGTCCAACTTTTTTAAAATGTAACAATTTTTGTCTTAACACTACGAGAAAAAAGGGTTTTGATAGAGGTTTATTTTTGGATTACCAAGAATTAAAATCTCTGTTAAGTAAAAGTTGTAGTTTCCCCAGTTAAACAATATGTTGGGAACATGTTGCCTAGGATTTTGTTAAACTCTAAGTAAAATTAACGGAGGTTTCAAAATCCCTATTAATCTACTTATACCATGACACAGCCACAACCGTCTGCGTGCTCATCCCCTGTCACCCTCCTAAATGATTCCGTGGTAAGATTTTTATTTCTTCATAATATATTTTGATAGATATTCGAATGATTGACATTTTTTATTTTATTTTATTAGACTAATAGCATAATATATTATTTATTTCTTCATAATATATTTTGATAGATATTCGAAAGATGACATTTTTATTTTATTTTATTAGACTAAAAGCATAATATCTACTCAACTTGCTGAAGATTGGCCAAATTATACTGGGGAAGACTCGAGATTCTGGATCACCGTGTTATTTTGTAAAAATACTTTTATTTCACATTGCATTATTTTATTAATCAATCATATATTCTTTCATCTTAATATCACGACTTATTATAATAATTATAATTCAATCGTTATGATAATTGATGCAGTGGTAATTTTGTAATAAATTACAAATTTATTATGATGGTTGTTATTAAAAACGTCATAGTGAGTAATTTTAAAATCATAATTATTTAGTTAGTATGTTAGTTCAAAATATAGCTAATATATTGACTAGGCACATTACAAAATTTTGCTTTTACTGCTCCTCACTCTTCGTACTTGCTATATATTCCTCACTCTTTATGATCATTTTCACACTCGTTACTCGTATGTATATTTTGTTTGTTGCTTTTCATTTTATTATTGCTTCTTCGTTAGGGTAATGGTTGTGGCAAAACCAACAACTTCATTACTAGCTCTTTCGCGCTCTTTCTAGCTACTTCGGGATTATCCTTTTAGAATTAGTAAGTGGATTTTGCGGTTGAGGTCTAATGAGGGGAATTTGTGAAAGGAGGTTCTAAAATCTAAATATGGGGCCTGAAAAAATTTGAAAGAGGACAATGGTAGTTATTACGACTCCCTCTGGTGAAAAGATTTGTAAATGATTTGGGAGCTTGAGAAGTGGGGTAACAATTTTGAATATTGTTTATAATGGAAAATTAGTAACGGAAAGTCTATTAGGTTTTGGAAAGACCGATGTACTGGTAATGATTCTTTGAAGTCTAATTTCCCAAGGCTTTTTTCGTTAATCACCGAGAAAGAAGCGTCGTTTAGTTGTGGATCTCGGAAAAACATTGGGTAGGAGTGGTCTTTGCGGTGGAGAAAAAATCTTTTTGATTGGGAGCAAATCCAACTAAAGAGGCTTCTTGAGGAAATGCACAACTAGTGCCCTATCTTGGAGAAAGCTGACAAGTGGATTTGGATAGAAGATTTAAGTCACAGGTATCAGTTAGTTTGGCATATAGGATTCTAAGAGATGGTCAAGGAGGGGACTGGTCTGGGTTGTTTAAATTCTTTTGGAGAATTAATGCTTTGTCCTCAGTCCAGATGACTGCGTGGAGATTGCTGGAAAATAAGATTGCAACCAAGGTTAATTTACTCAGACGCGGGGTTGCGGTCAGAAACGGTTTGGGTCGCAATTAAAATTTGTATGAACATGAACATGTTGACTTTTAGAAAAGTTTATAATTATTTATGTGTTAAATCATTAAGATTTTATTATTAATTTTTAAGTATTGTAAATGATCATGTTAACCTTAACAATTTTGTATGAATTTAAACATATTAATTTTTATTAATATCTAAAATTATTTATGTGCCAAATTGTTAAGATTTTATTTTAAAAATATTTTATTGAGAATTGTGCTTATTATGCCAGATATACACTTTCTATAATGGTCACTGTTAATTTTATCATAAAAAAATATTATTTTTTATGACTAATTTTTCTTTAACCATAATAGAAAGTAACACATTCTATTACGGTTTAAACATTATTTGTTATAAAAGTAATATTTTTTATGACGGGTGTAATTTTAACGTTATAAAATTTGTTACTTTTTATGATGTACTCAAATCAAGCATAAAAAGTAAATTTTCTATGATAGATTTTTTAGATTCGACATAAAAAAAGTGAATTTTCTATGATGGTTATACAACTGTCATAAAAAGTACAAATTTTATGTCTCCTATATTTATGACGGTTCTAAAATCAACATAGAAATGTTTCTTTAAACAACCATAAAAAGTGATTGTATTAGTGATATTTCTAAGTACATGCAATAAAAGACAAAGGATATTAAACATTAAAAAATACAAACCATAACTTCTAACATATCTTCTTCTTTTCATTCTCTCATATTTTTCTTCTCTTTTTCTTTCACTCTAACTTTTTCACTTGTTGTTCTTTTTCTATCATTTTTTTTTTGTTTAAGCTTTTCAAACTTTTCTATTATATTTGGTACTTTTTTATTTGTTTCTCTCTCTCTCCTTGTGCAATTCTCAAGGTCCCTAAATTTATTTTCTCTAGTTTTTCTCTTGTTTTTATCTTTTCTTGATTTTTATTAAAAAAAATCTTTCTTTCAAATATATACAATAATTCTTTAAGATTCATGATCTTCAAACATATAATAATATAAACACATATATCATAATTAGAAATGTAAAATATAATAAATAAAGTAAGTTATTTAACATTTTTAAACATTACCATTACCAGTGAAAGATTCATAGTCACCTCAAAAAGTAATTGACTTAATAATTTTTTTTAAAAAAACTCATACATGCCTTCAACATATATTAAATTTCATTATATTTTTTAAATACACTTATATTGACACATAAATGGTTATTTAGGGTAGTTTTCTTATAATAATTATTTCAAATATATTTAAAATAATTTCAAATTAATAATTCTAAATTATTATACCCATAATAGATTTTAAAATATATTTACAAAATTGTTATTTTTTACAGCCAATATAAGTAGCATGAAATTTCCTAAATACTTAAAGTATATAATTTTATTTTTGGAGAAGTTGTAGAAAAGACGAATCCATGATGACTTTAACAAAATAGAAATGTGTGGCTTACCACACTAGTGATTTTAGTAGTTTCTTTTTTAAAATAATACTTCATATAACTCATTGAAACTCCTCAATTTTAAATAATGAATCCAAATAAGATGTCTCCAACTAATTATCTTCTCACCAAACATCTCTCATACCTTAAAATTTGGTTCAACATATAACACACCATATGTCAATCATTTAAGACAGTACATGTTAAATGATCAACTAAAATATTATTAAATCATTATTTATCTAATTATCATAAAAAATTATTAGGACCCTAAATTCATACACAGATGCATATTTCCCTCATGTTGGTACATGTAAAATAATTTAGGCAAGTAAATGTAATTTATAAGATAATTCAATTTTAAACAATTAAAATAATTCCAAAATCTAAAAGCACTTCACGTTTATTTATCCTATCATTTTACCTTTCACTTTCATTCTAGCAAACCACATTTCTAATTAAATAAAAAATTTCATAGTTGAATTTAATTCAATTTATTATGCCTATCTATAATTGCGTTCTAATTCATAAAACAATACACGCTTAATTTAACCATCTTTATTTACACCATGTTATTTTGTAAAAATACATTTATTTGGAACAAGTTACATTGTATTATTTTATTAATCTACAGTATGTAAAAAATACATTTTACATTGATTATTGAAGACTTATTTCACTGGTTCCATCACTAATATAAATACTAACGATATAGGAAGTAGATCATATTTTATATCGCTGTTTTAATCAATGTAAAATATACAAATATTACATCAAATTTAAATATTAATATATATATATATATAAAATAACAAATTTATAATGCAAAACAAGAGCACATATTATAAGGGTTGGGTTGTTTTTTTATAATTAATATATGGATATTACACCGGTTCTAAACAAAAACCATTTTAATATGTCACTTTTTAGATGAGTTAATGCATGAAACAATATAATAGTTTATGTTTAACGTAGATCAATTATTATTTTTCCAATCTGTAAGAATAATAAAACCTGTTCAAATTAAACCTTAGAAAAATAAAGCAAAGCATAACACATAATCAAACTAATGAAAAGACAATGTCTAACACAATTCTTAATTATAACAAGTTCGGATTCCTAATGTATATAAAATGTTTAGTCCATTCATGACGATTTGTTTCAATTATGTTTGTGTTAAGTGATTCGGTATCTGCAAAAAGCTAGAATATAAAATAAATATTCCTCTTCATAATCACTACAAAAAAAAAAATGATTTACTTATGGACCAAATCTGTATGTAACAACAGAAATCCATAAGTAAATCATTACCTACGAATTTCGCACGAAAAAAAAATCCGTATGTAATGTGGACGCACTACAAGAAAAAATGGTTTTAACGAGGGTTTATTTTTACATTATCAAAGGTTAAAACTTCCATTAAGTGGTTTACCCTGGATTGCGGTTTCCCTCACTAAACCAACCATCCATATGTAATATTGCAAGGAAAGCACATCAGCCAGGATTCAAACCCAAGTCCTTCCTTCTGGAAGGGCTAACCACTAGACCAAAGAAGTTCTTTGGTGATATTATCATTTTTATTAAACTTATTATTATTAACATAATTTATACATATTAATATTATATTAACATTATTATTAATACTATTATTATAATTAATATTATATTCATATTATTAATATTATTAATATTTATTAATATTATTCATATTATTAATATTATTACTATTATTATTAATATTATTATAAATATTATTATTAATATTATAAATATTATTATTAATATTAGTATAAATATTATTATTAATATTATTATAAATATTATTATTAATATTATTATAAATATTATTATTAATATTATTATAAATATTATTATTAATATTATTATAAATATTATTATTAATATTATTATAAATATTATTATTAATATTATTATTAATATTATTATTAATATTATTATAAATATTATTATTAATATTATTATGAATATTATTATTAATATTATTATGAATATTATTATTAATATTATTATGAATATTATTATTAATATTATTATGAATATTATTATTAATATTATTATGAATATTATTATAAATATTATTATGAATATTATTATAAATATTATTATAAATATTATTATAAATATTATTATAAATATTATTATTAATATTATTATAAATATTATTATAAATATTATTATTAATATTATTATAAATATTATTATTAATATTATTATTATTAATATTATTATAATGAATAGTTTACCGTGCCTGATTCTTCAAGATTTGACACTGTAAATGTAACCAAAAAATAAATTATGATGATGTATATATGTGATAAGTTAATGTCACTTCACACACAACTTATTTTTACTTATTGAAATTCATAAAAACAATCTTTAAGAATTGAATAATAATTTCAATTAATGAAGTGCATTCTAACTTCAATTAATGAATCAACCTCTAAGACCTAAGTTCAAAGCATATTTAAATATGTATACCAGTTTAGGCTAAACTCACTAAAAAATTTAATTATATCTATTTATTAAGAATTGAGAAAATATAAAATATTTTATTGATGTTTTACAATAAACTTTTGACACTTAAAAAAAATTAAAAAACTCTATTATTTTGATGAGATTTTAGAATAAATATTTAGAATTTAACGAAGGTTTTAAAATAAACCTTTGGAAATTAGTGAAGGTTAAAAAAATCTTCGTTATTTTATGGAGGTTTTAAAATAAACCTTTGTAAATTAACAAAGGTTAAAAAAACTTTCGTTATTTTGTGGAGGTTTTAAAATAAACCTTTGGAAATTAACGAAGGTTAAAAAAACCTCCGTTATTTTGCGGAGGTTTTAAAATAAACCTTTGGAAATTAATAAAGGTTAAAAAAACCTCTGTTATTTTACTGAGGTTTTAGAATAAACCTTTGGAATTTAGCTAAGGTTAAAAAACCTTCGTTATTTTGTTGAGGTTTTAGAAAAAACCTCCATTAATTAAATCAATTCCTAAGGTTATATTAACCTCCACTAAATAACCTCTATTAAAACATTTTTTCTTGTAGTGACGTATATAATGTTTATATGAAACTGTGGGTAACAGCAGTCCGTAAGTAATTTTGGGCTTGATACTCTATGGATGTCAATGCCTCAATAATCTTTGTTGCTTTCTCTGCATCAATTGCCATCATTGTACCACCAGATGCACCATATAAAAGCATCTTGGTATCAGATTTGAGACCAATATGAATGGTTCTCAATGGAGCAATATCTTCAAACCTATGATTTGGACATTTTCTCAACATCATTTTAAATCTTTATCATGTCTCACATAAGGCTTCATTAACTCCTTGTCTAAACATAGAGATCTCAGACTCTGTTTTGATGTAGCGAGATAATGGAAGAAGTATTTGTAGAATTTTTTCCTCTAAATCCTTCTAGCTAGTGAGGCTCTGATTTGGATGTGATTTGAACCATTCTTTTGCCTTTTCTACCAATGAAAAAGAAAATAAACGCATATAAACATTTTCAAGATCACCTGATTGAAAGCTCATTGTTCCCACTAATTCATAAAATGTAAGCAAATGTATATATGGATCCTCATGATCCATTGTTGTAAATTGATGGATACTGATAATGTTGAAGATGGATGAAGCTTCTTCTATACCTAGTTTTAGTGTGTGTTTGATGTAGAAACTAACTAGTTTGCTTTGAAGTTTGTAATGAGTTTAGATGATCTTGTATTTAGGCTTGTGTATGTGTAAGGTTGCCTTTTGCTACATGACCTATCCTAGATGCCTAACCAAGCTTAGATCAAGCACTTGAAGTGGTTAAAAGTTTTTCCAAAAGCTTTTTAGAGTTTTCTCCAAAAATCAGGATACTGGACAAAAATAAATTTGTTTCTCTGTAAAAGAATAGGTTTATTTTTGGTTTGCTGAAAGGATTTTCGAAAGTTGGTTAGGGCACCAAAGGTACAACTCAGTCAGTTATTTCAGTTAGCTGAGTTGGCATTTTTTCCTAAAATAAATCTGTTTGGTTTAAACTGAATCTGTTGTTTTCATAACAGCTTTTCAACTGTTTTTTGAAAAATAGTTAGAAACTGTTTTCTATATAATGAAAAGCTTCTCTCACATGAAAGGTTGTTGAGCAATCACGATTTTGACAGAGATTAAACACTTTCTATGTGAGAAGAAGGATTGAAAAGAGTTTTTGAAAAGGTTTTCCAAAGGGATTTTCAAGTGTGCTTTTTCTAGGAAAACTTTGATCTTGGTGAAGGTGGTGGTGCAGTTCTGCAGCAAATTGAACTACTGGTTTTGAGTTCTTGCATATTCTTTTCAGGTGTTATCTTTCCTTTAGTCATGTTTGTAAAGGTGTAAGTGTTAGTCACTCCTTGATAGGGTTTCTTGGAGTGCAAGGTGTGCTGAAATACGGTTTTTCAGCATTGGTTGTATTGTTCTTGTAGTGTTCAAGAACTGTAGTGTTTGTAAGTGATTGATACTGGTTTTAGTGGATTCCACCTTGGAGTAAGGTGAAACTGGATGTAGCTCTTTATGAATGAACCAGTATAAAAGCTTGCCTGTACTTTTCTTCTCATCCCTGCACTCGTTTATGGTTTTGCTTAATTCTGTCAAGAACGAAATCTGTTCTTTTGAAATCAAATCTGTTAAATCTGGGTTTAATAAAAACTGTTCTTCCTGATTTGTTAAAGTTCTCTAATCACTAACACAGTACTTGTATATGAGGTTTTCATTGATTTAAGGACAAATAGTCTTATTCATAAAATCCTGACAAAGTATCATTTCCTTTGAAACCTTGTGTTGAATGAACTTGAGTGATTTCTTGGCATAATCTGTATTCTTCAAACTGGTAAAATTTACCCAATCTGATTCTGTTATACCTCTCTGTTGATTGCAATTTTATTCTGAACATGTTCAAATTGTGTTAGACTGTTCTGAAGAATCAATCTGTTTCTCTTAAAAACAATTTGTTCTTTTTCCTCTGATATATTGAAAACTGTTTGTATTTGCGAAAATTTTATATGTTCAATTCACCCCTCCCCTCTTGAACTTAGACACTAATAGACCCAACAGATAAGACTAAGGAAAGTAGGTTTCATCTCTAAGGCCTTGGTTGTAGCAGGTATTGTAATACTAGAATAATGTTTTGACCCTTGCTGCATGACATAATCTCCAAGTATTCTCCTAGGAGGAAGAAAGAAGGAAAGGTCATCTTTGAAGAAAACCAATAGAACCAGGTGATTGGTGGTGGCCAGGTAAGTCTGAAACCTTCTATATATATTAACAATGTTTTACTAGCAGATGGTCATAAACCCAACCTACTGAGCATAAGCCAATTGTGTGAAAAAGAGTGTCTTTCCTTTGTGGAACCAGTTGCTTAACGATCAAGTATTGTTGTGCTTACAACAATAAAATAACAACGAAATTAAAAAAATTCACAATTCGAATCCCACTATGTAACGGTCATAATACGACCATATCCCACATCGTTCGTTTTTGTTCAACGGAATAATGAATGAAAAATAAAATAAAATTTTGTCTACTATTTTTATATATCTTATAAAAAATATTCTATATAATTAAAATTTGTAATAACTATTTTTAATGTATAAATTGTAGACTTATAAGAAAATAGTTTTTATATTTTAAACTAATAACAGAAACTTTAAATTGTTAAATAAGATTATTTTAAGTATTGATAATTTTGTTAATGATTAAATTTTAATTTAGGGATAAAATATAAAGAATAAATTAAAAGAGATAAATAATTAAATAGTTCAATAAGAAATAGTACAAATGGAAAATTAAAGCATGTTAGATTAAAATTATTCCACGAAAATATAAAAAAATAAATTATATATACATATTATATATATATATATTATATATATATATTATATATATATTATTTATATATATATATATATTATAGTGAGACAAAGAGTTATAAGATGGTATAAAATTAATAAATAAAAATTAAAAGGATATATTCATTTAAACTAAAAACAAAACAATAATTTTAAAAAAAATATATTAAGATATTCATTATTAAAATAAGTCTTCTAACTATGTACAAGAAAATTATTAAATAAAAATTAATTTTAATATATAAAAAAATTAGTGATTAAATTAAATACTAATTTAAAATTAAAAATAATTATTGATATATAAAGTAGTTTTTAAATTTATAAACTAGTTTCTAAAATTAGTATTTAATTAGTTAAGAAGGTTGTAACTATTAATTTTAGAATCTATAGAATCTAAATTAATTGGTAGCTAATTAGATACCAATTTTTTATAGCTACAACCTTCTTAACTAATTAGATATTAATATTAAAAATTAGTTTATAAATATAGAAATTAGTTTAAATATTAATATATTTTGTTTAATTTCTAAAATAATATATTTAATTTAATCAATATAATAATTAATTATTTTTATTTATAAAATTAGTTTTTATTTAATAATTTTATATAATGAGTTATTCTAAAAAATATATATATATATATATATATAGAGATAGTAAGAAAATAATTTATATGGAAGAGAACTCATGCAAAGAAAAAATAAACTTGACTGAACAGAATTCAAATTCAGATCGACTAAACTATAGATATTAGGACTCACAAAAGTTGATTTAAATTAAATATCAATCTAAAAAACGTTGAAGCTTATACTAAAATTTAATTCCAACTTGTAAAACCAAAGGACCGTATAACCCATCAAAGATATAATTGTGTAGTAAATTACTTAGCCTGCTTTAGTAAGGTGTGATTTGTAATATCTTCTTAAACCACATAATCATATTTTTACTACATGTGTATGTAAAATCGAGAACACTTAGGTTGGAGGGTTGATTACTGTACTGAGGGTCAGACGACTAATTACTTATTTCGGTTCCTATTACTGGACCGACCGATATCATGATTCGCTTCAATAGGCTGACTGACATCTAAAATTCAGGTACGCTCAAGCAGAGTTGGTGAAGCTAATCAATGATTAAGGACTAGGTAATATAGCCCTAAACACGGTCAAACTCCCTAATCTGGCCCAATAAGAAAAGCCTACTAAGGTAATATAAATAACACACGTTCTAAGAACCAGAAGGATCATCAGGTACAGTGCTCTGACAACCAAGTGTCAAATACCTTTACTGACTTGAGCATCAGAGTGCCTTTTGCAGGTACCCCCTATTCAGTGCTCACGAGATGGCTGAGATCCGAATCTAGGAAGGAAAGGAGAGGAATGAGTAAGCATGAACTTGGAGAGTAGTACAACGGATCGACAGGAAGGAGGAAGACGAAGCTTCTCAATACTTCTCTAGATCCCATCTCCCTAGAAGGAACAATTGTCCCCCACTATGGGGCCGAGAGAAGTATTGTGAAGGAGAAAGTAGATGGTATCAACCCGAAGCATGGCAAACCGTATGACTAATTACATATCACGGTACCTATCAACGGGTCGACCGACATTATGGCCCCATCAATGGATGATGAATCTTTTCGATCGATAGTTGTACATGTCACGATCCCCATCAATGGGCCGACCGACACCATGGTCCATTAATGGTCGAAAGACATTCACACCAGAGATGGATGATGAATCTTGCCAACCGACAGCTTGAAGACTCGATTCGTTTTGGATGAAGTCTTAATCGACATAACCTACCAACACCGCCCAACTTGGTTTGGCCTGGATGAAGCCCTAACAAGCATACCCTGCCAATACCTCACACTCAGTTCGGTCTGGATGAAGCCTTAATCGGCATACCCTGCCGACACTGCACAACTTGGTTTGGTTTGGACGAAGCCTTACCAGGCATACCCTGTCGATACCACCAAGACTCGATTCGGTCTGGATAAATCCTTAATCGGCATACTTTGCCGACACCTCCCAACTTGGTTTGGTTTGGATGAAGTCCTAACAGGCATACCCTGTCGATACCACAACAACTTAGTTCGGCTGGATGAAGCCTTAATAGACATACCCTGTCCATACCAAAACAACTTGGTTCGGTCTGGATGAAGCCTTAATAGACATACCCTACTGATACCACCAAGACTCGGTTCGGTCTGGATAAAGCCTTAATCGGCATACCCTGCCGACACCGCCCAACTTGGTTTGGTTTGGATGAAGTTCTAATAGGCATACCCTACCAATACCTCACACTCGGTTCGGTCTGGATGAAGCCTTAATCGGCATACCCAGCCGACACCTGACAACTTGGTTCGGTCTGGACGAAGCCTTAACATGCATACCCTGCCGATACCACCAAGACTTGGTTCGGTTTGGATGAAGCCTCACCAGGCATACCATGCCGATATCACAAAGACTTGGTTCAGTCAAGGAAGTAGCCTTAATCGGTATACCCTACTGACACCTTAAAGACTTGGTCCAAGTAAATGCATCAAAACTTATCGATTACCCCGACCGGTAGAGGCCACACCCCGCGTCAAATCTCGGGAGCCCGACCGTCACATTACTCTCAAAGACTCTTCGGATTAATCATACTCGAGCTTGGGGGGCAAGTGTACCGGTGAGGGCCGGAAGACTGATTACTTGTCTTGGTCCCCATCATTGGGCCGACCGATATCATGGTCCGCTTCAATGGGCCGATCGACATCTCAAATCTAGGTACGCTCAAGCAGATTCAGTGAAGCTAATCCACAATTAAGGATAAGGTAATGTAGCCCTAAACACGGTCAAACTCCCTAATTTGGCCCAATAAGGAAAACCCACTAAGGTAATATAAATAGCACACATTCTAAGAATCAGAGGGATCATCAGGTACAATGCTCTGACAACCAAGTGTCGAATACCTTTACTGACTTGAGCGTTGGAGTGCCTTATGCAGGTACCCCTTATTTGGTGCTCACGAGATGGCCGAGAGCCGAAGCTAGGAAGGAAAGGTGAGGAACGAGCAAGCAGGAACTTGAAGAGTAGCACGACCGATCGACAAGAAGGAGGAAGACGAAGCTTCTCAATAGTTCTCTAGGTCCCATCTCCCTAAAAGGAACAATGACAAATCAAGAAAGTAAACAATAGTCGACTAAACCACTTATTTTTATTTTCTTTGAACGAGAATATTTAGTCTTAACGCAATTCAGAAACTAAGATCATCACTATTTCATTACCCGAGACAATATGTGTTAGCAAATCTCGAGATCAGTTCAATAATATTATCCAATTAATGATTAAACACTTTGCTTAAGGCGTAATCAGGTTAAATAAACATGAATCATTCTCATTCTCATGACCAAAAAGATAAAAGTCCATATGAGACGACCTGCTTTTTTATATGCATGATATAA